>NC_033796.1:63103062-63165909 GCF_001876935.1 Asparagus officinalis
AATGCCGCTGCCGGACCCCACGATACAGCTTCGTGGGCTTCGGAGGGAGGAGGGGCTTCATGGGCTGAGATTTTGGCCCGAGGAGCCTCCTTTGGGTGTGGAGGTGGTCATGATTTGGTGCATAGAGATGATGATGTTGCTGCTGCTGCTGGGACTGGAACTGGGCTTGAATTTGGTGGATTTGATCTGGGCTTAGATTGGGGAGAGCAAACTGGCCGGTGGAGAGGTGAAAGGTTTGATTTTGATGATAAAAGTTGGGACTCTGATCAAAAGAGATGTACCCAAAGTTGGGATTTTGAGATGGGTAAGTAGGAAAAGAGGGGATTTGAGGAACCGAGGAAGAAGAGGAGGAAGAGGAGTTTGAAGCACTTTTGATAAAAGGTTGGAGTGCGTTCATGAGCTCCCCATTGAGAGGATCTACCGAGCTACTACTAGTCCTATTTCTATTTCTTTTGTACATATCAATAGCTGTGGCCATGACTTATAAAATAAAAATAAAAATAAAGAGAGAAGAAAAAAACCACCTTGTTCTTAAATAAAATCAAAGAACCAGGCAAATTAAGCGCTTAAAAGTTTAGATATAAGAAAGAGATTACACAAAAAAGAAGTAGCCTCTTTCCATCTAGAAAAAAAGAAGAAGAAGAAGGGAGGGGGGAAAACAAGCTGAGGGTGTAGAAAAATAACCCCTCGAGAGAGGATCAAAGAACCCAGATAAAAATAGGATCTCGATCTCTCTATTTCTGGTCAAATAAACGAAAAAAAAAAAGGAGGAGAAAAAAAGAAGCAAAAATTGAGGATTTTTTTTTATTTATATATTATTAAAGAGAAGGGATTAGAACACAAACCTTTGAGCTGTTCATTTCAGTGAAGGGTCTCTCAGCCTCACAGATGGGTGGGTCTGTTTTGAGGGGAGGCGCTCTCTCTCGCTCGCTCTCTCTTTTGAGAAGACAAAAGGAGCTGAGAGGGGTTTAAATAAAGCCCAAAGCTTTGTGTTAAGCATTGAATTAATCCCACTTGATTGAACTTGGAGCTCTTCCTCTCGCACCTTCGCGTTAGATCGCACGTGCCAATCTCATCTCTGTTGAAGGCTCCAGTAGGGAGCTGACGCGACCGTCCTGTCCCTCGCAACTGGCACCTGTCCTCTCGAAACTGGCGCGTGCCGGTTGTGGTACACGTGGTGTGATCTCATTGGGAGTTGAGTTAGTTGACTAGTGAGGTTCGGTAATCATATGGAGAGTGGGACCGGCTGAGCTACGCGTGGGAATGTTGAAGTGGGGCCCGAAGTGGTACAGTGATCTTGCAGGTAGGATAACTTTACCTTGCGTGGTACGTGGCAATAGACCATTGGATGATGTGTGCTGTGTTTGAACAGTGGGTACGATTAAGTAAACGGATAGTGGAACAAGGTCAAGAAAATAAAAAGGCACTTATACGTCTTTACTTACTATTTACAGCATTTTTATACCCTGAAATTTTTAATTTTGCATTTAAACAATTCAGGTACGCAAATACAAGAATTCCTCCCTAAAAGTCTCATGCAACACTGACATTAGAGCTTCCAAACCTTATATTTTGTTAAATTTTACGGTTAAAACTATCCATAATTCTATTTTTAAATTATCTTAATTTTATTTTGAAATAGGATTATGATAGGTTTAACAGTAAATTTAACAAAATGTTAAAAGATAATAAAAAATTAAATTTAGTATGCGAATGTTGCATGAGAATTTCGGAGCTAAATTCTCATATTTGCATAATTGAGAGTATTAAAGTGTAAATTTTAAAAACTTTAGGGTACATGAATACCGTCAAAAATAATTGAGGGTATATAGGTGCAAAGTAGGGAAACTAGGGGGCATTTAAGTTCAGTTAACCCCAAATAAAACTGAAAGAAAATCGTCACAGCTAATATACGTTGAAGTTTAGTTTAGATGGGCATCAAATATAGAGTAATTATCTAACGATTTAAGTTGAGAAGTACGATAGATTGGTCATTGTGAATTCATGATGTTTGATGTGTGTACTTAATTTTAAACTAATTATTTTGCTTCCTAGGAACACTTTTATGACTGTAGTTGTTGGTACAAGAAACTTGAGAATTGTAGCCCATCGTCATATGGCTCTCCATGACATTAAAGATCTAGAAACTTGAACATATATATAGATGATTCAGACCTTGATGAAGATTGAATTAAAATAGTTTAAACTTGCAACTAGAGGCTATCCAGATCAACATCGGCAAAACACCTGAGTCCTAAAATCTTGCTAGCTAGAGGTTGGAGTAGTGTCCTGGTCAAAACGCCTCCGAAGCTCTTAGTCAATGACTAGATTGGATGCCCGTGCATTGCACGTTGTTAAATGACATTATTGTTTTGTAGGTCTATTTTCTTACATAAATCGATTGTGAAATATTTTTATTTCATGGGAAAAAGTAAAACCAGTTATTGTCTATATACCTATATAGTTAATCAAAAGTATTAAAATTATCACGACCGAAGTCAAAATTATATGGTCAATTCACATTAAGTCCAATTGACAATAGTACATAAAGGTCAAAATCCTTTTATGAAAAAATATAACTTCTATGCAAATAATTTCAGTCTCACCGCAATCCTATGTTGTCATCTTATAATTTGCACAAATTCACAAGATAATATTCTAATGTTTATAACCTACACAATCTAATAATCTAATAATTTCCCCTATAATATGATGTCTCATGAGGCAAATAAACTCTTAACGAAAGATTATATACCATTTATCATGGATCTTAATTATTATAATTTTTTCAATATATAAATTTATATTCTATATGTTTATGTCCTGGATTGTCAAAGTTAGCAAACTATGAAATGACTAATTGATATATTTCATGCTAATATGTATATTTTTCTTAGTAGAGTGACTTTTTTCAGGATATAAAATTGTTTTATACCTAACTTTGACTATTGGGAAAATTGTTTTAAGGCCCCCAAAAAAAGAACCGGTTGTGGCCCAGCCCATTGTATTTTTTTGGTGTGATCAAGCCCCAAATACCCAACTCATTAAAGTTTCAGCCCCTTTGTCATTTCCCAGACAACTTTGAGAGCACAGTTCCTCTGTAAAGACGAATTTACCCTTGTAACTGTTCGTCCCCAAATCCGTCCTCCCTCTTTCTCTCGTTCTCTCGCTCTCGCTCTTTTCTCTGCAGACCCACAAATATCCCCAAAACTCGAACCTCCTTCACCTTGCGAACCCAATTTGAAAACCCTAGACGAGAATTATAAGAGAAAATGCCGAAGAAATCCACAAGGAAAATGGCGAAGAAAATTATAAGAGAAATGACTAATAACCCTAAACGACGCAAGGGTGAAGTAGACCAGATTCAAACGGAAGCGGACGTTCGACCCCGGCGTCTGTCGGCACGACTTGCGCAGGAGGAACTACGAAACTTATCCCCCTCCACCTCCGCCTTGATATCTCACGCCAGTGATTCTGTTCCGCCATCCTCTAATGATGAGGAGAGTAACGAGGCGATGGAAACCCTATTGAGCATGAAAACTCAGGAAAATCGAGAGCGCAAGAGGAGACGCTCGCGGGAGGATGTGTCCATCTCAAAGAAGAAGTAAGTTCCCAATCAATTGATTTTAATTGTGGGTTGGAAGAAATGCATGTAAACAATTCTCAATTGTTGATAGCTAGTAGCAATGCATGTCAATAATCTGTGTTTGTTGTTAACGTTTACTCTTAAGAGTCAACTTTTAGCTAATCATGTTAATAAAACGTGATTTTGACTATGTTAATGCCTTTACTGTTGATTGTTACGTAATTTAAAGTTGAACCACTTGTTAAGAGTAAACTGTTGTTCATCCAGGATAGTTGCTGCTTTAGGTGATATTAGGCCCAGTGCCTGTCTTGGAACATATTGTTCCTTCATGCAAAAACTGCAACCAAAACTGAAGAAGTGGCATTGGGATGCCTACAAGGGCTGTAACTTTGAGCACTATGTGTTCTTTGGTCCCCCAGCACGCGATCGACGGGCACTAGAGTATGTGCTCAGCCATTATACTGGCGAAACTGATGAGTTCTCTTTTCCCAACCCCAAGAGCAGTTCTATATTTTCAGTGAAATTTGATGAAGAGTGGGTGCATACTCACACAGGCTTTCCCATTGATGGGGAGCTGATCTACGGGAATAGAAACTCTCACAACCGACTTTGGAGGCAATACTTTGAAGATAAGAAAGAAATGCTAAAGGCCAAGGCTACACCAGAAGCTGGTAGCATGATGAGATATGTCGAGGAGTTGCTGGAAACACTTGTTGAGTCCTCTGATAATAAGGACATTGAGGATTTTGTGTTGCTTCAGATATTGTACCAATGTGCAACGATTTGGTGCCCCAACAGCTCTCAAGGCATCCCAAGACAATTGTTTCAATATGTAGATAGTATCGAGAGAGTGAAGACCATTGCGTGGGGTAAATTTATTTTTGATGAGACGAAGAGAGACATTCAAATTGTTGTTCAAGGGATGAGGAAGCCAGGGGTTACATACGTACCTGGATGCATGCCGCTCATCCCTGTATGTTACATTTGATCTAGTTAATAGGAGTCATGGTAACAGGCATTAGAAAACATGTACAACATTGGACGTTAATAGGTTAACATGTTAAAATCAACATGTTAACATGAAGTTTGACATATAAAAGTAAAAGTTAACATTAATAGGTGAAAGTTAACATGTTAACATAAACTTTAACATATAAAAATTAAAGTTAACATTAATAAGTGAAAGGTAACATGTACCCAGTAATGTTAACATGGGTTAGTGAAGTGAAGGCTAGCTATTTAGTATGTTGTAGTTCAAGAAAGAGTTATACAAGTTAATTATTTTGACAATTGATCCTTCTATTCTGACAGCTTTGGTACTTTGAGATGACTGGCATTAAAAAACCAGCCCTAAACTTGAGGTGGAAGCCTCCGATGACCAACTGGGTAAGGGTCGGAGGGACGGCTGGATCGCTGAGGATGGAGACAATCGTCTCTAAGGCCAAGAAAGCAAGCATAAAACTTGAGGAGAAACCAATTTCACTCAGCATTGGATGGGGTGAAAAATACTCTCAAAGGGAGCCCAGCAGGAAGAAGATTGAATTCACTCGATTTGGGAAAAATAGAAGCCTAGCGTCCGGGAAGCAAGAGAAGAAAAGGAGTAATGGGCTGACCAAAGAGCAAACTAGGCCGAGAAAGATGAACGAGGAAGAAAAGAAGAAGGCTGGGAAGCAAGAGAAGGTGATGGGCAGACCAAAGAGCTCATCTGTGGGTTACGTAAGCAGCAATGACTCTTTACACATCACATCATATTTACATTGAGTTAAATATTTTATCGTTATCATTAATTCATTTTCAATTTGCATTGTTTCATGTTAACTTTCTTTTAAGGGTTTTCATAACTATTCTGCTTAATCTTGTGGATTTACAAGGGTAAAGGGTATATGGTGTACTTTACAGATTTTGTCCCAGCATATCGTTGATGCTTTTTCAAGAGAAGATGAAATAGATAAGTTGACGCCTGTAGAGCAAATTCATTTTTGGAGGAATACGGCCAATATAAATTAGAAAGCGCTCCACGCTGTCAAGCGTAGCAAGCGCCTTCAATGTGATGCTTGCTCCCAGGAGATACATAGGTTGAACAATAAATTGGAGCGCTATGAAGGGGTCGAAGACTTGATTGACCCCGAAGACCTGAAGAAAAATGTGAGGGAACTTATGTCACAAAGTGATAGGCATAAAGGGTATGCACTGAGGAAAAGAAGAAAGAGTGTTGATTCTAATGATATGAGTGATAAGAGAGAGAAGATGAGAAGAAAGAGGAAGAGCAAGAGATGGAGAAGAAAGAGGAAGAGAGAGAATATGTGGAGAAAGCCGTGCATAGCAAGGAGGAGAAGAAAGAGGAAGAGAGAGAAGATGAGAAGAAAGAGGAAGAGCAAGAGATGGAGAAGAAAGAGGAAGAGAGAGAAGATGAGAAGAAAGAGGAAGAGGAGGAATGGCAGAGATGGCAGGCTTGGACAAAGGAGGGCGGAAAGCTGTGGCTAGTGAGGAGATAAGGGGGAAGAAACTTGTGTCAAAGGGTATTAGGGGACCAAGTACCAGAAAGAAGACTCGCTCACATCTAGTCCGAACCCCTTTCACTGAAGGAAAGAAGAAGGACGGTCGTCCAGAAATAATTAACATATCACCACACAAGGATGAAGAGAGGGAGAAAATCAGGTTCTATTGTAAGCCTGATGAATGCACTTGGGATATTCTTGGGAAGAGGAAAATCAAGAAGAAGGAGGAGGCTCTATTGAAGTTGCTAAACGAGGGTATTCCCAACGTTGATGATTTTAGCATACGTGTGATTGATAGTGAAGGAACCTTCATTCACAACTATAGAGTGCCTCAGCATATAGCAGCAAAGCTCACACCAGATGAGAACAGATGGCTCTCTCAGTTCTGCAATGAAACAGCCCATCAGTAAGTTTAGACATTCTGATTAACCGTGGCTACATTATGTTAACTTTTATTGTTACATGTTAATGATTATAGGTTTATGTTAACTTTCATAGTTACATGTTAATGATTATAGGTTTATGTTAACTTTCATAGTTACATGTTAATGATTATAGGTTTATGTTAACTTTCATAGTTACATGTTAATGATTATAGGTTTATGTTAACTTTCATAGTTACATGTTAATGATTATAGGTTTATGTTAACTTATACCTGTTTGTGCCAACGTTTGCCAAATCATGTTTATATTTGCAAATCCAGTTAACATATAGCCTGGTTTATGTTAAAATTTGGATCTTATTGTTATGTTTCAGGTCACGTAGTATTGTTAAGACATTGAACAGCAGCGTTGATTCAACGGAGCTTCTGTATCTTCTACGTGGAGGGCGTATCGATGACCATGCAAGTTCAATATGCTACTCTCAATATGTTAATCTTTTACGCAATACTTGGATTTACTGCA
The DNA here is from genome assembly GCF_001876935.1 of Asparagus officinalis. Lineage (NCBI taxonomy): Eukaryota > Viridiplantae > Streptophyta > Magnoliopsida > Asparagales > Asparagaceae > Asparagus > Asparagus officinalis. The sequence continues at coordinate 63,110,053 of NC_033796.1, forward strand.
TGTTGAGATGTTATGCAATCTAATTTGCATCTTCTGTTAACAGGTCATGGAAGCTCTTGTAGATAGGCTCAGCACATGGCTAGAGAGGCCAGAAATTGGTTCTGTTGGCATGAAATATGGGGTCGTGTCAGCATTTTTCTGCGTAAGCATTAGCTTCAAACTCCCAATGTTTTTTAACTCCTGTTTACAAATGGCTTATCATTATTTGCTTGGCAATACAGCATAGCATTTATGCAGTGAACCCAGATTACGCACATTTATACACCTCGTTCATACAAAAGCATGTCGCCGCAAATAAATCAGTACTCCTTATCCCGCTCGTGCGGCATGACCACTGGCATGTTGTTGAAGTAAGGTTGGACGAGGATGTTATCAGGCATTACAGCTCTGCAGGCCACAGTGCATACTTGGAGCCAGTAAATAAAGTAATTGATTTCATGGATCACATGAAGGCTGGTTTTGATCCCAATAATGTTTGGAAGAAGTACCGATATGAAGCCGTCCCTTGCGAGCAACAACGAGGAATGTTAGTGTTTCATACACTTAAACATTTTCATTTTATTCAGCATCAAATATCTAACTATCTTTCCAATGTATATGATGTAGGTTTGATTGTGGGCTTTTCGTTCCTTTATATATAACGGCTATAATACAAGGGACTGATACCAGTCAGGTAACTAATCCCGCTGACGAGGCCGACGTCATCCGTGCCAAGCTTGCAGCTGAACTCCTAATTGAAGGATGGGAACAGAAAAATTACGTGGATGGGCTACAAAAGGATGGGTGAATGATGTCAGAAACAGTTATGTATTGTGCATATTGTTGTGGGGGCAAAACTAACAGGCATATTAGAACAGATGTATAACTAGGGAAAGGTCCAGAAACTGGTTGCTAGTTAGAGATGTTATGTGGTATCAAAACTTTTTATTTAACTGGTGGGTAGGTTGGACGAGGAGATGTAAGAAACTGGTTGTTTAACTGGTAGACAGCGGAATCTTTGTTGCTAAAATGTTTGAAATGCAATACATAACAAGGCTATAAGGGATGATAGAATATGTCACTGATGTGCTGAGAATAAAACTTGCATTGTATGTCATATAAGTATGAAAGATAACATATAGCGCTGAAAGTTAACTACTTCCAATAAAAGTTAACCTGTAGCTCTGAAACTTAACCACTATCAGAAATAGTTAACATGTAGCTCTAAAACTTGACATATATCAGTTAGAGTTAACATATAGCTCTGAAACTTAACCATTTATAGTAAACATTAACATATACACGTGATACTTAACCAAATTCAGTTAGAGATGACAAAGATGATGGATATTAGAACCTTTGCCTTAACCGCCATATCATCTTCAACGGGGACTTCTGGGCAATCTGGAATATTGTTACTTACCATTGCATCTTCACTGTGAGCCCAAGCGAAAAACTTGCATTGGCTCTTTGGGAAATTTGCACATCCCCAGAAGAATCTACCCTTGTTCCTCCCATTTTTGCACTGCTTCATGGGTGTTGGAATGTTACAAAAACAACATACCTCTTCCCATGACTGAGAACCCTCTGACGTTTTCATCTCGCAATCTCAAGAGGGAATGAAGGGAAAGTTAGAACTTCTATTAAGCTTATAACTTTCCTATGTGCACATTTTATATTGCTTAAGGATCAACTTACTAGCCGTTGGAATATGGCTGTTTGAAATGACTGGTTGCTAGCCGTTAGAACAGTGACTCATATGTTGGAGAAGTCACCTATTTAAACTCAAAATCTTGACATGACAGGTGAAGATCTGAAAATGTCTCTCATGCTTGCAGTTTCTATTAACAGCATGAACAAAATGAATCTAACAGGCATTATCACAGATTACAAAAGTACAACGCTATATACTTAACAACTTTAAAACCATCTATATGTCTCATACAAAAGTATTGTTGTTAGAAGCTGAAACACACTTGTGACGGATGGGCTCATTGCAGGTTGCTCTATTGTGACCTTCAACTTTGCACCGAGAACATTTGACGGGCCGTTTGTATATGGTTCTGTTGTTTATGTGTCTTGTTCTATTTCTTCCCCTCCTCTTAGTGGTAATTGGTGGCAAAATCTGGATCTCATCTTTGGGCACACTCCGCTTCTCATAGTCTGGTATGGGATATAATATTTCGTCGTAGCTCTTCTTAAACGCTTCTACGGACATGAACCAATCACAATATTGATATACATCTCTTTTCATATAAATAATGACTGCACAAGCATGGACACAAGGAATACGGGTTACGTCCCAAGCTCGGCAAGTGCATGTTCTATTCTCCAAATCAACGCGAGTGGTTCTATGTGATTGCACTTCGAAAATATCATCTCTAGATTGCCTAATCTCTAAAGTGTGCCCTTTTTTCATATTTTCCCTAACAATCTTCTCAGCTTTAGGACAAAGATAGCTTGTCCACTTACACGCCATTATCCATCTGTTGTTCATGCGAGTCATAAGTTGTTTTCGGATATGCTCCACCATTTGCAGGATACGTAACAAATGGGCTTCACGTATCCAGCTGTTAAAGGATTCTGCGACATTAGAGGTTACATGGCCATATCTGCAAAGGTCAACATTTAGAAAGTATGATGGGCATATAATATGTTATCTTCTTAACAAGTGACCATAAAACTTAACCTATACTGCTAAAGGCTAACATAAAAACATCATAGTTAACATATATTGGTTAAAGTTAACATATATCAGCGAAGGTTAACCTATAAAAAGGATACTTCACATATATGCATAACAGTTAACATCAACCGCAAAACGTCATAATGATTGAATGCATACCTAATGCCAGGGAAGAAGGCATTTGCCCAATGCTCTGGCGAGTAATTAATTGCAATCTCATATGCGGCTGGAGCCATCTCATAAATTTCCTTCATGTAGTCGTTCCATTCCGCTATAGTGTATTTATAGCAAGCAGTTTGGAGCAAATTCCCCAAAACCTGTGTGTCCTTTGCCTTCATTCCCAAATCCTTGAGCTTTGATCTAAAATTTTCAACTAGATGCAGAACGCACTTCATTCCCAAATCCTTTAGCTTATATCTAAAATTTTCAACTAGATGCAGAACGCAGCGTGAGTGAATTGCTTCGGGGAAATATTCTCTCACGGCTTCTCGAATCCCCTTGTCAGCATCAAAAATAATTACCAATTGGTGGGGGGGATTGTACGGGTCCAACCTTTCATACAGTATGGACCACAGGCCTTGTAGGAACCATCTCCAATTATCAACATTTTCTTGATCACATATACAATACGCAAGTGGAAATATCCCTTGGTCTCCGTTATAGGCTATGGCGCTCAGTCGACCCCTCCAAGATCGATCTCTCTTCGTCTCTACCTTTCTCTGACGATCACAGATCTGAGAACTCGGAGCAGGGCAGCAAGAGCTAGCCGAACGAGGGGGGTTTTTTAGTCTTGTTGATCACGGAGGTCGATAGATCGGAAAGAGAGATAAAAAATAAATAAAGAGGGAGGCGATTTTTTCTTCGAGGAGAAGGAAGACTTCTTACTTTTTTCTTTTCTTTTTTTTTTCCTCCCCTTCTTTCCTCGTTCAAAGAAGAGAGCTGAGGACAGAGTAGATAACCGCAGTATTTTCCTCGCCTTTCTTAATCCTTTTTTTTTTTAATCCCTTTTTAAAGCTCCTCGATCTAAACTATTTGATTAGTAAATAAGTAATAAAATAATTAATGAGGGTTAGTAGGAAAAGTAAAAAAATTTAGTTTTCTAACCAGTTACCCACGGATGCTCGCTAGGACAAAAGATGAAAGAAAAAACGAATTCATGTCTTTGTCAATGTTGAGAACGCGGATTGATGAGCTAACCAAGTTGTAAATCTTGAAGGATGATTCGTACAACGCTAGTATAGGTGGTTAAAAAGTCGTATTCATGTCTTTTTTTTAATAGTTAGTTTTTTTTTAAGCCTAATGTTGTATTTTCTTTTGGTGAACGTTTACTTTTCAAAGGGTTCACGTGTCCAATCTAGTCGATCATTTTATTTTACAAGGGAATGCGTGAATGCTATTTGGAAGATGAATACATCTCATACTTCCTCCATGTATGCTGCGTGCTTTAACCGTTATTTTTTTGAGCATAAATATAAATTACCTCAACAGGGATTTTAAATCCATGTCTTTCCCCTGGGGGTGAGCATTAATCGGTCCAAACCGATTAAGCTGATCGAACCGACTGAATTTGAATTTGAATTTTAATAGTTGGGTTTTGTTTTTAGAATATGCGTCGATCGGTTCGGTTTGAGAAAATTTAAATCTAAACTAACCAAACCAACGGCTATTTTAATTCTTGAAACCGTACTCTTTCTTTCTTTTCATTAGTCGACTAATTTCATTCTTTTCTCCTTAAAATGCTCATTATTTCAATTAATTTGCATCATGTTGTTAACGATATCTTAATACATATTTTTTTGTACCAATTTCGTAACATATGTCTTTCTTTTGGATCAAAATAGCTTTTTTGTTAACTAGTATAGTGCACGTGCGTTGCACGTAATTATTTTGTTCATGTTCTCAATATGTTTCATGGATAGAAAATGACGAAATTATATAATGCAAAAAATAAAGATCTAAAGTAAAAAATTAGGAAGAAATTTTGGTCATTCTAGAGTAAAATCATGCATACTAAGATAAAGATTAGCATAACTATTTTTATCGTTAGTTGTTATATTTCTCAACCTATCTAATCAAGGGCACAATATAGTATAAACATTCGTATGCTTCATAATCCGATGATTTAGGAAGTAGCAATATTAACATTCAAATTCAAAAAAGAATAGATAGTAGAAAGAATAAAAAGCTAAACTAACTTGAATTGTAACTTGTAAGAGAGAATAGAAGCTAAACTGTCTTCTATACATTAGAAATTCCATAATATAGAAGAAAATAATGAAAATTAGTTAATAGCTAAAAAATGAAAACATTTAATCGATTGACAAACATGAAGCTTAGTTGATCGATAACCTCACTAGAAATAAATTTTAAGAAAAGACCATTTCGATAGTTGTCCCTTAAATTTTTAATATTTTGAAACAGCCTCCCAAATCATTGATGTGTGGACGCGTGTGTTTTCACACGTTTTGTGGGGACCACGAGAAAATCTCGTGAAGAGAATATGTGAGATAACAACTCAGGCCCACCCGATTCAATAGGTATAAATAATAGCAAAAACCCCTAGGGTTGTGTGCGAAGGAGGGATTTTGCCGATTGTTTACAGAGCCTTGGCGGCTGTGCGTGCAAGGAAGGATTTTTGTTTTGTTCCTTTTTTTTGCGGCTGCGGAAGAGTGCAAGGCTGGGGTTTTCTTTTGGCGGCTGTAGCAGACACAGAGAACAAAAGGAGCAGTGCTTTTGGTGGCTATTCCCGGAGGAAAAGCAAGTCTTTTGTAGATGTTCTTTGTTTTTAGCATTCCCTTTTGTGAGAATATTTGTGTGAGGGATCTGAGAGTTTGTGAGAGGGTTTTATTTGTGAGATTGTAAACCCCAATTGTATCTCTCCCTCTAATAGTATAGTAGATCTCCCCCTTCTTGCCTCGTGGACGTAGGCTATTTGCCGAACCACGTAAAATTTGTATTCTTGTCGTGATTTGTAATAGCTTGTAGGTTCCCTCGACGCGCAGTCCTAGAGCTGAAGAGAGGAAGAGCTGATATCTCACTTTGATGAGATATCTGGCTTTTGGTTCTTGTTTCCTTTGAGAAACGAGAATTTTATTGTGATCTAATCTCTTGTTGTGCACCTAGCACACCGGAGGTGCTGCCAAAATTTCTGTTGCGCACAACAAGTGATATCAGAGCTCCGGGTTGGACTTGGGAGCTTGTTTGAAGGATTCGCTGAAGGATTCCTATTTGAAGATTAGATCGACAATATGGGTGAAACAAGCACATCGGGATCGTCTCTTACAAAGACGATACATAGTTTGAGCATCAATAACATGAAGATTGATGTTCCGAAGTTCGACGGCAAGATTAATTTCAGATTGTGGAGGTGTCAGGTAATGGACGTCTTGGACGCTCAGAATTTGGAGGAGACTCTTGAGTTACAAGAGAAACCTACTGATATAGAAGCTAAGGTTTGGAAGAAGATGAATAGTAGGGCGTGTGGAGTTATTCGGTCATGCTTGACGCCGGATCTTATTTATGACGTGATGAACGAGACGTCGGTGAAGAAGATGTGGGAAACACTCAATGAAAAGTATCTTACTAAGAGCATTGAGAATCAGCTTAACTTGAAGAAGAGGTTTTACCAGTTCAAGATGAAGAGGGGAGTTTCCATTAGGGAGCATGTTAACAACTTCACAAAGCTACTTTCAGACATGGCCAATGTGGATATCATGGTTGAGGATGAAGACAAGGCGATGCTACTTTTGTGTTCGTTGCCAGATGATGATTTTGGTACGTTTGTCCTAACTATGATTAATGGAAGAACTACTGTTAGTTACAAGGAGGTGACCTCAGCGTTGGTGAATTATGAGTTGAGGAAGAGTGTTGATGAGTCCTCCGAGAAGGCATCGGGAGATGCATTAGTAGTTCAAGGTCGTGGTTCAAACCGAAGTAGGAGGTCGCGGTCTAGAGGTGCACATCGTGGGATTCGTAGGAATCAGTGTGCTTTTTGTAAAGAGGATGGACATTGGAAAGCCGAATGCCCAAAGTTAGATCGAGCCGAGAAGAATAAGGGGAAAGCTGTACAAGCTTCAGAGGTGAATGTTGTCAAAACTAGTGGCAACAATTCAGATTCGGATTCTTCAGGCTATTCGTTGTCTGCACTACCGTCAGTTTGTGTTGCCAACTCTACAGAGTGGATGTTGGATTCGGGTGCTTCATACCATGTTTGCCCTAGGAGGGATTGGTTCTTCAGCTTTCAGAAGTTAGAAAGAGAGGATGTTGTGCTCATGAGTAATGGACATGCATGCTCTATTGGTGGTATTGGTACCGTTCGTATTCGGATGTATGACGGAGTGATTCAGGAGTTAGATGAAGTGAGGTTCGTTCCGCAGTTGTCGAAGAACATCATTTCACTAGGAGCTTTGGTGGTATCTGGCTATAAAGTAACCTTGGTGGATGCACGTTTGAAGGTCACATCGGGGTCCATGATTGTGATGAAGGGCGTTAGAAGGAGAAATTTGTATTATTTGCTCGGAAGTACGGCAATTGATAGGGAGATGACGACTTCATCAGATTCGGCTAGACTGTGGCGTTGTTTGATGCTGGGTTATTTGATTGGTAATGCCGTGCATAAGTTGTTAAGGAGTGCTTTGACCTGTAGTTTGAAGTCCTGTGAACCCATTGGTATGAGCAAGAAGACCGAGGTGGAGTTTCGCACTTCTATCCATCATTCGAGGGGTCTTCTGAGGGGTGTTCATTCAGGCATACGGGGGCCTTCCAAGGGAGCATCATTGGGAGGTAATAGATATGTGGTTTCCACAGTTGGGGACTACTCTAGGCATTGGTGGGTTGCAACCAAGTCCCGTTGGTGTGAAGTCCTAGAAGCCCGCAACAAATAGAGGAAGTGTATTGGCAGAAAGGTGAAGGTACTTCAGTCTGATGTTAGAAGGAGGTACAAGAGGGACCTATGTCTGCATTCGTGCCGAGCTCACGGCAATAGGAGACACTTCATTGGTGTGGAAACTTTGAGGCGACAAGGCAAGATGGCAGATTTGGGCAGCTGTTCCTTTCTGGAGGAGGATCGGCATTTGATGTCGAGCATTGGCATTGGTGTGCAGGCTACGGCATGTTTGGGCCGTCTTATGTATAGGTTGCCGACTGCTGCATGTAGAGATATGAGATCTGGTAGAGCTGCTTCAGATTTTGGGTTGCGTCGGATGTTTGGCTACCCAGCACTTGGTCACATCGTGGATGTGATATTTGATCCAATAGCACATTTGGGATTCAGAGGCGTGTTTGATTATCATGTATTGGCTTCTGACTTTGTTCTGAGCAGATATATCACATTTGACTCTCGGCAGGTAGAGAGTGGTGATCAGATATTTGGGATATCGCAGCGGGTGGAGAGTGTGCTACTCCACGTTGGGTGGAAACTCCAGATCATACTGCATCATTTGGGATTCCAGCTGATGTGACACAGATTGGGAATCGTGTTGATTTGGATGCAGATGATAGGTTGATTGATTCGAGTACAACTGATAGATGTAGTCTGGATATGGCCATTGGTTCATCTCAGGTGGAGATGTTTGGATTATTTTAGTTTATGGCCATTAGAGGTGCTATCAGCCTTAGACTTGATCGTGATGTTGGAAAAGGATTACGAACTCTTCTATTGGATTGAGGTCGTTTGTGGCCATTTGGGTGAACTACGTGAAGGCTTGATTCCTTGGGCAAGAGGATACGTAGGCAATCAGTTTTTGATGCAGCCGATTTGGTGATTAGACACTGTTGTTTTGGGTGAGTGTTTGCACTCCCGTTTGTGTCTCAACGTGTTGTAGATGGAGTCTGTTGTCATGAGTCTGTTGCCATGGCGTACTGGACACAACAAGTGGGACATTTGGGTTGCTTTAGTGTCGGCTCAGTTTTGGAAGAAACTTCACCGTGGTGGAGAATTATGGACGCGTGTGTTTTCACACGTTTTGTGGGGACCACGAGAAAAATCTCGTGAAGAGAATATGTGAGATAACAACTCATGCCCACCCGATTCAATAGGTATAAATAATAGCAAAAATCCCTAGGGCTGTGTGCGAAGGAGGGATTTTACCGATTGTTTACAGAGCCTTGGCGGTTGTGCGTGCAAGGAAGGATTTTTGTTTTATTCCTTTTTTTTTTTTGCGGCTGCGGAAGAGTGCAAGGCTAGGGTTTTCTTTTGGCGGCTGCAGCAGACACAGAGAACAAAAGGAGCAGTGCTTTTGGTGGCTATTCACGGAAGAAAAGCAAGTCTTTTGTAGATGTTCTTTGTTTTTAGCATCCCCTTTTGTGAGAATATTTGTGTGAGGGATCTGAGAGTTTGTGAGAAGGTTTTATTTATGAGATTGTAAACCTCAATTGTATCTCTCCCTCTAATAGTAGATCTCTCCCCCTCCTTGCCCCGTGGACGTAGGCTATTTGCCGAACCACGTAAAATTTGTGTTCTTGTCGTGATTTGTAATAGCTTGTAGGTTCCCTCGACGCGCAGTCCTAGAGCTGACGAGAGGAAGAGCTGATATCTCACTTTGATGAGATATCTGACTTTTGGTTCTTGTTTCCTTTGAGAAACTAGAATTTCATTGTGATCTAATCTCTTGTTGTGCACCTTGCGCACCGGAGGTGCTGTCGAAATTTCCGCTGCGCACAACATGATGTCCCTTAACATTCTTAAGTTATTTTCAACATAATTCCTTAAGTTATTTTAAATGTAATCCCTCCAATGATTGAAATTGCTATCCCTTAACATTCTTAAGTTATTTTAAACATAATTCCTTAAGTTATTTTAAATGTAATTCCTCCAATGATTAAAATTGCTAATAGGTTGCTCAATCCTTAAGCTGTCTTAAACTTAAACCCTCAATTCCAAAAACATTCACCATAACAAAAATGTTAACAACCCACACTTCTTGCATTATCAAATAACCAAGCAAATTCAATGTTGCCCACTTGAAAAGCCAAGTTACTAATGAAAGCTTCAAATCAGACTAGAAATTCGTCTCATCACCACCCATGACCTCCCCTCCTATTGATTGTGATATGATCATATGCAGTAACCTTTTATCAAAACCTTAAATTAAACTCTCTGCTTCTTTTTCAAGTGTCTTTGCCGGAGAGGTTATCATTATGCGGTGACAGCTGCGGTCAAAGGTGGCTATTTTTGGGAAAGTTAAGCTTAGCTCAGTTTCCCAGAAAGGGAGGATAGTCTTATTGTAGGTGTGGGCATTAACCTCAACAGTCTCGAATATTAACGATCTATTTTCCCCATGGCCATGCATCGATGTATTAACGATCTATTTTCCCTATGGCCATGCATCGATGTAGCAGTGGCAGCGTCAGGGCCTATGTTGAGGTTAATGTGAGTCTCGAATATTAACGATCTATTTTCCCCATGGTCATGCATCGATGTAGCAGTGGCAGCGTCAGGGCCTATGTTGGCTTTGTTTCTGTTGGTTGTGGTTGTTGTTTTCTCTTTGTTTTTGTTGTAGGCATAAGAGAAGAAAGTTTAATACTTTATTGAAACAAAATGTACACAGTGAATTTTAATACATAAGCTGTTAAAGAAGTGATTACTTTTAATTTTGTATTTGTAATTATGACCTCACATGGTACTGTACATTACTTGCACCGTCCATCTTCGCCCCACTCATTCCTTTCCCTCCTCTTGGAATTCAAAATTTCAAAACACATGCACCCTTTGCCTAATGGAGTTTAAATAAGAAATCAATAGTTAATCATATAGTAAGTGGAATAGGTAGACGGGAAGGATGAGGAAGCAGTTCATTTGAGGTGAGAAGTCAACAACGAGTAATTATTATTTAGCAATTAGTAATACTAAAATAAAAATAAATTGCAATTGAAGTAATTATTAATTTGTTATTACTCTAGACAATAAAGTGGCAACGGTTTACGTCCCACTCAATCGGACTCAACAACAGATCAAAAAGGGTAATTTATTTGTCCAAATTGTTTCCCTTAATTACTACTACACCATTAAATTTTTATAAATTATTTGAATGAGAATGTGAATAGAGGGACTTTAATGAATACTCATGCAATTGAGGGGAATTTTTGAAAAGAATTCTAACATATATGATGTTATTTATGTATATGTAGGGATATGAAATTATTGGAAAGGATAATTATCACATTTATATTGAGCATTTATGCATAATCATGTATGTATGTACGTATGTGGTGAGGGATATTTTCACAAAAAATGTTTTAACATCGTACAAAATTTATAATAGCATAAGAAGTATAAGATTATATAAGTTATGAAATCATTAAGAGACTAAGAAACTAATTAAATCTTAATATTATGACGATGTGTAATTAATTTAATTTAATTTAATTTAACTCATTGAATAAAAGTTTGAAATAAACTAAATAAATAAAATAATTAAAGTTGGATTTATCAAATTAAAAAGGGTAAAAAGGATAATTAAAAGTTTTAGCACCAAAATCCTCATTTATATATGTAAGATAAGATAAGATATAGATATAGATTAAATGAGTCCAATCCAAAACTGAATAAGCCCAACCAAACCGATGGGAATTAATTTCAATTGGTTCAGTTCAATTTTGAATATTGAATAGTTCGGTTCGATTTTGTCAAAATTGTTGAAAACCGAACCAATTGAATACTTCGGTTCGATTTTGTCAAAATCATTAAAACATGTTTTGAGAAAGAGATTGTATTACACTGACTGTACAATTGCTGCATAATCTTCTGATTTGTAGTGCTCTCACTGATGTTGAAATACGTCCAAATTTGATTAGGCATATAAGATAGTTTTGTAGATAGCTATCACACATACATGATAAAAAACATACCATCATAAATGTTTTTTTTTATGAAGTTAGAATAATCGATTATTTAAACATTTCGTTCGTTGGTTTCGTTAGAAACCTCACCCACTCCCACTTCAATTAAATTATAAAGTGATGGTCACCGTCAACAACATTATGTATATCTTAGATAATTTATTGGCTAAATTGCACTTAAATAGCTATAGTTCCACCAACCTTGCATTTAAGTGACTTTCATCTTAAAACCGAGCAAAAAAAAAAAAAAAAAAAAACCCCAAAAGTATTTAAACGTTACAGATGATGGCTCTATAGTTAAAAAAAACCTAAATGGCACTAACATTTCTCCACATATCCAAGATATCACATACCAGAATGTACTAAAGTAAAACTATAGGATATTTGAGTGAGACTATTTACCAACAAAGGATATTTATACACAATATGCAATATGCAACATACGATATTAAGCAAACAAGAGGAACCAACATGCAATATTAAATAAACAAGAGGGTACAAATGTGAAACATTTTAAAACTTTTAGGTACTGTTTGGCAAAGGATTAAGTGAGGGGTTAAGGAGACTTAATCCCTTCTTAACCTGCCAAACACAAAAAATCTATACAAATGTTAAAGTAAGTTAACCCTCTATAATTTGTCAAACATAAAAAATATAGAAGGATTAAGCTAACCCCTCTAGAGGGATTAAAATGAGTTAACCCCTCAAAATGAGGGGTTTACTAATACTCCTATTTAGAAGGATTAAAAGTTAATCCTTCTAATTATAAAAAAAATAATCAAAATCATTGTTATTCCCAAACACTAAAACTGATCACAAGCGCTAAAATAAAACTTATTTAACGGGTTAATAATTTAGTCTTTCGGATTATCGAATGGGCTAAGTACATTAATATTTCTCTTTAACTCCTCTTCCTTTAACCCTTTGCCAAACGGGGCCTTAAAGCATTTATCTACAACACTTCTGGGTAATTTTTTTGTTTGATTTTAAAACAGGGGTCACCTAAGCGCAAGGTTAGTGAAACTTAGATCTCGTTTGGTAGGTACGCGGGAATGGGGTGGAATGGAATGATCATTCTCACTTCTCATTCATTCCTACCAAACACACCCTCTTTTTTAAAGTTAGAATGCTCATTCTCACTTCTCATCAATTCCCACTTTATGGGAGAATGAGCATTCTCACTTAAATGAAAATCAATAAAATATATAATTTTAAAATACGTCCATTCTCACTTCATTTTATAAATTACATCCAAACGTGAGAATAAGAATGACTATTATATTCTCACATTAATTCCATTCAATTCCTTCTAACATAGATAGACATGGAATTTTCATACGTTAACCTTCTCTTCCTTTTGACACCCTTATCGATATAATTCCTTTCATGAGGATCCTACAAAATATGAAAATTTTTATTCAAAGATACAGTGCAGTTCCTAGTCCTCACGTTAAGTGTATATAACTTCAAAGAAGCAGTAAGACCATAACATATAATATTAGTTTTACCTTCATCTCACATTCCCTGATCTATGGAAGGGTGCTAAATCATATTAGAAGAAACGCGGACTCTACAAACCTCGCTCCAAAAAAATACAAAGGGAAAAGAAAAATTAAAGTGAGATTGTTTCTTCTCTATACATGAGAAGTGAATGGACATAATATATAACAACATGATACCAAAGCCAAGGAAGAAGACAATCAACTGTCAGTTACGAGCTTGTTTCTCATCTAACAGCATAGAACATAGCCATTCATTGCACTTAGGGTGTACTTGATAATTCTGAGAGCTCGGGAGCAGCATAAGCTTTCCGAATCAATTTTGCACCAGTTAACCCATTTTCATGATGACGGGAGAACGCATCATATAATATATGTGTTCATCTCCATCCTTGTTCACCTTCTATCCTGATAGGACGATGGGCTTCATACACCCTCATGGTCAAAGAAAAGCATCAATTACACAAGATGAAGCTATGGCAAAAGCGAGGTTAGTTGAGTACTGAAAAGATCACCAAGTGCTCCACGAACATCCATCTGACATACAGCAGGCAAAGAAAAATCGATTCAAAAATTTGACAGTAAACAAATTATGTGATTCATGCCAAGGAATAAAAATCATTGGGTTTTTGTGCACTGTTAATGCAGAAAAGATCAAAATTTTCATCTGTGATAACAGGAAATATGGATGGTGAAATATAGAAAAGAACAAAAATAAATACTTCAATGTCAGTTCTCTACAGAAAAGAACAAAAACAAATACTTCAATGTCAGTACACTGCTACTAGCAGAGAACAAAGGGAAAGCAAAAGAGTACTGCAGAAGGGAAAGCAAAAGAGTACTGCAGAAGACAGAATTGGGGCTTGGATTGCATCTGACAGTGTTACAGAGTTTCAGAAATTTCAGTCGCAATTTATCAACAACAAATTTTCTCAGAAAATTTGATGTTTAAACTCTTAAGTTACTTCCCAAATAGCCTTGTCCCTAGAAGAAAGGAGAGGCCAGCAAACTAGTCAACATATACTTTCATTTTCCCCATATTTGGAACAAGATGCAAGACAACTAACAAACATATAGAATAATGATCCATTGACCGAATTCTTCTCTTTGCTAGCTACCAAAAGCAAATTTATACGTAAACTATCTTAAAATTGTAGCCCAGATCTGTAATCTAAAAAGCATGGACAAAGACATAATTACAGGACAATGTCATAAGTAGGACACATGAAACAGAAACTCCGAAAAAAATTAGGACATTGGGGCACAATGAGGCCACAATAATATATAAAATAATGATCGAGTACCTGTATACACAATTTAAACATGTGCATGCACTCAAAAGTCCACTATATATATATATATATATTTGTGTGTGTGTGTGTGCGCGCGCGCGCGCGTGTGTGTCTATACATACCGTACATATGTATGTATATATGTATACAGACACACACACATACTTTGCAAAATAAATAGTCCTTTGGCTTTTCATTATTTGAGTAGTTCAACATATAATATTTCTTATATTTCTTGTAATGGAACATATCTGAACTTATCCTAGTCCAATAAAATCCAACATTTTAATGGGGGTCATAAGTGGGTCAGAGTTAATTGCACCCAAGCCAAGTCTATTCCCAAATATTCCCGACCACTCCAAAGCCTAGCAGCGTCATGAGTTGTATATGGATCTACAATTAAGATTTAGAACTCCAATCAGGTAGTGTAAGGATCCAGTATATTTGCACCCGAACAGACCCTTAAGACAGAACAAACTTAGCTTGAAGTACCGGTTTGCTTATTAACATACAATGAACCAACCAGGTCAGGAACAAACTCGACCTGTATCTTATCTGCTTAATAATAGACAAGTTTTGGGTCTAAAACCTACACTGGAAGCTCTTTAAAAATCTTTTTCCACCTTGGTCTTTGCTATAAAAATGAAAGTAAATAAGTATCTTGATATGAAATGTGAATAAAAGATACCAGAGAACTATAGAATCTGTCGAAGAAGTGTCTCCTAAGTTTCATAACTAAATTAAAAAAAAGTGTATGTTCGAGGAGTGTGACTGTGACACATGTCCAAGCAGTTTAAGAAGTATCGAAATGAGGAAGAATAAAAGAAAGGGAGAAGACTAGAAAAAGAAATGAAGAAGGAACAGAAGAGAGAAAAAGCAATAATTAAAGAAGGGAGGAGAAGGTGAGAAGGAAGACAAAAGAAACAAAGAAGTGTGGCATAGGAGCTGTTTTTGTTTTAAAATATTTTACATGAGAAGCTAAGCATGCATATAAAAAAGTAGTTAAATTTCTGTTTCTCCCACCAACCCACATTGTGCAAGACTAGCTGCAATGGGAAAACTCTGGATTCTTTTGGTACAATGGAGGCAAAACTCATCCTGAAAGTTGTTAATTCACCCATCTAAGTAACAGTAACCCACCTAAATAATAGATGGCATAGGCATGGAGACACAGCCTCTGGATGAAGGATTCCACTATATTTAGTATTTCTTTCCATTGTAAAAAGAATAGCCATTAACACTTCTATCTGAACATGCCACAGATATCCTGGCATCCAAATGTCCTAATGAGGATTCCACTATGTATAGTATTTCTTTCCATTGTAAAAAGAATAGCCATTAATACTTCTATCTGAACATGCCACAAATATTCTGGCATTCCAAATGTCCTAATGAGAATTTTTCCAAAATCTCATCATCCCATTATTATGCCATACCTATATCCTATAGGTGCCCATGCCCCTATGTGAATTTGAGTACAAAATGAAAAATCATCTTAAGGAATCTAGAGCCTTGCTAGCTGCAACATATGCATCCTCTACACAGATGATTGTGTGGAGTGGCAATAGTGTAATACAGAACTTCGTGGGATCTGTTGGAAGTCTGTCTCGCATTCTTAGTCTAAGCAATTTTAGTAGTTTTTGGGGGCATATCTAAGTGGTCTAATGCCCAACACATCACCCAAAAAAAGAACTTGGAAGTGTTAGCAAAATTAGTTAACGCCTTCATCATTTACATGTCCTACTAAAACTATAATTAAAACATTGAATAGAAACTAGAAGCAACATATAAATCTACTATAGGGAATCACAAAGAAATAACAGGTGGTTCTAGAAAATGAATGTAAATTTTAGTTTACCTGATCACAGCAGACAAGCTTAGTAATTAAAGGATAGAAGTCCCTTAGATGTTTTTTGAATATCTGCCTTTCCATCCGGCACATACCTTTGAGTACCTGAAAGACCAAATGGAATAATGTTATTTAGGGAGTATAAGCATAAACATGTACTCAAAATTGTTTGGGACTTAAGGATCTAAACATCAGTTCCAGAGATAATGGTAGCTTCAATTGTTTGAGAAGAAAAAAGGACAAAATGATCAAATCCCCCTCCTCATGGTGAACTCTCAACTTCCCCTCTAAAGTATCAATTTGCCTAGTTTCGTTCTTGAACTATGTGTATATGCCCAATATGATCATTTTGTGAGTCTACAGTCAAATATTTAACAGATAAATGATCTGATAATGCTTTTGATATTTATGGTATTTTCTGCAAAAAAAAAAAAAAAAAAAATTTCAATTCCTATAAGGATCAATGGCTAAAAAGTTTCAGGGGAAAGTAATTAAGATTTTTTTGGTTTGGGAACAAAGGAGATAGACTGATATAAACATAAACAAATGAAGAAATGCAAAAAGGCACTGTCACTGTCATTGATTTTTAAATATTTGACTATAGGCTAACAAAATTTCCACGTTGAAACTAGAAACATAGTTTGAGGAGAAAAAATCAGTAAATTGATACTATAGGGGAGAAATTGAGAGTTCACCAATACTTTAAGGATGAGTTAGGTATTTTGTCCGAGAAAAAAAAGAAGAGACTGCCTAGATTTTAGCAATAGCAAGGATCATACAAGGAGACACCAGCTTAATTTGCCACCTTCAGACTATTTCTTTTAGAAGTCATGTAAAGAATGTTTTCAAGTAGTATGAAAATAAGAAAGTTCGCGCACTATCAAAGAGGGGACAAAGTCAATTGTCCTCTTTCTGATATAAGTCATTACTAAGTGAAAAACAACATGAAAACATATGATATATTATACAGTAAGAGGGTAGAGAATATGCCTAAGGCCTAAGAAGGATTTATTCATTACACAGATGAAACTGAAACATTAATCTAAAGGTAGTACACCGGGCCCTTTGTTCTCAGGCAATGATCATAATGCAAAGTATTGATGATTAAAAAACAGAATATAAAACCAAAACCATACGCTGCTTGGAATTTTTTCACAGAAGGTTTTGTAACACAAAAGCATAGACCAGAACCTGGATCATTGAGCAAACTGTAGCCTAAGCTTTGAATTCACTAATGTCTGCCAAATGAAAGCTAATTTACTGATTTTCTAAAACTTAGAAGTGACATGATGTTGGAGTAAAAGTATTTATTCTCTAGTTTAGTAAACAACTCATAGAGTTAATTGAAGATATTTGAATCACTTAAGAAACAATTGCAAGAGAGGGGGCTACTTGTGCGTAACAAATGGACATTATTGATAAAGCAGTGGTCAAACAACTGAGCCAATAATGCATTTGCATGTGTGCAAAGAATTAGTTATAAAAATTAGAGAAACACAGACCATAAGACTACATTGTAAATTGCCATTACAAAGCAAACTGCTGCCACAATATTCTAAAAGTACATGGAGTGAGCATGCTGAACGATGGCAGGGAGATCTTCTGAAGAATTATTGCTAAAGCATAGATTTCAATTCAGAACTGGAAGCAAGAAAGGCAAGCTTTGGGCCTGGTACCATAAGACTACAAAACAAACTGCCGCCATGATGCTTTGCCGCTGCAGAAGTGAGGTCCCTCAATGATAGTTTCCACATAGGAATCGGGTACTGTGAAACTACTATGAACCTTTTTACCATGTTGATTATGCAAAGCAACAATATGAGGAGAAGATGATAAGTGATGAAAGGGCTACCTCACAACAACGAAATCATCACATGTACAGCTATACATCAACATCTTTCTCTTATTTCTTTTGGTTGTTTGCCACGCGGGAGGGGGGTGTTAATGTTCACCAGTAATGACCATTCTCTATCTTCTGTGCTATAAATGTCCTTCATTTCGATCAGAAATAGGATACACCATTTTGCAAGGTATATTTTCTAACCACATTCTGATTTGGCTCATATCAACCACAATTCGGATCTTCTAGCACAAAGATACCATGCTCATTAACCAGCAAAACATGTGATTAGTTCCTTTCGCTTACTACAGAAGCCATGTTTAAAAATCGTCCTATATGGTCTTAATTCTACTGCAGGTGTTCTTATCTATCACCAGATCTTTCTACAGCAGTTAGGAAGCAAATTGATCCATTAATTCCATATCAATCAATTATGTCTACATTCTTAACGCTGCAATCACATCTCAACACATTACCCTTCCAATCAGCATATGGATCTATACAAAGTTTTCTGAAAATGAATTCTCCAGGGCACTCAAAGAGGAATATCTCAAGGACCACACTTATGTCTTAAATCCCTTGAAGACATCAGTTTTGATGCAACCCCACAAAGTATAAAGGTCTTACACATCAAAGCTGGCTTATTAAGGATCCTTCTTCACTAATTCAACCTTCTTTCTCAATGCATCATGTATGACAGTTAAGTCTGATCTCCATTACCTTTTTCTGATTGTCTATTTCATTATCCAGAGTGTCATCTGACTTCTGTAATTTTTACTAAGTCTTGAGAGTCAAGTGTGAAGGCCAAAGGTTTTGCAGTTTCTGTTGATTTATAACAAGGTACACCTCCAATAGAAGCTCTCCAGTCTCTTCATGCAGTTATAGCTTGTCATAGAGATAACTTCAATATCATCAAACCCATTAACATGCCACATTAACTAAATGAAAACTCCAGAATCTTCATAATTAATCATAGTTACTTCTAACAAGATGGATTACTTCAAACCATACATCCCATCAACCAGATGAGAACTCTAGGCTCCCTATGGTTTATCATAGTTCCTTCTGTTGAGGAAGATTACTTAAACCTTGAGCAACTTTTTCTGCTTAGCATTAGTAACAGAAGGTATGACAACTACAGGATGGGCAAGGGGATGGCTACGAACATAAGATTTCAATCTTGCTGAGGACAAGAAAATGATGAAAACACATAATCGTACTTCAGCAAGACAGTGGTCTCTTCAGGCTCAAGTACTCAAGCTAAAGGAAGATATATGAACTGTGACGGGGAAAACAAATAGGAAATGGACTCTCTGAATCATGGATTTTATAGTTGTATTCTTTTTCAAAGAAATGGATGGGGTAACGTATCATGTGGGCTTTAAAACATAACCCCATTGGTTCTAGACCAAACATTTGAGTAATACCTGCCTACCTGGTGCTGTAACACTAGTCCTAAATCATGGATGACTAACTCATATTAAGAATGACTATGAAGATTACCAAAGACCAATTAATAAAGCCCTTGTAAGAGTTCATTAATCATCTAAGGGCCAAGGCACATTAGTAGCTACTACTAGTAGATATGTGCTGCTCCAACATGGACACAAAGTGTTATACACAGCAAGTAACACAGAGAGAACTATGAATTTCATCTAAGTAAGCATTTGCTTCGCTAACATCTATACGCATTTTGTTGTTACTTGTGTATGAAATGTGTAAAGTAATTATATTTCCCCCCCTAAAGAGCACAGCATAGTCTTTTAGGTAAATAGCATTTTACAAAATTGTTCATGTTTACATGTATGAAACATGTGTTGTGTCCAGATGTGTAGCAAATGCCAATTCTTTGTTAGGGCCCTGAGGAAATGTCCTACGTATCATAGGTTATCAGTTGACGTTCCTACGATAAATCCTTTATACTTCTACTACTTGAATTTCTAAAACTAGACACCGTTGCCATCACGACAATATCCATATCTCTATAAACCATATAAATCAGTGACAATATGCATCGATATCAGTTATTAACTTATTAAGCAACAGGCCCAAGCTTTATAGATCATAATGCTTCACGCTACGAAGAACATTAGTTTGACTGGAAGTAGGCTAACTAACTACGACTATCAGAATGACCATGATCTCTCTCTATTTTTGCTTAAGCTGTATCCAGCTATCTTATATAGATGAGTTTGTGTGTTTGCATTAACTTTCCAATCATCCTCGTGTTCCTTCATTTTAGAATATCCTAATCTACCTTTTGTATGCATCATGTGTACATTTTAGTGATCATGCTGCATCAGGCTATCACACAACTTCTATCCTTACTCTTCTGCATGATCACAGATCCAGTTGAATATTCTCTTCCATGTTCCTTTTTTTCAAGCATAAAAAATCAAAAGTGCACTGTGTAATAAACATTAACATACAATGACGGTTATTACCATATTCTCATAATTCTATGATATCTTTGAAAATGGCTCCAAAGCTTAACGGATCAATGCTGGTGGTAGTGCAACTCGGATACATATATCATGGTGTTACAATATTCTGATTATTCTATGAGATCTTTGTAAATGGCTCTCAAGCTTAACAGATCAATGCTGCTGGTGGTGCAACTCTGGTACATATAAATAAATTGGAATGGGTCATGCAACAGAGAAATAGTGAAAACTATATCAAACATATCACTCTGCTAAAAATCTCTCATAATGAATTGCATGTACACTACATATGACATTACAGGGAGGCTTAAGACTACAAAGCCCTGAAAGGATTGTATTTACCTTTACAACAATTGGAGCTCGCAAGTCAAGCACCCGATGCATATCTGCACTAGCAGCCTCCCCAGTAAGGGGCTGGAGGTCAGAAGCCTCTTTCAGAATCTGTCCACAGAAAGCAACTAATTTCTCTTCTGCTAAGATTTTAAGCTTCTCTTCTGAATTTGATGTTTCTGCAAAGTCATCTGATACTACAGTCTCCCGACTACCGTTGACATTTATGTGCTCATCACTGTTTGAGTCATTCGTAGAGGTAGTTTTGTCTAAGATATCCAAATAAATGGACGTTCCTTCTATTTCCTGACGCAGAAGATTCAATGGTGGCCTGTGCAAGAAGTTTTGAGTGACAGGATTATAGAAGCTCCCAGGGTAAGAAAAGTAATGAATATGTTGCATACCTTTCTGAAGGTGTCTGGTGCATTCGCATTCTGAGATTGGAAGTTGAATTATATGAAGCAGCAAACTCTAATAGTGACAATAAAATGTCCATTATTGTGACCTTCTGTGGAGCTTTCAATTTGCTCCAGTATTTCATCTGCAAATTTTATATGTTACAACAAAGTTTATTGTTAAAATGAGTACTAACTTGTCACGAAATGCAATTATAAGCAGCATAGAGAAATTCTCTCTCATCAGAAGCTTATCTTCACCTGTATGCTATTCAGGGCACCTAACAGTAGAAGTTGAGTGATACATTTCCCCCTCACAGTTTCTAACAGTGGGTTCTCCTCATCTTCGTTAGCGGTAGACTCGTCAGCATCAGGAATCTGCATTAAACATCCAACAGTAAGAAAGAAGTAAACTAGATTTATGTCGTTGATATCCCAAGATAAAGTGAAAGCACATCACAAATTTCTGAAGGAAACATCTCCAAAAACCAGAACAAGACTGCCTCAAAATTTGAGATGTGCACTTACACATTTGGAAGATATGATGTAGTAAGAAACAAATCTCATCCACATCTAATGATGAAACTAACATACCAAATGGCAGATTTCACATAGAACTTTTAGCCAATACCTTCTTCGTGAAGCTTAAATAAAAAAATGGTAGGTTTCCCACGAATAAGATTTACTGAAATTCCTTCATAACTTGCCTACCTCACATAAAGACAACCTCCTAATGGAAGATAACCAAAACGGTATGATCAAATATGGCAATGCACCAACAAACAGAATTAATGTTGACGAGTTCCATATTTGCCTATGTTGGCCAACTCCTTGATACTTCTAATGCAAGAACGACAAATTTGAAATTGAACCTCAATGCCAGTAGTCCTTCACTCCAAAAATATTTGAAAATAAATAATACAAAGCAGCTCAGGATGATTAACTGTGAAGTTCTTAGTTCTTATCTAATTCAAGTATATAGCAAGGGGATAGTTCAAGTCATGGTCCATGGACCCTGTCATTGCTCCTTGCAACCAGAGCAGTGATGCTCACACAATAACTGAGAGATTTATGTATTTTTTATAAAAATAAAAGCAAACTAAAAAATTATTCCATGGCTCTATCCTAGTCCGTTTGGTGTTGTTTGGCAACAAGTTAATTGAGAGTTTAAGGTGAGTTAATTCTCGTTAACCTGTCAAACGCTAAAATCTATACAAGGAACAAAGTGAGTTAACCCTCCATAATTTTCCAAACACCGAAACGCGAAGGGTAAGGATGACCCCTCTGAAAGGGTTAAAATGGAAACCCTCAATTTTTAAAGTGAGGGGTTTACTAATACTTCTATTTAATACTTCTATTTAGGCAGAGGTTAAGAGATAATCCCTCAATTTATAAATAAAATAGTCATAATCCTTATTATTTTTTAACACTAAAAATTGTCACAAGGGTTGACATAAATCTTACTTAACAGCTTAATAATTTAACCATTCAAGCTAACATATGGGCTAACTATGTTAACCCGTCTCCTTAATCCCTTTCCTTTAAGCATTTGCCAGGGCTACAGATCAGATTTAGTTAGGATTTTATTTTTAAGGATTTGATTTTTCTTTAGTTTAGATGTTTTAGTGATGATATTCAGTTAGGAATTATTGTTTGGTTTAACCTGTTAGTTAGAATATTTAGTTATGATATTTGTTGTCTTTTAGTTAAGAGTTTGTTTAATTTGATTAGAATTTCTCTTTAAATAATAATGTGGTTTTCATTTCAGAGTAGGAGGGACAAATGATGAAAGCTCAGTTTACATGAGATAACATGCAACGTGAGTTGCAATAAGTATTATTTTGGCATGTGAGTTGCCTGACATGTGAGTTGCGCAGTGTGAGGCTAACAGTAGTGTCTGTCAACACTTTATCTTTTATCTTATTCTTCCTATATCCAAATAATTTCCCTCAACAAATCTTCATCCACCTGTTTCTTATTGATCAGTATAAGAGCCCAACGTATTTACAACTGGTGTCAGATCAATGATTAGCATGACGAACCAACATCCAAAACCAAGCAGCCTTAAATATGACAAGCACTAATGCTTGACACATAGGATGACAAGAAGCTAGGGCATGCCCAAGGTTTGTCACAGAGAATATGACAAGCACTAATGCTTGACACATAGGATGACAAGAAGCTAGGGCATGCCCAAGGTTTGTGAGAGAGAGAGAGAGAGAGAGAGAGAGAGAGAGAGAGAGAGAGAGAGAGAGAGAGAGAGAGAGATCTGGATGGCATACCCTAACACATAGGATGACAAGAAGCTAGGGCATGCCCAAGGTTTGTCAGAGAGAGAAGAGAGAGAGAGAGAGAGAGAGAGAGAGATGGATGACGTAATTAGGTGTACCCTAACACAGAGAAGAACTTCATTAACAAGAACTTCATTAACAAGAGGTGCTTGCCAAACCAAGAGAAAATAAATATGGAGGGCATAATTAGGTGTACCCTAACACAGAGAAGAACTTCATTAACAAGAGGTGCCTGCCAAATCAAGAGAAGATAAATATGGAGGGCGTAATTAGGTGTACCCTAACACAGAGAAGAACTTCATTAACAAGAGGTGTCTGCCAAACCAAGAGAAGATAAATATGGATGTTTTTATTCAAGCTTGGGCAAAAATTATGCAGGACTTTATTGTTTATTTTTAAGTTTTTAATAGATGTCTATATCTAAATTTAATAAGACATGTGCCCGGTAGAACCCCAAGACGATAAATATGAAGGCTTTTATCTAAGTTTAAGGGACTATTTATTAAATCATCATTTACATCCATTCACACTCCAATTTATTGTTTACTTGTAGTATAGGCTTATATTAAAATTTACTTCATATAATATTTGTAAGTTTAAAGTATTTTAAAGGATTGTTTCATGCTATGTTGCGCGGATACGGATGCGAGTGTGGACACGAACATAGGTGTGGATACATGACATGGCAAAATACTAAAAGTTAGGATACGGGGGCTCAGCTATATACATACATATTAAATTAATAATCTATATGAGATCGGTATTGTTTTTCATTCAGATGTTATGAGAATTAAAATCTATGTCATTGTCATGTTTTCTTTTACCAAGTATATTACTAATTGAAAAACCACTCATATTTGATCTAGATACCCAAACGATCCTTTAAAATCATACTTATGAATTAGATATGTGCCAAAGCTATGTCCCGAGTCTAATGAATTGCATAAATTTGAGGTGAAGTGTACGATATACATTCAAGAAGTGTATCACGAGTTTTTTGAACTAAAACATGTGTTATATAATTGAGTACACATTTGAATAAATGTATGTATATATTGAAGAAGTGTGGAGTGTTGGACATTGGCACAGACACGGATATGGGAGCCAAGATCAAGTGTCCAGATAACCTAGGTTTCATGTGACTTTAAAAAAGCGGATTGTTTCATGTGAAGATAGTCTACATGTGGAAAATTAAGGCCCAACAAAGCATAAACCCGATACCCAGCTTGTTTATTTAATACGGACTTCAAAAGTTCAATCCAAGCGTACTTAACAAGCTTTATTGTTATACTCCAAATTTTGGGTTAAGTCTGGGTCCAGTAAAATAAGCCTATCCACTGAACCTCCAGTCTAACAAGAAGATAACCTATAATCATACTCCTACTGAAATATAACAGTACAAACCCCTTAGTTAAAACATAGATGACTCATAATATATTGAATGTCATGATTTTTCAGTCAGAAATTGAAATTCCGTACCTTAAGAGGTGAAGCTGGCACTTCGACTTCATCTGAATGGCTCTTAGATTTCGAAGTAAGGTTTCTAAGTAAAAGGTTGTCCATAAACCTTTGCCCAAATGTTTGACTTTTTTGGAAGGTAACACCATCACCAGGCTTATGTCCGCTCCCTGATGGAGATGGCAAGCCTACAAAAATGCATGGAAAGAAAGTAGCAAGAGTTTTTTATTGATATGTAGATCATAATAAGCCATTCGCTATATAAGGTCTCAGTGATGCATCTTGAGTAAATAAGCTTTCTCGTGGAAGAATTAAACCGGTAATTCAACAAGAGAGAGAGAGAGAGAGAGAGAGAGAGAGAGAGAGAGATCTGGATGGCATACCCTAACACATAGGATGACAAGAAGCTAGGGCATGCCCAAGGTTTGTCAGAGAGAGAAGAGAGAGAGAGAGAGAGAGAGAGAGAGATGGATGACGTAATTAGGTGTACCCTAACACAGAGAAGAACTTCATTAACAAGAACTTCATTAACAAGAGGTGCTTGCCAAACCAAGAGAAAATAAATATGGAGGGCATAATTAGGTGTACCCTAACACAGAGAAGAACTTCATTAACAAGAGGTGCCTGCCAAATCAAGAGAAGATAAATATGGAGGGCGTAATTAGGTGTACCCTAACACAGAGAAGAACTTCATTAACAAGAGGTGTCTGCCAAACCAAGAGAAGATAAATATGGATGTTTTTATTCAAGCTTGGGCAAAAATTATGCAGGACTTTATTGTTTATTTTTAAGTTTTTAATAGATGTCTATATCTAAATTTAATAAGACATGTGCCCGGTAGAACCCCAAGACGATAAATATGAAGGCTTTTATCTAAGTTTAAGGGACTATTTATTAAATCATCATTTACATCCATTCACACTCCAATTTATTGTTTACTTGTAGTATAGGCTTATATTAAAATTTACTTCATATAATATTTGTAAGTTTAAAGTATTTTAAAGGATTGTTTCATGCTATGTTGCGCGGATACGGATGCGAGTGTGGACACGAACATAGGTGTGGATACATGACATGGCAAAATACTAAAAGTTAGGATACGGGGGCTCAGCTATATACATACATATTAAATTAATAATCTATATGAGATCGGTATTGTTTTTCATTCAGATGTTATGAGAATTAAAATCTATGTCATTGTCATGTTTTCTTTTACCAAGTATATTACTAATTGAAAAACCACTCATATTTGATCTAGATACCCAAACGATCCTTTAAAATCATACTTATGAATTAGATATGTGCCAAAGCTATGTCCCGAGTCTAATGAATTGCATAAATTTGAGGTGAAGTGTACGATATACATTCAAGAAGTGTATCACGAGTTTTTTGAACTAAAACATGTGTTATATAATTGAGTACACATTTGAGCTCAGCTATATAATACAGTATTAAATTTAATAATCTATATGAGATCGTATTGTTTTTCATTCAGATGTTATGCTGAGAATTTAAAACTAGTATTATCATGTTTTCTTTTACCAATATATTACTAATGAAAAACCACTCATATTTGATCTAGATACCCAGACGATCCTTTTAAATCATACTTATGAATTGAGATATGTGCCAAAGCTAATGATTCCGGGAGGCTCTAATGAATGCATAAGATTTGAGGTGAAGTGCTGAGATGTACATTCAAGAAGTGTATCAGAGTTTTTTGAACTAAAACATGTTGTTATTATAAGTTGAGTACACCATTTGAATAAATGTATGTATAGATATGAAGAAGTGTGGGGAGTTTGGACATTGGACAGACCGGGATATGGGAGCCAAGATCAAGTGTCAGATAACCTTAGGTTTCATGTTGACTTTAAAAAAGCGATTGTTTCATGTGAAGATAGTTACATTGGGAAAATTGAAGGCCCAACAAAGCGATAAACCGAGTACCCAGCTTGTTTTTTAATACGCGATTCAAAAGTTCAATTCAAGCGTCCCTACTTAACAAGCCTTTTATTGTTATACTCCAAATTTTTGGGGTTAAGTCTGGGTGCCAGTTAAAATAAAGCCTATCCACTGAGACCGTCCAGTCTAACAAGGAAGATAACCGTATAATTCATTACTCCTACTGAAATATAACAGTACGAAACCCCTTCTTAGTTAAAACAGTAGATGACTCATATATATTTGAATGGTGCATGATTTTCGATTCAGAAATTGAAATTCCGCTACCTTAGCGAACACCGACCAGAACGAATTCGAAGTAATCTAATAAAAGTCCAGTAAACCTTTTGCCAAATTGTTTGACTTTTTTGCCGCAAGGTAACACCATCACCAGGCTTATGTCCGCTCCCTGCATGGAGATGGCCAAGCTACAAAAATGCCCATGCGAAAGATAGTTAGCAAGAGTTTTTTATTGCATATCGTTAGATTCATAATAAGCCATTCGCTTATATAAGGTCTCAGTGATGCATTGAGTAAATAACGCTTTTCTTCGTGGAAGATTAAACGGTAATTCAAACAATATTATACCTTCCGGTTCCTCCAAAGTAGCCTGCACTTTGGTGTCCTGATGATCCTTCTGCAGGTTTTCCTTATTGAGGTTCCTCCCAGATATCTCACTATCAGAACCTAAAGGTGCCTGATCGAGGAAATTTCCACCGCTATTTGCGACATGATCAATGTCCTTAAAGGAAAGACTGTCACTTCCATTGGTATCTGTACACTTTGTTGGCATTTTTTGGTTCTTCAAGATCCCAAATCCTAATGAATTTAGAAGTTCTAAAGGCTGTGTTGTGTATGAGGCATCTCTGCTTGATTTAGTAGTAATATGATTAGATGCTCAAAAATTTCAAACTCTACACTGTACTCCTTCGAAAAGCTAATATTATTAAATAGGTATTACCTGATGCCCTTCAGTAAAGTATCCCAATCGTTTTCATTGAATTGGTGCCCACCAACCTCTATGAGATGTACTAAAGCACCAAGAGAGATTGAAACAACAGTTTGATCTGTCTTCTTGGCACAGTCCAAAAGTAGACCAAGCAGTGGTGGAAGCATAAAAGATACCTCCTGCAAAAAAAAGGAATGAAGATGTAAGCATCAAGCCTAAGCTTGTTGCATGCATGATGGAGATAATGAACAGGTCTCCTGCTATTATGGCTACTGTGGGCAGCACATGCTAGGAACGTAAAGAAGCCGACAAGTGGGAAAGGTTAAATTGGTACAGAACAGACAATGCTAGATTTCACTCCACAAACTAAATATCATGCAAATTTTCATGCTGTATATCATGCCGGATATTTTCAATTAAAAATATGTTGGCACCTTATAGAAAGTATTAAAAAGGTTGCATAGTAACTGAAGTGAGTGAATGCTTGTTTCGCGTAGCCAGTCATCTCCAGAAGATGCAATACCATCCCTTCCAGCATGCCGCACATGATCAAAAAGAGGGAAAAGGACACGATGGAAAATGTTCTCCCAGAAAGCTGAAGAAAACTTATGGCCTCTTTCGTTCAGCAAGTCAAAGAGCACTTCCAGTGCACAATTTCGAACTTCTGATCTAGAATCCAATGACAGATCAGAGAGACCAGCCAACATGGGAAACCAATAATGTTCAGTTACATCAAAGTTAGTGTCCAGATCAGCATTCACTGGCTTAAGTGCTCCACCAGGTATCAATCCCTGGTATCAAAGAAAAAGAAAATCATATCAAACAAAACAGATTTGAGATATGGATAGATTGAATGGCTGTTAGGATCCTCAATATGTAACAACAATATAAATCAGAGACACAATTAGGAATCATTCATGCAAATGCCTGAAATGCTTCTTGCATGGACCCATCACAAGAGAACCTTCATAATTCATATGGTCCAATTAGGCATTTTTGACATGTTTCACATAGAAAAGAACTAAACTTTGTGAAAAACCATAGTGCTGCTAGATAAGATCCTATGTTGCCCTTTCATCTTATTATTGAGCACTTGAGGAAGAACTAAAAAAAAGAATTCTCAAAGTAGACAAGATGCAACATTTTCTGGTTAGGTTGGTAACAGTAGCTATAATTTCTAAATCCAAAATAACATTCATCGAACCACATTCCAATAAGAACCATCAAACTGCTCCCTTTATACACTCCTTTTATGTCATGAATACTAGTTGTACACAAAATAAGCCAAAAATGATTGATATATACATGCTGGAAAGTTTAGAAATAGATATGTGCTGTTGGAGGATGGGGAAAATGGAGCCTAGTAGTGGTATCATTTAGATCGTTTTGATAGAATTTATGTTAGAATGAATGGATGATTGAGATGAAACAAGTCCTACATCATGCACTAATCAGTTCCCTAATATTAATTATAATTTGACAAGGTAGTAATTTCAAGATGATTTAGTTGTACTTCCTAAGTAGATTTGAAGGGAACTGGTGATGCTGTCTACAAGTATGCGGTCCAAATTCAAGTTCACTCCCACACCCCTATTTCACTTTGAATCAAATGAACAACCAGTAGGAATCCAACTTTAGTCCAAGAATCCAACATAAAAAATTCTAGTCTTGATCCTAATCCTGGAATGTAGGATACTAGGATTCTTGGACAATTGTCCTTAGTTCTAACAAACAATCATGAATCAATAACACCCCCTCAGTAAACAACATCCAGAAAATAAGTGAAGAACATGAACTTGGTTCAATTCAGTCTGAAGTGCTTCTCAATCAAATAAGTCAAGGTTATAAACCGAAAGATAATAGTCCCACATGAAATGAAATTAAAGGATCAAAATTGTTATTTTGGAAAACCTCTGCAAGACGATCTTCACATATACGGAGTAGAGCAATAGCCTTCAAACTTATCCGAGAAGAGCTTTTGTTGTTGCCAAAACCAATGAGACAATTGACACAGTCCATAAAGCAGTCACCAATAACCTGATCGAAGTGTTCCAAAATAACTGCAATTTGATGGAACTATTGTGATTAAATCATAAAAATGTAGGAAATGAAAGCTAAAAAAATCTCTTCCCCCTTAAGTAAAGAGTCAAAAGTATGGCATGAAGCTGGAATCGGCAAATAAGCAGTTAAAAGTAGTAAGTTTTAGAGAAAGAAAGCATACTGCATACCCTGTTCTACATTTTCAAATGCACTATCAACAATAGATTCAAGCTCATCATTAGCAGCTGCAGTGAAGATCATAAATACACTTCGCCAACCAGATTTTATGCTACCAACCTTTGATTTTATCATCTGTCCCATGATCAAAAGTTAATTTCTTTAGTGTGATTAGACTGTAGCTTCTCCAAATATAAAAGCATCACAGAGCAGACTGCATAAATGATATATAAACTCATGCAGCCTAGAGTTACCTGAAC
This sequence comes from Asparagus officinalis, assembly GCF_001876935.1. Classification (NCBI taxonomy): domain Eukaryota; kingdom Viridiplantae; phylum Streptophyta; class Magnoliopsida; order Asparagales; family Asparagaceae; genus Asparagus; species Asparagus officinalis. The sequence goes on from NC_033796.1 coordinate 63,140,324, forward strand.
AATACAATCGACAATCAGGCCGCGAATGGTCTCACTACGACTATTCCGCATGAGAATAACAAATGGCTTCAATATGTCATTCTGAAAAGTGAAGTTAGCAAGCTCAGCCCGCTCCAAGTACTTCATACCAAGTTGCCTCAATGAATCAATTGCATACATAGCAATTTTCTCATCATGGTGACTCCCAGCAACGATAAAATGCTGAGACAAGACAAACCATATTTTGGCCCACACCTGGATACAACAAGATAATCAAGAGTAAGCAGAACAGCAATAATTGGGACCACAACCTGAACATGTACTGAGAACAGGAAAGGACTAAAGCTGAAATTGTGCATTATATGTTGACAAACAACATCGTGCATTCTGTTCGCAGATAAAATACAAAATAACTTATTCACAAATAAAATCTACAGTGCAGTACACTTTCAAATAAAAATTTTGGCCAGGTCAGGTTGGATAGCACAGATTTATTTGGTTTTGGGGACTTCAACTCAAGTCCAACAACTTTTCTCAACCCACCCCAGCCAATTGTGCAGGTCTTCAGTTTTGGGGACAAACTCAAGTCTAACTTTTCCACATTTTATTTTTATCTCACTTCAGCACACTTGCATGTAATTTCTCCCTCCGAAGTTTCTAACTACTTTACCAACCAGCAATATAACTAGCCAATTATTTCCCATCTACACGTATGTCTCTAGTTTTACCTTGACATTTACCAATCACAAAATGACATAAACAACAAATACACCAGGCACAAAACTTGATCGAGGACAAACTGAATTTAATTTCATCTTTATATGAAAAATAGACACATAATTACACATAGAAAATGACTATTAAAAAAGTGCAGGCAAGAGGTATTGTAAGTATATAACATACCAGGCGGATGCGAGCCATATTGTAATAGCTTATCTCGACAAGTTTTTGTAAGCTAAAAACACGAGCTGGTGTTTGTTTCAGTTCCTCAGCAGAAACACCACAAAGAGCAGTGAAGAACTCTACAATTGAATCACTAGGCAGTTTGACACTGTTTACAAATACTTGCTCAGCAGGTTTCCCAGATAACTCGCGAAGTGACTGAAGAACTGAATCCCTAGATATTTGATTTGAACCCTGCATGACAGTTGATGCAACGGCTGGGGTTGATGTGATATATTCAAGCCTAGAAACACACTCAAGAACAGCATTCCATGTGTCCTGCAAGGAATCTGTTTCAATATCACCTAACGCAAGAAGAGTTCGTAATGCCTCAACATTTTTACTACGCATATCCTTGGGAGCATGCAAAAATGTGTAGCTGCAACAATACACGCAAGAAAAAGTTCAGCTAACAGAAAATGTATCATAACCTTCTATGAAGTAATCAGCGCTCTGATGGACCATAACTTTAACACAAACCCAAGAAACTCAATCAAAGAGAAAAAAGACATACCGCACTAAGGAGGTCAAAAAGGCATAGCGCATTGTGTCCATTCCCAGGGCACGTGTAAGATGTATACCGGCTTTGAAACCTTCCATACAAAGAAGGACCCTCGGTTTATTATCACCTTCCTCCATAGTAACAGAAAATGTTGCAAGCAAAGGCCATCCCACAGCTTCAAGCATTGGCCTAACAAGATCAACCTGCTCAGCAGTGTAGAAAATGCCCCTTTTTGCCCCTTGATTCTTAAAAAAAGCCTGCATTTGCTTAATTATTTGTTCACTCTCTGACTTAGTATCTGTTACTGACTTCCTCTTAGGAAGGGCCAAATTAAGAACATTGACAAGACGGCCCCTCTCTTCTGTTTCTGGCCTCTGCCCGCTATTCTTAGCCACACCTGATATATCATCTTTCATCTTTATTTCCTCACTGACAATAGAATCATAAATCTCCTCTAGGAGCTCCTTTGGGGGAGAGTCTTCTGGATCACTTCCAGAGTTCATACGTACAAAATCAGCTTTGGACATTTTAGGCCACACCATCGGGTTGTGAGCATCAGTATTCAACATTATAACTGCATATGCAAGAACATATGCAGTATCGGCATTATTGAACAGTCCGGGGTTATCAGCACAGTATCTGCCAAAATTCAGATGTTATCAGATGAGCACAAGCAAAAAATGACATACAGTAGTAACCAACATAAAACACTGAAACACAATTACCGCTCTGCAAACTTTTCCATGACGCGATCAATTTTTTGTGCTTCGCCAGGAAGCCGAAATCCCTTGAGAAATTCACGGATTGCGGCATCAAACTTCAGGCCTGTGAACTTCATGGAATCAACATAAGCATGCATGACAGCAAGGGGAAACTCCTCATGCTGACCCAGATATTCACCAATCATAGCCTACAAGGTTTGAAAGGTTATACAATTATATTTCAGTAAAAGCATGATAACACATTCCATGGAAAGTACCTTATCCAAACTAGGAGTACTCTTCAGAAATTGAGCCACTGAAGAAGCTTTGTTTTCAACCAACTTATTTGACAGCAAATAGTCAATTCCTTTCCCCGGTTTACGGTTAAACTGGACAGTTAAATAAACCATGTTAATAATGCATTCCTTTAACAGAGGAAACTGGGCAAGGGAGCAGTTTCAATGCTCAATAAATTCTAATTTCATAGATAAGAAAATAAATTCCCTCTGCTTGTTCACAAAGAAATCACTGTTCCTACTCAATCGAGAAATTTATGCCTAACTAGAACTTCCACTCTTATAACTTGATTTATGACCCCACTACAGCATCTCTTCTCTGATTGCAAAAGAACTACATTGTGTATGCACCACATCTGAGGTGGCGTGGCATGGAAGATCATCGCTCACAGATGCTATCAACTTTTCTATTCACTATCAAAGCTTGATGGCTAGCAGAGAGGCAAACCCTAGTTTATATCAAGCATGTTCAGCAAATTTGCAGCTGTTGCCTCTCGCTTCATAACAGAAAAATAATGGAACGAAGACATGGCAAAGACATGGAGGTTCCAAAAAAAAAGGTCAGTCTTGCCTTTTTTTTAAATAATATCTACTACAAAGAAGTAACTGGTGGGGGAACATTAGAAAATCAGAATCAAATTTTCTTTCCTTAGCTTCCTTTCTCAACTCACTAAAACAAAAAACTACCTACGAACTAGCTAGGATACCTCTGATATTGCAGCTTCCATGGTAGATTTATGAGCTTTTGCTTTCTCAAACTGATTAGGTACATCTCGGCTTTTCGACTCATCAGCAGCATTTTTTTCCCTAGCCAAAGCCTCCTCTTCAAGAGAGTGAATAACACTCCCTTGTTTTGTAGAGTCTCCTTTTAGCTTTTCCCAATCAACTAAAGACTTCAGCACACTAACCAGGCACTGTAAAAGATATAGTACGTAAATAAGATGAGGAAATAATTATACACAACATGAATACCAACCGAAAAGAAATCATGAAATTTGAAAAGAAAATACCTGAAGAGATGAACCTTTAACGGATGTAGCTTGAACCGAAGCAGTTGGGGTGGGATCTGTGCTTTGAGTTCCTTGTGCTATTCTTGATAGAGAATTAACCTATTTCGGCGGATGAACTGGTGTAGTAAGTAAGGATTATATTAAAGACAAACAATAACGAAACGCATAAATTTAGTTATTTGGCAAGATTTACCATGCGCTCAAAGAGATTTGGTGCATTGAGATCACAATCATAGTTAACAAATATGTCTACAAGCATTTGTGGATCTTTAGACACTTTCTCAAGCATCCTGAAAGAAAATTCAATTCATGTTGAGAGGAGAAAAGTCACCAGATCAACAACATAGCCAAGGATCTTATGTTATGGTGATTTGCGTACAAGTAACTCAAAGGGCATCCAGAAAAAAGGGAAAAAACATTACCGCAAAACTGTTGTCCTGTGGCTAAGGGGACTCTCAGAACTATCCAATGACCTTAAGATTATCAGAGGAAAAAAGACACCAATTTCCCCCTGCAGACAACACACAGACAAACATATCATCCAATAGCCCAACAAAGGGCTTTTGATATGATGACCACATAAGACATGTTCGCATACCTTAAGACTTTCCCTAAACCTCTGTAAAAGCACTATGAAGATTCCAGTAGCATGCTGCAAGACAAAAAAGAAGGATTTAAATCCAGAACCAAGAAACAAAAGTACCACAGAAGTCAAAAATTAGACAAGTAAAATTTCAGCATGGAATATCAACTACCATGCAGGAAAATTACAGCAACTACGTAACAAAAAAGTGAATCATATGCACAAACCACTGACCTGAAATACAATTGGAGAAGACGAAACAGACGCCCGCAATAATGCATAAGAAAGATATGCTTTAACTGAGTCAATAAAGTGAAAATTCTTGGTAAAGGATTGGCTCACTCCTTCTAATAGACCCTGCAAACAAGCCAATATGTATTCTCAGGCTATGTTATCTGGGTACTTCAAATCGAAAGCCATAGCCATACCCAACATGTACATGCACCCGTACCCACTGAAACTTCTCGGACACTTCTTGAATATATGCATACGTTTGTTCAGGCGTATACTCAATTATGTAATACATGTTTTAATTTAAAACAATCCTCATACACTTCTTGGACATATATTCTACACTTCACATCCATTTCTTATATGTTGATCTTATGTAAATGAAAAAACAACATTGATAATAATTATTAATTTTAATACATATAATTTATACATAATATACATCTATATAGCCATGATCCCGTACCCTACCTGTACCAATTTGCCATGTCCCGTACTCGTATCATACCCGTATCTATGCAACTTAGTCTCAGGGCAACAACAACCGAACATGTAAGTACTTGAAATACAAAAGCAAATAGCAAAAGAGACTTGCATAATTGGTATAACCCCCGCTTGTGATGGGGAAAGTCACAAGTTTTGTGGCAAAACCTATAGTTTAAGGAATCTTTCCACATAACTGGAAGAGGCTAGGAGTTACCTATCTACCCTAAAATATTGATAAAAGGTTCAGAATATCTTCAAACATAAATGGGAAGTTTAGAAAAGTGGATTTTTTGGTATAAGGCGGTTTGCATTTGCATACAAAAGAAACAAACATATTCGGGAAAGATGTAGAACGAACCAGGAGGAGCTCCAGAGACAAAAGCCTTGTCTTTGTGGTAACCTCATCATTCTCTTCCTTCATACCCATCTGTAGTCACATTGACCAAGTTTGAAGGTAGAAAATAAGCATAGCATAGGCTATGAAACAAATCAGTACAGTTTGACTTGAACCTTGCAAAGTGTGCGAAACAGTAACAAAGCATCACGCTGTGCAACACTCATGCTCTCGAGGTCAAGCCCCCTGACAGAAGAAGAAAAAAGGAAGACACTTAAATCTGCTGGTACTCAATCAGTATATGGTCTGATCAGATATAATGAGCTTGAGCAACTTCCCATACCGTGATATTTTATTTCCATCTTCGAGATGTACAGCCTTGTCTAGAACAGCCTCCAGTCCCTGAAATAAATGTCAAAATATTACACATAGCATATAAGGAAAACTAAATTACTGCAAGTGACCCATGATCCTCTAATAACGATGATGATGATGATGATGAGAGAATCACCTTGATATCAGCGCCACCAGCCAAATTTTGGAGTTCCTCCACAGAAGCTGGAGAAGCGTCCTTCCCTCGGGTCATGGACAGAGCATCTCCCAGAGTGGTTCCTTTATCATCTTGATCAGCCATTGTTATTTCTCCATCATCGGAATTCATGGAGCTAGCCGAAGTGACCTCTGTGTCGACATGACCACTAGAAGATATAACAGGGACCTGAATTTGCAGAAAGAGATTTCTAAATTTCTCAAAAATGAGACTCATAAAAGATTTACACTACTATTATTGCAATACTTTCAAGTAGAAATAATAAGATAAGCTCACCTGATCAGATTCCATGCGCCTGAACACCATGCTGATCATTTGGGTCAGCATAGCCTTAGAGGTTGCCTGGTTTATAGGACTCTTGCTATCCATTCAGATTATACAACATAATGTTAGTAACAACTTACGAGTCCTTTCTCAAAGATTTATAAGAAAATAAAGTGACATGTACCTGTTAAGAGCGATGTTGTAGCAAACCCTTATGACCCCCAACAATGGCTCTCCATGCACTGTATTTAAAACAAGTAGTATTTTTAAGTATAAGATGGAAATGCAATTACAATGATTTCACTTCCAAAGGTGTAAAATAACATCTCATTTTATTATATCAACTCGACAGTGGATTCTTCTAAAAGCATGTTTGGGAAATATGGATTATAATCCACTTGGGTTATATTCAAGTGGATTGAAATTCAAGTGTTGGGTAAAGTTAGTCGATTATAATCCATTTTCAAGCTTTACATGTTTGGGAAATGGGTGGATTATATAATACATCATTTTTGTCACAACGACAAAAAAAAATTGATGGTTGTAGCCTAATGGAGTTTTTAAGAAATGGGATTGGGAATTTGTGTAATCATGACAGGTAAAATTGTGTTTTAATCGGTCAAACTTCATGGATTATAATCCACCAAAAAATAAGCCAGGTACCCCCTGCCTATTTTTGCTTGATAATAATCCAAGGTAATCCACTTGCTAAACACCAAAAAAGTGGATTATAATCTACTTTTACCATTTGCCAAACATGCTTTAAATTGATCCACATCCGATATATTGATAGAGATTTTTTTAAATATTAAATAAGTATTTTTGTGAGATACAACTAGGTACCAAAAGCTGACCAAAGACTCAGACTTAAAATGCTTTGATGCAAAACAGATTTAACGTTAATGAATTTGTAATTAATCACTGACTAACAAATAAAAGTAATACTGAGCCCACTAAAACATAAGTTTTTTGAAAAATTACTGTATACCATGCTCAAATAATTATTAGATCAGCCACTGAGGCTTGAATAAACTGTAAATCAGGGTAGCGTTAAGAGAGGTCCAATATCAAGCCCAAGCTGCGGTCTCCGTTCCAAAATGTTTATAAGTTATATAAGTTCAAAAACATTATTCAAGCATGTTTTTAAAAATAAATCCCTTAAGTACCACTGTACCAAATGTAAACGTAAGTGTAGATGTGTGCTAATGTAGCCAGTACCACATCAAGCGACAAAGATTTTTTTTTTTCTTATACAACTCTTAAAGAATTCTTATATAAAGTGTATAGGATCAAACTTTTAAACTTTGAAGAAGTTATGCACAAGTCAGTCGTGGTAGTCTCACAATCTTAGCAAAATATGGTTTCACATGGCAGCAAAAGCTATGGTTGAGAGCTTTGTACATCCCACTTCTCGAGATAAGTGCATGCATTTCTGAAGTATCAGAAATCCACCATATGATACTAAGAACCAAATTAAATAATCTTAAATTCAAGTACAGCTATTATTGCTCAACTAGTTCAAATAAGTTCAATGCAGCCCGTAGTTGTACATCTAGAAAGCAACTAGATAGCTGGAGAATATACAAGTTAAACAATCTTGTCTCTCTCATCTTCAGCAACAACAGATAAAAGGAGGTTACCAATAGTATGAGTATATTACAAATTGTTGAAAAGGCTAAGAAGAAAATCTAAATATAGGATTTCAATCTAAACTAATGAGTTCTATATTAATAGGTATCCATAAAATTAGTCATTCATCTTGAACAGGAAAAAAAAAATCTTCGACAACATACCTCTAAACCTTGTAGATGACACAGCGGTAAGCAGCACTTTCAATACCTGTAGAATAGTACTGCGATCCAAAATGTTGACAGTAATTTGTCAGACTCAAAGAACAATCGCCAAATAGCAACTAATAAAATGAAGACAGACCTGTCGGATGAAGAATTATCAACACAACCACAAATCATGTTGAGAATATCCGTGAACAATGGATCACTTTTGCCCCCTTCCAGACCAGGATCACCTTCTAAATGGTCGTAAGCAATGAGTTTCTGATATCAATGCATATGAATCAGAATGTCATCATCGGTGATTATGTGCAATAGTTACAATGAGTTATTTGTGAAAATATAGGAATTATAGTAATTTTTTCCTTTGTTAACAGAGGGAGGGGATGGCAAACTATGGACTGTACTGATTGATTCATGAAAATGGATTTGGAAGGGAGATAACATACACAGAGTAAGGTTCAAGTTCATTTGCAATCCAACTGGAAATAGTTATTACAAAAGTTTCTTCGATATACAAGATCCAACAATGTTGGATATATGTCCTTTAATGTTATAGCTGTTGTAGCATCACTTTATTCTTCTCTTATTAAGTTATAGAACAATTGAGTCTATTCTGAAGTTTATTTAAAGCTATGAGTATATGACTTCTTATTGATTTCTTCACTTCAATTAAAGGCACATTCCCTATTCATCTATACTTTCTTCTTTAAGTGTATGTTCCACTACAACTTGTACTACTCATCTTACTGAGCTACATCTCCCATAGGCAATCTCTATTAACTTGTTTTCTTCTAGAAAAACAACTGTAGAGTGAATTACAACATAGAAATTATATGTTTGCAAATATTTTGAAGTTGTCATAGTAAACTACAGAGCANTGAAAGAGAAAGCAAGAGAAGAAATTATCACCACCCTCATTATTCAAGAAAAGTAAACATTTGAAAAATGTATTACAGTGACTAAACGAATTTATAAAAGTGAAAGACCCAGCACATTTTTAGTATTATTTTATATCACACCTGAAAAGATAATTGCACATCAAATATTGGTACACAACATTTCTTGACAAAACTAGCCGTCTCATTGAACCACTTTTTAAGTCCTTTATCTTACCCTCCTCCATAGCTATATGTCGGAGATATCAATATTCTTATGATAAAAGCAGAATATATGATAAATCAAGGTGTGTATACAGAGCCCATTGTATAAATTTTATGATTTAGTAATCATCAAGATTTAATCACTAATCGCCGGCATATAAGGAATAACCTGTTCCATAAAATTTATTGCAACAACTATTTGAATATGAACAAAGTTTATGCCGCCATATGACATTGTGAGGGTGAACGAAGCGTCGAATAACAGTTTACACTACAATTATTTGGACAAGCCATGTGTCGGCACTTGATTACAAAAACTATTATATGTTTTCGGTTTCTTAATTGTAGTTTTTTTTAAGCCCCTCTTTTGCTGCTTCAGCTACAAATACTAGCAGCATAAAATATTTAATTTTGCTATCATATAATCATTTGCTCACTTATTGTGTATATTGCATGCTTCCTTTAAAGTCAAGTGCTGTTACTTTGATCAATATTTCCTTTAAAAGTTTAGGAAAAGTTTGCAACATCGCTTTATGATAAATCAGAACACATTAAGATTGAAACAAAAAAAAATCATTTCTAAGTAAATCGTGTAATGTGTTTATGCCGCATGTGATGTGTTACGCTTACTGATGAACACGTAATGAACACATGTTCTACATATTACAACTTTATAAGAAGATCGATAAGTTAGTAATATCAAATAGTATTAGCTGTACCTTGAAGCTAAAGCATGCTCTTACACCAAAAATAGGAGTACAATAGGCTAAATCAAGGTTACATATGGAAACCAAGAGTATAAAAACAATTGTTCGTCAATGAAAAGTTACTTTTCCAATTAAAACCTTCTATTTTGGAATAGTCTGTTCTGCATAGTGCATAATTTACAATATCTAATAATTTTAACTAAGCTGTACCAAATAAACATTATTTAATACATTTGCAGCTATTTTCCCTTTAGAGCTGATTCCTATTAATTGTCAAACATAGAGAATTAGGTTCAGAATAACCATAGCAATACATGTATTTACATATACCAACCAATGTAGTAATACCAACTACCAAGAAAATCATTATCTCTACAATTACCAGAAATATAAGTCCTGAAAATAAAATAGTCAATAACATAATGTTGATCAACTCAGATAAAGAAAATCACCATACATGAAGACAATCCAATGCGGGCTCTACAAGTTTTATGTTCTTTGTTTCAAATGCGAGTCTGATTGGCTGTAGCACCACTTCAGCTTGGTCGCCTTCTAGAGCTTGTCCAGCTGATGCTAAAACAACTGTAATAGGTCTGCTACTCTCCATCTGATTGTTTGTGGTAGTGGCATCCTCTGCATCAGTTGAAATGGCCTGTGCGTCACTTGGGCCAGTTCCTTCTCTTGCTGGTTCTTCCCCATCAGCTCTGCTGGTTTATGGAAGTAAAAGAGACTATTCAACTTTATCTAGTTTTCCCATTAAACTAAGTGCCAAAGATATATGTAAAAGACTAAAAGAGTGCACATGCAAGCCAACACACGAGACAGTGTAAGAAAAATATTTCTCACGAACATTATGAGTATCACATCTGACAATACCGCTAAGAATGGGAACTTGTTTGACCATGATTTAGCATTTAGATTAGACCGTGATTTAGAACTTATATGAATCCATATGGATATAAGGCCAACTTATAACAAGATACTGAAACTAAAACCATATTTGCCTTATGCCTTTGTAGTAGAAATTTTGAAACAACCTCTCATTTGCTGATGATGATACCACATGATTCTTTTCACCAGAAGTGGGCTTTTGGTTCTTCATGTTGTCTGCAAAATAGAAGTAGAAAAGCAATCTTTAAAAACATAACAAAGAAAAACAGAGTTGGTTACTACTTGGAATCATTTTTAACAAATAAAGAACCATAGGCTACTCAAAAGTTTAGACAATTAATGTCCACTAAGAACCCTAAGGGATAAACTTACACTCTCATATAAAATGCTTTCTACTGTGTGAAAACTTTGAGAAGAGTAAAAATATTCAGGAAGACATAATACATTCTTTCGGGAACAAGCTGAGAACAGATCATCAGCAGAGTGTTATAAACAAAATTAGGCACACTCATTTAAACTTGGTTCAATTATTCTTTTGGGCTGTTTCAGCTTCAGCATGAATTGAGTTTGATAATGCATGGTAGCTTGTTTTCTTAACTAATCAAATAGCAAGAAAGGTTGCTTATACTAAGCAGAATCTGCTCAGGCTTGAATCAGCTTAGTTAAGTTTGTATATGCATTACACGTCAAGGACAATCATGAGCTCTATGATTTAACCTCTGGTCTGATTATTTAATCTCAGTTACAAAAAAAAACCCAATAAATGAACAAAGTAACAGAGGTACATAAGCTTGGAATTCAAACAGTTTAACTCATTGTTACGCAATAAGCGGTATATAGCAGGACAGGGTACGAATTCAGGTACGCAATTTGCCATTTAGAAAATTTGGATTTGAAGGGGGTAGCTTGCTTTGGTACACATTACACAAGTTTGGTATGTGGTATGTTATAAATATTTGTTGAGTGCGAATTTAATTTTTTGAAGTATATAGTAGAAAGCTAGAACTAAGCTAATTATGCATTTCAATATTCTTTCAAACAAAATAATTGAATGCTTCATTTTTATGGAGTTGATTCTCTTTTTTTGAGACTTTCCTCTGCATTACCAGGGAGCTTCTTTTGTCTTTTTCTTTTCTGTTTTTTATTTTGTTCTATTTGTCTTTTTTACATACTTCGTGTTGGGATGGTGGTTTCATTCGTTTTGGGAAGGTGGTTTCAGTTCGTGTTTTATTAGCATAGATATTCAGTTGCAATAAAGTCATCGATACGTATACTCTTTTCTGTCTCCCTTCACTAGATTGCGCACGTCGCATTGTGTCTTGCTCATGTGCACAGAAAGGGACTTTGCGCCCCACATAGATGTAACCAGTGCGCCAATTCTGAGGAATCGATTCACGTATCAGAGGGAATTGGTTCGCAAATGTACCGGGACCGGTTCGTAGGTATTGTACGACAGTTCGAGGGGGTCCAAAGAATTACGCAACTATGATTCAACTTGATTTCCTAAAGGGTTTTGATTACCCATATAGGGTGTTTACATTGGCTAACTGAAGTTCAACATACCCTGAATAGGGATTAAAGGGCATACATTTGTCATACAAGATTTAAATTCGATTTGACTTCATATCAGGAAGTATATATTGCATGGATATATTGAGAATTATAGGTATGTGAGGGTAACCTTGTCCTTTAAAATTTGAAAGAATATAAGATCCAAGATTTGATCTTGAGAATTGAGATTTTTGGGATGGCATGGGGTTACCATGTGACAATTGAAAGATGAAGGAATATCATAGCATATGGTAAGGTTGGCATTTCAGCTTTTTGACTTGATGACCTAGTTAGTTGAGATTTTTCTTTTAGTGACATTAATGATACTCAATTCAAAATGAATTTTATTAAGTAGGTTTAACAGGCCAGGTCACAAATTGCTCACCCCAGTTGATCATACAACGTAAAAACCCATTCGACAATTTTGTTCCACTATTTAGTAGATTTCATTACATACAAATGGTATCATGTGTTTTGTATCGCTCTGGAAGTCTGTTTGAGGGTGTACAATCTCAGTCCCGCAATGCACAACGATCCTAGGTTCTACACTAGGCACTTATTAATGGCGATGGAGACGATAAGAGACAATTATTCACTGAATTATGGGCACAGACACGAAGCGATCTCACATTAGCTGAGCTATTAAAGAATCCTTGGGATGCATGTTCAACTGATGGTACTGAAATAAACCCTAATTTCTAAATGTAACCTCATAAATCTAGAAATTTTCCATAAATTCCCCAAATTAAAGTTAAATAAGGTTTAAGATGTATGATACCGACCTAAACAACTTTGAATTGATTGCTGAAGAGCCGAATACTTCTTCGCGGTGGCGCACTCTTTGAGCATCGCCTCGAAAGAGCGGGTCACGAAACCGCCGGCGGCGCCCGCCATTGTTGAGACCTCCTCCTCCTCCTCCTCCTCCTCCTCGAGATCTGAACCAAAAATAGAATCACAAGCTTCTTCAAGATCCAGAGATCAGAACGCCAACGAAATTGGAAAAGAATGGGAATCGGATTTAGATGATGAAAGGAGATCGGATCTGAGGAACCTCACCGAAGCAGATCTGAGGGCAGCTGTTTTTTTTTCCCCTTCTTTTTTTTCTTTCTTTTTTCTTCCTGTTCTTGACACGAGGCGAATATTATTATTTGGGAGTCGGATTAAAATGGTTAAAAGGGATCAGGCGGCTAAAGAATTAAGACCAGACGGGAGGTTAGTGCGACTGTGAAAGATGTACGTAAGTTCTCTCTCCAGTAATTTAAACATGGGCCGGACCTCACTGGTGAGCTTTTTGATTCAGAAGATTGTGCGGGTTTCATTTCTATACCTTTTTACTTTTCTTTTCTTTTCTTTTTCCCCTTTTTTCTGGTTTGGTATTTTCAAAATAGGAATCAAAGAAAAGCATTTTTAAGATTTATTATATATATACTAAAGCTATCGGGGTTAGTATTGTAACTTAGAGCTATTTAGTCTACTGTACACCCCGGTGGCTTATTGTTGAAGGAGACAATAACTAATTTCCGTTTACAAACCCAACGTTCAACGTAATTTGCCTATAAGTCCAGCATTTTAAAAATCCATCTCAAGCACATAGTGTTCCGTGGGTTTGAAAATTTTCTCAGCTCCACAATATCAGTTTAGTGTAGGTAAAAGTAATAATAAATAAGTAATATTTTTATCTATAAAGCCAATAAGCTAACACAATTTACTTTTAAGCTCAATCACTTGAAAAATTAATCATCAACCTAAAATACCCTATCAACTCTAATAATATAATATAATAATATAATAAAGAACCGTATAAATAGTTTTTTTTTCTATAAACCCAAAATACCTATACTTATTTTTAAATTCACTCACTTCACAATCAGTCTTTGACCTAAACTTCTCCATTGAATTACTTTTAAATTTATATTTCATAAATTTTTTATATCATAAGTTGCAATTGTAGATTGGTTATTTAGCTATAAATCTTATCCTTATTTATTTTCAAACCTACCAATTACAAGGATTTTTTTTATTATAAATCTAAAGTATTAGATCATTTATTTTTAAACTACACACCAAGAAAATCACTCTTAGAATAGACACCAACCTCTTTTAAAACTTAATTTGTAATGATTTGTACATATGGTTTAAGTTGTTTATATTCCACTATGACTTATTATATTGCTTTTTAATAATCAAGGTGTACAAGGTTTCAGACGAAATGCTTAAGCATTATTTTAGGTTTTGTTCACATTGTTGCAAGCTCACAAATGGTAGAGTTTTTCCTATAAGTTCAAGGTTTTATGCTCATTTATTTTTAAATTCACCCACTTTGCAAAGATTTTTTTCCTAAATCAAAAGTATTCTTTCGGTTTTCTATACATGTAAGTTATTATATTTTCATTTTAACATTACATAGTGTTCCGTGGTTTGAAATTTCTCAGCTCCAACAATATCAGTTTAATGTAGGTAAAAGTAATAATAAATAAGTAAATTATTTATCTATAAAGCCAATAAGCTAACACAATTTACTTTTAAGCTCAATCACTTGAAAAATTAATCATCAACTAAAATACCCTATAACTCTAATATATATAATATAATAATATTATAAAGAACCGTATAAATATTTTTTTTTCTATAAACCCAAATACCTTATATATTTTTAAATTCTACTTCTCCCAATCAGTCTTCTAATCTTCTAAATATGAATTACTTTTAAATTATATTCATAAATTTTTTATATCATAAGTCAGATTGATTGGTATTAGTTTATATATTTATTTTCCATATACAATTACAGATATTTTATTCATAAATCAAGTATAGATATATTATTTTTAAACTAACACAAAAGATATTACTCTAATATAGAATAGATCACCAACCTCTTTTAAAACTATTTGTAATGATTTGTACATATGGTTAAGTTTTTATATTCCACTATGACTTATTATTGCTTTTTAATAATCAAGGTGTACAAGGTTTCAGACGAAATGCTTAAGCATTATTTTAGTTTTGTTCACATTGTTGCAAGCTCACAAATGGTAGAGTTTTTCCTATAAGTTCAAGGTTTTATGCTCATTTATTTTAAATTCACCACTTTGCAAAGATTTTTTCCTAAATCAAAAGTATTCTTTCGGTTTTCTATACATGTAAGTTATTATATTTTCATTTAACATGTAAAAATTTGTTCTAAATGGTTAGGTGGAGTATGAATTCTATCAGAATACCCTATTTAATAGGGGAAACTATGTCACTCATGGGTGGTTTAAATGGTTAGTTGTTGTGAATATGATTATTCTATTAATGGTGTAAACCACACCACTTTATATGAGTGGTTTTCATAGAAATCATATTGTTTTGGTACCAATATATTATATAAATCAAATACTTAACAATGTTGCATTTTTATTTTATTTTTTCCATGCTAATGAGGCGGCATCAAAAATGTTTTCTGTGTATAAACTCAAAATTTTAGCCCATTGGTTTAAAGTTGCTATCTTCCTTAAAGGAGTTATTGTGCATACACCCAAAATCTTGCCTTCATTTATTATTAAAGTCATTCACCTCCGAGTGAGATTCACCTCTGAGCTCACTCTTGAGATTCAAAATAATTATTCAAACAACTTAAACTCACTTTACATACTAACACATCATATATGATTTTCTATATTTTGTTAAAACTTTGTATATTTTCGTTCTATCCAAAGTATATTATTTATTTTCAACTCATTCAATCCCAAACCTATTCTTAAACACAAAATACTCAACATTATTTAAATCTATGTTGTATTTCAACGGTTTGGTATACATTATGAGTGTTTATTTTTGTTTTAAGTGGTCAACTATGGTGTATAGTTTTAACTAAAATATTTAATCCATATTTTTTTGGCCTCTAAGCCCAAAGTTCCCCTCCATTTTTGAGCTTACTCATATTTGTAGTTATTTTTCCTAAATGGTTATGTAACCTATGTAATCAGATGTTTTAACCATTATTTTTTAGCTTTTCCCAAAGTGAACTGTAGATGCGTTTTTGCCTCATTTATTTTTAAACGCCAGATGTTTTAACCATTATATTTTAGCTTTTCCAAAGTGAACTGTGAGATGCGTTTTTTGTCTCATTTATTTTAAACTCACTCACTTTTTAAAGAATTTTTATACCAAAAGTTTACTTTCATTTACTTTTACACCCACACACTTTCTAGATCACCTTGGATTTAACATACTTGAAAGAATTAATTTTAAACTATTGTATATTTAGTTTTGTATTATTTTAAGATGATATATTTTGCTTTAACTTGTCATCTTATTCAAAGTATTAAGTGTATAATGTATTTTTAAGCCAAATACTTAAAACTGTATTTTTGATTTTTTTTCACAGCAAATGTCATGATAACGCACGGGTCAATTTTACTCGCATAATACTAAAGTTATTAGAGTTAGTATCGTAGTTACTGTGAAAATGAATGGTAATTTGTTTATTAATTATCTTTTTGTGATTTTTTTTAATTGAAGCATGTCTTAGTTGGTTAAAGCTCATAGAAACAACACAAGGACTGTAGGTCCCAATCTCTACCCCCAATCCTCCTCCGGTTTTTTTCAAATCAAGGTTATTATTTTTAGCTTCGTCCTTCAAACTCCAATAAGTGATATTTAGCCCCTCAAATCTCAGTAAATTTCTAATTAGACCTTTAAATCTCAATAATTGCATATTAGCCCATCAAATCTCAACAATTGCTCATTAGTCCCTCAATTCTAAGGTCATTTTAATTTGGTACTTCATTGATGAAAATACCATCATCTAATATTTTTTTAAAAGGTTATTACAATTTTGCAATTTTAGAGGATATTTTTACACGTTGTTTAGATATTGGTCCCTTAAACCTTCAATAGTTTATATTAGTATCTCAATCTAAATAATTGCTCATTACTCCACCAAATTCCTGGTCTTATTATAATTTTACCCTCGATATCCAAAATATCATCATCTAATGTTTTCAAAGAGTCGTTTGCAATTAGGCACTCTAATGTTTACATTATTTTAAAATTTTGATATCCACAAATTTATTTGACACTATGATACCCAAAAATTTTGCCTTTGATACCCCGAACCTTTTTTGACACTTTGCTACCCTAACGTTTATACATTTTTTAACTTTCATACCTTAAAAATTCCTCTTTTTTTACTTTGGTAGCCAATGTTTTAATTTTTTTAACTCTAATATCGTAAAGTTTTTAGAAAAAGTTTATTGCATCAAGTATCAAAAAAAGACTTTTGGTATCAAAGTTAACAAGATATAAACTTTGTTTTAACAGAAGTGTCAAAAAAACTTTGAGGTATCAAAATTAAAAAGGTGTGAACTTTAGGGTATCTAATTGCCAAAAACCTTTGGTATTAAAGTTAAAAGGTGTAAACTTTCGGTTACCAAAGTGTAAATAATCTTTTTTTGCATGGTGAATTTTAAGAGAGTGTTTAGTGGAAAATTTGATAAATGAAAATAAAAGAACTGTGTTTGATTTATTCTCTCTGACAGACTCAGAAAAAGAATATTTACAACTCTCTCAATCTCGATTACAATTTGAATTTCCCGATTACAAAAGAGAGGAGAATTGATCTAAATCCTCCCCTTTGTTTAAGTCTGGGTTCTTCACGGTGGCGATGGAGTATCTCCCTCGAATGCTCGCGTCGAGTTTGCTCTCCGTTGATGATCCGAACGTCTTGTTTTACTGGAACGTGGTCTTCTCCTCACGATTTGACGCTATAGAGAACTTGCAAAGCAAGTGTTAGAACTCTGGACGAGTTTGAAACTCTATGAAAGAGTTGATTTAAAACGAAATTAGTTTGTAAGACAATATGAAAGAAAGTTATACTTTCCGATCTCAAAGCCTAACAATTCCCCACAAAAAAGCCAACGAAACCTCCCGCTCGCTGACCAAGTCCAAGGCTCCAAAAAGAAGATGACATCTGAGAGCCCGAACTCAATTGAGGTTTCCCCTCTATTTATAGGGGATTAAGGGGTATAACCGCCCCCTTAATTCGCTCCTAAGTGGGGCTGATGTGGTGTAACCCGCCCCTTAAACAGCTCCCGCAATATCGTGGGAAAAAGGGTTTTGAAACCGTTCACGGTCGTGCTTTGCTTGAACGAGTTCAACGCTGACAAATAGCGCTTCAGGGCCGAACTCCACGTTGGCTGAATGCCAAAGTAGACCTATTTTTGCGGTCTGAACGCATAGTTTTGCACTGTATTATAAATCTGAATGCAGAGTTAGGACACAGAGATGAACTCTACAGTTTTTGAGTCCACAACTCGTGCCGTTTTTAACTAGAGCGCTGGGGGATTGACATCTGCATTTTGACTCTGAAACGTGGGCATTGACCTCTGCCTTGAGGTTGTACACATGGATGACCTGCTGTGTTTTGAGGTATACACACAGGGATTACCCTGTCTTTTTGACTCTGAAACGTGGGCATGACCTCTGCGTTTTGATGGTTGTAAACACAGGAATGACCTCTGCATTTTGACGGTTGTAACACGGCGGATGACCTCTGCGTTTTGAGGTGAAGAGACCATCATTTTGTTGGTCTCTTTTGCTGGAGGCGTTTGCCAAAGACCGTCATATTGTAAATTTCATCTTGGTCCTTAAAAAAATATTGAGAGTCGTCAATTGTAAACTCGCCGATGGTGATTGTGAATGCTGTTGATTAGAGCTTTCATCAGTTGTTGTGAAGGTCGTCAGATGTATAACATCTTCATCATTCTACAGTGAAGGTTCAAATTTCTATAGCATTCTAAAGTCATCAGATTGCTAACTTCCCATCATCGGTTTGATGGGATCATATCTCAGATTATTTAGAAACTACCAGAGAGAAATCATAATAGAGGTATTTTTCATCATAAGGGACAAATTGTAACTTTAGATTTGAAAGAGAATAAGCAATTATTGAGATTTGAGGGATATATGGAATTATTGAAGTCGTGAAGGAACTAATTGTTGGAAAACATTTCATATAAAAGTCAAATGAGCCTTTATTTTATCTTTTATTTTTTTCTCATACTAATTAGTGTACGTAATGACTCCAAGTATTAGTATCGTACCGATACCTTTTAGCTAATATTTTTTCTAAATAAAATGAGCTTTTTCTATTTTTCTTTTCTCCATTACTAATGCTAAAATATTCTATTTTTGGCTTAATCTACCAATGCACCTACCAAAAAGGCATTAGAAATTATTCCTATTACTTGAATCATTATTTTTCTAAAAAAAATTGCACATTAATATATCTATGCATACAAAATCCAAAAAATTCTTTTTTTTGACACGATAATTTTTTTACCAACGCTTAATCAATTTTTTGTCAATTCACACTTAATTTACATATATTACAAATCCTAAATATTTTTATGAAAATTAAGAAAGAATTTCTAAGCAATTACGTTAACCATTATTTTTCGATTTCATACATAAATTACGGCCCACGGTACGCGCTGGTCAAATTTTCTTGTTTAGTTAGATATTTCAATCCATTTTAGATTTAAGGGAAAATAGTGTCAAGACCTCAAATGAGAGAAGATGATGTGCCCAAGCCCCTAATAGTTTTATTTTTGTGTATAAACCCAAAATACAAGACAATATTGTGTTTTAACCCTTATTCCTTTGCCAACTAAGTACAGAGAGATGAAAATAAATCATAAAACTCAAAAATACCCCCCTTCCCTTCATGGGGATCACAACCATTGTGAGATTTCTTCTCTCTCTTCCTCCTTCTAACTCAATCCTCTCCTTAAATCCTCCTCCCCCACCTCCGCCGCTGGTTTCGTTACTAATTTTGTTGCTCCTCCCTCCTCTCCTTCCTCTATCTCATCTCTTCTAACCTTAACCTTAACCTTCATGGTTGCTCCACCCTCCTCTCCTCCTCTCTCCTAACTCTAACTCTAACCCTAATCTTCCTCCTAATATAGCCTCCTGCCCTAACTCCCTCCTCCAATGGGTAAGATCTCATCTTTCCCCTGTCACCATTGCACCCGCTCCAAATTCTCACTTGGATCTTAACTTGATCCGCCTCCAGCTCTGCCAGCGCCTCTTCTGTCGATTCACTCCTCCCCATCCACCACCACTATCCTCAGCACGTCCTCAACAAGTTCGACTCTAATGATGATGACAAGATTTCCTCCTCCGACCTCGTTGCCATTTTTTCCTCTCTCGACCACCCCCTCTCCATCTCTAAACTCTCCTACATTATGGCTGAGACTTACTCCAATGACAACATATTCATGGACCGCAATGATTGCTCACCACTTGTTTAATAAAGTTACTCACAGAGCTTTCATTTCCTAGAACATTATGATTGTGGTTAATGAGTAAGGACATGAAGGAACTGTTAGACCCTAGAGGGGGGTGGGTGTGATTAGTGTGTCTTATGCCTAATCTAATCTGATTTATTGCTTTAATAAAAAATTAATTAAATGAGCTTATCCTAGTAAGTATGAAATATAACAAGTTATATGAGCTAGGTAGGCAATATGAAAACAATAAGCATATATCCTAATAAATCAAGATATAGCAATGTATGTGCAAGGATATAAAAACTAACACAATGTGATATATCCTACCAAAAAAGATATACAATTGATATATGTATAGGATTGCAAACACAAGGTAACATAAACAAATGAATAGTGATGGAAATAAACAATGAGAGAAAGTGCCCTTAAAGCATGAACAAATATACATGTGTAAGCCAAACTCAAAACAAGCATATGATCACGGAGTTCGGACCTTCCGTCCTACGGTCTCCGCTCCCCACTCCGGTGTGAGAAATCCTACTATACAACCGCGTTTTCGTACATTCACCCGAATAACGTTTACACTTCACAGTGTCGCGTTTTCAACGCTCACGATCAACTGTATTACAATCACTCACAATTGCTCAGTTTTCAACGTTCACCGATTCAACGTTCACTCCTCACACTTCGTTTCTCTAGTTTCACCAAATAATACTTCACAACAACACACTATGTAAACAAATATAAATTTGTTCTCTACAATAGATGAGAACTTCAATTAAGCACAACTCAATTTTTACAATCTCTCACTAATCCCTACATATAACTATGTGATGCAAATACAATATTAGCTCAGTGGGGTGTGTGCTACAATTGAGATTAAAGTCAAATCTAATATCAATATAAACTAGCTTTTAATAGAAATGATAATTAACATAATTATAATTAAAAGCATGGTAGACAGTTTAGAACACTTTCTCAATAGGATGACAAGATGGAGAGATGTGCAGATTGTGAGCCCAAACAAGAATGATTGTATTCTTCCTCACTTGCTAAAAACAATCTTCAAACCAAACAAACACTAAAAAACAAACTTAAACAAACTTATTTAAAAACTGTGCTTTTAAAACATTCTTTTTCCTACTGAGATAGTAAGGGGGTTTGGCGTTTATGGCTTATATTAGTCGCAAAAGGCAAACAACAGCAAAAACCCTAAACAGATACAAAAAAACCCCAGCCAACAAGTATAAATGAAATAGCCGTTGTGAACAGAACTGACAGAGCGGCGATGCGATCGAAAAATATTCGCAGGTCGTCACCTGCCGATTCCAGATCCCAAAATGAGAAAACGAGCAGATCGACTTCTTTCGGTCGACCCGATGCGGTCGACCGTGTCTGGAAGTCTCGAGCTTCGGTACGACCGCGGCGGGGTCGACGACCAAAACTCTCTGCTTATCCCACTGACGTAAAGAAAACAGGTGCGGTCGACCGGTGCGTTCTGACCCTGAGCGACAGATACTATGAAAATTGAAGTCTCTGAAAACAGTTTTTTTCTGATTTTAAAACACTATTTAAAAATATCAAATTAAAATTTCAAAAAAATATAAAACTTTTTGGGCAGGGCAATGATTAGTAGACATGATATATAAATACAGTGCTACAAATGACTGTGTTTCCAAAAATGACTTCCCAATATAAAAATATTCATCCATTTTGTAAAATAGTCCAAAACACGATAAAATGTAAACATAGTGAATTTTGACATTTAGGCTAAAACCATGTTTGAAACTTTGCCACATATTAATTTTTGTAGTACTTATAAATATATGTTAATGTCTAAAAAACCTAAGAAAACATATTTTCGCCAAAATTGTTATATTCTATGCAATACTATACTAAAACACAATATGTAAAATATGAAATTATGTGATTTCATATTCATAGAAACATGAAATCCAATACCCACTACAAACAAAATTACACATTGCCGACGAAACAAAAACGTCGGGAAAATAGTTTAAAAAACGTCCTGCGTGATAAAATCTTTTCCTGACGCAAAATGCAGCGTCGCCCTAACGCGCTCGCCAAAAGTGCCGTCAAAAATGGAATCAGTATTTGGCGACGCAAATACACTGTGTCGCCAAAAGTACACTTTTGGCGACGCGTCATGCGTCAGGAAAAGTATATCTTTTAGCGACGCATAATATTTTGCGTCGGTAAAAGTGTACTTTTGGCGACGCATGCAGCGTCGGCAAAAGCTATGCGTCGGCAAAAGTATAGCTTTTAGCGACGCAAAATTGTTCGTCGCTAAAAACTATACTTTTGGCGACGCAAGTTAGCGTCGGCAAAAGTGCAGCTTTTAGCGACGCAGAGTGAAGCGTCGCTAAAAGTTATACTTTTGGCGACGCAAGATAGCGTCGCTAAAAGCTATACTTTTGCCGACGCAAGATAACGTCGGCAAAAGTATAATTTTTGACAACACATAATTATGCATCGGTAAAAAGTATAATTTTGTCGACACTAATTTGCATCAACAAAAGTAATATATTTTCTATCAACTACAAGCCTACACTGAACGTGAACATCCACAAAAAATTTACTCCCATTCACATCAACAAAGAAACCAAACATCAAATTATACTCCAAACAAGTTGCATATTATGATAAACAAAGAATTTGCTCCCATTACAAAATAATTACATTCATTTCCATTTCCAAGTCAACACTCAAAGGCCGTTTAAATATTCCAGTTTGCCATATTCAGTGTTTTCCATTTCAGAGAATGACACATTATAAGATTTACAGGAAACTAAACTAAGTTGAAAAAAAAAAACTTGAAGTGAAAGAACGGCATGATCAGTGAACCTCTTCACAAATGAAGGTATATTCTCTGGTAGAGTTTTTGCGACTCTGTCTAACTCCTGTGAACAAGTTGCATTCAATGACAAAGAATATGGCATATTTTACATGAACTTTCTGACGGGTAAGCATGACGGCCGCATGACCTCAACATATGTTGTTTGAAGCTAATTTGCTTAGCGCATAACATGCTAGGCCTAGTAACCTAACTGAGTGGACTATTAGCTGTGAGCCAGAATCAAGAAGCGCTCTTGCAGGCGTAAAAGTTGAAGTGCACTCACATTAGAGGAAGCGTACGAAGGAAATACATCGATGTTTTCAGGACAGACATCTCTTCCTACAAAAGAGAGCTGATAAGTTAAGATAACTTAAATCGCGTTGATTTTGTTAATTGATATAATTCAAACATATAGGATATGTCCTGGATTGCGGCTTAATGGTTCTTAAATTTTAATGCTGCGACAGTTTCCCAGTTGACAGAACAATAAAACAACACATGAAATCTAGTGGTTGAATACTTCAAAGAAATGTTATGAGCTTTACAATTCAATTTCTCACCTGCACTACGCCTTCAAGCTAGGAAATCAAAAGAAGGAATTATCTGCAGCCAATGAAGCGTGAGGTTAATAAAATTTGATCCTTTATTTAACACATAACAATTTCGGAGGTTTTATAGCTTCTCTAAGTATTCAATTAGCAGGCATGTTAAAATAGTTTGAAAAGGCACGAACCGTATAGAATCCAATTGATTATGATAGATTTTTTAACTCAAGCAAGAAGTACAACCGTATAGATGCTCAGAGCACATGCAGGATTATTAGAAGAACACAGACTGATTATATTTAGTTAACTAATTTAGGCAAAGAAATGTCCTCAAGGTGTTTGGCCTATAAGTTTGTTTTTTCAGAAAATCTTTAAGCTAATCAAAGTACATATACACCCAATGTTTTCTCTCCATCAGTCTTCAAGCAAAGCTTTAAGTTCCCCTTAGGAGCATAGTGTAAATTAAAAAAAAAATTACTACATTTATCTTTTTACTAAGCATTCGGCTAAAAATTTTGAGTGAACTATTTCAATTCAGCTGCCATAAAAGCCCATGACATGCAAGCATTAACTCCAAGTCCTAGAGCCATAAAACATGCTTCATACATATGTTTTGAGTGGCTGCCAAGCGAAGGGGTTTGGATTTGGATTTTTTGTGCCGCCGTATTGACTTCTACAAGGCTGGATGTACTTTTTTTTTCCTATATGATGCCATTGGCAAAAACAAAAAGTTTAAATTAAATAGCCATCAATTAAAATTAAATTCATAGTTGCATGGATTTTGCTAATTATCTATGGATGTTCACTTAAATTTATAGGATAATGTCAGGGCATTTTAAGATCAACTTTTCTCCAATGTGCAGTGAGCGAGGCGAGGAGTGAGCACTTCAAGCAACATACATGCTTAAATGAAAGATTGGCTGCTGTGGATAGTGGATATGATTTGCATAAGTTTTGCACGGTATGATTCAACTGTTGATAAACTCTTATCGCCCTTGATGTGTCATGAGCTTGCTTATTATAACACCTCCGTTAATTAAATCATGAGATCTTTATATCACGAGTATTTGACACACACAAAATGCACATGTAACCAAATTTTTGCAGTAATATAGTATAGTTCCTCCGATATATAAGTGCTTCAGGTGCTGCTTGGATATGCGTCTCAAATAGAATAAATTATAAACAATAATTTGACGTATATATAGACATTATAGTGCATGAAAGTGCTAAAGGTCATATATAGTTATATCCCGTTTCTCTAACATATGAAGCACGTCATGGCCTCTACTCCCGAGTATTTGCACTCCCCCAAGCAACAAGCGGATTGACAACTCTGCAATGCTAATTCATTTGCTGTCATGAATAGGCCATTCTCAATAACCTGCCAGTACATGCTATGGATGTTATCTATAATTCGCTCTTGCTAAAATTATAATGTCATTTGTGTCAGCATTCAGCAAAAGCTATTCAGTTTTGAAAATATTTAGGCATCGTCTCTTGTATATTATAATAGTCTTTTATGTCAGCATATCAGAAAGCCACCACATTGAATTTCATGAATTCTGTTTCTAAGCATAATATGCATATACGATAATTGTCGCATATTTCGCACTGGTTTATGAATTGTTTTCTCAATGCTTGAGCCACCTGACTGAACAAGCATAAAAGCAAATAAACAGTCAAACTATATCTTGTTCATCGTAGTAATAAATTGCTATCTTGCCATTAATTCCCACAATTGTTAAGCAAAAATTAGCTTGGAAGGGAAAATAATGGATGAATTCTGGAAAAATTGTACACGAATAGTATTTGCTTTGAGCCTATAATATATGTAGCTAGATAATCATTGGACGTTTGCATTTCTCTAAATAGGAACATAATCAATGAACGTGATGGCAAAAAGGCTAACCACACATGAATAGAGCTGTATGGATATGTAACTGTAGGCACCTGATAGAGTGACTGCCGAAGCAAACAAATGCAGC
>NC_033796.1:63166909-63199738 GCF_001876935.1 Asparagus officinalis
GAAACGGATTTAGACAATTCGCATGCTAGCCCGACTCAAACGGTAGTCGGTAAAGGCTAATCAAATCCGTTGAAGGCTGGGGGTTAGCCAAAAATCCTAAAGTCAACACCTAACACGTGTCGCCGGGTAGCCTATTCCTGTAACAATGGCGAAGTCTATGTATTCAATATCATAGCACAAAGTCTCAGGGAATTTACTCTCTTAGCACAACGTTACATGCGGAACGGGTTTAAACAATCTGCATGCTAGCCCGACTCAAACGGTAGTCGGTAAAGGCTAATCAAATCCGTTGATGGCTGAGGGTTTGCCAAAAATCCTAAAAGTATTATGGTCAATCATTTCAAACGGAATGAGGAATCATAGTAAAGATAAAGATAAAAACCAGTTCCACTAAACCGATAGATATGAGTTACCTCTTATAGGTGCGTCAGCCTCTCTATTCCCAAGATCCACGTTTGCCTCCTGCAAATTATCTAAAAGAGCGAGAAGCACAAGAGACAATCAGGGAATGCACAAATTCTGAATCATTTGACTCCTTTGTGTGCTATCTAAAAGATATATTGTTAATGGTAGATGTACCTGGATTCATCAAACCGGGTCCTACATTGACAGTCTCCCTAATGTCGGCAGCTTCTGCAGGCCTTTCTACCTGGTGCGGTGAGTCGGGCTCACCAGAAGATGCAAAATCATGAAAAGCAGGATCAGGACTCATCTCTCTCTCCCCACGCTCTCCTATATAAAGATGGAAAAGCATGAGTCGTAGTTCTGAATGATCAAGAGGTCGGTCTATAAGGTAGATGTTACCTCAGTCACTAGCAGGATCGTCACCGACCAAATCCATATCAGATACTCGCGAAACTGCACGTGGCTTGCGGGCTAATCTCTTCCGCCTAGCAGCAGAGATAACAATCGAAGGTCTCGCCTGGGAAGAGGGACGGAACTCTTCATCTTGGTCAGCTGTGGTCCCTGAAACATCAAACCATTGTCAGGTTTAATAATTCTGGAAGATAGAAGGAAAGAGTAAGTAACTGACCTCATTCAGAACAGTCCTCGTAATCTTCAAGATCTCCGCCTAAAGCCTCATCAGCAGAATGAAAGATCTTCTTTCCCTCTTCGTCAATCCGACGAGTCTTGTTTCGTGTCCTTTGTGACCGAGCATTTTCCCAAATCACACGAGAATCAGCCTGAGAAGCCTCCTCAGCCTCTAGCTCTGCAATCAGCTTCACGGGGACAGTTTTATTAGCTGCCAACAACCACTTGCAGCTTAAGAAGGTGAGGTTCAACTGCCGCTCAGCACTCGGGAGACTGAACTTAGCACCAGTACAGCCCGTCACGGTCCACAACCATGCACGAAGACCGTCCACCAAACCGCCGTGGGTCCGAAGCTGCTGTCGTGGATTCCCGACATAAAGCTGATCATAACCAAACTGGCGGGCGAATCGGCAGGGTAGATATGGCTCTATAAAACATTGATTCCTCACCCGGAAGGTCAGATAACCCGGCCTAATGTTCACTAGCCAATTAAAGCAGCTGATATCTAAATGAGTTCGATACTCCCTCGGCTTCTCCTCATCAATCAAACACTCGCCATATCGGCTGGAGAACTGCGGAAAGCAAGTGGAAAATGCCCAACACTTGTGGACCTGTAGCTGCTTTCTGATGTCAGGGAATCCTCGTCCCTCCCACTTGCCATTCTCAAGCAGCTGTAGTAGGGGAACGGAAGGGTCTGTGGCGTTCGGTACCGACATCATATCAGAACGATGAAGGAAAGCTCCTTTTTGTAGGCAAGCTGAACCGCTGGGTAGAGCACTTCCAAGGGCAAAGCGTCGCCAGACTGATACGGGACCACGCATTTCTTTAACCAGATAGCGAGGTAATTGGAAAGAAGGGTCATCGGTCGAATCGGCGCGGTCGCATGCCATAGAAATGATTTAAACTTGGTCCCTGCAGGAAAGCCACTCTCAGGATTGCTAATGGTGTAGGAATGAGCGTCAATCTTCTTCAATAGACTATTCACCCTTGAAGGAGTGAGTGGTGCCAACTCGCAAATAGCCTCGCCGGAATTGCTCTCTAGATTTCTGAATAAATAGCATGTGAACTGCTTCAGACTCACGAATGACTTAGTCCTCTTCGCTAAAGGCTCAGACTGCGCCAAAGCAATATGATAGTGACATGTGAGGTCCCATAAAGTCTCGTAGCGGTCGGGCATGCGATCCTTCAGCTGACTCAATTCATGGTTGGAGGGAAAGTATTCCTGATATAGCATCTATCACATGGGTAAACCAGAAATCTTGTGCATCTCATGGAGGGCCAAGCCCAACTCCCCTTGTCGGGTTAGAAAAGTATTCGAATCTGGAGTATAAAGCTCGCACAAAGCGAAGAAATGCTTCGCGCTGACAGGCAAACCATACATGGTGGCACGAACGGCTGCATATAGACCACAAGCGTGCAACTCCTCGCTCCATCGGCTTAAGACGTACTTCGTCATGCGAGTCCACCAAAGCTTGTCCAAAGAATGGACCCAGTCATAAAATCTATGACGCGTCATAGGCATCTCCCGTCCTAAGGCAGCGAGACGATTCTTCAAAGTAGAAGCAGAGGCAAGAAGCTCGTTACGCGGCGGTGCATCCAACCCCAATACTCCAGGATGCAATCCAGTGATATGACTCCTGCTCGAACCAGGAGCTGCCTGATGAGTGATGTAGCCACAGTGAACGCTCTTATGCTCCTCCGTCAAGCGCCACGACATCTCCCGTGTCACAGCCTGACGCCTGAGCTCAGTCAGCGAACGATGCCGAGGAATCTTTGGCAAATATATAAACCACCGCCAGTTTTATGAAGCCACTGCTCGGCGTCAATAAACACTGCATCCGGATCTCTGGCTGAGTCACCAAATAAAAAGTCGGTCTTCCTGAGAGGCTGAATAGAACTGGCATCCTTCACGAAAGGCGCATCTGTAATCAACTATCGAAGAGCTCGATGTCCACCTTCCTTCACCACTTGGGCAACCTCTGTCGGCGTGCCCGAAGCAAACTAAGGAGTAACTGGAATAGGGAAAAAATCGTCGGAAGTTGAATAATACTCGCCACGACGCCCGTACACTGCGTGAGATGAGAACGCTCCAGAAGGATATCCCACTGGAAACAAACAGTTAAACATTTGTTAGTCTCAATTATAAAAGGAAGTTGAACTCATCCTACGAATGGGTAAGATAGAGCCACTGCCTTATAAAGGGTGAGACGATTTGGCCACATTATGCACTTATAAGGTAGGATATATCAAAAAACATATCCCTGCCTTATAAGGCACAATGCAGCGACAGAACGCCCCCTTTATTTATTATGAAATATGGTTTTGACCAAGCAAAACCCATCTTAAAAGCGTCGATCCTCACCAAGGAGAATCAAGGCTCTTCCTGGTTTTGACCAAGCAAAACCCATCTTAAAAGCGTCGATCCTCACCAAGGAGAATCAAGGCTCTTCCCGATTGCCTCACCAAGGAGAACAACGTGCAAGGAGAATCAAGGCTCTTCCCGATTGCCTCACCAAGGAGAACAACGTGGGGGTAAAAAGGACTAATTGGCAAATTTCCGAGGAAAAAAGGACTAATTTGCAAATATGCCAAAAATAGCTCACCAGCATAAGAAGGAGGCGCGCCATCAGTCGACGCGGTAGAGGATTGACCTCTCGCAATACGAGACATGGTGACCTGCAAAATAAATTAGGGGATCAGACCCAGAAAAAAATTCCCCTTTTTATTGCAATTCTACCCCCCTGAAAGATGAGCTCGAGGCACCAAATCATAAACCCTAATCCTCACATGCGATCCCATAAGTTCATAAATTGAATTAAGCATGAAATATGCTAAAATTGTGGAGGATGTACCTGAGGGAAAGCTCGAAGATCCGACAAATATCAAATCTTGAAAGAGGCTCAGACCACGTGCTCGAGAGGCCTGAGAGGAATTTCTGTATGAAGATTTTTGAGGGATTCTTCAGTATAAGATCCAAAGGAAGGCTAGATCTAATGCAACTATGAAGTTTTGAAGGAGAAAGGATGCTCGAGGGAAGAAAAAATCCAAAAAAGGGGTAGGATGGTGGCCGGCCCTAGAAGAGGAAAAGAGGGAAGAAAAGAACCTCTTTTTATAGGGTGAACCAACCTTAAACCAGACCGGACCAGGTTGAACCAGACCAGACCAGTCCAAATTAGTTCAAAAGAGGCTGAACCAGGCCAAACCAGGCTGAACCAGGCCAAATCAGACTGAACCAGACCAGACCAGGATGAACCAGTCTGAACCAGTCTTGAACCAGTCCTGAACCAGCCTTGAACCAGGTTGAACCAGGTTGAGCCAGTTTGAACCAGATTTGAACCAGAATTCAAATTGAAGCCGAATCGAGCATCGAAACAACTTCAAATCGACCGAGGGTTCAGTCCTTGGTTTATTCTTACCTCTCCCGCACATTCGGAAGGATCAGAAGATTTTTTGAGCCGAATTACTGCCTTTTTTAGCTCATTATCAAGCCGGTTCAGCTCATTATCAGGCCGGTTCAACTCATTTGGGCACAGAAATTACTCCAATAAGGTATATGAGTATAAATTGTTCCCTATTTTTGGTTGAGAAGTTCCTGGATCGACTTCAAGTTTAAAATTCCGACAACGGTCAGATAATAAATGCAGCACCGGAACTCTTACAGACATTCGACAAAGCACCGAATAGCCTGGAGGATTGAAGGAATCAAGAACAGAAGCCATTCCAAGGTCCCGTTACACCGACTGAAGGTTGGGACAATCATATCCAAAGTATTCCAGACTCTTCTATAAAAGAACGAGGCTGAAATACTTTGGAGGGGGTATCTGTAAGCGTATAAAATTGCTTATAGGTCCCTTACACAGCTCGGCACAAACCGACGAACCATCGGGCGACATATCCAAACATGAGCGTCAGTCCACAACGCCAAAGCCAAGTGACATGCAACGAAGCGGATTAACGAGGCCACGAGGCTAACGAACCGCACGCAAACAATGGAATACATCCATTCGCATGCGGAATCAAGCTAATAGTTCAGTGAGTCAACGAGTCATCCAACCATAGAACGGATTTGAACTCAAGCACCGAGGCGGATTTACTACCATATTAGGATTCAGACTGTCAAATCAGAGTCCGGATCAACAACGAAGCGAGTTTACTGCCAAATCAGGATTCAGATCAACAAATCAGAGTCTAAATCAACCACGAGACCGAAAAAAACGGCAAAACCCAAACACCAAGGGGACTCGGCCAAAACCGAGCCACCTCTAGGTGGCTCGGTAGCCGAGCCACCTATAGGTGGCTCGGTGAGGTCTGTGCCAAGGCACAGATCTGAGAGCCTATAAATAGACCCCCTTTGCTCATTTGTTAGAGGTTGGAACTTTTAGAGCCGAAACTCTGCCGAATTGAGAACTGAGCTTGGAGTTTTGAAGACTTGAAGACTTGGACATTCAGATCTGGTTCTTGGCGAGCATCCACGTCACAAAAGGCAGGAGTTCGAGAGAGAGAAATCAGATCTGAGATCTACACGAAGCAATACTCCGGATCAAAGCTTGGCCTTTGATCCCGAGAACTAAAGGCTATTATTTCCTTGGTGAAATAGTACCCCCCGGCTGTTATTTACTTAGTGAGATAACACCCGTCAAATCATGTAGGTCCGACCGGATCTAGATCGCGCGGTGGTCCACGGATTAACCCCGGCGTTGGCAAAGAACCCACAAAAGCGAGTGACCGCAAAACAGGAGCTCGTGATTTGTTCGAGAGGAAAGTTGTAATATTTTTATTTTTTTTCTTTAATTTCGTTGTAACCGGATCTTATAAAAAGATCGGATCTTTTGTAATCAAAAAGCAATTACTTGAGAGAACAATGACGTCAATGAAGAAAACAACAATTTTTCCCGCGAAGAGAGAGATAGTAATTATGATGGTGAAACTTGTTATTGTACGGTGTGGTGCATGGCAGGTTTGACATTTCTGGTTTCACCTCGGACTGTAGCCTTGTGTGAACCCAGGGGCATCACAATAATTTTTCTCTCAAAATGTTATTTCCTTGCTTCAACACCAGCCATCGTGATTTGCACTTTTCATGATCTATATGTAGAAAAAATTATATTGTTTAAAAATTTTTAATTATTGTTGTATGCATGTGCAAAAGAGACATTTATTAACCTGTCTGAAAAATCAATATATTAAACTTGTTTGATTCCAACCCTAGAAGATTCCAAATGTATATAAAAATTTTATCATGCACATTAGCTAATATTCTTAACATGAGACTGTGCCAATCATAAATATGATGAGCTGATTAGCCTAGCTCACAATAATATTTGAGCTCACCAACTCATAATATCATTACCCATTAAAGTAGCTTGATTTATCATACTCCCTTTAAAAATACGAGTTCGAATTTTTTTTCCATGGTTAATATTACCCTTAACTTTTTAAATATTACATTGTTATCCTAATCTATTCTAATTATCCTATATTTTTTGAATTGGTAATTAACATATACTGGTCAGCACCTAGAAGTTTTTGGACTTATAAAAAATATCATCAAAGTTTTTTAAATTACAAAAACACCCCTACAAATTCAAAATTTTATTAAAACATATTAAAAATTATAAATTTTACTTATTTCAATTCAATGAGAAATCTGAACATATGCTAGCTAGAAACTAAAAGTTTTTTTACTTTAGAAAAAATATCTCATAAATTTTAAAAAATACAAAAACACCCCTAAAAATTTAAAATTTATAAAAACACCTTGAAATTTTTAAACCTATAAACACACTAAAAACCTACAAATAACATAAACAACCCCCAAAAAATTATAGAATTTGTAATAAATACTCTAAACTTTTTACAAATCATAAAATAAAACACTCAAAATTATAAAATTTATAAAAACACTGATAATTTCTAGCCTAACAGTACATTAAAAATATAGGAATTACAAATATCTCCAACATAATTTATAATTTATAAAAAATACCCTTAAAGCTTTAAAAATTATAACTAAACCTTTAATTCAAATTTTACAAAAAACATCCTAAGAATTTTAAATTAAAAATATAGGAATTATAAGTAATCTATAAACAATTTACAATCTATATAAAAGAGCTATAAGTTTCAAAAATTATAAAAAACCCTTAAAATTCATAGTTTATAGAAAAATACTAGGAGAATTTCTAACCTATAGAAACTAAAATAAAAATACAAAATTACTAAACAGCCCCTAGAAAATTAAAATAATTTTTAAAATATCATACTCCCTTTAAAAGTGTAGGTTTAATAGTTAATATTACTCATAACTTTTTTAAAAGGAACATAACTAATTGAAAATCTACTAAATTTAAAATTTATAAAAAACACCCCTAAAGTTTAGTACATTACAAATTACCCCTCCAAAGTTTAAAATTTTTTAATAGTTTTTTGTAATTGATTGATTTCAATGTAATGTTTAATAGTTTTGAATATATAAATTACAAATTATTAGGGTGTTTTTTTAAAAAATTTAAAATTTTAAGGGTGTTTTTTTTGTAGTTTTCTAAAATTTCATTATATTTTCAGTGTAATGCATAGATACATTAATTAATAATGATATTGAAGAGTAAGTCATTCTTAAGAATATTAGGCCATAGTTAAGTTTACACGTCATTATTCCTAGATATTATAGTTTATATAAGCAATAATTTTCAGAGAATCTATATAGTGGTTAAAAGTATTTTGACTTTAGTGTAATTATTTTTATAAATTATATTTAACGTGAACCCATAATATAATTTTGATTATGGTCATCATAATTTTAGTACGTTTGATTGATTGACTATATAAGTATATAGATCATAGATTACTTTACTTTCTCACATGAACTAATATTTGGTACTTAATAATTTAAATTGTTACTTTTAAATTTAACATAAAGAGGAACTCTAATAACATTTATTTACTTTCAAGATAGTACAATCTTAATTCCTTTATTTTACTTGAGATTTATTACATAGTTACGCGTATCAAATTATTAACTAAAATAATAATTATTTCTGCCTAAATTAGATGATTATAGTTGGTCACTCACTATGGATTTTTATGAAGATATATACCTTACTTTCTATAGCTATTTGCACTGCACATATATATTTTATAAATCAGTTATTAATTTAACATATTAAATTACTTTTCCTTTATAGAAATTTCTTACTTGACTTTTGGATTGTGTAATCACTACATCACCATTCTAATATAGAAAGGACCTCACTTTGGCTTCAAGTCAATGTTTGAGTTGAACTGAAGTATATACTATTACTACTATGTGTATATATTTTTTAATAAAATCATATCAACCCTTTTAAACAGAAGAGAATATTCTAACCTCTGATATTATAAAAACTAACTATAGCCAATTGAGTGATTAGAAAAAGAGAACTTATATTAGAAAAGCGTGAATAATAAGATAAAGAGGAAAGGTAATGGCATTGCTAATAGTACTATCAATAACAAGCTACAATGTAAAGTTAACCTATTTTGTGGAGCCCAACTACTGGCTATGAGTATCGAGGTTTTCATATATACTTTATAATTTATTAAAAGGGTCATATGATCTTATATAATAAAATTGATTTAATACTGAATAATAACATCGTTGTAATAATAATATTATTAGGGAAAATTCTTCATGAACCAGTATATTCTTTACGATATAGAAGCTATGCACTCTAAATTCTTATGTCTTTTATAGAGCTAAAAAGTTGGAATACGAGCCTCTAACATTTTTCTCTCATAATAGCAAAGTTAAATTAGCAGATGTGAATATTCTAAATGAGTTATATATTCTATATACAATACAATTGCCCTAAGCAAGTGAGTTATGATAGCATTTTCATTCACATCATTTGGAGCAATATTTGATAGGGACCTTGCATCAAAAAAAAAGAAATTTTTATATTTAGAGCACATGTCGAAATATATCATAATTTTTCTACTTTAATTTTGCAAGAAAATAATTCTTCATACTTTTAATTTTACTTCTATGGTACGGAGAATGAGCTTTAAAATTGAATAAGAATATTAGATAATGTAAATATGAGTGAAACCACAACTAAAAGATATCATACTTGAGTTTTGCAGAAAAGATATTAGTTGGCATAATAATATCTTCAAGTAGAATAGCAAAAAAAAAAGTTAAATTGATATTACATGCTATATTATAAACTCTACTAATTCCAAGCTATAGTATGGAGTCAAGAATGAATAACAATATCATTATGAACTATAGTTCTAACAATAAAAAATAACATTTCTTATTGCATTGAAAATAGAATTACACTACACTTTTCAACATTATAAGCTCATGTTTTATAATAAACAATCTCAAAAGCAAACATAAAGAAAGAAGTACTATAACAATATTATTATGAACTATAGTTCTAGTAATGAAGAAATGATATTTTTCTTATTGCATTGAAAACAGAAATGCGCAACATTTTGGGGCTTTATAAGCTCATGTTTTATAATAAAAATTTTCAAAAGCAAACATAAAAAAAGAAGTATGGCAAACATAATACGTATGAGATCTCAACCTACATTATTTGATAGACTTAAAATAATAATAAAAACTAAAGATTAATGGTAATTATAGTATAATTTTATGTGATAAAAGCAATCACATAAGCACACAAAATACTAAAAATTTTGCATAAAAACTCCTTCCAAAAATTTCTAATTTTACTCAAAAAATTAAGTTATTGTATAAAATATTCAAAAAATATTATCATTTATTCTTTTTATTTCATATTTGAATTGAGCCGAGATTAATCTTTCTCTACCTTTATCTTTTTACTGAGCAATTCTAGAGTAGCGTCTTCATCATTTACATTAATTGTGATATCAAGTTGGAGTTGAATTTCTTAAAATTAATCTGATGTGAAACAATGTGATGTAGGTATGAAGATTAGCGATGATAATGTTTCACCAAATCGATGATCGATCCAAGCAAGAAGCTCGAGAATAAAGTGAAGCTCCAGATAATTTTTAAGCAAAAAATTACGAATGTACTAAGTTTAGACCTTTATAAATTATTCAGATAATAAATGTAATGATTTGTTCTCTTAATACAGTTCGACTTATAATATTTAGATTAGCAAATATACTTGGCAATAGAATCACTCACTCACTAATTAATCTGAGTACATCACAAGCACAATCGATATTAATATTGATAACAGCATGCACGCAATAGCGGTTCCAAAAATACTTGGGCGAAGGAAAACAAAACCTTCGTCAGGCTGAACCGGTTCGACGTGAGGGATCTCTGGAGGGAGTGTAACAACTCCAAATCTGAGTGGCAAGAGTTCTCCTTTGAGAGCTACATAGCTGGGGTGAAGCGGCGTGTATGGATAGAAATGTTAGTGTCATGAGCTAATCCCCAAACAACTCTCCACGCTCCCGGTAATTTGATGAGTCACACGCTCAATGTATTCGTCTATGGTCTTGAACGACTGATAATCAAACTAAGATGACAACTGTAAATCAACTATGTTAATCTCTGGATCAATCATGAACTGGGCGTCTTTGGCTTCAGGATCAGCCATGCACCAACGGGTCACGACTCAAACTTAGATCGACGACGAATGCAGAGAGAGGCCTGATAACGATGCGATCGTGACAAGAGAAGGCCAAGGCGCTACTCAGGGTGGTGAAGGTCAACAAGGAATTCTTTTGTTGGATGTCTGAGGATGGAAGATAATACATCGGCGACCAGAGTAGGGTGGCGACTTGCGGGAAGAGGAGGTACTGCAGGCAGTGGTTGAAGACCTACAATTAATGAAGAGGTGGCAAGGGGTAGGCAGGGTGTTGGGGATTGATCTTGGGTGGAAAGAAACAGAGAGGTGGCATGACTTATGAGGGTGGGATGAGGGCTGGTCGGAGAAGGAGGGGGTTGGGTGGCGAACTGGTGGTGGTGGAGGTGAGGTTGGGGCTGATCGGGGATGAAGGGGATGGGCGGCAGTTGAAGGCGTCGCGTGGTTGTAGAGGGTGGTGCTAAGAGTGGGATTGTGGGGGGGTGGAAGTGAGGTTGTTGGTGGTCGTAGAGGGAAGAGCATGGGAGGGAGAAGTTGGGTCGGTGGCTGAGGGATGAGAGGGAGGAGGTGCGAGGAAGGAAGTGGCGATCAGCGGCTAGAGTGCGACTGCTGGGAGGCATTGATGGAAGAGGAGGGGAGGCGGCTGGAAGAGGGGAAGTGGAGTCAGAGGTTGAAGAAGGGATGGTGTAGTTGTAAGGGAAGGGCTATTTACGCAGGGAAGAAGAGAAGGATTTTTGGCGGCTGGAGAAAAAATAATGAAAATAATTGCTAGGGTTTCACACCTCAATTAAGAAAAATAATTTTCATTTATTCTTCAATGATAGTTATGGTTACAAATTGTGTTTAAATAGAATAGACAATACAAGATTCCCTAAATCGCTCAAATCTCTCATAATCAATCACAAGCAATCAGTTAATAAAACTGATTAGCTATCAAATCAAAACTAAAATTCAAAATTCAAACTAATTATTACAACTGAAATACTACTAACTGAAATAACTAAAAATCAAAATCACAATGCTGAAACTCGACATCTCTGTAAAACCCTGTAAAATATAGTAAATGGATTTTTTTTATCGTGAAATATATGTTTATGTCATAGATGAATGTGATAACAAGTGTTTAGAGATCAAACAAGTATATTTATATGAGAAAGATCGAGTGATAAGACCAGCACACAAACAACATGTACCAACAGGATATTTCCTGCGCGGTCGACCGTGGCGGTCGACCGCTGGACGTGCAGCAGAAGCAGAAAGCTTCTATCTCTTGCGCGGTCGATCGTGGCGGTCGACCGTACGTAGTTTTGCCTGTTTTTCCCAGTTCGAGTCTTATTGGGTTTTGGGTCGGGTTTGTGGGCTCATAGATATAATAGTATATCCGTAAGAGCTTCTTCTTCACCACAGAAAACCCTAGCAGCCTCCTCCTTCCCTCTTGCAAACCCTAACCCCTTCTCCTTGGTGATTTCGGTGGATTTCGAAGAGTTTGAGCTGGATCTAGCGATTTTCGGCGTAGGAGGATATTTTTCTAGCGTTTTTTTAGAGTTGTTCATCATCCCTCAGGCGAGATTCATCTCGCCCAACCCTATACCCATGTTTTTAAATGTTTTAATAATATTTTTCATGTGATTTGTGAGCCTAACATACTATATTATGTATAAAAATAGATCTATATGTTGTATTTTTTCAAAGAGAACATGTTTTCAGTTAATAAAGCTCACCCACAAAATTCTTAATACAGATCTAGATCTGAGTTTATTTCTAACAAGAGTTTTGTAAGAAAGATTTTTTATTTTTGAAGATTTCGACACGAAATTTACATGTTTAAGATTTGAATCGTTTTATCTATAGTGATTAGACTAAAATTCATATGTTCTGGTTATGTTAAATCACTTATGAAGGATTGGTAATGTATATAAACATCGCACGAAAGTTTTTGGATCAAACCACGTAGAACAGAAACCTGAACTAGGGTTTCTGTTTTTACGCGGTCGACCATGGCGGTCGACCGCGTGTCGTGCACAGAAGCAGTAAGCTTCTGCTCCAGTCACGATCGACCACAGACGGTCAACCGCTGGGGGATTTTTTTCTGCTTTTGTCCTGTTGTGCTTAGGTTTGTATGGCTGGCAAAATATCTGAGTTATATGGGTTTGTTATACACTGAGATTCGTATACATGAGTTGACTTTAGACATGAATCTTAGATTTATTCATCGGAGCATGAGGGTGAATGGTATATATGTGATTTCTGACACTTTTTGTATATTACAGTCCTCGTGTTGGACTATAAGCTATCAAGTACTCATGTTGGACTATAAACTATTAAAGTCCTCGTGTTAGACTATAAGCTATCAAAGTCCTCGTGTTGGACTATAATCATCAAAGTCCTCGTGTTGGACTATAATCCACTACAGTACTCGTGTTGGACTTTAAGCTATTGCAGATCATACTTTGGATATTTATTTATTGTAGACCATGAGTTGGGTATGTAATTGACATATGATAGGTCATTGACATTTCGGTTGGAGATAGAGTTATTACTCCATGTTGTAGCTTTTAAATTTGGTATTTAGCTATTTACAATTTGAGCTAAGGGAGACGTACCTATGCTCGTGTTATAAATTTCTAAACATCAAACCTCTATTTTATTTTTACAGTCGATGTTTAGCTATCTATATGTATTATCAGATATTTTCTTATCCTTCTAAACCTTTCCCCTAGGGTAGGTTGAGATGTTACTCGCTATAACGCTTTGACACTCGTTGTTTCCCTACTTTTAGGTAACGAGTCAGGTGCACAGAGAGCCGTAGCTTGATGGAGTTGTTCTAGTTACCATTTTTAATTTTTGCTAGTAGTTTATGTCAGAACTCCATAATAAATGTATTTATGAAACATTTGAGTTTTTCTTCTAGTTTTGTATAGGAAATGTGCCTTAATATTATTTCATTTGATTCTTATGTCGAGACATTTGTATTCAATTCAGATATTACCTTTTTAGATACTTATCCATTTATGTCAGTGGTAGTGATTATTTTCCAGTATCTGTTGTTTAGTTTCCTTTCTGTATACTCTCTTATTCCTGTTTTGTACCTACACCTATTGTTGATTGTACTAGATAGGTAGTGACTGTGATGGTGAAGCATGTCGTAGCATGGTGTTTGGTACTTGACAGGTTTGACATTCTTAGTTTCACCTTGGACTGTAGCCTTATTGAAACTAGGAGCGTCATAGTTGGAATCAGAGCTCTAGTTCCAGTATCCTTAGGATCATCTTGTGTTGAGTCGTGGAGTTAGAGTAGAGCTTCTTAAGATTCATGTATAGAGTCCGCTAGAAATTCTAGAATGAGTGAGGACGTTATATACGCGTGTTCAAAAATTAATAATTTTTTGTGATATTAAAAGTAATTGAGTGAATGATATATGATATGTAATTCTTATATGTTTTGTTCGAGGACTTATAAACCTTCTTCTATATGCTCAGATGGCTGGACATGGTAGACCTTGTACCCGGAGAGCTAATCAGGTAGAGCCGCAACAGGCTCCACCTGAGCCGCAACAGGCTCCCCAGTACTTGATAGATTTGATGGCTCTCATAGCCGCTAGGATAGCAGCACTTGAGGAGCTCGTGACGAATCATGTCACACCACCACCACCAGTAGTTCCACCACTGATTGCACCAGCTACTCACATGGCAGAGGATTTTTCAAAGGGCACACGGATACCCACCCCACAGGCAGTTGCTGATAAAGCCACAGAACAGGAGGCTTGGCTCCACTTAGTAAAGAGATACCAGAAGAGGAGGGCACTAGAGTTTCAGGGTTCATCAGATTCTCTTGCAGCACATAAATGAAAGGAGGATGTGAGTAACATTCTTGAGATACTGAATGTGACTTCGGTTCAGAAGCAGAGGCTGGCATCTTATAGTCTCAAAGGGGATGCAGGGAGATGGTATCGGTTTTAGTTTACTCCAGATCATAGGATGACCCTCACCTGGGAGGATTTCGCCTACTTCTTTGATGAGCAGTATATCTCTTCCGCGGCACGGGCTGGGAAAGAGCTCGAGTTGTCCAGATTGTCTCAGGGAGACATGTCAGTAGTTGATTTCGAGAGCAAGTTTATGAGCTTTCTTCACTTCACAAGCATGTGGCAAACGGGAGAACGCCAAGCAAAGATGTTTTTAGTAGGACTTCGCCTTAACCTTCATCGATGCCTTGTTTCTAAGAGGTTCTATTCAGTACGAGAGGTAGTGGATGCTGCCACATCACAGGAGAATGAGTCAGCTTTCTAAGAGGTTCTATTCAGTACGAGAGGTAGTGGATGCTGCCACATCACAGGAGAATGAGTCAGCTATGTTCCAGAAGGATAGGGGCAAGAATAAGAGGCCTTTTTCGGGACCCCAGCAGCAGCAGTAGCAAGGCCCTAATAGGATAGTACCCCAGCAGAATCAGAGAGTGCCTCAGCAGCACAAATTCCAGGGCATTTGTTTTAAGTGTCACAAGCTTGGCCACAAAGCATCAGAGTATCGCAGTTCACCAATAGGAGCCCAGCAAGGGAGAGGGCAGAATCAGCAGCATAACAAATTCCAGGGCCAAGGTCAGGGCCAGTAGACGAGACTTGAGGCACCACCGGATGTTCCGCAGATTGAGGGATAGGTCCTGCATTTCAGGAGGTTCCTCAGGGGTGGGTAGTCCCATATGCCCCACCTCCAGTAGCAGAGCAGCTTCCAGCCATAGGCAGAGTGTATGCAGTAGTTCCTCGTGATCATGGTGCGAGCGGGGCCGTAGTGGAGGGGACGTTCCTCGTGAACTCCTTTCCGGCCTGTATTCTTTTTGATTCAAGGGCTTTGTATTCTTTCATATCTTATGTATTTATGATTAGACTTCAGCTCGTAGCTCAGCCTCTAGATATTCCTTTGTCAGTTTCCACCCCTCTAGGTGAGATGTCACTCTTGGAGAGCATATGTAGGAGGTTTATTATCAGTTTAGACGAGTCTGAGATCATTGTCGATCTGATAGTGTTGCACATGTCAGAGTTTGATGTTATTCTTGGTATGGATTAGCTATCTTCCTACCACATCAGTATCGACTATTTTACAAAAATAGTCATTTTGCGAGTGTCCGATGGGTCCGAGTTAGTTGTGGCAACCTTTTAGGGGAACCAGTTTGCGGAGTCATTACTGGTGTACATCTAGGAGGTGATACTTTAGGATTAGAATGTTGATATATGGGAGACTAGAGTTGTCTCGGATTATCAGGATGTCACATACCCGGGTTGCCTCCTATGAGAGAGGTTAAATTTTGTATTGAGTTGCAGTCGGGCACAGTCCCGATATCCCGAGCACCCTATCGCATGGCACCTGCTGAGATGAGGGAGCTACAGACCCAGTTGGATGAGTTGTTAGCTCAGGGCTTTATTCATCAGAGTCATTCTCCGTGGGGAGCGTCAGTCCTCTTCGTGAAGAAGAAGGATGATAGTATGTGATTATGTATCGACTACCGTGAGTTGAACAAAGTTACTATTCAGAATAGATATCTTTTATCTCGGATTGATGACTTGTTCGATCAGCTACAGGGAGCATAGTATTTCTCAAAGATTGATCTTCGTTCTGGTTATCATCAGTCAAGTGCTCGGTTACAACCTCTCCCTAGGCACGTCAACCGACGCCACTCCTCTTGGATTCGACCCCGTCTCTCACCACACACTTCTCTCGGTGTACAAGTGTATTACAAGTGAATCCTCACAATTAGGCACAATATGACAAATGATTGTTCTCTCTAACAAGGTGAGAACTCAATTAAGCACAACTCTTAGTCACAAACCCACAACCCCAAATTATACTATGAATGTAAATACAATAAGCTCAATAGGTTGTGTGTGAACAAAGAGATAAAACAATATAAACTCAATATGAAATCTAGCTTATGAAATTAAGAACAAACTTATAAAATGCTAGAATTGAGTTTAAGGAAACTTCTCTATAGATGACAAGAGAGAGGGAGAAGAATGAATGCTTAAACACCAAGGATGATCTTCACTTGCTCTTGTGAAATTTGCTCCACAGACTAAACTCTTGTAAATGCTTAAAAGCTTTTTAAACAAACACTAAAAACAAACTTAAACCCTTGATTAAAACTTTCTTAAACTTGTTTTTAAAACTCTCTTGGATATTTTAAAACGGAGGTATAAGGGGGTATTTATAGCCTCCCAATACCTCAAACAAAAGCCCAAACCAAAAGACCAAAAACCCCTCCAACGGATACAAAAAAATAGCCGTTATGGGCATTCTGGGAGCTGGGCGGTCGACCGACCTT
This sequence comes from Asparagus officinalis, assembly GCF_001876935.1. Taxonomy (NCBI): domain Eukaryota; kingdom Viridiplantae; phylum Streptophyta; class Magnoliopsida; order Asparagales; family Asparagaceae; genus Asparagus; species Asparagus officinalis. The sequence continues at coordinate 63,183,823 of NC_033796.1, forward strand.
TTTTTCGGTCGACTGCTCGCACTGTACAAACCTGAAAAAGTTCCAGAGATATTTCCGGTCGACCGGAGTTACTGTAGCAGTGCGCAGCTGTTTTGTAAAATCAATTTAAAATAGTAAATGAACTCTAAAAATTATGAAATTTTGTGAAAATGTTCTAGACATGTCTAATAACATGTCAGAGAAATAATTTCTGAAAAATATTTTCCCAGTTTAGATAAATAAATACTTGAACACAAATTTACAGTTTCTGAAAAACTGTTAACATATACGATTTTGTAAAATCAATTGGCACAGTAAATCAACTCCAAAATAGTAAAAACTGGAGAAACGTTTCTAAACATGTAGATAAACATGTCAGAGAAAGAATTTTTCAAATATCACTTCCCATTTGCGAAAACTCATCAATTTTGTAAAACATGCACGAACATGTGCACGAACGAAAACGTGAATTTTTAAATTCCTTTAAACATAACAAATCAATTCCAAACTTGATGAAACTTTGAGAAATGTTTGCAAATGATATTTTGAACATGTTACAAAAAAAAATTCTAATTTGCATTTCCCAATTGTGAAATCTCATTATTTTGCAAAAGTGTTCAAAACATGAAAAAAGTGATATACATGAAGTTTGATGTTTTGACATAAACAATGTTTTGAAACTTTGCACAATGATTATATCGACTTGATAAATATGTATATGATGATTGTTAAGTCTATAAACTGAGAATACAATATTTGAGCTTAGAAACCAAATACGTGTGTGTATATGATATTGAGCTTATAGTATCTAACACGCATAATATAAAATCTAAACTAAATATACCAAAGCTTGATCTTGATCTTCAATAGGCTTGACTTGATATATTTGCGGATAAAGCTTGAACTCGATCTTTAACTTGAATTGCATAAGCTTCACCGACATTTCGCCAACCTCCTTTGGATATGATCGTTGAAGCTCTATTCCATCCATCCTCCAACTACGTTGTTTGTCTACAATACATAGGAATGCACAAACACTAGACAAACAACATTAGTAGTAAATTGTTTGTAAATCATCATCAAAACAAGAAGGCCAACAGAGATGAGGGAGCTACAAGCCCAGTTAGATTAGTTGTTAGCTCAAGGCTTTATTCATCGGAGTCATTCTGCATGGGGAGCACCGGTCCTCTTTATGAAGAAGATGGATGGTAGTATGTAATTATATATCGACTACCATGAATTGAACAAAGTCACTATCTGGAATAGATATCATTTTCCTCGGATTGATGACTTGTTCGATCAGCTGTAGGGAGAATAGTATTTTTCGAAGATTGATCTTCGTTCTAGGTATCATCAGTTACGGGTTCATGAGATGGATATTTTCAAGACCGCCTTTCTGACTCGATATGGATCCTTCGAGTTTTTTGTCATGCCATTTGGGTTAACCAATGCACCCATGGTATTCATGGATCTGATGAATCGGGTCTTCCGTCCTTACTTGGACTAGTTCGTGATTGTATTCATCGATGATATTCTTATCTATTCGAGATCGGAGTCGGAGCATAAGTAGCATCTACATTTGGCTTTGCAGACTTTGAGGGAGCATCAGCTATATGCTAAGTTTAGCAAGTATGAATTTTGGATTTCCGAGGTCATATTTCTTGGCCATGTTGTCAGCAAAGAACGCATAGCAGTGGACCCAGCTAAAGTTTCAGCAGTTCTTGATTGGGAACCGCCAAAGACGGTTACCGAGATTCGTAGCTTTTTGGGGTTAGCCAGCTATTACAAAAAGTTCATTCAGGACTTCTCAAAGATTGCAGTACCACTTACACGCCTTACGAAGAAGGGTGTATAGTTCACTTGGAGCATGGAGTGCCAGAAAGCCTTTGATACCTTGAAGACTAAGTTGACTACGGCGCTGTAGTCGTCCAAAATTACATATAGGTCCCCGCACACGGCTCGAGATAGAGAGAATATGATGAATGTTGCTACCCGAATCATAGGAGCTCATTTGACAATGACAAACACATGAAGTGAGTCGACGAATCATACGAAGCAATGAAACTTCGGAATAACGGGAATAAGACCTGATCAGGAGCCCCGCATAGTTTACGAAAGGTGGAACACCCCTCGCGTACTATTTACTCCACATGTAATTCAATCATGGGATCCTGTAGATCTCCTCGTTGGCTTTCCAACGCATATTGGACCACGTAATTCCGAGTCCGGACGACGAATTTGCGGTGGAAACAAACTCGACAAACCAAAACCGAAAAAAGCCAAATTGAGACACCCCGTAGTGTCTTAGCCAAGACGAGACACTCTTAAGTGTCTTGGCTTGGCCAAGACACTCAAAAGTGTCACCAATACATCAGAAGTGTCTCAAATACAAAAAGCTGATTTTGGTTGTTTTCGACGGTTTTTTGATCGCTAACCGCCTGGATTTGCTCCAACTGATCTGATAATGTGGTTAAGTGGTTTTCAATTGAAGATAAGAAGGAATTGGTCATTCTTATCCAAACACAGGGCTCCTGAAGCCTATAAATATAGCCTCAGGGCCTTCATTTTTTGGAGATCTGGAATTCTCGAGCGTTAGCGAAGCCCTGCCGGATTGAGGACTGAAGAGCCATGAATTTTAGAGAGAAGGAGAAGAGATCGGATCGAGTTCGTTAGCATAAAGAAGAGGAGCTCGTTAGATCTGTAGCCCGGTTCATCCCTTAAGATTACCCCGTTGCGGTGATCTTAAGAAGAGCAATTATCTCGCTGTTGCCGAGATAAGCGCTTCAGCTTCTTGATTCCTTCGCGAATTGACGAAGCTTCGGATCTGATCTGATCATTTGGTGGTTCATGGATATTAACATCCCCATCATAGGCTAAGATCCCACATAAGCAGAAGACCGATAAACGATCTCTGTGTTGTTCGAAAATCAAAGAGTTGCCCGTTGGAAGTGCACTAGTGCTGATGAAGAGGGCTCTCCAAAGGCGCCGTCAACATTTCGCGCGCTAATTTACCAAGGCTTTGAAGCCTGTTGACGGGATCTGCTATGATGCGAATCTGAAACTCAGAAGGTGCCGAGTGTTCCAGCAACAAGCTTCGGGAACCTCCTCCCAACCACCTACTAACGAATGAGTTCGTGTCAAACGGAACCATTCCACTCTTGAGGAGCGCATTCAGAAGCATCGCGCACTTCTTACGCATGCCCAGATCCTGGTGCGAAAAGCACAAAAAATGCAAAAGAAAGAGGCGGTTAAGAGATCGCCGAGATCTAAACAAACTTGGATGCCAAAGGCTAAGTCAACGCCTAAGGCAAAAGCAGGCGACGTTGCTCCCCAGCCTTCGTCAACTTCGGATCCCGCTCCTTCGATTCCCATGCCTCCGGTAGAACCCTACGGTGGTATGGACCTCCCCAGAGTTAGAATTTCATTGAAGGATCACCTCGATTCTCTACCCGAAGATTGAGGCATCATCACCTGTTGAGGATCATCACCTGTTGTTGAAACTCTGTAGTGTACTCTTGAATGATTTGATTGACTCTTTGGCGCAAACTGTACCACTTGTACCAACGCTCCTCAAGAAACCCTACTAGGTATAACTGCTTCCTCAGTAGCTCCTTGAATTTGTTCCACGACACCGCCTTCCGTTCCTGCTTATAATAGGATTTCCACCATGTCAATGCATGCCCCGAAAGCTTCAAAGTCGTGAACAAAAGCTTCTCCTTGGATGAATATCCATTGATGGTAAAATACGCCTCCATCCACTCGATCCAATCATCAAGCCTCTCGACGTTGACACTCCCATCATAAACACGAATCTCTACCTTGAAGTCTATCTTCAAATTTTGGTAAGAACCCTTACCCCCTTCATGTGAAATAGTTTAGACAATCTCGGCCTCCCTATCAGAATTAGATTCCTTGCCTTCTCCATCAGACTCCATAAGTTTCTTCTTACCTTTCGAAGAAGATTCCTCCTTTTTGTCCTTTTCTTAAAAGATATTGACAAGCTGTGTGAGAGTCGAACTCGTTGTCTCCATCTGTTTCTCTAATGTATCTAGCCTGGCTGAACTATCTCCTTCGGTCATCTTCTTCTTCCTTAATTTCTAAACTCCTTCTAATGAAATAAGGATCTCGCCTAACTTCTTGTATTGCGATCGAGTCAGGACCATACACATGATACCTTCTTCACATGATCTGATCGCTCTGATACCAACTTGATACGAGTCGCCGTGCGAGCATATTTGGTCACGGAATTATCAAAGGTGGGTTAAGAAGAAAATAACAAGAACACAAGAACAATTCAGTAATGGCGAAGGAAAATATCTTCTCTAGATTATGAGAATAAAATAGTTTACAATCTCTCACAATCTCACTAGAATTGAAGAATACTCTCTCTCAATTCTCAAATACAATCTAATCTCTCTTGATTGCTTTTTTCCTTTTCTTCTTTAAAACCCTAAAACAATCCCTTATATAGGTGTAACAACGTGGATGACAAAGTGGTAAATAACCAAGCCCAAACCCTACAGGAATTCGTACAAACAGAAACCCAAACTAACCAGGAAACCGTCGATGAGTCGACTCATAAACATGCATGAGTCGACTCATGCCAAGTGAGTCGACTCATGATGAGGTGTGTTGACTCGTCAGAAACTTTCAACAAAATGGCTGGGTTTCATGAGTCGACTCATGACATGCATGAGTCTACTCAACCTGATGAGTCGACTCATGTACATGTATGAGTCGATTCACGGGCTGAAAACTGGATGTTTCGATTCTTTGATTCGTCGTCTCATTTCATGCTTCAACCTACATTCCACTGTGTTGTTTTACACCTCTATTCTTAAGTTACCATGAGAATCATCTATCCTTAAGCTCCCATGAGGATCGCTAAGTTCCGAAGAGAAGATACACCTGTATCATTACCCCATCTGGGTTCCTCCTAGTCTTACAAAAGGTTTATTGTCCTTTCTCTGGTCTCCAGACAATCTTGCTTCCAAAATTAACTCTCAGTTGGTCTCCCTACTCCAATCGGGTTAGGTCTAGCTGCTTTTCGAAATAGTAGACAAAATCCTTCTATGAAATTGACATTCGCTGCTCTGGCATAACTGAAATTGGTGCTATCCTCTGATGTCATCCTTCAAGCTTAATATAACTAATCTTCGCCTATGTACCGAGTCGACGTTAAGTAAATCTAAAAGTATTTCTCACATATTTCCTTCTTTTATAGGTTGTAACTGAATCCAATGTGCCCTAAAATTTCTGTGCTCCCAACTTCTAATATCTTCCTCAATCTCACCGAGCTAAGCTTCATGCTCTATGACTCTATTAACAGCTAGATGTGGTAATGGTGTAACCTTCAGTATTACCTCTTCAATAGATAGGCTGGTACAACTGGTGGTGAAACTTCAGAAAGTTAAATTTGGCTTGCTGCTCACTCCTTGAGTGTTGCTAGTCTCTACTTCTATAATCGGTGTTACTAAGTCGATCAGATACTATGGAGCCTACTGCGGCTCGGACTCTACTTGTCCAGCTCTCCGGGTATAAGCTTTACCTCAAGCACGTCCTCGTTCCAATATTTATTATACCAAGAGGAGAGCTTATTTGACACAGTAAGTGAGATCCTAATCATAAATAATATAACATATACTAATAGGGAAAAAAACTGTATCACTTATCACTCATGCAATTACTTTTCAATCAAAGTAAGGTAGTTGTCACAAAAAAAAATTTGTAAATTTTCGAATATACGTATTTAACATCCTCACTCATTCTAAGAATTCCTAGTGGGCTCTATACATGATTCCTAGGAAACTCTATCCTAGCTCCACGACTCGACATAGGAATGATCCTAGGATGCTGGAACTAGAGCTCTGATACTAACTGTGACGCCCCCTAGGTTCATACAAGGTTGCAGTCCAAGGTAAAACCAGAGATATCAAACCTGCCATGCACCTACACTGTGTATAAACACATTTCACCAATATCCTCTAGTGGAACCAAATAGAAGTGCAGGTACAAAACATGCAAAATAAAGGGAATAAATGTAATAGACATGATATATAAGAGATATCTCATAAATAAAAAAGAATCATATCTCAACTATAATATATCTGATATCTGAATAGTGAAAATGTCTCAACATGAATCAATTAAAAATCGTACTAAGGCACATTGCCTTTACAATATAAAAATAAAACTCTAATGTCTGAATAAAACTCAAAACTATAGTGGAGTCTCTACAAGTAAAAATACACGATGACGACTATGCCAGAATTCCGTCACCCTATGGCTCTCCGAAACTCTGAACTACCTAAAAAGTAATTTAAAAGAAAAAGAATAACAACAAGAGCATCAGAGTGCTACAGCAAGATTACCACCATCCGCCCTTACGGGAATGGCTGCTAGATGGAGTGAATGCTCTATCTATTAAGCATAGTCTACCTAGATCCATTTTTCCCGTATCTAAGTGGGATTAATATTTAGAAACCTACAACACGAGACATAGTACGTCGAGAGAAATAATCCAAACAAGGAAACCCTCATATATATCATATGTCTCAAATTATGAATCTCTAATCATTGATACCAACTAAGAAGTAAAGAAAGCAGTAAAAGAATTAAGACATCAACACATCGTATTTATCATATCTTCTACTATCATTGGGGAGATAGAATAAAATACCAACATATAATTTTGTATACTTTCAAAAGTAACATATCTCGGTCATATAGTTTAGTGATAGGTCGTATTCATAACCGACATCTTCCACACTTAGGCTATCAAGTAATTGTCTCAGTGCAATGGACTACCCTGTAGGTATACTGAACTGTGTACATGGCTCATTAGTCTTATCATGATCTTAGTGTATAACATGAGTACAGGACGGACTACCAAATAGGCATCCTAGAAATACGGCTCATGAGCCTCATCGCACCCTAGTACGGGACGGACAGCTAGATCAAACCTCCTAAAATCCGACTCAATGGCCTGTACATATGGAATATCGACACACTACCTCATGTAGTACTGAATTGATCTCACCAACGATATCCACCTCATATATAAACTATGTATATCTGGTATATCAACACATCATCCCATATAGTAATTAGCTGTGCTCATCAACGACATCCAACATGTGCATAAACGATATCTAATTCAAATATGATCAAATCAAAACTCATCATAATCCCCTTGGGATTCTCATATGTGTAACACAGCATATTCATGATTATACGTGTAACATCAAGTGGCTCAAAACTTCGCGAACGCATCTCAAAACGGCGCAACACAGCTCCACAAAACGAGCAGGAAAACAGACGAGACTTCTGTTAGTAAAATAAGCATATCTTTCTCTAAGAAAACTATTTTTACAAATGGTTTTCTGTTTTGAAAACTAGATTTATACATCTTTCAAATAGCATAAGTGTGGTTCAGTTTAGAGTTCATTTGTTATCCCAAATCTCTAGTTAAATATTATACATGTGTAGCAGTTTTTCTACAGGACATATTATTAGTAAAAAAGAACATATCTTTCTCTATACAAACTATTTTTAAGAATGGTTTTCTGTTTTAGAAACTAGATACATAAAGATTTCATTTGGAACTAGTTTGGTTAAATTTAGATTTTATTTTCTATCTCAAAATCTCAGTTAAAGATTATACAAGTGCTACAGTTTTCTGCAGAAAATATATATTTAGTACATCTCTTAATTTTCTTATATATAAACAAAATTATGAATAACCCTAATGATTATGATCATGATACTATCATAAACAGTAAGAAAAATTACTAATTTAACATTGGTTTAAGTTTTAACGTCAAAAAAAAATCTGATTTTTAGCATCACAAGTTAAGATTTAAACATGAAAACACATATTCAACATCATATTAATCATCTACACTAGTTATTTAACTATAGGAATTGGTTTAGATGAAGATAATCTTGCCTCAAACGTTATTCTAAGCCTCTTAAATAAATAGCAACCAATCTACGAGCACAAACAACTCATTCTCCCTTGTCACACGTCGAAGATCTCGCCCTCGTGTCGGTATTGTGCTTCACAAAGCTCTCAAAATTCATAAGAAAAAGATATAGGATTTTTGAGGAGAGAGGGTGACTGCTAGGGCTCATGGATATGATAAAAGAGAAGATTTTTTGGGATAAACATAGATATTTATAGAGGTAAACCCGAAACAAACTTGTTTGACCCGAACCAGGAAACCTAGTCTGAATAGAAAAATAACCTTTGGTATTTTTATCATAACTTTCACGTCCGACCTCAGAATGATATAAGATTTTTTAGAAATCTCTTGAAGAGACCTACAACTTTGTTTTTTTAAGTTTTTCCAGATTCCAATTGCTTCGGTATGTAAAATGCATATACTTATAACTGGTCGTTTTTCCCAGATTCAGGCCCGTGCACGTGTGCATGATATTACTTCTATATTCACATATATACATTGAATTGATCTCAAATCAATTTCTAGCATACTCAAACATTAATAAATATTATTTATTATAATATAACATATTTATTATTATTTATTACAAAAACATTCAAATTTTTGGGGTTTTATACTTGTCCCAAAACGATGTGAATGAAAAAAAACTATTAAAACTCACTTGTCTAGGGCATTTATTTTGTATATATGACATATAACTCATCTAAAATATCCATATCTGCTAAATGATTTTACTGTTGTGAGAGCAAAATGTTAGAGGCTCATATTTAAACTTTTTAGCTCCATAAAAGACACAAGAATTTGGAGTGTATAACTTATATATCGTAAAGAACATACTGGTTCATAAAGAATTTTCCTTAATAACGATATTATTACAACGATATTACTATTTAGTATTAAATTAATTTTATTATATAAGATTATATGATCTTTTTTAATAAATTATAAAGTATATATATAAAAACATTGATGTTCATAGCCAGTAGTTGGACTCTATAAAATAGGTTAACTTTACATTGTAGTTTGCTATTGGTAGTATTGTTATCAATGCCATTAGTTTTTCTCTTAATCTTATTATTCACGCTTTTCTGATATAAGTTCTTTTTTGCTAATCACTCAATTAGCTATATTTAGTTTTTATAATATCAAAGGTTAGAATATTCTCTTCTGTTTAAAAGTGTTGACATGATTTTCTTAAAAAATATATACACATAGTAGCGATACTATATACTTCAGTTCAACTCAAACATTAGCTTGAATCCATTTAGAGTGAGGTCTGTAGGGTCTGATTTTGCTTATGTATGTAAAGTGTAGGATCATAACCCTTAAGAATAGAGTGCGTTTTTATAAAAAACAGCGGAAGCTTTACACTTAAACACTAGAGGGTGAGTTTGCAAAGTAAATTATAAATTACAAAGAAAGAATGACAATCTCAGAAAATGAACATCACAAATACAAGCATGTATACTGGTTCCACCTCCCCGGTGTACATTCAGTCCCCAAGCAAATCTCACTTGAGAGTTTCCACTATGATTTTAAAACCTTATAAAATCAAAAGTAAACCTGACCAATTTGCAAGACCATGCAAATTGCAAACCCAATTGACAACACTATACTAATTGTAAATCGACCTCTAGACCAAGAGATCAACCATTCTCATAAACCGAGAGTTCATTTCTTTAAAGCAATGTACAATTCCAGTCCTATAAGCATTGATGTGGATGTGAACGTGTAACAGTGGCTTATCAATCTTTTTAACTCTCTGAATATTGCCTAAACAAGCTCTAAGAATGATAGGAGCCAAGGCAATATCAGAAACTCTCTTTTATGGAAAAACAGATCGAAAAACTGAAAGTTTAGAGAGTTAATTTGCACAATATGTGAATCTTATAAGTGTAAAACTTAGTACTTATTTTCTGATGTTTAAACCTATTTATAGCTTCTGAAATGACATAATTTTAAACCCAATTAACGTCTACAAAATAGCTATAAACAGTCACTTATTCAAAACCTAAAATCTGGAAAAACTGCATCTGTAGTCGACTACAAGTTATAGTAGTCAACTACACTGAGTCTAAATAGACTCTATGAAGTCAAAAAATTGCTTAGTAGTCGACTACAAGGCATAGTAGTCGACTACAATTTAAACTCACAAATTCTGGAATTCTATTTTTAGTATTTTAGCTGTAATTTTCTCATCACACATCGAAATAAGGTGATTTAAGATTTGTTGGAAAGTTGTTGAAGAGACCTACAATTGTGATCTTTTGAGTTTTTCCAGATTCTAATTGCTAAGGGGTATAAATAAAATATTTTAAGACACACTCAACATGTATAAACTCTAATGGCTAACATAGGGGATTTCTATTGTTAACCAATACACTAAACATGTGTTAGTGTGTTCTAACACTATGTGTGTGCATGTGTGTGAGTGATCAAGGCTTGTACAAATTTCTAAGCAAAGAAAATATAAAATTACATTTTGACAATAAAGTATATCTTCTTCTTTGCTTTATTTTGCCTTGAACTCATCTATGTCTTGAGTATCTCTTCAAATATAATTGTTGATATAACTCTGATACTGTAAAATAAATATTAGCACATAATACACACAACATATAATATTTGTTATCATCAAAACAAACTAATCTTGGGGTTAAGATTCCTAACATTCTCCCTCTTTTTGATAATGACAAATATATGTTATTAAGATATAAAAATTTTAATCCCCTTGCATGAAATCATTAAATAAAATTTTTTTACTCCCCCTGCATCAAACCGCTAGTAAAATTTTTAAAATTTTCTATATAACTCCCCTTTTGTCATTAGCAAAAAGAAATAAACATAATTCTAGTTAAAATTTTCTTTTCCTGAGTATCTTTATAAAAATATTAAGCACTTTGGTATCCTTTTATATTATATCATTAGGATTAGCCCTTAGGAATCCAAGTCTACTTGGAATTTGGTTTCCATTTATTAAAATAAGTGTAATTCTTTGAATTGCAAACTTCATGCATATAGGATCAAATATAATCATTCCTATCATGAATATTCAAATTCTTAGGAATCCATATATACTTATTTTATTTAGCATGAATATTATTATTATTATTATTCAAATTATAATCATTCTTTGTGAAATACTTAGGAACAAATCCAATGCCAAAATGATTGTTTAAAGATTTTTGAAATGAGAGCAAATTATTCAAATTCTCTTTACCTTTATTCAATTTACTAATATTCAAACATGTATTATCATATTTTAATTTAATAGAAGAAATATCTTCATCTAAAACATTAATGCGAATTTTTAAATCATTGCATTCTAATTTTAGATAAATATTCTCATTTGTCAAAATATGATTTTCTTTAAGCAAGGTTTTATTTTCCTCTTTCAATTCAATTAATTGAGAATTAGAAATAGTAGAAGAATTAAAATCAGAAATTTCTTCAAGTAATCTTTTATTTTCACCTTTAAGAAAATTATGTGAAGCATTTAATCTCAAAAATGTTTTATATAATTTATTGAAAGCATCTAAAAGCTCTTCATTGTCACTTACTTCATCTTGTGTCATAAAACACATATGGGTGCTTTCCTTTTCTTCGATTTCTTCATTCAAAGACGAATCATTACTATCATCCAATGTAGCCGCCAAAACCTTCCTTTTCTTATTGCTTTGAATATTGTTGAAGTTGTTGAAATAATTTAATTTTTGTTTATTTTTTAACAATGGAAAATCTTTCTTTATATGTCCTGGTTTGTTACATTTGAAACAAAGTAAGTTATTTGAATTTGAATTTTTTGATTTGAACTTACCTTGTTTCATGATCTTTCAAAACTTGTGTGAAAACATGCTCATTTCTTCATCATCATCTGAATCTTCTTTATTGGGAGTAGTATTGAATGCAAGCACTTTCTTGTTATTTGTTTCATCCTCATTCTTTCTATCTTCAATTTGAACTTCATAAGCCATGAGGTTACCAATTAGATTTTCTACCATAAGAGTTGACAAGTCATTTGCTTCCTCTATTATGGTAACTTTCTTTTTCCATTGTGGAGTAAGTGAACGAAGTATCTTTCACACCATCTCCACTTGAGTGTATACTTTTCCAAGACCGATGAGAGAATTGGTGATATCGATAAACCTTGTAAACATCTCTCCAATGGTCTTGTTTTCCTTCATTCTAAACAATTCGGATCTGTGTACAATAATAGAAATTTCAGATTCTTTAACCTTACTTGTGCCTTCATGAGTTACCTTGAGTGTGCCAAATGTCATATGCAGATATGGCCATTGACACCCTATTGAACTCATTCTTGTCAAGAGCACAGAACAAGGCGTTCATTGCTTTAGAATCCAAATTTGCATTATTCCTTTGAGATGTAGTCTATTCCATAAAAGGAGTAGTTGGCTTCTAATATTTTGTTTCCACAACATTCCAAAGTTCGTAGCCAATTGATTGGAGATAGATTTTCATCCGACACTTACAATAATTATAATTTAGTCCATCAAACATTGGTGGATGATTTGTAGAATGCCCTTCCTTGAATTTTGAGTTTGAGTCGGAAGTTGATGCCATTTCTTCAACCTTCCTCTGATACCAAATGTAGGATCTAATTTTGCTTATGTATACAAAGTGTAGGATCGTAACCCTTAAGAATAGAGTGTGCTCTTATAAAAATCTACAGAAGCTTTATACTTAAACACTAGAATGTGAGTTTGCAATGTAGATTATAAATTATAAAGAAAGAATGGCAATCTCACAAAATGAATATCACAAACACAAGCATGTATATTGGTTCCACCTCCCCGGTGTACATCCAGTCCTCAAGCAAATCCCACTTGAGAGTTTCCACTATGAATTTGAAACCTTACAAAATCAAAAGCAAACCTGACTAATTTGCAAGACTATGCAAAGTGCAAACCCAATTGACAACACCATGCCAATTGTAAACCGACCTCTAGACCAAGAGATCAACCCCTCTCATAAACCGAGAGTCCCTTTCTTTAAAGCAATATATAATTCCAATCATATAAGCCTTGATGTGGATATGAATGTATAACAGTAGTTTATTAATCTTTTTAACTCTCTGAATATTGCCTAAATAAGCTCTAAGAATGATAGGAACCAAGGCAATATCAGAAACTCTCTTTTATGGAAAAACAGATTAAAAAACTGAAAGTTTAGAGAGTTAATTTGCATATTGTGTGTATCTTACAAGTACAAAACTTGGTACTTGTTTTCTGATGTTTAAACATATTTATAGCATCTGAAATGACATAATTTTAAACCCAATTAACGTCCACAAAATGGCTATAAATAGTCACTTATTCAAAACCTAAAATCTGAAAAAACTACATCTGTAGTTGACTACAAGTCATAGTAGTTGACTACACTGAGTCTAAACGAACTCTGTGAAGTCAAAAAATTGCTTAGTAGTCGACTACACTGTAAACTCACAGACTCTAGAATTCTATTTTTAGTATTTTGTCTGTAACTTTCTCATCTGATATTGGAATGAGGTAATTTAAGATTTATTGAAAATCTGTTGAAGAGACCTACAACTTTGGTCTTTTGAGTTTTTCCAGATTCTAATTGATAAGGGGTATAAATAAAATATTTTAAGACTCACTCAATATCTATTAAATATAGATATACTCAATATCTATATTCTAGGGTCAGGTTATCGAGGCGACCCCGAAAGACAACTCAAACAGATCAAAATCTGTAAAACAGCTCATCAGTCGACTGATGTGTCGACTAATGACGTCAGTCGACTCATATGTCGACTGATGAGGCTCAGGCAGCACAGCCTCAGCTCGCCAGTCGACTGACCAGTCGACTGAGAAACTGGGAAAATAAAACCAGCCCGTCAGTCGACTGATCTGTCGACTGATGGCTAAAAAAATGTGCCCGTCGGTCGACTTATCAGTCGACCGACAGACTGCAGAACCTCTGCACAGATTGCTATATACCCCAAATTCGATCTAAACTCATTCCCATCAATCCCAAGCATGAAGATACTGATATTAACATGTAAGAACTAAACTGAAACAGAAATCCCATAAGTGAATACATGAACAAAACCCTAAACATGTGTACTTATGTTTTAAATCATTTTTTTGAAATAAAACTCATGTTAAATCTCATGTTAAAAACAAAACTCATGTTAAATCTCTTCTAATCACATTTCAGAACTAGATCTCCTTAATAAAACATTGTTGGTTCTTTTATAAACTGAGAGGCTCAAAACCCCACCTCATATACCATAAAGATTCGTTCTTTGTACAAAAATACGTTTTTGGCTAAATCAAAACTCATAAAACTCAATAAATTCGTGTAAAAACAAAAGGGACAGAGTTGGGCGAGATGTTACTCGCCTCTGGGGTGATGAAGAGTTTTGTGCATGTTTTGCTTATTTGCAAAACCAACACACAAAACTCTACACTCATACTCTCATATCATCTCAAATAACTTGTTATCATGTACATCAATGGCCTCAAGCTATTTATCATAAAAGAATTATTTATTTACTAATAATTCACATATATTCATATAAAAAATTTACGGGGTTCTACAGTGTAGTCGACTACTATGACTTGTAGTCGACTACTATGACTTGTAGTCGACTACAGATACAGTTTTTTCAGATTTCAGGTTTTAAATAAGTGACTGTTTATAGCCGTTTTGTGGACGTTAATTGGGTTTAAAATTATGTCATTTCAGAGGCTATAAATAGGTTTAAACATCAGAAAACAACAACCAAGTTTTGCACTTGCAAGATCAAACATTTTGTGCATATTCACTCTCTAATTTTCCAGATTTTCATGCTAAGTGTTTAGAAAAAGAGAGTTTCTGATATTGCCTTGGTTTCAATCATTCTTAGAGATTGTATAGGCAATATTCAGAGAGTTAAAAGAATCCTAAGCCACTGCAGCACTTCACTACACATTCAAGGCTTATAGGATCAATTGTGTTCTTGCTTCAAAAAGGATTTCTCTCGGGTTTGAGAGGGTTGATCTCTTGGTTTAGAGATTGGGTGGCAATTGGCATGGTCTTGTCAATTGGTGTTGCAATTTGCATGGTCTTACAAATTGGTCAGGTTTGCTTTTGATTTTGTAAGGTTTCAAAATCATAGTGGAAATCTCAAGCGGGATTTGCTTGGGGACTGGATGTACACCGGGGAGGTGGAGCCAGTATACATGCTTGTGTTTGTGATGTTCATTTTCTGAGATTGCCATTCTTTCTTTGCAATTTATAATCTACTTTGCATATATTTTATAAAAACACTATTCACCCTCTTTCTAGTGTTCTAATGTATCTATTTCAGATCCTACAGCTTTTACAATTTTCAAAACTTACAAGACTTCTTCTCCAAGTCAAAAACCTATCACTTTCTAGCTAGCATATATTTTTTAGATTTCTCACTAAATTAAAATTTATAATTTTCAAGATATTTTAATAAAAATTTGAATTTGTAGGGGTGTTTTTGTAGTTTAAAAAACTTTGAGGATATGTTTTAGATTTCTCTACGAATTGAAATAAGTAAAGAATTTGAATTATATCAAACGTATCTCCTTTATTCAACAACATGTTAAGTCTCATTATGAATAGGATAAATCAAGTAATTATCAATTCAAAGAAGATAAGATAATTAGAATATAGATTAGGATAACAATATAACTTTTTAAAAAATTAAGGTTAATATTGACCATAAAAAGATTTTCCCAAACTCATACTTTTTAAAGGAGTATGATTTAATAGATTAGTATTTTAATTCAACAATATTTTGTCTGCTTTAAATTTTTTAAGATAATTAGAATATAGATTAGGATAACAATATAACTTTTTAAAAAATTAAGGTTAATATTGACCATAAAAAGATTTTCCCAAACTCATACTTTTTAAAGGAGTATGATTTAATAGATTAGTATTTTAATTCAACAATATTTTGTCTGCTTTAAATTTTT
>NC_033796.1:63211773-63222580 GCF_001876935.1 Asparagus officinalis
TATATATATATATCATACTCCCTTTAAAATTATGAGTTCGGAAAAAACTTTTCATGGTCAATATTACCCTTAACTAATTTTTTAAATTATATTGTTATCCCAATCTATTTTAATTGTCTTATCTTTTTTGAATTGATAATTAAATAAGTTATCCTATTCATAACGATATTTAATGTGTTATTGGATAAATATATATATATATATCATACTCCCTTTAAAATTATGAGTTCGGAAAAAACTTTTCATGGTCAATATTACCCTTAACTAATTTTTTAAATTATATTGTTATCCCAATCTATTTTAATTGTCTTATCTTTTTTGAATTGATAATTAAATAAGTTATCCTATTCATAACGATATTTAATGTGTTATTGGATAAAGAAGATACATTTGATATAATTCAAATCATTTACTTATTTCAGTTCGTAGAGAAATCTAAAAAAGCACATGCTGGCTAGCACCTAAAAATTTTTGGACTTTGTAAAAGATATCCTCCAAGTTTTTTAAATTGTAAAAACACCCATATAAATTCAAAATTTTATTAATACATCTTAAAAATTATAAATTTTATATTTAGTGAGAAATCTAAAAAGCATATCCTATCTAGAGACTAAAAGTTTTTTGACTTCGGAGAAAATATCTTGTACCTTTTGAAAATTGTAAAAACACCACTAAAAATTCAAAATTTGTAAAAAACACTTTGAAAAATTCAAACCTAAAAACACACTAAAAGCCTGCAAATAACACAAACAAACCCTAAAAATTTATAGAATTTGTAATAAATACTATAAACTTTTTACAACTTGTAAATTAAAACCCTC
This sequence comes from Asparagus officinalis, assembly GCF_001876935.1. Lineage (NCBI taxonomy): Eukaryota > Viridiplantae > Streptophyta > Magnoliopsida > Asparagales > Asparagaceae > Asparagus > Asparagus officinalis. The sequence goes on from NC_033796.1 coordinate 63,212,595, forward strand.
AAAATTATAAAATTTATAAAAACGTTGATAATTTCCAACCTAATAGTACATTGAAAATATAGGAATTTTAAATATTCCCTATATAATTTATAATTTATAGAAAACACCCTTAAACTTTTAAAAAATTACAAACAAAAACTCAAAATTTAAATTATACAAAAAACACACCGTGAGAATTATAAACTCATTAGTAAATTGAAAACAAATAAATTATAAATAATCTATAAACAATTTACAATATGTAAAAATGACTTATAAGTTTAAAAATTATAAAAAACCCCTAAAATTCTTACTTTTTTAAAAAACTCTATGAGAATTTCTAACCTATAGAGCCTAAAATGAATATGTTAGGAATCTTGACCCTAAGATTAGTTTGTTTTGATAATAACAAATATTATATGATGTGTGTATTATGTACTAACATTTATTTTGCAGTATCAGAGCTATATCAACAATTATATTCAAAGAGATACTCAAGACATAGATGAGTTTAAGGCAAAATGAAGCAAAGAAGAAGATATACTTTATTGTTAAAATGTAATTTTATATTTTCTTTGCTTAGAAATTTGTACAAGCCTTGATCACTCACACACATGCACACACATAGTGTTAGAACATACTAACACATGCTTAGTGTGTTGGTTAACAATAGAAATCCCCTATGTTAGCCATTAGAGTTTATAGATATTGAGTGAGTCTTAAAACATTTTATTTACTAGATATTGAGTGAGTCTTAAAACATTTTATTTACACCCCTTAGAAATTAGAATCTGGAAAAACTCAAAGGACCAAAGTTGTAGGTCTCTTCAACAGCTTTCCAACAAATCTTAAATCACCTCATTCCGATGTCGGATGAGAAAGTTACAGCTAAAACACTAAAAAAAATTCCAGAATCTGTGAGTTTACAGTGTAGTCGATTACTATGCCTTGTAGTCGACTACTAAGCAATTTTCTGACTTCACAGAGTCTGTTTAGACTGCCTTGTAGTCGACTACTAAGCAATTTTCTGACTTCACAGAGTCTGTTTAGACTCAGTGTAGTCGACTAATATGACTTGTAGTCGACTAAGCAATTTTCTGACTTCACAGAGTCTGTTTAGACTCAGTGTAGTCGACTAATATGACTTGTAGTCGACTATATATGCAGTTTTTTTAGATTTTAGGTTTTGAATAAGTGTCTGTTTATAGCCGTTTTGTATACGTTTTTAAGGGTTAAAAACTTATCTTTTCATGGGCTATAAATAGGTTATAAGTTCAGAAACTTGCACAACCAATTTATACACATAAGATCAAATTTTTGTGCATATTCACTATCTAGTTTTCTAGATTTTCATGCTAAGTGTTTAGAAAAAGAGAGTTTCTGATATTGCCTTGGTTTCAATCATTCTTAGAGATTGTATATGCAATATTCAGAGAGTTAAAAGAATCCTAAGCCACTGATGCACTTCACTACACATTCAAGGCTTATAGGATCAATTGTGTTCTTACTTCAAAAAGGATTTCTCTCGGGTTTGAGAGGGTTGATCTCTTGGTTTAGAGATTGGGTGGCGATTGGCATGGTCTTGTCAATTAGGTTTGCAATTTGCATGGTCTTGCAAATTGGTCAGGTTTGATTTTGATTTTGTAAGGTTTCAAAATCATAGTGGAAACTCTCAAGCGGGATTTGCTTGGGGACTGGATGTACACCGGGGAGGTAGAACCAGTATACATGCTTGTGTTTGTGATGTTCATTTTCTGATATTGCCATTCTTTCTTTGCAATTTATAATCTATTTTGCAAACTCACCCTCTAGTGTTTAAGTGTAAAGCTTCCGCAGATTTTTATAAGAGCACACTCTATTCTTAAGGGTCACGATCCTACACTTGGTATACATAAGCAAAATCAGGATCCTACATTTGGTATCAGAGCAAGGTGAAAGATGACATCAACAAATACATCACAATTCAAAGAAGGTCACTCTACAAATCGTCCATCAATGTTCGATGGATTGAACTACAACTATTGGAAGTGCTGAATGAAGATTTACCTTCAATCAATTGACTATGAACTTTGGAGCATTGTGGAAACAAAATATGAGAAGCCAACCACTCCTTTCACGGAATGGACTACATCTCAAAGGAACAATGCAAACTTGGATTCTAAAGCAATGAATGTCTTATTTTGTGCTCTTGACAAGAATGAGTTCAATAGGGTATCAACGGCCACATCCGCATATGATATTTGGCACACACTTGAGGTAACTTATGAAGGTACAAGTAATGTTAAAGATACTAATAATAATTTTATTTGTTATGGTTGCAATAAGCCAGGACATATGAAGAATGATTGTCACCTTCTAAAATCAATGTCAAAGTCTACAAAATTCAACAAGAAAAGGAAGGCTTTGATGGCTACATGGGATGATAGTGATGATTCGTCTTCGGATGAAGAAATCGAAGAAAAGGAAAGCACTCATATGTGTTTTATGGCACAAGATGAAGTAAGTAACAATGGTGAGCTTTTAGATGCTTTCAATGAATTATATGAAACATTTTTTAGATTAAAGGCTTCACATAATTTTCTTAAAGGTAAAAATAAAAGATTACTTGAAGAAATTTCTGATTTTAATTCTTCTACTATTTCTAATTCTCAAGTAATTGAATTGAAAGAGGAAAATAAATCCTTGCTTAAAGAAAATCATATTTTGACTAATGAGAATGTTTATCTAAAATCAGAATGCAATGATTTAAAAAATTCGCATTAATATTTTAGATAAAGATATTTCTTCTATTAAATTAAAATATGATGATATATGTTTGAATATTAGTAAATTCAATAAAAGTAAAGAGAATTTGAATAATTTGCTCTCATTTCAAAAATCTTCAAACAATCATTTTGGCATTGGATTTGTTCCTAAGTATTTTACAAAGAATGATTATGTTTTGAAGAATAATAATAAGAATATTCATGCTAAACAAAATAAGTATATATGGATTCCTAAGAATTTGAATATTCATGATAGGAATAATTATATTTCATCTTATATTTACGAAGTTTGCAATTGAAAGAATTACACTTATGTTAAAAAATGGAAACCAAATTCCAAGTGGATTTGGATTCCTAAGGGGCTAATCCTAATGATATAATATAAAAGGATACCAAAGTGCTTGATATTTTTATTAAGGTACCCCAAGAAAAGAAATTTTTAATTAGAATTATGTTTATTTCTTTTTGCTAATGACAAAGGGGGAGTTATATAGAAAATTTTAAATTTTTTACTAATGCTTTGATGCAGGGGGGGTAAAAGATTTTATTTAATAATTTCATGCAGGGGGATTAAAATTTTTATATCTTAATAACATATATTTGTCATCATCAAAAAGTGGGAGAATGTTAGGAATCTTGACCCTAAGATTAGTTTGTTTTGATGATAACAAATATTATATATTGTGTGTATTATGTACTAACATTTGTTTTGCAGTATCAGAGCTATATCAACAATTATATTCAAAGAGATACTCAAGACATAAATGAGTTCAAGGCAAAATAAAGCAAAGAAGAAGATATACTTTATTGTCAAAATGTAATTTTATATTTTCTTTGCTTAGAACTTTGTACAAGCCTTGATCACTCACACACATGCACACACATAGTGTTAGAACACACTAACACATGCTTAGTGTGTTGGTTAACAATAGAAATCCCCTATGTTAGCCATTAGAGTTTATAGATATTGAGTGAGTCTTAAAATATTTCATTTACACCCCTTAGAAATTAGAATCTGGAAAAACTCAAAAGACCAAAGTTGTAGGTCTCTTCAACAGCTTTCCAACAAATCTTAAATTACCTTATTCCTATGTCGGATGAGAAAGTTACAGCCAAAACACTATAAAAAATTTCAGAATCTGTGAGTTATAGTGTAGTCGACTACTATGCCTTATAGTCGACTACTAAGCAATTTTCTGACTTCACAGAGTCTGTTTAGACTCAGTGTAGTCGACTACTATGACTTGTAGTCGACTACATATACAGTTTTTTTAGATTTCAGGATTTGAATAAGTGTCTGTTTATAGCCGTTTTGTATACGTTTTTAGGGGTTGAAAACTTGTCTTTTCAAGGGCTATAAATAGGTTATAAGTTCAGAAATTTGCACAACCAATTTATACACATAAGATCAAATTTTTGTGCATATTCACTCTCTAGTTTTCCAGATTTTCATGCTAAGTGTTTAGAAAAAGAGAGTTTCTGATATTGCCTTGGTTTCAATCATTCTTAGAGATTGTATATGCAATATTCAGAGAGTTAAAAGAATCCTAAGCCACTGCTGCACTTCACTACACATTTAAGGCTTATAGGATCAATTGTGTTCTTGCTTCAAAAAGGATTTCTCTCGGGTTTGAGAGGGTTGATCTCTTGGTTTAGAGATTGGGTGGCGATTGGCATGGTCTTGTCAATTGGGTTTGCAATTTGCATGGTCTTGCAAATTGGTCAAGTTTACTTTTGATTTTGTAAGGTTTCAAAATCATAGTGGAAACTCTCAAGCGGGATTTGCTTGGGGACTGGATGTACACCGGGGAGGTGGAACCAGTATACATGCTTGTGTTTGTGATGTTCATTTTCTGATATTGCCATTCTTTCTTTGTAATTTATAATCTACTTTGCAAACTCATCCTCTAGTGTTTAAGTGTAAAGCTTCCGCAGATTTTTATAAGAGCACACTCTATTCTTAAGGGTCGCGATCCTACAATTGGTATACATAAGCAAAATCAGGACCCTACAGAATATACAAACTTACTAACAACCCCTAGAAAATTAAAAATTTACAAAAAATATCATACTCCTTTAAAAGTATAGATTTAGGAAATACTTTTCATGGTCAATATTAGCCATAACTTTTTTAAAAACAACATAACTAATTTAAAATCTATTAAATTTAAATTTTATAAATAAACACCTTTAAAGTTTAGTACATTGCAAATTACCCCTCTAAAGTTTTAAAATTTTCAATAATTTTTTGCATTTTAAAATTTTTAATAATTTTTTGCAGTTCCTTAATTTCAATGTAATGTTTAATAGTTTTGTATATTTGTAAATTACAAACTTTTTGGGTGTTTTAGTTATAATTTTTAAAACTTTGAGGGTGTTTCTTTTATAGTTTTCTAAATTTTTATTGTGTTTTCAGTGTAATGCATAGATTCATTAATTAATAATGATAATAAAGAGTAAGTCGTTCTTAAGATGTATTAGGTCATAGTTAAGTGCACATCACTCTTCCTAATCAGTATAGTTTATATATGCAAATATTTTCAGACAATCTATATAGTGGTTAAAAGGATTTTGACTTTAATGTACAACTTTTTATAAATTATATTTAATGTGAACCTACCATATAATTTTGACTATGGTCATTATAATTTTAATATGTTTGATTGATTGGCTAAATAGGTATATAGACAATAAATTACTTTACTTTCTCACATGAACTAATATTTGGCGCTTAATAATTTAAATTATTACTTTCAAATTTAATATAAAAAGAAGATTTAATAACATTTATTTATTTATCTACAGGATTATACAATCTCAATTCCTATTTTTACTTGAGATTTATTCCATAGTCACGTGTATCAAATTAGTAACTACAACGTAAAGTTAACCAATTTTATGGAGCCCAACTACTGGCTACAAGCATCGAGGTTTTCACTGAAAGATGTCATAGATAATATATATATTATTTATGATATAAATAAGATGTTATAGGGTTATAAGTAGCATCATAAAAACACTAATTTGGCATATAAAAAACCAGTATATTGACTAAAAAGACCATAAATAAATAAAGTACCGAAATTATTTAATTATATGTTCACTTAATGTAGCATAATCATATCTTCTTTAAGTTTGATATAAATAGACAGAAAGGAGCTCAATTTTAGCAGGATTCATCAACTTCAAAAGATGCATCTTTGTCAAACTGTAGAGAGTCATGGGGAATCGGGCTGCAGCAAGGCAATTTGATTTATAATAGCTAGAGTCCATGACATGCAAACAGAACTGAATCGATCATGATCAGGCATCATAAACTTATGGAGGATTGAACCTAACTATAAATGTTACATAAATAGGGAAATTACCTTTGAGATCAAAGATAGTTTGTTGCATTGTAAATAGTTAACAACTTTAATACACATCTTCGCTGCATATTAGAATATTATGTTAGATAATAATTGTTTGAAAGTTAATGTGTACAAAATGTGCACCATAGAATGAAAAAATAATGAGTCATGATTTTGATGAGGTGATTTACCTTTGAGGCAATAATACTTCAGGATACGCAATATTTTTCGCGTATGTTTTTGTTGTTCTTGTTTGGTCAACTTTCACTAATACCTTAATTGTTCTCATTGATATCCCCCTTGATAATGCAACATATAATTGACCATGTGAGAATACATGGTGTGGCAAATAAACTCCAACATAAGATATTGTTTGTCCCTGTGCTTTGTTTATTGTCATTGCAAAACATAGTCGGATTGGAAATTGTTTTCTACGAAATTGGAATGGATAACCCTCATTTTCAGATGGAGATAATGGTGTTCTCGGAATCATGACATTTTGACCAGAATGTTGACCAATTGTGATTTCAGCATGGATAACATTATATTCATATCCTCTACAGATCATCCGTGTGCCATTGCACATTCCATTAGATGGATCAAGATTACGTAACAGCATGATTGAACAATTTCTTTTAAGAATCAATTTGTGAGGCGGGAGTCCATTCGGCATTAAGGTGTTGAAGAACTCTTCTTGGTAATAATTATTTGTGTCATCTACTGCTTCATCAAAGCTAAAGAATGGTTTAGCTTCTCCAGGAAATAATGCAATTAATTTTTAAACAATGCAATAAAAACTATAGGGCTGCATAAAAACATGAAAGTATTTACACGTGCAACGCACGTGCACTATACTGATAATCATATTTTTATTACAATTTTATATCCTCATTATCTATTTTATATGAATAAATATACCACTAATAATTGTTTTTATCTTTAATTGCAGGTTAATGAAGAATAAATCCCAAAAATCACATCTCTCAACAAAGGCCCTTGAGTAAATGAAGAATAAGAGAAATTCAAGAAGCAAAATGAAATATTTAAATTTTAAAAGCCCAAAAGCCTCCTCTCTTTTCACAAGTGAATTTTCGAATTTTTGAAGGCCCAAAGCCCATCAAATTTACACCAAGGACTTAGCTGCTGGAGATTGAATTTGAATTGGACTTGGCTTTGTTTTGGAAAATCAAATGCAATTGGGCCGAAATTCAAATGGACCGGACTTTGCTTTAGATTTTCAAAATGAAAATGATTTTTAATGGGTCGGACTGCTGGACCTGCAGCAACATTGAAATTTTATTTTTTCTTTTGAAAATCAAATACATGAGAACCGGACTTGGGCTGCAGAGCTTTTAATTTTGAAAATCAAGTGAAGCATGTGTGGGCCGGAGACTTGCTAGAGATGTTCATTTTCGGTTTTGATGAAGCTCCATTGTTTTGGTTGCTGCAGATTTTATTTTTAGTTTTGGAAATCATGAAAATGGGCCGGACTTGATGATCATAATGCTAACTTGATTTTCATTTATTTTTGAAAATCAATTAGGCTTCCTATGTTTGGGCTAGAGAAGAACAAAAAGCAAATTCAAAGGTGAAGATTGATGCTTGGGGCTCAAGACAAATCCAATGGCTCATATTCATTGAAGATTACTATAAATAGGGGTAGAGAGTGAGGGGTTAAGGGTGTGAAAAATTTTATAACTCTATTTGGAGAGGATAGCTACTCTTAATTGAGAAGGCCTTCCAAAAATTATAACTTTAGTTGCAATTAATAAAAATAATTTTTTCCTCTTTAAATTTGTTCTTTCTCCTCTTGTTGAATGATGAGGATGGAGATGAAGAGCAATTTGAAGGTTTGCATCTCTTTTCTCTTTTCTTTCTTTTTAGTAATTTCTTTATTATTGCTTATTAGTTAGATTTAAATTCATGCTTGTAGTGTAGATTTAATTTCTTGTCTTTTTATTAATACTAAACCCGAGATCTAATACAAGAAACAATAAAGGAAACGAATGCAAACCCATCTCTACCGATAAGTGTAATCGCGTCATGGCCACAATAAGTGTCATGTCAGAAAACGATTAAGTGTCCAAAACATAGACTATATAAATTTAACATCTAATCCATAGACGGCATGAAGTAAACGTCCAACTCATGGACTGAATATAACCGTTGTCCAACGCATGGACCGGATGTGACCGTTGTCCAACGCGTGGACCGGATGTGACCGTTGTCCAACGCATGGACCGGATGTGACCGTTGTCCAACGCGTGGACCGGATGTGACCGTTGTCCAACGCATGGACCGGATGTGACCGTTGTCCAACGCGTGGACCGGATGTGACCGTTGTCCAACGCATGGACCGGATGTGACCGTCGTCCAACGCATGGACCGGATGGTAATACATATCTAGCATGAGGATTTAAATAACAATGTATGTCCAACACGAGGACTAAGTGGAAAGGGTGTCCAACACGAGGACTATTAAGTAATGCTTGTCCAATACGAGGACTGTGTAACTGTGAAAAGTATAGGCGAACAGATATACATAATCTAAACTCACCCGCATCTCAGTGTACATGTCTGAACTTGTGTCATAAGTCAACCCACATGTACAGATAAGTCATTAACATGATAAGCTAGGGTCAGGTTATCGAGGCGACCCCGAAAGACAACTCAAACAGATCAAAAATCTGTAAAACACCTCATCAGTCGACTGATGTGTCGACTGACGACGTCAGTCGACTCATATGTCGACTGATGAGGCTCAGGCAGCACAGCCTCAGCTCGCCAGTCGACTGACCAGTCGACTGAGAAACTGGGAAAATAAAACCAGCCCGTCAGTCGACTGATCTGTCGACTGATGGCTAAAAAAATGTGCCCGTCGGTCGACTTATCAGTCGACCGACAGACTGCAGAACCTCTGCACAGATTGCTATATACCCCAAATTCGATCTAAACTCATTCCCATCAATCCCAAGCATGAAGATACTGATATTAACATGTAAGAACTAAACTGAAACAGAAATCCCATAAGTGAATACATGAACAAAACCCTAAACATGTGTACTTATGTTTTAAATCATTTTTTTGAAATAAAACTCATGTTAAATCTCATGTTAGAAACAAAACTCATGTTAAATCTCTTCTAATCACATTTCAGAACTAGATCTCCTTAATAAAACATTGTTGGTTCAATCTCTTGTAAAACATTTCAGATCTGGATTTTAAATTTACCAAACATTAGTAGGTTATTTATCAAACTGAAAATGCACATCTTCATGTTATATGCAATAAAAATCAAATCTTTGTACACAAAATACGTTTTAGGCCAAAGAGATCTCAATAAAACCATTTGAAAACGTTTAAAAAGAATGAGACAAGGTTGGGCGAGATGTTACTCGCCTCTGAGGTGATGAAGAGCTCCTGGATCTGAGGGGAAGTGATTCCTTTCGCTGCAAATTGAAAATCCCGCCGAAAATCCTCCGATTTCTTCCCCAAATCACCAAGAACAACTTAGGGTTTGAGAGAGAGGAGAGGGGGCTAGGGTTTCTCTGATCTGAGGATGAGAGGGGATGTTTTCGGGTGAGGTGGGATATATACCAATAGTTAAACCCGACCCAAACCCGAACCAAATCAAAACAGACCCGAAACCTGAAAAACTGGAAATCAGCGTATCAGTCGACTGATGTGTCGACCGATACAGTCAGTCGACTGATGTGTCGACTGATCTGGACATTTTCAGTTTTTGTGCATGTTTTGCTTATTTGCAAAACCAACACACAAAACTCTACACCCATACTCTCATATCATCTCAAATAACGTGTTATCATGCACTTCAATGACCTCAAGCTATTTATCATAAAAGAATTATTTATTTACTAATAATTCACATATA
>NC_033796.1:63222590-63227080 GCF_001876935.1 Asparagus officinalis
TAGATTTATTTCATGCTTATAGAGTAGATTTATTTTCTTGCATTTAATTCTTGCAATTTTATTTTGTAGTTTAGATTTTGCAATTTATTTTGTAGTTAGATTTTAATTTCTTGTACTATTCACCTTGAGGCTAGAACTCTCTTGGGTTTAGTTTTTCTTTTTGTTTATTTTTATTTTGTTTGATTCGCCTTTAGGCTAGAACCCTCTAGGGAATCACCATTTTCTAAGAAGTGGATTTAATTCTAGATTACACATATCTTTAATTGAATCCGCCATCTTTACTTTCTTAAATTTTCTTTTTATTCTTGATTTTCCTTTTTTTATTCTAGAATTTTGTTCTTCGTTCTTGAATTTTTTATTTGTTTCTTGATTTTATTCATTTTTCCTTCTCACCTTATTGTTCATACTCACTCTCATTTACACTTTGTACCTATTTACACACCACTTTCACTCTCTCAATCTCTTCACAATCACATTCACTTATCATTCCTATTTGTCACGCACACAACATAAGAACCGATTTTATATTTTCTCCTACAAAACACCTTCCTCGTGGGATCGATATCTTAAATACTATAACTTGACACGGTTGTGCACTTGCAACCTTTTTGGTACATGTTTATGCCGCATCAAGTTTTTGGCGCCGTTGCCGGGGAAGGTGCTTAAGTAGGTTTTAATTATTTTGGTTCTTTAACTTGTGTGTTTTTTGTGAAGGAAACGCTTGGAGCTTGAAGATCACGGATTGGAGAGCTAGGATTTGAAGATTTGTTTTCTTTCGGGTAAGTCCTCTTTCTAGTTTTCAATTCCACCGAATTTTATTATGGTCAACAAAAATTCCCCCTTCTCATTTGTTTGATTGTTAACCCTAATTAAAAAAAAAGATTTTTCTTTTCCATCCTTTTTAGTTGCTTTTAATTCATAGGGTTGCATTTCATATAGTGTAGGAATTCACCAAGTGATTTGAGCATCTTGATTAGAGACACACTTAAAAATATTTTTAAGGGCAAAACCCCATAATCAAGATAAGGTGAGGGATTTCATCACCCTTTCCTTAGCCCAAAAATCACTAATTCCTCACTACACCACCCAAGCCTAATAAAACTCATTAGACATTGGCCCCTAAGGATTCGAGCTCAATAAGGAACAAGAAATCCTTAAGTGAACCGGTTTAAGTTTTCTCAGATTAGTTGGTGTCTAAGGCAAGGTTTAGGGGTTGCGTAAAGCGCTCCGCAAGGAAAGAGGTACTTAATTGATCTTTGATCACCCTCTAGTACTATCCTTATCTGGCTAACTACCTGGGTAAAACTTTGATATTTTCACTGTAGGAGTTTTTGGTTAGGAGCTGGTCTAGTTGAGTTAGGCTAAACCCTAGAATTAGAGTTGATTGAAAAGTTGATTGTCTAGTTCAGTTAGGATTTTTCTTTTTCTTTATCTTCTCATAAAAAAAACTAATTTTCTTTCTTTTCTTTAAAAATAAAAAAATAAAAAAATAAAAAAATAAAAAAATAAAAAGAAATATTTTGGTGTATGCAACAGTGGATTAGGGATAATACACATCGATTAATCCGTGTTGAACCAATCCAAGAAATGGCAAATCAACCAGTTCTTCAGGATATGTGCTATCCCATTAGGAATGCAATCCCCTCGTGCATTAGGCTCCCCGAAACAAATGGAATAAGTTTTGAGCTTAGACCGCAATACATAAACATGCTTCCCAAATTCCTTGGTAATGAAACAGAAGACGCATATATTTTTATTTTGGAATTTGAGGAAGTGTGTATTATGATTAAAATGAGAGAATTAAATGAAAATGCGGTTAAGCTTAGATTTATTCCATTTGCTCTTAAGGATAAAGCTAAAAAATGGCTGTACAACTTACCAACAAATTCCATCTCAACTTGGGATGAATTTGTCACCGTTTTTCTTAAGAAATTTTTTCCTATTCATAAAACGGTAAAGCTTAGGAACAGCATTCAAAACTTTAAAATTATCCCGGGAGAACCTTTTTGGAAGTATTTTGACCGATTTAAAGATCTTCTCATCCAATGTCCTCATCACGGTTTAGAGAAATGGCGATTGTACCAAATAATTTATGAGGGATTAGATTATTCTGCAAAAACTTTCTTAGAATCAATGTGCTACGGGGATTTTATGAGGAAAAATGCTGATGAAGCTTGGGAGTTTTTGGAGAGTCTTTCTGAAAAAACAATGCAATGGGAACAGTGCGATGACAGGGTTTCATCAGTTCCCCATTCTAAGTCTAGTGGTCTTTCCTTGGAGTCAAACATTGCTTCTGAAGCGAAGATGGCGACAATTCTGCGGAGGTTAGAAGCCTTAGAAATTAAGGAACGAGCTCCAGCTCAACTCAATCATGTTTCTTTCCCAGGATGTCATAATTGTCAGTCTCCTACCCACGTTTCAGAGGAATGCCCTCTCCTAGGAAATAACAACGCAATAGAACAGATGAACGCTGCATTCCAGCACCCTAGAAATGATCCATTTTCTCCAACCTACAATCCAGGTTGGAGAAATCATCCCAACTTTGCATGGAATCTAGGAAATTCTCCCGGAACTCAAAATTTCACTCCCGCTTCGACCCAACATTTTCCTAGGGGAAACACAGTTCCATTCAATTCTCATTCACAATTTCAACAACCCAATCTGCCGTATCAAAATCAGTCTCCTCCTCATCAAGCTGTAATTCAAACTCCTCACAATCCAGATCAAGATAAACGTCTCAATGTCTTGGAAAGGGGTTTAGAAACCATAATTAAGGCCTCTACTCAAACCACGAATATGTTGACTCAAACATCTAGCACGTTGAATTCCTTCATGCAATCAACCGGACAAATGCTCAACTCCAACACTCAAGCTATAGCTAGATTAGAATCCCAACTTGGTCAACTAGCTAGTGCCGTGAGTGAAAGAGAGAAAGGAAAATTTCCGAGTCAACCCGTGGTCAACCCTAATAACACAGGATGCAGTTCATCCTATGAAGCTCAAGTGAATGCAATCCATTCACTTCGGTCAGGTAGACAGGTCGATAATCAAGTGAGAACTCCGCCAAGTCAAACTCTTGATCCTGTACAAATTCCTTCTCCTTCTCCTTCTGATGAATCTATTCAACAATCACTCCCCTCAGATGACCAAGAACCTGAACCCGAACCTGAGCCTGCTTTTGATAGATTTAGACCGGTTGCTCCCTTTCCAGATAGACTCAGGTCTAGGAAACACTCTCCTCAGGAGGAGAAAATCCTAGAGACATTCAAGCAGGTTAAGGTCAACATTCCTCTCTTAGATGTAATTGAACAAATTCCATCTTATGCTAAATTTTTAAAAGAATTGTGCACTAAGAAGAGGAGAATAAATGTCCCAAAGAAAGTCTTTTTAGCCGCCAATATCAGTGAAATGCTGTCAAATCCCATACCTTTGAAACGTAAAGATCCAGGTTCCCCCATCATTTCATGTATCATTGGTAATACTCACATTGATAAGGCGCTTTTAGACTTAGGGGCCAGTGTCAATTTGCTTCCATATTCAGTCTATCAGCAATTGGGTCTAGGTGTACTGAACCCAACCAAATGCACCTTACAGTTGGCTGATAGATCTGTCAAGGTCCCTATGGGTGAGTTAGAGGATGTTCTGATTAAGGTTGGAGATTTTATTTTTCCAGTAGATTTTGTAGTCTTGGAAACACAGCCTGTTTCCAATCCCAAAGGACAGACACCTGTCATCTTAGGACGACCGTTCTTAGCCACTTCTAATGCTCTCATCAACTGTAGAACTGGTCAAATGAAGCTGTCCTTTGGGAATTTGACTGCTGATCTCAACATTTTTAATCCAGGGGACCAACCAAATAATCAGCCTCTAGAAATAAACTACATTCAGGAAAGATCAGAAGAAGAAGAAGAAGAAGAAGAGTGTGATTTAAGTTTTGAGGAAATTTTTGATGAAGAGTTAGAGTTTTTAGAAGAAGCAGATCAGGTCCTTGAGAATAATAAAACTGTGTTAAACATTTGCTGCTTTGAATTAAATTTTGAAGAACTCTTTCTTGATGAACTTAGATTCTTGGAGAATAATCAACAACCAAATTTTCAGAACTTCACAGAAGAATTGGTTGTTAGAAAACAAAACTTCACAGTACAAGAGTCTAAGTTCATTAAGAAATACAAAATGCATGACACCAATAATACCTACCTTACCTTGTTGCAAGAATTATTGAACACCCCGAAATGCTTAAAAATTCACATTATTGATTATATCATTCTGAATTTGTTTAAAATCCGGGGAAGAATTTTCAACAGTAAGGTAGGATTCAATGTAGAACAGGAACTCTTCATGTTGAATATTTCATTCTACATTGTTTATTTTGTTTATTTCAGAATAATAAAAAGAATTTATTCTTCTCTCATTTGAGAGTTTCTTGTTCAGTTGCTTAAAAGAAAAAGAAAAAAAAAGAGAAAAAAAAGAAAAAAAAAGAAAAAAAAAAA
>NC_033796.1:63236032-63246065 GCF_001876935.1 Asparagus officinalis
AAGATGATGAGAACACATATAAATATGTCAATATGAAAATAGTGTCTCATTAACACAAAAAATATAAAAACCATATAAAAGAATAGATTTATGAAATCAAAAGAAGAGGAACATGAGAATCATGCAAAACGTTTTCAAATGAAAACAATTCAACCAAAAGAAATCATAAATCAAAGTTTATATTCAAAAACAATGTTTGATCAATAAAGAAAAATTTTCTTTACATAACTTGATCAAACCACTCATAGAATACATTATAAAGCATATTTAAAATTTGAATCATCTATTTGTGCTTATATAATGAATTCAAAATAACAAATCAAAGCAAAATTTTCATAGCTCAAAAGTAACTCATGAACTATGGATTTGAAAAACTAAAAATCATCTTTGATTTTCAAAAATCAAGAGAGGCAACTATATCTAGCTCTTGAGCTAGTATTAACCCATATGAACATTTTAGCATCCGGTAAACATGATTTGGGAATAAACACCCAATAAATCTGGAGGGTTATATAAATACAAACCTCTCATCAAAATCAAAACTAGGAATTATGAAAACAAAAGAATTTGACCAAAGAAAATTTGTTTTCATAAAAAGTTTCAAAGCATAATTTTCAAATAACCAAGAAAAAGGAAAAAATAAGAATACTAAAATTCTTGGTTTAAAATTTAAATTTGTTTTGGTACCCAAGAACTCTTGGTACCAAAAGATTTAGGGACATGACCCCTATCATTAAAGCTCAAAGCCTTAGGGTTATGAACCCTCTTAGGCACATATGGTGCACTAACATGGTCAAAACAATATTCATTCAAATGACCCTTCCGATTGCAATTTGTGCAATGAAAGAGATCCATTTGTTTTTGTGGACCATTAGCTCGTGCACGGGAATCATTTGCAAATAAAGATTTTCTTTTAAAATTATTTTGCAAATGAGAAACATCATTAAACAAAGGTGGTTTACTTGAGAAATTTGGCAAGTTTGAATATTTATTCAAATCATAACAAAACTTCGCCAAATGGCCAAATCTACCACAAACATCACATTTAAACTTTTGTGGCTTAATAAAATCATTTGGCAAAGGTGAAGTCTTTTTCAAATCATAGCAAAATTTTGCCAAATGGCCAAAACGTCCACAAATATCACATTTAAACACATTTGCATGTTTATGATGTGCATGATAAGCATATGCATGTGTATGTGATGAGGAAGCTACATGAGATGCACAAGAAAGATTAATATTCTTATGTTTTTGTGCATCATAGCAAAATTTAGCTAGATGGCCTTTACGGCCGCAAATTGAACACTTATAAACTTTGCTATATATGTGTGCATGATGAGTAGATGATGATTTAGACTTGGCACACATATCCATAAGCTTCTTATGATTATTGATGCATGTTTTCAAAGTTGAATCTAAGGATGAAATGCATTTTTTCATAAGATTCAAGTCTTCATTTTTTGGCACATATGCACCTTTAGAAGTAGAACATAAATAGTTATCTATAAAAGAAGCCGTATCATTTTGTATGTTCTTTACTTCTAACATGGCATTATCTCTTTCATGAGTTAAGCTAGAAATGGATGATGTTAATTTTTCATTTTCCAAGTTTAACATATCATTGTTTTCTTTAAGATTTTCATTTTCTTTAGCAATGATATCAAACTTGGATACTAGCTTCTCATGATCGGATTCTAAATTATCATGCTTGCATTTTAAATCATTAAAATCTTTATGTAATTTGTTGTAGGCATGCAATAATTTCTTAGATGCACAAACAAGTTCATCACTAGATAATTCATTATCGGGTTCGAACTTGCAAACCTCACTAGGGCTATCGCCTAGTGGCCGTGTGCATGATGAAGCTCCAATATTACTTGAGGAAGAGTCCGCCGGAATCCTTTGGATCTCCTCCAAGTTACCATGATGTGCTTCTATGAATGTCCACAATTTGTAAGCACTATCAAAAGAAACAAGCTTGTTAGAAATAGAAGAATCAAGTGCATTATGCATATATTCTAACACAATCTTGTTCATGGTAAACAATCTTTTGTCATTTTTACTCCACTTGGATTTCTCCATAGTGGGTACAATATAAAAATTATCAATAATTCCCCATAGATCAATATTTTTAGATTGCACAAAAAGTTTAAATCTAGAAGCCCATTGTGCATAGGGAAAGTTAATGAATTTAGGAGCAACATTGGATTCATAGCCTAACAAAGGTGCACAATTCATGTTCATGATAAATATATGTGTGCAAGCAAGACAAATGCAATCAAAACAAGATTAGCACAAAAAGATAACTTGGATCTTTAACTCAAGGCGATTAGACCTTAAATCAAAGAGCACCAAGCTCTGATACCAATTGTTAGACCCTAGAGGGGGGGTGATTAGGGTCTTATGCTAATCTAATCCGATTAAATGCCAATTAAAATTAATTAATACGTTATCCTAGCAAGTATGAAATATAACAACTATATATAAGCTAGGATAAGCAATTGTTAGACCCTAGAGGGGGGGTGATTAGGGTCTTATGCTAATCTAATCCGATTTAAATGCCAATTAAAATTAATTAATACGTTATCCTAGCAAGTATGAAATATAACAACTATATATAAGCTAGGATAAGCAATATGAACAACAAAGAGGTATATCCTATGATATATGCAAGGATTGAAAACTAACACAAGGGTAAACAATATGAACTAGATAGTGGATCATATAAATAATGAGCTAATGACAATGGCGATATAAGATATGAGCATGAATATAAATGAACGCCAAAGCACACTCAAACACACTATATGATCACGGAGTTCAGATATATCCTATATATGCAAGGATATATAAACAACACAAGGGTAAACAATCTAAATAAGATAGTGGATGATATAGATAATGAGCTAATGACAATGGCGATATAAGATATGAGCATGAATATAAATGAACGCCAAAGCACACTCAAACACACTATATGATCACGGAGTTCGGACCTTCCGTCCTACATCTCCGCTCCCCACTCCCGGGGAGAAATCCACTATCACGACCGGGTTTTCTACGCTCACCCGAATAACGTTTACACCTCACAGTGTCGGTTTTCAACGCTCACCGAACAACGTTCACTCCTCACACTCGGTTTTCTAGTTCACAGAAAACTTCACAACACACTCGGTTTTCTAGCTCACCGAAAACCTAACAACACTCACAATGTAACAAATATAAATTTGTTATCTACAATAGATGAGAACACAATGAAAGCACAACTCAAGGTTACAATCTCTCACCACCCAACTATACTATGCAATGAAAGATACAATAAGCTCAATGTGGGTGTGTGTAACATCTAAACTCAATATAAAAACTAGCTTTAAAGAATGATAATCAAATAACTAAGCAAATGTAAAGCTAGATAGAGTTTAGAAAACTTCTCCAATAAATGATAAGATGGAGAGATGGAGATTGGAGCCCAAACAAGAAGATGATCTCCTCCACTTGTGAAAACAATACAAACCAAACAAACACTAAAACACACTTAAACCCTTGTTTAAAGCTCTTTAAACTTGTTTAAAACATTTCTTGAGTCCCCTTAGAAGTATGAGGGCATGGAGTATATATAGGCTCATGAAACAAGCCCAAAAACCCAAGAAAACCAAGTAAAAAGACAAAAAAAAACGAATATATCAAAATCTGAAAAATATAGCCATTATGCTACAGTAACCGCGTCCAGAGACATGTCCGGTCGACCGGTCCGGTCGACCGGAGTTACTGTAGCAGTGCGCAGCTATATTGTAAAATCAATTTAAAATAGTAAATGAACTGTAAAAATTATGAAATTTTGTGGGAATGTTATAGACATGTAGAATAACATGTCAGAGAAAGAACTTCGGAAAAGTATTTTCCCAGTTGAGAGAAATAAATATTTGAACACAAATTTACAGTTTCTGAAAAACCGCTGACATACACGATTTTGTAAAATCAATTGGGCACAGTAAATCAACTCCAAAAATAGTAAACATTTGAGGGAAGTTTCTAAACATGTAGATAAATATGTCAAAGAAAGAATTTCTTAAATACCACTTCCCATTTATGAAAACTCATCTGTTTTGTAAAACATGCACGAACATGCACGAATGAAAAACATGATTTTGTAAATTCCATTAAACATAACAAATCAATTCCAAACTTGATGAAACTTTGCGAAATATTTATAAACATGAAGACAAACATGTTAGAAAAATAATTTCTCAATTTTCATTTCTCAATTGTGAAAACTCATTATTTTGTAAAAACATGCATGAATATGAATTTGTTAAGAACTTGTTTTTGACAAAAAAAGTTTAAACGCATATTGAAACTTTATGAAATGTCTTCATAAACATTATAACACATGAATATAAAGTAAACATGGTTAATAAAACAATATCATAAAGTTTTCTCAAAATAGCTCATTTTGTGAGAAATCCAATATTGTGTGTGTATATGATATTGCGCTTAGAGTATTAAACACACATAATATAAACCTATACTAAATTTACCCAAGTTTGATCTTGATCTTCATTGAGCATAACTTGGTAAACTTTGCGGAAGAAGCTTGTAATTGGATCTTTAACACTAGACAAACAACATTAGTAGTAAATTGTTTGTAAATCATCATCAAAACAAGAAGGCCAACAGAGTATCCTTCAGATGACGAAGGTACAGGATCAGCAAGCCCACACTGCCTTATCTGAGGAGTTGAGATCCTTGAAGCAGAAGCTGGTCGAGATGGAGGAGACTGCTGTGAAGACTTTAGCCACCACTGAAGAGTCCCACAGAGCTGAATTGCAGGATGAGCTTAGACAAGCTTATTATGAGAAGCTGTCTAAGTTTAGTCAGCAGATTTTTAGCCATAGGCTTGATGTATGATTTCATTTCCTGAATATTTTGACTTTTGATCCTCTTAGTGGAAATGGTTTTATCTTTATCTTTATTATGATTCCTCATTCTGTTTGGAATGATTGACCATAATACTCACAGGATTTTTGGCAAACCCTCAGCCTTCAACGGGTTTGATAAGCCCTTACCGACTACCGTTTGAGTCGGGCTAGCATGCGGATTGTCTAAATCCGTTCCGCATGTAACGTTGTGCTAAGAGAGTGAATTCTCCGAGACTTTGTGCTATGATGTCGAATACATAGGCTTCGCCATTGTTACGGACACGTGTTAGGTGTTGACTTTAGGATTTTTGGCTAACCCCCAGCCTTCAACGGATTTGATTAGCCTTTACCGACTACCGTTTGAGTCGGGCTAGCATGCGGATTGTCTAAATCCTTTCTGCATGTAACGTTGTGCTAAGAGAGTGAATTCTCTGAGACTCGCCGCTACGACTTCGAATACGTAGACTTCGCCATTGTTACGGGAATAGGCTACCCGGCAACGTGTATTAGACGCTGACTTATCCCTACTTAGGCTTCGGGATAAAATACCCCAGACTGGTATTCTGATGTCTTTTTCAATCGGTAAAAGACTATACCGGTGACGCGTGTTAGGCGTCGGCATATCCTTTCTTAGGATTCAGGATGAAATTCCCCATGTGTGTAAGGCATGAATTTTGGTGTTATTAATAACAACCTGCCACAATATTGAATATGTGGGCGGGTGTTCTTTTTAACGGTTAAGAACTAACCGGCAGCATGGGTTAGGCGCAGACTTATCCCTGCTTAGGTTTCAGGATAGGATACCCCCGAATCGAACTCTGGTGTCTTTTTCTACGGAGAAAGACTAAACCGGCAGCGCGTGTTAGGCGCAGACTTATCCCTGCTTAGAATTCGGGATAAACTTCCTAGGATGAATCCTAGATTGACAAATTCTTGGAAGAGGTTGGTGTGGGAAAGGAAGAATTTTATATTCTATTTCTCGGTCTTCTCTTAGGGTGAAGGCAAACCCGAATACAAGGAAGGAAGAATTTTATATTCTATTCCTTGATTCTGGAAAGGAAGAATTTTATATTCTATTTCTAGCGCAAAAGAAACTAGAAGTGGGATCTCCACTCCGAGAATCTGGAAGATCTAGATAAACTTACCTTTTATAGGATTGGTTATCTAATCTGAAGATGAGTTTTCTCGTTTATCGAAGTGAAATTTCAACTTCGGTTATAACCATGAGAAGGCTTAACCAAAGAGAAAAAAGAAAGGAGTTCTTTCGTTTATCGAGAGGGGACTCTGAACTGAAAGTGGACCTCTTATTCATGAAAAGAATCAAGAGGGGAAATTGCTAGTGGTTCGGGCCAGAAAGACACTTTTGGTGGACTCACTGTCAATTGAAATTGATCAATGAGGGATTTTGATGGTGAAAATGATTTTGGGTTATCCTCTGGAATATTAAGTGTAATATTCTTCAAGGAACTTCCCGGTAAATGGGTTATCCTGAATGTACTAGGGAATCGTCTTTTTCAGGGAACTGCCCGTTATTCGCATTAATTGCCTGCGCGGCCGCTCTTGAGTAAATCAGCGATTATGCGCGTTTGAGTAGACTGCTGTCTATCACAACGGTCCTTCCCATTTGGGTTTCAAAGTTTACCTTCTTCTGGAGTGAGCGATTATCGTGCGGGAGCGAAGGACCAGATCTCCATTCCTTGAAGCTTCTGCGTCGACTCTTTTGTAAAAAGCCCTAGATATTCTAGCCTGATAATAACTCAATGTTGTGTGAGTCTTCCAAGGCGGGCTTTCATCCAACATTTTGGTTCTTCGAGACGTAGTACTGATTTTTCTTCTTGTCCGTCATCTCGGTTGCGGAGAGCGATCGCGAAGATGCCGGATTTGGATTTCCAATGTAGCACAGCGCTTCACATCCCGTATAGCCAAGAATATCGGGGTAGGTTCCTGCTCAGGGTGTGCGTATGCGGGTGCGGCATAAGCCCAGAGTGCGGGCTTCACGTAGTTTTATGGTCCCGCAGTCCGTTTATTGGTGCTTCACGCAGCTTTGACAGGCATCTTAATGGATCGTCTTGTAAATCCTTCAGCTAGATCAATCATCGCCAGGGCGGGATGAATATAGCTGTTGACGAAATATCTTAAATTTGAACTTGTCACAAAACCTGACGAAAGCGTTGCTGATGCAACTGGTGGACGCCGTTTGTCTATGAATGTATCTGTCTTGGCACGGGCACGCGTCGGTATCATGACATGATGTGTTGATGAAAATTGATGACGTGTTCTTCTCACTTCTCTAGGCGGAATGCCGTTCTTTAAGCCCACTTTGAAAAGTAATCCGTATTGCGCAGAGAATAAATCGCATCACCTTTGACCTGACGGGAAAAAATAGGACCGACAATGTCCACTACCCCCATTGTCTCGGGACGCGCCAGACGTGGTTGACGTGTGTAACGCTCTGGTGTTGTGCATATAATTTGGCATGTATTTGACAAGCATGACACTCTCGGGGGTATTCGATGCATCAGACCGAACGCATTGTTGGGCTAAAAATGATATCCATTCTTCTGATGCGATCATACAGTTTGGGACCGGGCTGATGCGCACCACATTCTCCTGCGTGTGCTTCCTTAAGAACTTCTTCTGCTTCTTTGTTCGAAAGGCATCGGAGTAATAAACCATCGTATCCCCTACGGTATAACGTATGGGTCTCGGCATTATAAAAGAATCTTGGCGCTCTTCGGCGAATTGATTCCCTTTCTTTTACGTCTTCTGGCAGAATACCATACTGGACGTAGTCAATGATGGGAAAACGCCAATCTCGGGACTCAGACCCAATTTGAGTTGAATTCACCTCCTTGGCGTTTACGTTTCCGTCATCTTCCTCTTCAATATCCCTACTGTATATGGGTACGCAGAGTTGATGCGTCCGTACTGTGACTAACAGCTCAGCTTCGGGAGGTTGTGCCAGTGATACTGCTAGTGCCGCCAGTGCGTCTGCATAAGCGTTCTGGAGACGAGGGATGTATTCAATAAATAATTCTTCAAAAGATTCTGCCATTTTGATGGCCTCCTGGTGGTACGTGATCAGGTCTTGGTTCCTGACTTCATACTCTCCACGGACTTGGTTGACTATCAATTGAGAATCCCCAAAAGCTTCGAGATATTCGACCCCCAGCTCCTTGGCGAAACTGAGTCCAATGAGAAGCGCGTTGTACTCGGCTACGTTATTGGAACATGGACTAGTCAGTGAATAAGCCCGAGGCATCACATGCTTCCCCAGGGAAACTAAGACAACTCCAACTCCGGAGGAGACTTTAGAACATCCCGGGGTTATTGCCCTATTAACTGCTCTCGAAGCACCATCGAAGTATAATTACCATACTTGTTGGTGTGATGTAGTGTTAACCTCGTGGGTTTCGTCCGGCAAGTCATCATATACTTCTGCCGTATTCGTTGTCGGGTGTGCCGCCAAAAGATCACAAATCGCTTGTCCTTTGATTGACTTCTGCTGCTTGAAGTGTAAATCATATTGGGACAAGAGAAGGGCCCACTTCGCTAACCGCCAATTCATAGAGGCCGGTTGCGTCATAAATACCCGTACTGGATTAACGTTAGAAATGACGTAAATCGTCTGCCCAACCAAGTATTGCCGCATCTTTTGCATTACGAATACTAATGCGATGCATTCTTTCTCAATCATCGGATATCGAGACTCGACGCCTATCAAGGTCCGACTTAGGTAATAGACTGTCTGTTCGTGACCATTATCATTGTCCTGTAGCACTTATCGAGTGATTCATCGCCTTGAGGTAAATCAAGAACAGTTTACCTGATTTTGGTGCAACTAGAACAGGGGGATTCACCAGATATGTTTTGATATCTTTGAATTCTTTTTGGCAGGCGTCGTCCCAAATAAATGACACCCCTTTCTTGTTTAGTTTAGAGAATGGTTAGCACTTCCCAGAAAGATTTGAGATGAACCGCCGGATGTAAGCTAACCGCCCTTGCAATCCTCTGAGCTCTCTTAGATTTCTAGGGGGTTGCAGTTCATGTATCGCCTTCACCTTATCAGGATCGATATGTATACCATTAGTGGTGACGACAAATCCAAGGAATTTTCTGCTGGACATTCCAAGGAAGGATTTAGTGGGGTTCATCTTCAATTGATGACTCCGCATGAGATCGAACATCGTTTTCAAGTCCTTGATGTGATCTTCTTTATTGCGACTTTTTACAACCAAATCATCAACGTAGCACTCGACTGTTTTCCTAAGATGCTCTTGGAAAATCTTAGTCATTGCTCGCTGGTATGTGGCGCCTGCATTCTTCAGACCGAAAGGCATCACCGTGTAGCAAAAGACACCGAGGGGCGTTCTGAACGCTGTATGCTTCTCATCCTCTGGATGCATCTTGATCTGGTTATATCCCGAAAATCCATCCATGAAGGACATCCTCTCAAATCCACATGTATTGTCGATAATGACATCTGTGATTGGGAGAGGAAAGTCATCTTTTGGACATGCTGTATTCAGGTCCCTGAAGTCGATGCAAATCCTGATTTTACCGTTCTTCTTCATGACTGGAACAATATTGGCTAGCCAGTCTAGATGTTGCTCTTCTCGGATAAATCCTGATTCGATCAATTTCTTAACCTCTGCCTCAATGGCTTCCATAATTTGTGGACAAAACCGTCTTTGCTGTTGTTTGACAGGTTTGGCATCCGACTTAATATCGAGGTGGTGCATTGCCACATTGGGGTCGAGCCCTGGCATGTCTTCATAGTTCCAAGCGAAGACGTCAATATATTCCCTGATGAGAGGAATTAATTCCTCCTTCTCATTTGAGGGAAGACTATCGCTGATGAATATAGGCTTTGGGTTGGCCTCATCACCCATGTTAATTTGGACTATTTTATCTTCAGTGGGGGGTTCTCTCTGTTCGAACCTATCACCATACTGCATGTTCAGGTGATGAACCCACGGATCTTCCCATGTTGGCATTTGATCATCGTTCTCTATTGTGGACGGATCAGCTGTAGTCATGTTCGCCATTAGGGCTTTGAATACTTCCCCCAGACTTGTATCGGAATCCCATTCCGAGGAATCTGACGGGTACCC
>NC_033796.1:63247065-63366125 GCF_001876935.1 Asparagus officinalis
GTTAACCCTGTGGTCACGCCAATCAATGCTGTTGCAACGGCAAAGAATTAACTCCAAAAAGTATGACGAGTATCAACTGTTTTTCTTATACACTCGAAAGTATTACGAGTATAAACTGCTTCATTATATCTCCATAAGGTATACGAGTATAAACTATCCTATCTTGTTGGTTGGGAAGTTCCTTGTGATAGAATTATTTCATTTTTAAAGGATTAACTCAAACAACACTACCGGCCGGACAACGCGGTCGCAAATAAGGACTCTAACATCCGGACAGATCGAGGGGTCAGGTCTCTGTGTTCACACCCAACAATGCACGAGCTAAAAATCAGAAAAAAACCAGGAATTGACTTCAAGTTCGAATTTCCGAAACGGTCAGATAATAATATGCAGCACCGGACCTTAAGACATTCGACAAAGCCACCTAATAGCCTTGAAGGATTGAAGGAATCAAGAACAGAAGTGCCATATCTGAGGTTCCCTGTTTTACCGACGCTGAAGGTTATGGGACAATCATATCCAAGTTCCAGACTCTTCTATTAAAAGAACGAGACTGAAATGACTTTGAGAGGGGGTATCTGATAGCATATAAAATTGCTTATAGGTCCTCTTCTAGCATATGCTCGGCACGAACGAGCAAAACCAACGAGGGCGACGAGATTGACTTAATTGCACGCGAAACAAACGAGAATACGTCCGTTGCGTGGGGCACATCAAGCCAAAAGTGTTCGAAGATGTCAACGAGTATCCAATCCAAATGGCAAATACTCGACGTAATGACGATCGAATCAGGAAGATCGGTTTGACTCCCAAATCAGAAGCGGATGTACTGCCTAATTCGGGATCCGAGATTTTACTCTGCCAAATCAATCAGCATAACGTCGAATAACGAATTTCTATCAATCTACCAAAACCGGAAAACGGGCACAAAGAGGCCAAAACGAAACACTCTTGTGAGGTCGGCTCACCGAAGCACCAAGGAGGCTCGGTGGCCTGAGCAACCAAGTGGTGGCTCGGCCGAGCCAACCTAGGTGCTTCGGTAAGCCGAGCTCCACTTGGTTGCTCACGAGGCCACCTTGTGGTGGCGTCGGCGCCCTCACCAAGGTTGGCTCGGCCACCACGAGCCACCACGGTGGGCCTCGGGTGGCCGAGCCACTATAGGTGGCTCGCGGCCACTTGGTGGCTCGGCCACACCGAGCCACCAGAAGGTGGCTCGGTGGCCGACGCACCAAGGTGGACCGGCCGAGCCACCTATAATTGTGGCTTCTCGGTGGCCGCCGGAGGCACTGTGGTCCGCCACACTGTGCCCAAGGCACAGTGAGGGTAGCCTATAAAATAGGCCACCCCTTGTTCATTTGGGTTGGTTGCAATTTTCGAGAGAGGCGAAGGCCACTGCTGAATGCTCAAGACTCAAACTTATACAAGATTTCAAGCTTTGGGACTTCAGGAGTGGACTTGCTTCATCCAAGATCTGGTGCTTTCAGCGATCAATCAACGTCAGGAAAAGCAGGTGTTCGAGGAAGACCGGATTCAGAATCTTAGCATACGTAAACTCAACGGATCTAAGCATTGGTACTTAGATTCCCGAGACTTGGACTATTGTTTCCTTGGTTGGAAACAATCCTCCCGGCCTATATATTTCTTGGTGAAGATAGTATACCCGTCTTGTACTGCGTAGACGACCGGATCCTAGAATCGCGCGGTGTGTTGCGCACGGCAATACAACCCCCGGGCAGGCAAAGAACCCACAAAGCGATGCGACGCAAAACAGTTGAGCTCGTTGATTAGTCTCGTATACAACAAAGAAACAAAGTGTTAATTTTCATTTCTTTTCAATTTGATACTTTCGTTGTACCGGATCTTAATAAAAAGACCGGATCTTTTTTATCGATTAAAACTATTCACAAGAGCTGTCAATGGAATTCATTAATGAAAGAAAGCAACGTTTTATCCCTTGCGAACATTTTTCCTACCCTCAACAGGAAGGGTTTCCTGGAGAATATTACTCAGAATATTCTTAAGAATAACCTGAATGATTCCAAGATAGGGTACACGAGTCTAAAACTGTTTTCCTTACCCTCAAACAGGAAGTTTCTGGAGATTATATTCTTAAGAATAACCTGAATACTCAACTAGGTACACGAGTCTAAACTTGTTTCATCCTCCCTCAACACGGACAGTTTCTGGAGAATATCAGTTAAAATATTCATTGAGAATAACCTGACTACCCGTCTAAACGAGGTATTATGCAGGTATCAACTTGACGGACAAGAGCTGATTTCACAAGTACAAGTTCCAGCTGTTAATTCAAGATCTCTCAATGGACAAGCGTCATAACGTAGATGCCCGGAAGAATCTTACTATTCTACAAAGCACTGAATAGATTGAAACAAAGAGATCAAAAGGTTGAAAGCCCACTCTAACGGGTTCCTCTAACCTGACTCTTACTCAACCAAGCATTGATAAGGATCATTAAGTAAGGGACCTATCTTATCCAAAGATTGAGTCTGGAATACTTTTAGAGGGGGATATCTGTAGCGGTCAAAAAATGCTTGAGACAGATATCCATAATACAGCTCAAGAGGAATCATTCCAAAAAAGGCAGAATGACACAAGTTTGGATGTCTCGCATGCGGAGGACAGTTTTACTGTCTGCCAGGCGTAGGACAGCATTTCTCTTGTCTCCGCAGGTCGGACAGTCTTTATGTCTCGCCAGGCGAGACAGCATCTTCTGTCTCAGCTGCGCGAAACAGGCATTCTCTGTCTCGGCCATGAGACAGTTTTCAAAGAAGTTTAGAAACCACTTTATAACCGCCGACACTGTGGGCCACCAACTGTCTTCAAGAACGTGGGGAACGTCGTGGGCGAGAATCACGTTGATAACTGCCAGAATAACGGAGTTTAAAACATGGGAAGACAGTTATAGCGAGAAACTGTCAAGAATATTCGTTTTCCAAGACAGTATTTACTGTCTCGCTGGGCGAGACAGCAAACACTGTCTCGGCCAGCGAGAGACAGCAAACACTGTCTCGGCCAGCGAGACAGCAAACACTGTCTCGCCATACTGATTTCTATGATTGCTGAGTTTTTGTAGTTACAGACCCTTGAGGCTATAAATACCCCCCTAGGGTCACTTCTGACGAGGATCAGGGCTGATCATTTGGAGCACTTCAGAGCAGAGAGAGGGCAGAGTACTCGAGCCTCAGCAACTCCTTGATATTCAGGCTTTGACTTGATTTCAAGAAGAACGACTATCTTACCTTGATAAGATATCGTTTCAAGTTCTCACTTCGATAAACGAAGTCAGAATCATAAACCCCTCACGATTCAATCAGAATCTATGATTTGGTGGTCCACGGGCTAACGCACCCCCGGCACAGGCAAAGATCCCACGCAAGCAGCGATCCAAACAACGATCCTGCGTTTGTTTCTAAGAAGTTGTAATTTTTATTTTGTTGTGTAAAGGAAGTCTTATAAAAAGACTATTCCTTTGAATTTATTGTAATCGACCGAAGATATAATGAATTCCACAACGAGAGCAACTTTTGACGAAAACAGGCCCCCCAAGAGATGTGTTCTTGGAAGGACCCCAAACATCTGTGTGAATATAATCCAATGTACCTCGGGTGTTGTGAACAGCGGTGCCAAACTTCACTCTAGTCTTCTTCCCAAGTACACAATGCTCACACAGCTCCATCTTGCAGGTCTTAGCACCTTTTAATAGTCCCAGTTTCGCCAATGACTGTAGGGACTTATCTCCTGTGTGTCCAAGTCTCATGTGCCATAAAGTGGTAGTGTCCTCCTCTGTAGTGATAGAAGCTGCTAGACCCCCTGTAATTGTCTTGCCCTTCAAGTAGTATAGGTTGTTTTCCCTGACACCTCGCATCACCACCATAGAGCCCTTCGTGACCTTCACTGTAGCATCCTCTAAGATCACTCGATATCCTGCTGCCTCCAAAGTCCCAAGAGAAATGATGTTCTTCGTCAACTGCGGCACGAACCTCACTTCCTTCAATTCCCTCACTACACCATCATGCATCCTGATCCGGACTGAACCAATACCACCAATAGGGCATACGTGATCATTACCCATAAGCACGACATCCCCTCTTTCCAGCTCCTCAAAGCTAGAAAACCACTCCCTCTTAGGGCAGATGTGATATGTAGCTCCCGAATCCATCATCCACTCCGTGGAATCCGCATAGCAAACCGACGGTAAAGCAGGGCATGAATAGCCTGAAGAATCTGAATCTGAATGCTCACCAATAGCTTTTGCAACATTCACTTCTGAAGCTTGTGCAGCTTTCCCCTTATTCTTTCCGGCTTTTTCTTTCCACTTTGGGCAGTCAATCTTCCAATGTCCTTCTTCTTTACAATATCGACATTGATTTCTACCAACACTCTTATAGGCACTCCTATTCTTTGACTTTGAGCGGTTGAACTGACGACGGTTTGGATCTCGGCCTCGAACTGCTAACTCATCTCCCGATGCCTTCTCAGAGGGTTCACCATCACTCTTCCTCAACTCATAGTTCATCAAAGCTGAGGTCACCTCCTTGTAGCTAACTATAGTTCTTCCATTGATCATAGTGAGAACGAACGTACCATAATCATCTTCGGGCAACGAACACAGAAGTAGCATCGCCTTGTCTTCATCCTCAACTATAATATCAACATTGGCCATATCTGAAAGTAGCTTAGTGAAATTGTTGACATGCTCCCTGATGGAAACCCCTCTCTTCATCTTGAACTGGTAAAATCTCTTCTTCAAGTGAAGCCGATTCTCAATGCTCTTCGTAAGATATTTCTCATTGAGTGTTTCCCACATCTTCTTCGCCGACGTCTCGTTCATGACATCATAAATAAGATCCTGCGTCAAGCATGACCTAATAACACCACAAGCTCTACTGTTCATCTTTCTCCAAGCCTTATCCTCCAACTCAGCGGGTTTCTCTTTTAACTCAAGAGTCTCCTCCAAATTCTGTGCATCCAAAGCATCCATCACCTGACACCTCCATAATCCAAAATTGATCTTGCCGTCGAACTTCGGAACATCAATCTTTGTGTTATTGATGCTCAGACTCTGTATCGCCTTTGTAAGAGACGAACTTGACATGCTTGCATCTCCCATGTTGTCAATCGAGCTCTGATACCAATTGTTGTGCGTGGCGGAAGCTTTCTAGGGCAACACAAACAATAACTCGAACTAAACCACAAACAATATGCAAACCATAACCACAGCAAGAACAAACAATTTACGTGGTTCGGCAAGTTGCCTACGTCCACGGGGCAAGGAGGGGGGGTTCTACTAGAAATCAAGGGAATACAAATAGTGTTACAAATCTCTCAGACCAAACCCTAAAACAAAGCACTTGATCTCTCAAAGCTCTCCCACAATTGGATGCAACAAATCTCTCTTAGAGGCTGCTCAAAATCGTCCTCTTTGATACCCTAACAAATCAGGTTTAGGGTATATATAGCTTACAAAACGAAACGGGTCAAAAAACCTGAAGCCCAGCCCAAATCATCGTCGGTCAACCGCGGCGGTTGACCGCAGCGGTCGACCGCAGCGGTCGACCGAATCTCAGTCCCGAGAGCAGAAAATCATACAGTCATCCGCGGTCGACCGCACCGGTCGACCGCCACCATCTTCGGTCGACCGCACCGGTCGACCGCCACCAGCTCCGATTCCCAGTAGGGTTTGTGCACGTTTGCGGTCGCCCGCGCCGGTCGACCGCCAAACTCTCTGCTGATTTTCACCTATTTACTGTAATTCTTCATCTAAAACTCAAGAAACTCCCCTGGTAAATAGTCTCTTCTCTATCAACTCCATCACCGCCAGCGCTGTGTGAGGCAGTGAAGAGCGTATTCTACTTACGAAGAACCCAAGACCAGGAAAATGTATGCATCTCAGCGCCACAGTTGAGGGAGGTAGCACAACAATTGCAAAGAGGGGGAAATATTGTGCCAAAACCAATGTGGAAACCATGATTTGGCCGATGATCTATTTTGTGAATTTATGGTCAAATTTTGTGATCTTTCATGTCATATGATGCATTACTATGTATTGCATTTGAAGAAAATACTACTTTTAACTTGATATTTTAGAAACCAATATTAGCTTGTATGACTTGACTCTTAACTGGATGAGGAAGCTTTTAATGATGATAAAATATATTTTTGTGGATGATTTGATGATGTGTGTCAATATAACTATCTTGGCTATGGATGATTGTTAGATGTGGTGAATGTGAATATTTACAGGTTTAATTTGACTTTAAATCTCTGATGCCAATTTGGTGGTGGAATTTTTGGATTTCTTACAATCTGTATATTGCGGCTTTTTTATGAAACGGTGAACTTGACTAATAATTCTACAGCAACTTCTTTGAAGTCACTGTAGGATCGTGGGATAAGGTTCCATTGCTTTTTCTATTTGATCCTTCAAATATCTAGTTCTTTGAGATTAGACTAACTTACAAATTAATCTCCCAGTTTGTAAAATTTTGAAATTATTAGTCCACAAAATATTTAAGAAATTTTGAAACCAATTCAGATTAACAGTAACAACATATTAGACTTACCATTTCATCACAAACTGGAGGCAACATTGCTCTTTACAATAATGCTATTTCATACACGCTTCAATACATTAATGCTACAATATTTGGTTTTTCACCTAAAAGAATAAAAAAACAATACACATAAAACAACTATAAAAAAATAAATTACGACATGGAAATCCTTTTCTTTAGCATTTCCTCCCCCGTCTTTAGATTTTCTTCTTTCAATAGTTTGTTCTCAAATGCCAACCGACTGTTTTCTTCTTCATTTAGCACAGTCTTCTTGCTCATCTCATGAAGCTCGACCTTCAATTTCTTCTTGTCAAGAATAAGCTTGTTGAATATTTCCTTTGCCTTATCATCGATCTCTCAATCGTACCATTTGAAAAAAATCACATTTTTCGGAGCAATTTGAAGGATAAAAGAAATGTCGACAATTGAAAAACTTTCTACGTGGATTGGATTATGTCCTTGATGTTAGCATGAAAGCCCTGAAACTATATTTACACTTCACCTCAGTAGTTATGCTATGAGTACAGGACGAGGAAGAAGTTGAAAGCTCGGACATTGTGGGGTGATTCAAAAAAAAAGTATAAATTTACCTCAATAGTGATTCTGTTTGAAAAAGAAAGAAAGAAAAAGAAAGAACCAGTTATAATCCCCTTTGATGAGTAGGGGTGGGCAAAAACCGAAAAAAACCGGTTCAACCGAAAAAACCGCCCGAAAAAACGGGCCGGTTAACTGAACCAGATTAAATGGACGAGAAGAAGACTCTAAACTGCCCGAACCGAATTAAACCGGTTTGGATCCGGTTTGAATCCCTGAACCGTCCGAAAAAAAACCGAACCGAATTTTCTGATTCGTTCTTTGTCGGATATTCATATTGCTCAAAATGGGAAGGACTTCGTCGTTCGGAATTCGGTCAAAATGGAAAGGACTTTTGGTTCGGACGAAGTCGGATGGAATAGCTTTCTTATTAGTGAGTCATCACTTGAACACATTAAGCTATATAATTGCTCGGTAATTTGATTGTTATGTTTACATGTTTATATTGTATAGTTCCTTTTTCATTGGGCCTGCTAGCGTATATGCCCACATTAAAATCGGTGAAACCTCATATAAGCTTTCAAATTCTACTAGAGGCATGTTAAGTTGTTTTCCAAGAAATGAAAGATAACATTTTGATTATAGTTAATTAATATTTGAATGTTACGTAACCATATGTACTTGTTGATATGGTTTGCGTTCATTTCACTGATTTCGGTTTTTTGTTAGCTGTGGCAATGGTGTTACTTCAAACAAGCTCCACATTTCATTGTTTGGGGGAAAAAGTTAAGTAGACAAAATGGACAAATAATGATACTTCATCAGAAATTAATAGGCAATGATCTCAGGTGTGGGCATATTTTTGTGAAATAGTATTAATTCGGTCCAAAACCGAAACCGATCCGAACCGATCCGAATTCCGGTTGGGCCGAATATTCGGATGAAGGGAAAAAAATCTGGATCTGGATGAGAGTTTTGAGAATTCGAAAAATTCGGATTGGATGCGGATTGAGCTTAAAACCGATCCGAAATGATGAGTTAACCCTGTTGTTGGTGAGTTAAATGCCACTCACGTGTGAAGCACATGTCTTAGTTGAGGGCAAATTGGGCAGTTCATGTCAAAATTAAATAGGAAAATAGCAAAAGTGGTTGATTGCAAGTTAAACCATGTTTAAAGGTAGTTTGTGTAATAGAAAAAACTAAAAGTGGTTTCTATCTATTATGCTAACTTTAAATATAGATTCCACATATAAAAAAAAAAGAAAAAAAGAAAAAAGAAAAAAAAAATCCCCTTTTTACAAGTTCTAAGGGATTGGATAGGCGTACAATACCCTTGAATCCACTTTACGTACTGGGGGTTGAAATTTAATATTTCTTTACAGGAAAAATGTATTTTATCATGAACATAAGTGAAGATAAATTAGAACTACACAAATTCAACCATAGGAATGAATTTTAAAATACTTTGAACATGCAAGGCATGCATTCTTAATTTGGATAGTTACACGTTTGGTCAGTACACTATATTCCGTGCATAACTACAACAACCCCCTTCCTCCGTCATTACTTGCTGTCTAATATAATAGATTTCAATTTTATCTCCATTCAATTAAAATTATAAAATAATATATTTTCGGGCATGTTTTGTTGGGGCATTATGTTGAATCTGAGATGCAAGCCTAGAAGAAAAGGGGGTTGAACATGGTTGCTACCATTTTTCGCTAAATACATAGAATATGAAGCAGAAAAGAAAAAATAAAAGTGATCAATGATAATTAACCAAAAATAATAACTAACCAGGAGTACACAAGATTTTATAGTGGTTCAGATAACAATTCTACGTCTACTATTCCTTCTCACAAAGGCATTTTCTCACTATGCAAAGAATTTTCCAAAATCACAAACCCAATTCAGTAGGCTTATAAGACCATATCCTAAAATCTACTCAAAAATAGTTGTCTTACCTAACTCTCCATAATGAGTCTCAAGATGAGAACCAACCCTAGAAAGGGATTACTAGAGAACATGAAATGAACAACTTTATCAAACAGAGTACTGCATAACGTGAACAGAAGTGATCTATAGAATAGATTAACTGCGACATAAATAAAACCACTTCTAAACTAAACTAAGCACATAGACCACGGAGTAAACCCATCTATACAAAGGATCACAGAGAAAACAAGAAGCAATGCATTTTCTTTCAATCAAATAATATTGTTAACAATAACAAATTATTGAAACAACCAATCTAGACATTAGGACTAGCAACTTCCCGGAGAAATCATGTATATAAATTGGGAAAATTAACTAGCTAGCTGTCTAGCATGCAAGAAAGGCCTACCATAACATTTGAATTTTAAACGCATTTACAGTCAAGTGGCTGGAGCATTAGAGCATCTCCAACAGCTTCCCCAAAATTTTCTCCAAAATGAAGAAACAAAAGTCATATTCTCTAAATTATTTTTGCTCCAACTCCAACAGCTTCCCCATTTTGAAAAATCGCATTTATTACAATAATAAAGCTCTCCCCAAAAAATTTGGAGAATGCTGCAGATTTGGGGAAGGCTCCCTATTTTTTCTCCTCCTTCCCTATTTTGGGGAATGAGATGGGGAATCTGTTGGACCAAAAAAAAGCTCTATATTCTCCAAATTTGAGTATTTCAAGAAGATGGGGAAGCTGTTGGAGATGCTCTTACACACTAGAGCAACACATCAAGTAATGCAAATTTAGATGGATATCATACTAAGCATCCTACCTGCATCCATAGCAATAGCCAGCATATTTGCAAACAGTAAATTTGACGGAGCGACCACAAACTATTATTTCAGGACAACCCTAAAGTTTTTAATTAGGGGGAAAAAACACAATGCCTCCACTTCTATGACGGCAGGTTTACATGATTTATATATATGCTAATACAAGTAACTTTCTCCAGGGTGGCTAGACACAGGATTCCCAAGCCACAATATTGTTGGAAAACCAGACACGTGAATACGACTAGATGATTGTATTTTCTTAATATATGAATAATCTGTGAAAATTAGTGTTTATAAAAAAGAAGCATAACTAACTTTACTCATTGAAAATTTTTGAGGGAAATGAATGTCTACACATTACACGCAACACATGTAGATGAACAAGCGTGTCGTAGCTACCATGTTGGAGACGCACATCTCCTGACCAATATTTGGCTGTGAAGAGTCTCCTAACCGCTATTGATATATAGATCAGGAGTTGGGACTAAGAGGGTGGTCTGATAGAGAACATCTAGTTCTCACATCCCAATAAAGCTATACAATTAGGGGGTAAAAAAGAGCTATAAGAACTTGCAAAACCTTAGCCAGCCAAAGGAGGCATATAAAAGTATAGACTAGGTTTACAATGAACATTTTTTTGTTAGAACTAATGTACTAGTATATTTTTCCTCATTGCGTACGGTTTAGGAACATACGCAACTGTAAGGATAGACCACATGCAACCCCCACCCAAACCTCCCAACCCTCTAAAAACATTCGAATTCCAGTCGAACCCAACTTAAAACCCTTGATAATCCTGCAGTTAAGAAAACATAAATCTTTCGGAACCTTTCTTCAGCCACTGTTAATATGAAGAATTATCTTTAGAGGTAGTACAACAATCAGCAATTACCTCCTAAAGTGAAGGTGACGTCAATGAACACGCTAACGCCATGCTCAACAATCAGCAATTACCCTTAATTAGCAATTGTCTGCAGTGATACTCAACGATCAACGATTACATTGTCAAGTGAAGGTAACATCTGCTTTAATGCTAACAGCATTCCCCCTGATGGCACCCACATTGAAGGCTCCTCAAAAAGATCAACATAAAAACTTCACAAAACCCAATAGGATAATAAACATACTACAAGCATACACGATTTGTGTTTGGTCCGTCATTTAACCTACCAGGAATAACTGAACTATATCATACATGTTAAAATAAGTGATACTATTACCAGTATCTCAATAGCTAAAATGAAAACTCATGGTTTTGTCAGCCATCAAACATTGACATACAGATATATACAAGAATATATTGCTTAAGAAATTTAATTATTTAAAGAAAGAAAGGTTAGCAAAAAGAAAAAAGACCATCCTTATCAACACAAAATTTGTAAATAGCTTGTTAAAACTCGGGTATAAATCTATGGTTATTCCAAATGGTAAATTCATTTAATAAGAGGGGAAGAGAATTGGTTGAGAACTCCAGAAAACTGTAGACGAAGGAGAGAAAAAGATCGCACATCAACGGAAAACCTTGAAAATTCCTACCAAACAAGAAAATGGCTAAATAGTTTATTACTTGGTGGTTTCCATCATTTGTCATATGTGCACAACTCGCGTGCGTTAAACCATTCTGTTATCTCATATGATAAATTTCTAACACACTACCATGCATGCAAAGAAGTAAATAAGAAAATCACATAATAATTAAAGTTTAACAATCTGGCGGTATACTCGCAATGATAACGAAACAAACAATGAAAACCTCATTGTGATATTACAGCTTGGTGTTAAAATACAAAAATGAATTATGGCCAAGGTCTTCCCACAAAAACGTAAAGGAAAAATAAAACCAAGGTAGCCATTAGACTACAAGAATATCAAACAACTCTTGTTTGCTATGTGTTATTTTCTCAGTTGAGTAATCTTCTCTGATGCAGTTATTAAGTTTAATGCCTCAGCCCTCAGGTCCCGAAGGGAAGCTAAAATATAGTTCTTAACAGAAGAGCAAATTAACTAGGCTTCAGAGCAAGCAGTGAGATTAACAATATATCACGAGTCATTTTATATTAAATCAGAATGAAAGTAGACATAAAAGAGGTACTTTGGTTAAAACATCACCAGCGTGGAAGTGGCCTAGATATCCCAGGTTAGGTCATAAGACAGCTTTGGTATGTTTTAAATCTTTTAGGTTAAACCATCACCAAATTTAACAAACCTTTAAGAGGCAATCATGATATACTACAATCAAAAAATATATTCCTGAACCTTTTCAACCACAGGTAATCTGTAGAATTATCTTTAGATATCAGTTAGCAACTATCTTGAAATTTGAAGTTAACATCCAATTTACATTCTAACATGATGACCCCTCATGATATCCACATTTTGTCTAGCTAATCAACTAGCTTGCACCAAAACATCTTCTCAGAATAGACAAATAGAATACAAATGAAAGAATAACTGTAAAAAGAAACTGCAGGGGAAAATTTATTTGCATACAATCTGAAGCCAGATCAATTTATTAGAACTAAAAGCTACATAATAATAGCTACTCTGTCTCAAATGGTTTTGAGAAATTACAGGTTCTTGGAAATCATAACCTGGGAATAACTAAAGGAGAGAGAAGGAACTAACCAGTCAATCACCAGTCCTGTGGTTGAAATTTTTTAAAAATGTTCAGACTGATTAATAACACAATAAAAATGTTGGAAATATCCAAATATTTGTGTCAAAAAGCACGCAGTTTGTCACGCCCCAGGCCCACGGGCCCGTTGGCGCATGCAAGCCGTGGGACCCATCGAGAGTAACTCGATGTTGGCTAAAATTCATTGCCAAAATACTAGCACTAGTTGTTCTTAGGTCTTGGGCTTCTCTCGATTTAATCCACTAACATTTCTTCACACTAGTCTATGTGAGACTAAAGTGTAGAGGTGTCACAGTGTTTAATAAATTGGAACCTTTCCCAATTTATGCATGTCATCCTTGAACATTTTCCCAATTTATGCATGTCATCCTTGCGCAGGGGCCATACTAATCTTCTGTGTATGGTTCCAATTTTTATCAGGTGCCAATTTTCATCAATAGCCAATTTTTATCAGGTGTCACACAGTTTATCTGCTTAAGCTAATATATATTTCTCATGATGATCATAATTAACTCTCTTAGGTATGATTAGCACCACTCTGAAGTGTTGGTCAGTAAGAGCAGTGTGCAAAACTTGGGAACTAGACACTCAATAGTAAATGATTTGGACACTTGAAAATAAAAAGCTAGGCTCTTCCTTAGTTATCACTTTCTTTTGTCAGAACTTCACGCAGGCCCCGCCCTGGAGACCTGTATTTTTATCGATATCGTCTACCCTACAAAAGGAAAAAAGAAATCAAGAACACAAGGGAGACTCTCCCCTTACATAAGGCTTCAAAGAAAACTAATCTTACTCTACTAGAAGGATACCCATCTCTGATCAAGACTAACCAAACCCCCACAAAGTAAGAGGTAATTCTATTCATGAGAAATACTCACAGTAGCCAAATTTATCAGCCACCTTCTCGGCCTTTCTGAAGTAATGAGCAAAGGAATGGTCAACTCTTTGAAGCATTTTCCATATATTTTTAGGGATTTTTACTTTTAGGTCCATTTGTTTACTCCCATTTATTTTTAAACCCAAGTACTATTTTTTGTATCTCTAAGCCCAACTCTCTTTCTGTATTTATCTTTAAACCCAAATTCTAAAATAGTATACATTTAGTAGTTGTATTTATACAGAAGCAAGGTAAAAGTCCTAAAATACCCCTTTCCCCATATAAACGTCTCTCTCCTCAAAATTCCCTTTCACCGGATTCCTAAATTAAAAAAAAAATCCCCGTCGCCCGCTCCTGCCGCCGTGACCCAGCTGTCGCCGTCGACTCCGTCGCCCGCTCCTGCAGTAGACTCCGTTGCCGTGACCCAGCTCTCGCAGTCGCCGTTGTTGCCCGTCCCAGTCATCATTGCCGTCAAAGTCGCTGTTTCAGGTATTGATTTCTCACGAGCATTGGCTGGGTTGCCGTCGAACTTTTTTATTTTTGATATTTGGATATTGACTGTGCAGTAGACTCCGTCGCCGTGACCCAGCTCTCGCAGTCGCCGTTGTTGCCCGTCCCAGTCATCATTGCCGTCGAAGTCGCTGTTTCAGGTATTGATTTCTCACGAGCATTGGCTGGGTTGCCGTCGAACTTTTTTATTTTTGATATTTGGATATTGACTGCATAGATAATTATTGGCTCTTAAACTCAACAATTTTAGCTTAGTTGTTGCGTTTATATTGTTTTGAATTCATGACTTTATAATTGAGGATTGGTATTGGTTTTCTTACGTTTTTAAGTTCATAAATTTTTGCGTATATTCAGTCCCAATTCTGGGACATCTAAAGTTTGATACAAATATCTGTTATTGTACATATGTTAACATTTGCTACATTTCACTGAGCGAGAAGAGGAAAAAATATGGCTGTAAATAGGTTGGTATAAAGCTAAAGCGTGGTAATTTGAGTATTGAGAATGTCTGTTACAATTTTGTTTGTAAATATGATACAATTTTGTCTGTAAACATCTGATTCTGTAAACATCTGATTCTGTAAACATTTGATACAATTTTGTCTGTAAATATGATAGACAACTAAAGTCGCCTTATGTTTTATGGTTGCAGAAAATTCTATCTCATGGCTTTAGTGCGAATTCCATCGAACATTGGGTACTTCCGGGACCTTCAAAATCAGATTTCTACTTATTTATCGGAAGATCAACGAATTGCCCTTCGTGACACTCTATTTTATGGCTACTTAGATGTTCCAGATCTTCCAGTGCAACCAGTTATAGTGGATTGTTTGTTGGGAGTATTTAATGTCGAAAAAAGTAGTTTTAAAATTAGAGAAAAATGGACCTCCTTTGATGTTGAAGAAGTTGGGAGAATCACGGGTCTTCCGATGGGAGGATCTATAGTAGACACGCGGTTTCATAGAAGTGATCGCGATACAATCTACAAGCTTGTGCTTTCATATAGTACCGCGGCTGAAATTGAAGAAGATAGTAAGCGTGTGACTAGAAAAGGAAAGAAGAAAATTGACGAGGGTAAGAAGAAGGTTGTGTGTGCTAGAAGAGATAGGATGGGTGAACTTATCAAGCAGATGGCCGAGCGTAGAGATCCTCTTTTGCCACATATGCTCGTGGCTTTCATTATTGGCTTTATATTATGCCCCCAAGCTAGTATGAGTTGTCCCTTGTTTGCATTTAGATATGCTGAGAAATTGGGCACTCTTAAGGAGTATAATTGGGCTGAATTAGTATACAATGTGTTGGCCAATGCTTGGATCTGTTGGTCATGCATTTCTCTCATCTGCTGCATGGCCATCTCCATCTCAAATTTGAAACTTTCTTTCTGCTTAGCCAAAGCGTCTTCAAGCATCTTGGCCATCTGCTCCGCACTTATCATCAGGGCCTCGCGGGGTTGTCCCTCGCTGGATACTGTATTATCTGATGCCACCGCGGAGCCGGCATCAGATTCTTCATCTTCTGAAGGGCGTCTTGTCCGAATCCTACCATAAGTTGCTCGCTCTATGGTTCCGGACTGCAGACGGGTTCTAGGTCGGGAAGCTTTCAGAATCGACTCGAAATCTTCTCGTGCCGATGTCCCTTTGCTCGTCATGTTGGTGGTGACCCTCGGAAATTCTCCGTCTTCAATCACCCTTCTTCTTCGTTGGAAGCGCCTAGGCCTTGGTTTTGGCGTTTCCGCATTAAGTCTTTCAAAAACTGAAACTCTTTCGGGGACCGCCTTAATGCAATTGCATTCCGACAATACCGCCCGAATGAGTTTGGAACAGGGACATTGAATTTCCCGTTCTCGGGGACTCCTCTTCCTGGTTCTATTCGTACCCCCAGCACGATAGTACAACTCGTCATTTTGACAGTCAGAGTAACCTATCGTGTGCGGGCACGCCTTCTCAGGTACAACACAATCATTATCAGATGATAATGTTTCCATCTGAGGTTGACTTGCCTTCTTTGGGCTTTCAAAGGTTACCCGCCTCAAAACATGCCTTTTTGGGCGTGAATTTTCGGCGTGATCTTGGACTTCAATGCGCAAATTGGTGCGCGCAGCTGCCTTGAGGTCTTTGTCATGCTGGAGGTGATGGCGACCCCCAGTATGTTGAGTCGTTCTGGGCTTCTTCACCGGGCCCAAATGCTCGTGAATTGGAGCTTTGCCTCTCTCGTCGGGAATTGGACCGAGGCGCTCCATAATTGATTTCTTCTTGCGAGATGACTCTGCATGATCTCCCGGAGAAGTTATTGGGATTGACAGCGACTTTGGTTGACTCGCCGGAGTTTGACCTTCCTTAGAAGGCTGCACTGGTTGCTTTTTGGCCTGAGTCGCCACTTCAGACTTAGGCTTCCAGACTTGTCGTGTTGGTGGTGGCTTCTTCTCCACCTCCTTTTGCAGCTTTCTACGGGCTTCCTGAGCTTGAGCCCGTGCCTGCGCTGACATCGCGCGGCGCTTGTGAATGCGCTCCTCGAGCGTCGAACGGTTCCGTTTGACGCGGACCCATTCTTTCTTTGGCGGCTTGGAAGAGTCGCCATTCATTGGTGGTTGAGGCTGTTTGCCTCTTCTGTTCTTCAACTCCGCGTGGTAGCGGAATCCGTCCGTAGACTCCATCGCCTTAGCGAATTGCCGCGCAAGGCGTTGACGACGCCTCTGGCGGGCTCTCTTTGAGAGAGTCACAACGCCCTGAACAGTAGAGGCGTTGGCGGGAGTTGGGTTGACCTGATTGGAGGTCGGTGGAACTTCATTTGACGCAACTTCGGCGTCAGTTGGGTTGAGAGCTTCGTGGGCTTCCCGAGCAGCTTCAAACCAACGAGCTTTTCTCCCGGAGGAGAACTTCTTGGACTTGCGGGGGGAGATAGAGCCGGACGAGGACACGTACTCCTCGAACTTGGCTTGGTCGAACTCGTACTCGACCTCCTCCACGACCGGGATTGCAATCCGCGGCTGCGACGCATCGATCTCGTTGGCGAGATCGTCGGCTCCCACTGTGGTCGCCAGATTGTTCGCGTGGAAAACTGTTTTCTTTTTCATTGATATGATTGTCATCTTGGGTTACAAAGATCCGGTCTTTTATAGATCCGGTTACAACTAAATCAAAGAAAATAAAGAAAAATTACAACTCTCCTCTGTGAACAAATCACGAGCTCCTGTTTTGCGGTCGCTCGCTTTGGTGGGTTCTTTGCCTGCGCCGGGGTTAATCCGTGGACCACCGCGCGATCTAGATCCGGTCGGATCTACACGAGTATGCGGGTATTATTCCACGAAGGGAATAATAGCCGGGAGGGATTAATCCACCAAGGGAATAATCGCTCGGATCTCGAGATCTAAGACCAAGCTTAGATCTGGAGTGTAGCCTCGTGTAGATCTCAGATCTGTTCTTTCTTCCTCTCGAGATCCTGCCTTTTCTGACGTGGATGGTCGCCGAGGATCAGATCTGAATGTGCAAGTCTTCTGGTCTTCAAGCTCCGAGTTCACTCTTCAATCCGGCAGAGTTTCGGCTCTTGAAAGTTCGACCTCTGAAAATGAACATCTCTAGGCCTATTTATAGGCTCTCAGGACAGTGGCTGCAAAAAGGGAATTGTCGGCCACCTCTGGCCACTGTCGGCCACCTCGGGCCACTGTCGGCCACCTCGGGGTGGCCGACACTGTGCCTAGCCACCTTGGGGTGGCTCGGTCTCATGCGAGCACCCAAGGTGGCCGGCCCACTCGAGCCACCTCAGGGTGGCTCGGCCATGAGCCGAGCCCCCGCGGGCGGTGTTTTCCGACTTTTTCGAGTCGTTTTCCGTTGTCTCGTTTGTCCGTGTTTCGGTTGACCTGAGACTCTGATTTGATGATCTGATTTGGCAGTAAGTCCGGATCCTGATTAGGCAGTAAATCCACTTCTGAGTCCGAAACTGATCTTGATTCGATCGTGATTCGTTCGAGTCCGTTCTCGGTTGGATGACTCGTTGACTCTTCGAACACTTGGCTTGATCCCGCATGCGAATGGATGTATTCCGTTGCTTGCGTGCGATTCGTCGATCTCGTCGCCTCGTTGGTTTGTCGGTTCGTGCCGAGCTGAGCTAAGGGACCTATAAGCAATTTTATATGCCTACAGCCTACAAACAGGAGTTGGTGGAATTGATCCTGGAGATTGAAACTAACTAAGGATTGGATGAAGAAAAGAAGATATTTGTTATCTTTCACTTCGCAAGAGAATCCTGATTATAAGAGTGATGTCGGTGACCGAAAAGGGTTTTGGCAATTGTTCCTAAGCGGGTTGAAGCAGATGACATGTGCTTCATCTTAAAGGATTTTAGAGTCACGGTGAGAGTTTCGTGAGGGAAGATTGACCCGATGAAGTCATTGAATCTCATCTCGACGAAAGAGTACTCAGAAAGTCACAGTGGGAGGGTTTTAATCATCTTAGAAATGATTAAATAGCCACAATGAGAGGTTCTTAATTATTTTTATTTTTTTGTCATGAT
The DNA here is from genome assembly GCF_001876935.1 of Asparagus officinalis. NCBI lineage: Eukaryota > Viridiplantae > Streptophyta > Magnoliopsida > Asparagales > Asparagaceae > Asparagus > Asparagus officinalis. The sequence goes on from NC_033796.1 coordinate 63,265,466, forward strand.
TAACAATGAATTATTTGGATGACTGGTCTTTATCTTGAATAGTCAGCTGATCTTGGGTTATCCTTAAGAGTATCATGTGTAGTGTTTTCCAGGAACTTCCCATATCGGGTTATCCTTAAGTATACTATGTGTAATATTCTCCAAGAACTTCCTGTTGGTAGGCAACACTACCGTGGAATCAAGTCTTGGTTCCTGACTTTGTATTCTCCTCGAACTTCGTATCGACCCCCTGGTTTTTTTGGTGAAACTGAGTCAAATGAGGAGCGTATTATTTTTAGATATGTTGTTGGGTTATCCTTAAGAACACCATGTATAGTATTCTCCACGAACTTCCCGTTGTTGGAAATAATGGAAGTAGTTTAATCTCGTATACCCGTCGGAGGAACATGGAGAAGCAGTTTATACTCATGTACTCATTGGAGTCTGAGAGAAGCAGTTTATATTCGTATACTCATCGGAGTCTTCAAGAATTAGTTTAACCTCATATACTCATCGTAGGTTCAAGGAGATGCAGTTTACACTTGTGTACTCATCGGAGTCTGGGAGAAGCAGTTCATACTCGTATACTTATCGGAGTTTTGGAAAAGCAGTTTATACTCGTATACTTGTTGAAATCTGAGAGAAGCATTTTATACTCGTATACTCTTTAGAGTAATTAGAGAAGAAGCTTATACTCGTATACCCTTCGGAGTAGTTGCCGTCCTCATTTTGTTTGTTTTGTCGTTATGATCTCGGCGTTAACCAATGCTTGGATTTTGTCTTTAAGAATAAAGAAAGCCTTAGTGGGATGGTGGACCCTCCCGTGATATGCACAGAACTTTGGATCTGAAGTTTTGTCTGCTTCCTCCTGATTTTTAATAGGTGGCAGCTTGATTTTATTATTATTCAGGAGGTACTAAAAGATGACTGGAACCTCATAATCCTTGAAGGAGTATTGCTACGTCTGAGGCAGATATTGTGGTAATTGTTGTCAAGATTGTCGATGTAATATTTGATTAACATCAACAGCAACTACAGGCGCCGCCGGTTAGCTTCTCTCAATCTTCTTTCTTTGAAGATAGCGTTCAGCTTGTTAGTCACGTAGTCTTTACTCCTTCCAAGTTTTGGATGGCACAACTCCCACAGCTTCCAGGACATCGACTGAGAGATTGTTATGGCAAGTATGGAGTATGAACTCTTCTGTGACCGGATCTTGGTAGTTTATCACCTTGTTTTAGAAGCGTTTAACGAAGGTGTTGACTGACTCTCCGCTCTTCTACTTCTCATCCAAAAGGGTTCCGATTGACACCTTGGTGTCGTCATCAAAGAAGTTGCTAAGGAACATATTTCCCATGTTGTCCCAGTAGTTGACGCTCCTTAGCTTAAGACGTCGATACCAATCGAAGGGGACCCAGCGCAAGGTGCTCATGAATGACTGAATCATCAAAGGTTCATTCTCAGAGATTATACCTAAATAGGATTTGAAGTAGACCAAGTGCTGGGTTGGCGAGCCTTTCCTGTTGAATGGCGTGAAGTTGATTAAATTAAACTTCGACGATTATGAAATTGACTCCCAGACACGGAACGCTGGTCTTCTTTACTTCTTGAGCAAACATCAAGGCATTCCCTTATTCTCTAGCTCTTTCATCATCTCGTCGTCGCCTTCATTTCTTTTCGAACGATGTTGAGAAAATGCAATTGGGCCACCCCCAGTATTATTGAGGGGTGCACTTAAACTACCCCTAGCGTTATTTTGGGGTGCATCAGCCTTGATGACTTCGTCCACTTCTAGACCACTGTCGTCCGTGACATTCTGAGCGCGATAGCTGGATTCAGCCCGCTAATTGGTCTCAGGTGGTTAAAGTCCTTGAGTTTGTAACTCCCTCATTTGCTACATAGCCAATTCCATCTCTTTTTTCATCTCATCTCTAAACTCTTCTTTTTGCTTGGCTAGAGCGTCTTGAAGTATTTGGGCAAATTGGTCCGGTGTAATAGTGAATGCCTCTTTATTTAGTCCTATGCTAGACATTATTTTGTCTGAAGCAACTGCGGAGCAAGCGTCTGATACTTCATCATCTCAGGATATTCCTTTATGCATCCTCTTATAATCCCTACGTCTGATCGTTCCCTGTCAGAGCCGAGTTATATGCTGGGATATTCCATGATAAAAATCAGGACTGTAGTTGGTTAAACGCCATTTTGACTTTCTTTTATCTATCATGTTGATGGTGACTTATAGAAATTCATCATCTTTAACGACTGATCTTTTCTTATGAAAACACATTGGCTTGGGCTTTGACGCTTTAGTGAAAAGTCTTTCAAATACTGAGACCCTTTGTGGAGCGGTCTTGGGGCAACTATACTCTGATAATACTACCCTGATAAGCCTCTCACAAGGACAGTGAGAGTTGGTTTCTTAGGCATTTCTCTTCCGAGACTTGTTCACACCCCCAGCCTGATAGTACAACTCATCGGTATGATGGCCGGAGTAACCTATCAACTATTGGTTTGACTTCCCGGGTGTGACATTGTCGCCTGACGGACACATTTTCTTTCGGGGATGTAGAGCCTTATTGGCATTCTTAGGAGTCGCATGTTTAGAACCACCCCCTTGTGGGTGTGGAACCTCAACGGTCTCATGCACACCGACACGCACCCCCAAGCAGGTGAAAATCAGAGTTTTCCTAATCTGGGATTGCTTTAACTTGGTGGGAGGGTGAGTACAACCTCCAGGCTAAAGAATCACTTAGGATTTGTTCACCGGACGCAAGCATTCTTTAACCGGAGGTTTGCCTCGATCCTTGTATAAAGGACAAAGGTGATTCACCATCATCATTTTGAATCTGGATAGATCGACACTGTCGTAAGACTTCACCGGAGGTACGGGATCTGACGGAGCAAGAACAGAGGTTAACAGAAGCAATGAGACAGCCACGTGAGAGGAGCTCTGTGTGAGATAGGGTTTTGTGTCTCATGGTACAAGATAGAATTCTCTGTCTCGTGGTGCGAGACAAAGTTCTTTATCTCGTGGTGCGAGACAAAGTTTTTTGTCTCAGCTAGAAGAGGTTCCGTCTGTCGTCTTCCGAGTCGATTTTGACGTTGTTTTGGACATTGGCATCCAATTTGGGCATGATTTTGGTGGTTCTCTGGCCACCTCTTACTTCTGTAATTCATGCGCCTTCTTTACAAGAATTCGCGCGTGCACAAGAAGTGTGCAACTCTTCTGGATACGCTCCTCGAGAGTTGAACGAGTCCTTTTGATACGGACTCATTCATTGGTTGATGGTTTGGAGGAGGAGTCAATTATTTACCACTGAAGTGGCTGAGTCGCTTGACGCCTCCTAGACTCTAGATCCGCGTGATAATGGATCCCATCAACCGGCTCCAAGGCTTTGGCGAGCTGACGTGCAAGACGTTGGCGCTGCATCTAACGAGCCCTTTTTGTCAGAACAGGCATGCTTTCTTCAAACAACTCCTTAACTGAAGAGGAGTTGTTGCGAGCAAAAGTTCTAGTTTGTTGGATGTCGGGAGAATGTTGTGAAGGGAAGCCTCTACAACAATTGGGTAGGAATCATCACCCGTAGCCTTTGAAGGCTGAAACACATTCTTTGATGCTGAAATCTTCCTGTACTTTCGAGACGAGGAAGATCTTAATGAAGATGAGGAGAGATACTCCTCAAACTTGGCTTGGTCAAACTAGTTCTTGACCTCTGCATCAACCGAGATCTTGATCTTTGGTTGTGACACGACAGCCTCGACGGAGAGGCTGTTAGCTCCCACTGTAGTCGCCAGCGTGTTTGCATCGAAAATTAATTTCATTGTTGAATCCATTACAATTGTTTATCAATTACAGGTTCAAAGAGAGTCTAGCATTTTTATAAGACTTCTCACTTACACAAATAAAATAAACAAAAATTTTCTAGAAACACACACAGAGATCATTTATCGATCTGCTGCTTACGTGGTATCTTTATATGTGTTGGGGATGCTTTGATCATTGGATCGCCGAATATCAAATCTGGTTGATCATGAAGAAGGCTTATTGTTCTTGTTTTGTGATAGAAATAATAACAGAAGTAAATATCTCAACAATGTGAGATAAATACTCTTCTCAAGATCAAAAACAACGGTTTGATCCTAAGGAAAAGGTCAAACAACTGTAGATCTCTCGAAATCTTCTCTTTATGCATAAGAATTCGCTAAGATCTCACCTCTCTTGCTGTAAAAACGTGGCTCTGCTCTGGAAAATATGGGTTCTCTCTCACGTTCCTCCTCGCTCTTCACAATTGCACAAAGGGGGGTATTTATAGGGCTTGAATGTCATGTTTGTGGATAGAAATCCACGATTTGAACCTATCTTCAGTTAGAAAGGGTTCTCCCATATTTAAGAATAACCCAAGGTAGTTAGGAAGCCACTGGAACCGTCAAAACCGATAAAAACCATCAAAAAACGCATCTCGGGAGTTTACATGTGCGAAACATACTTGTGTGTTTCACACATGTGCGCGAAACACAATTGTGTGTTTTGCATATGTGCGCGAAACACAATTGTTTGTTTCGCACATGTGCAAAACACACTTCTGGTGTTCATTTTTTTCGTCGTTTTGCCGTTTCGCATGCTTCTTTGCTTCGTACGCTTCGTCGACTCGCTTCGTGCGCTTCTTTACTTCGTATGCTTCGTCAACTTGCTTCATGAGCTCCTTTACAGAATTGGATGATCCTCTTTGACTCGGATGATAACGTTCATCGCCTTCTCTTCGTCTCGAACTGCGTGCGGGAACCTATAGGAAATTTTTGACGCCTAAGTAAATAACCAACCCCAATCAACTTGGAATACGGATCAATCAGGAATCCCGAATCACCCAGGAACCCGATCCGGTCAAACGGTAAGTGCAGTGCGGTCGACCGGCCAGAGTGCTCATTTTTAGAGCCTGCAGCGTGCACGTTTTCGAACTACTGACATTGATCGATGTGAACCATTCGGTCGATCGGCCAGAGCCTATTTTTCTATTTCCTGATTTCTTCTGATTTTCTTGCTTTGACCTCTTTCACCGCCACCAACGGCTCCACCCACGCATCTATTCTCAAACTACCATGAAAATCATCTAACCTCATGCTCCCATAAGGATCGCTAAGCTCCCGAAGCAGAGAGAAGATACACCTGTATCATTACATAGTGGCCATATCTGTGACATATGTAGCATTCACTATTTGATTTATTAAAATTTCCTCTACCACGTCAAAAACCTCGACCTCGATCTCGATAATTTGAATTTGATTGATAATTGCTTCTATGATTGTTGTCATCTCTTTTATTATTGTTATAACTACCACGTCCTTGACTATTGAAGTATGTGCGTCCTCGGTTGTTGTAGTTCTCGTATCCTCGTCCTCTGCCACAGGAATTTCCTCCTCACTGGTGTCTTTCGTACTGCGCTCCTTTGTTATTTTTTATAAAAACTTGACTTTGAAAAGTTTTCTCAAGGGGCTTCTCAGTTGAACTCTCGTTCATGCATTGCTCGTGAACTTGTAAGGTACCCATCAATTCATCAACTATTATCTTGGACAAATCCTTCGATTCTTCGATTTACACCACGATATGATCAAATTTTGTTATAAGAGATCGTAATAATTTCTCCACAATTGCTAAATCTACAACGTTCTCCATGTTTATTTTTATTTGATTTGTCAAATCAAGTACTCGAGTCACATAATCTGCAACATTTTCAGAGGATTCCATCTGTAAAATTTTAAATTAACATCTTAATGTTTGAAGCCTAACTTTTTTTACTTTTTCAACTCCATGGTACGACGTCTCCAAAGTATCCCACGCTTGCTTTGTTGTAGTTGCTCCGTCGATCTTTTTAAAATTTGAAGCATTCACTCCTTGATAGATATAGAATAACACGATTCGATCCTTCTTCTTGATCTCACTATAGGCTTTCTTCTCAGCTTCACTTGTGTTATCTACGAGATCGGCAAATTCGTTCTCTGCGACACCCAATATATATTGATATTCAAACAATACCTTCATCTACACTCTCCACCAGTGATAATTCTTCTCATCCAATCTAGGAATAGCAGGCGACGCCGTCTCGTTTAGATTGTTCATGGCTCTAATACCACTATTGGATCAACTACTAACAAAGAGGCAATTAAATAATCAAAATATAAGAAAAGATACAAAAGGAAGAACAACTAAATGTATGCTTTCTGTTTTGTTTTGGTTGCTGCTACAATACACGTTTTCTTTTTATTTCTTTTTTTTTTTTGTACAAGGATGCATGAATGCCTATTTAAAGACTTACAAAATTCATCTATCAAGAGTTCTAATATAATAAGAACTCTAAAGCCAAACTACTCTAAGCCTATAGATAAATAATATGAACTAATTCCTATTAAAACAAACTCTTATAAAAGAGGTGAATTTCTATAGATAATAAACTCAATTTCAATTCTTTTAGAATTAGGATTAACTTCAACATCTTCAACAAATTTCAACAAAATCTCGATATCTACAGTGGTAATGAATCTTTTGCATGACTGACGAAGATTGTACATTCTTCTTAATCAATAAACATAATGGGAGTGTGACGTCGCTGTGATAAACACATTTGCAACGTTAAGTGTCCGGCAATAATAAATATCTCCCACAATGCAGCGTTATTGTTATAAATTTAAACACTCATACAAAGCGTATTATTTGAGTAGTTTTCCGATATCAGTCCCTTAAATCTTTAATAATTTTATATTAATCCCTCAAATCTTCATATTTTCATATTAGTCGCTCAAATCTTAAAATTGTGTTGATATAGTTCCCCGGGTTAGTTGGAGTTATAAAGAAACGATATATTCCATAAACTTTAATCCCAATCCTAAATTGACATTAATGATCCTCACCTAATATACGTGAACCTGTTAATAACTCTCCCAATCCAATCCCATTAAATCCATCCAAAAGCTAATTCCATTTCTCATTTTACTTTCATTTTTATTTTCCCCCCTAGTAGAAAACACCCTAGTCTTAAAATTCAATGGCTATTTCAAGGTCCTAATTAAGATTCAACAGCTATTTTACAAGATTAATTAGAGTGAGAAATGAAGAGAGGGGGTGATGACACTTGAGTAGGGCTAACTCATCACCAGGGTTATATTGCTGGCTAGCTAACCATGGTTAGGGTAATCTAACTATGATTCCCTAATGATTCCCTAATTCCGTTGCGAGATCTGGAACTGAAAAATTTCCGCCCCTACCCTCGTGTGAGAAGGTGGAACAAGCTTTGTTCCGCCATTTTTCGTGGAATTGTTATCCCCTCTTATGACGGGTTAAATGGGGAAAGAGGCTCACGTGCGGGTTTGTTAGCCCTTCTCGTTTTTTTTCTGTTTGGCAAGCTAATGACAGGTTAAACTCACTTATTCCTTCATTTATCCTCTTGCCAAACAGGGCGTAAAGGACTTATATCAGCAGATAATGAAGATTTGAAGAACTAACCACTATATGAAGATTTGAGGGACTAATATTAAATTACTAAAGAATTTAGGGACTAACATAAAAAACAACTACTTAAAATTTTGGTCAGTTTAGGCAGACCATATATGTACAGGGAAAAGAACTGACAAAAAAAAGTAATCTGGTTTAATCAATCGCATCCTATGCGCCACGAAGATGTCTAGACACCATGTAAAAAACAAGAAAGCATCCTATTTGGTAAAATCTGGGGTTAAATTAGCCAAGTTATACATGTTGGGGGAATTTGCAAATGTGAGTGACATGAGGGGTAGATATGTAAAAAACCCTATGAGTAATCAAGGTTTTCAAGATTTGGGTCAAGTTAGTGAACCACTATCCATAATTTGAAGTTGGGCTGCAAATAATCAAGTATTTCCTAAAACGGTCTATTTCATGATCACACCTAATCCTACAAGGACTGCAACTTTCCAAATACGGCTTCACTTTGTTACTCAATTCTAGTTGGTTTAGGATTCATAAGTTTCCATATACCTGCGTTTCTGAAAGAATTAATAACTGCAAGACAAAAAGAAGAAAAAGGAGCAATGAAAGAATTAGAGAAAATGCAGCAGAAATCAGAGAACAAATACAGCTATGAAGAGACTAGTGCGCTTCTTGACGGGATCGATGAGCAGAGAGACACTGTTCGAAAGGTTGTCAGAATCAAGAAGCTTCGTGATGCTCATCGTTAACACGTAAGTTTCATCTTTGAATTTTTTTTTTTTGTTTGACTCGATTCTTGATTGACTGGCATTGTTTTAACTTTTAAATTGGGTCTGAAGATATTTTGAATTAGTTTTAGTTTTTATAGCTGTGTGATGATTTGGATCGGATGTTTTTCTTATTTATTATTATTATTATTTTGTTTGTGATAACCAGCACTAGTACAAAATAGGTCTGCCCAAACGATTATTAGAACCGTTCGGACAAGTCAAAATAGCTTAAATGGTTTAAACCGTCTGAGTTAATTATTCCAAACGATTACAACCGTTTGGACTATTAGATAAACCCAAACGGCACTCCCAAACGGGTTAAATCGTTTGGGATATTTCAGCCCAAACAGGTTAAAACTGTTTGGGAGTTATGCTAGGGTTAAAAAAAATTGCCTTTGGAGACCCGCTCGTCCTCCAAATTTCACCTGCGCGGCGCCAAATATTTCATCGATCCCCAAATTCCCCTCTGCCTCATCTACTCGTGATCTTCGCTCCACCTCCCTCATCTACTCCTGATTTTTTCCTGATCTTCACCTCTGCCTCATCTTCGCCGGACGCACCTCCGCCTCATCTTCGTCTCCCCTCGTAATCCTCTGCCACCTCATCTTTGCGCCGCTCTCAATCCTCCGCCGTCTCCTCCTCTGCCTCCATCGATTCCTTCTTAGCGTTGGTCTTTGCCAATTCGTAGGTTCGGGTCGTGTTGCTTCTCCGCCTCCTCCTCCACCGCGTGCCTCCACTGTCTCATCCTTAGGTCGCCCCTTTATCCTCTGTAAACTAATATTATCTACTCTCAACAAAACCCTAAACCTAATTAATTTGTGTTCGTTATAGACAGGGATATCTCACGTAAAGCACTCGGCCCTTGATTGTATTATGTTAGAGCTCCTACCCTCATACTAGATATTATTATGTTAACTTACATCAAATTGAGATATATAGAATGCTAATTTATATATTGTTGCTGTTGTTGTGTGGTGTATATGCCTTCGGCTATTCCTTAACGGTTGCACACGGTTTTCTTTTTATTATATTTTCTTGTATGTTTAAGCTAAATCATCGATACTTTGAGTTCTTTCTATTGAAGTCTTTTTATTCTGTGTGACTGCCTTTAAACCAGTGTATTAAACACCTCTTAGAGCATCCTTGGCTTGTACTTGTTGAGACTACACATTGACGTCAATATTCACTTGGGAACATTTTATGTTGTTCTAAAAAGACATATGAAGCTTTAATGAAAACAAATCTTTAATTTAAGGAACTAACATGAACACCAATGGACAAGGAGAAAGCAATGCCTTTATCTGGATTGGTTTAGAGTTTTAAGAGTCTTTAGTTCATTTTACTAAGTTATCCGAGTGCATCTTTTCCTCCAAGATTTTTAGTATTGATAAAATACAAGACTATTGAGGGATAATGATGTCACATGATTAAGGAATGAGAATAGAGGAGTTGCTATTAGATGAACATGTTCCTTTTTGGCTTTTAATTGTAACCTTATATTCGAAGCAAAGTAATGATCATGCTTAGCTTATTCCTAAATCCATGCTTAGCTTATTCCTAAATCCATATTTTAGCAAAGTAATGATCATACTTAACTTACTTCTCTGTAAATATGGAACATCAAAAGATAACCTTAAAGCTCGAAGGGATCTGCAGGCGTGGAACATTAGAAAAGAGTTGCATCCTATACCGAAGGCAGTCAATCTTGACCAATTTGTACTCCCCAATGCTGTGTATCACATGTCACTAGATGAAAAGAAATAATTTCTTTAGGTGTTACATGAGTTGAAGGTTCCTACAGGGTTTTCAGGATCATTTGGTAAGAAGATAAAGATTGTTAAAGGCAAGATCGAAGGGTTGAAGAGTCATGATCACCATATTATTATGGTAAAGGCAAGATCGAAGGGTTGAAGAGTCATGATCACCATATTATTATGGAGCATCTTCTTCCACTCTCTCTCAGGACTTCTCTCCCTAAATCAGTCGGTTTAGTGATATATTATTATGGAGCATCTTCTTCCACTCTCTCTCAGGACTTCTCTCCCTAAATCAGTCGGTTTAGTGATAAACGATTTTTGCAGATTCTTTCAGGAATTGTGTACTAAAAACATCGAGGATGATAAGTTGAAGAAGCTAGACGCTAAAATTCCCTTAATTTTTTACAAGCTTGAGCGGATTTTTCCACCATCATTCTTTGATATCATTATACACTTGATTGTTCATCTTGCAACCGAGGCTAGCCTTGTCGGACCAGTACAATATCGATGGATGTACCCCATCGAAAGGTATCTTTAGTTTTATAGTTAACGTAATCGATATATTTTTATTTTACATCTTAGATGTGGTGATTTAGTGTAAGCTTTTGTAGGTACTTTCTCACTTTGAAAAATTACATTCGCAATTGAAATCGACCCGAGGGTTCTATTATGGAAGGTTATCTGCTAGAGGAAGTAACCACTTTTTATTCCCGTTATCTGGATGAAGACATTAAGGCAAAACTCAACATACCTCTTGTGATTCATGATGGTCCATCAAAAAAGCCAGATTACAATAGATTGAATCTCGCATTTATCAACAAGATTTATCAATTTATCCTTCTCAATATCGAATGCCTTGGAGAAGTTAGAGAGTATGTCTATTTCACATAATGCTATATATGTTTACTACACCCAAATATACTTCTCACATTACCTACTATTTTTTGACATTAGAATACACAAGGATGAAATACGTGCAATGCATAGTAATTGGAATGAGGCACGAGTTGAAACACATCATCAAGATAATTTTTGCAATTGGTTTAAACATTATGTAAGATTTCTATTTTCTCATTTTTTAACTTATTCATTCAATTTAATCTAACATCTTTATGTAATTGCCATATTGACCTTTTTGCCAGAACCGATTACCTAGTGTAGAATTGATATTAGATAAGGAACTTGGATATTTGGCTACACTTCCAGATGCTGAAGTTAAATACTATAAAGGATTCGATGTTGGAGGTTACAAGTTTGAAATCAAGTCTATAGATGAATCTCGAACCACTCAAAATAGTGGAATTACAACCCTAGGCACTAATGACGAGATATACTATGTATACATTGATAACATACTTGGTATCAACTATCCAGGTCGAGCAGGATGCACTTGTCTTTCAATGTGTTTGGTATGATATGAAGACTAGAACTGGTAAGTGGAGAGACAATTACGGGATTTGGGTAGATGAATATGGATTGACGAGTGTAAACACCACACGTTTTTCCTTTGAGGACGATCCATTTATATTTCCAGAACAAGCATTTCAAGTATACTACTCAAAGTGCTTAAGGCATTCGGGGTGGAGTGTTGTATGTTAATGGAGGCCCAGGGATACTTATGACGTCCCACAGTTCATAGATTCGGAGGTCGTAGAGATCAATGATGACGAAGAATTTGAGAAGGGAGGGGTTGTATGTCAAGATAAATCTCCTGAGTATGATAAAATTTCATGAGTTAGGAATGATTTGAATAGTGAAATACTTGTAGATATTACTACAACTTCTACGGAATCTGTAGAACCTAACACTTCTGTAAAGCGAAAAAGGTAGCCATTATAAAAATCATGTTGTTTAAAATTATATCTTCAACTTGATAAATATGTCTATTTCACATATATCTTATATGAATTGTAAAATTCTTTATAGGGCTTGATGAATATGTCTGGAGTTCCATCACGAAGCAAATCACGTAGAATTCTACATCGCGGAGACCTGCAACGTCAGGTGAGAAAGAGTAAGAGAGAACTTGAATCTGCTACAGATACACAGCACGGAGACCTGTAGTGTCAGGTGAGAGAGCGTAGGAGAAAACTTGAATCTGCTCATGTTGCTACATCCATACCTAGCATTGGGGAGTCTACTCCAGTTAGAGGTAACTATTTTTTTTCTTTTGATTCTGTTTTAACATGACACCAAATCTTTATCCTTTACTTATAAAAATCTAATCAGTTGCAAAAAAGTTTTTTATTTGCAATCTATCTCTTACATAGATATAAACGCAAATCAACAAGCACCTACACAAGAAAATGATTTACACACAACCCCCCCTTCACACTCCATACCTTCTAGACAATCATCAGGTCAGTATCTTTCTTCATTATCTTTTGGTGATAAATGTGCTCTTTGCTAAGAAATGCTTACATAATGCTTCTATCTCTTACATAATTTTAAAAGACTTCTTTACAAGTTCACCTATTATTAGCGTCCCAATTCTGTCTTTTAATCATCTTACCCACACATGTGCACCGGTGTTTGCACAAATTACTATAATCTGCCTGCTCCCTTTATAAACTTATGTTATCCAATCTATTTATTGCGAGAAGTAGAGGGTTGCATTTTGCATTGGAAAATATTAGGCTGAATTTAGATGTTTATTTAAGAAAAATGAATTAGTTTGCTTTGTGTATACTTAATTGCTCATTATGATCGCTTTAGTTGTACAGTAATGGACGTGGCTTGTGTAGCATAGTTTGAATTAAATTTAACAGGTTTATGCATCAGCATTAGCAGCCATAACTTTCCTTAGAACTAGCACGTTATCATGCATAAATTTTCCTCAAAACTGAACTAGAATATTATCATGCATAAAATTTCCTCAAGACTATCACACATTATTAGCATCTTGCAGTGTGAAGCCACGCTAACTAGCTAACTAACTATGCGAAGTTGATTGGCAATGCATTTGATAATCAGATTAATGCCAAAAAAACTCTAGGAGAAATTAATAGCATGTGTATCTACTGTGTATCTGCAAATACACAGCAGATACACATTGTTATGTATCTGCTGTAGATACACACTGTTGTGTATCTACAGATGCACAGCAAATCTGCAGGTGTGTGTATCTGCAGATACACAGTAGATACACACTGCTGTGTATCTACTGCAGATACACAACAAATATACAGTAGTGTGTATCTGCTATGTATCTGCTGTGTGTGTCTGCAGCAGATACAAAATGTACACAGTTGGAATAAAACCAATTAATTTGTTAACCCAAAAGACTACAAGAAAAGTTATTTATGAAAAATCTAGTGCAAAGAAGCAGGGGTGGAGCAGGATAATATATATATTAGTTGGCCTTCTTGAAAATATGGATTTGCCTATATGTGATATTAATGTAGTTGTTTTCGTCATCTTCTAATCAATTATATTGTTTATTGTTTGTTTTTAGTAATTACTTAAGCTGCTAACTCAGATCATGCAGTTTGAACATACATAAATAATTTTTATTGTCTAGCTGCATCTATATCTGCACCGGCATGTGTTCCAAAACACTCTTTTAATCTGCGTCCTAATCGTGCTCTGAGACGTGCGGAGCGACAGGGCGATGGACGTAGCTGTTTGTGTAAATATATCATTTTAATTTATATTATTTATTATTCTTAATATTATCTAATATCATATTTGTCTCATCGCATATAGTGCAGTCATAATCCTCTGTTCACACTCGAGGCTCCAATACTAAACCTAACCTGAAACCTGATGCTGAAAAGGGAGAGAAGGCATGGCCTCTGTAGCTCAATAATAGGGGCCGCCCCATCAGTGAGTATGCTGAGAAATGGGGAAAGTATGTGTGGGTGGAGAGCCGTGTGTACTGCAAATATCCTCTTCATTTAGAATGGGGCGATAAACATAATAGGTCATTTGACAATTTCTTTATAAGATGTCAGGTATAAATATATTTATCTGATTAATTTGTTATCATTAGGTACAATCTATTTTAACCATGTGATTCATTTATTGAATATTCAGAAGGATTATGAGTTTATCTCCCTGGATCCTAATCAGCCTCTCTCCCGTAATATTGTTTATCGAGTAATGAAGTCTCAGTTGCAAGAGAGGGTCCGGTATAATAGGTGTCAGGTAAAACAAGAATGTTTTGAGGTGTTGAAAAATACTCCCGAAGCAGAGGGGGAGGCTCTTTGGACTACTCTAGCATTTTCTTGGATTGATAGAGACTCATGGGCTAATTTGTGTGCTTATTATGATTCAGAGGACAAGAAGGTGTATAGTTTAAACTAAAATCAAATGTTTAGTAGGTAATTATAATTTTTCCTTTGTTTGATTACAAATCTAAATATGATAATAACATGCAGGATGAGGCAAGACGTAATGCGCAGAATCGGGCGTCAAATTTGCATAGTCGAGCAACCTATACAGGTGGCTCGAGGAACATGTGTCGGGCTATTGATCGATTGGTAAATTTGCTTCTTAAAGCTATTTAAAATTCATATTTTATAATTCTCAATGATTTCATCAATTATAGAGCAATTTTTTGGTGAATTGTAGAAATGTCAAATCATTGAGGATGGTGACATACCTACAATGTTGAAACTATATTTGGGTACCCACTCGTCATCAGTAAATAAGATCACTGGAGAGTATACATACCCGGAGAACAACACTGAGTATTGTGTAAGTCTTCTGGATGAAAATATGTTTACTACAACCAAATTTCTTGATTTTTGTCCCCATAAATATGTTTTTTCTTTCTAGATTTAACAAAACTAATTATTTTACCCCATGTTCCAGTTCTCAATTCATTCTTCCTAACCTAAATTTGATTCCCTATGTGTAAATGATATTTATTTTTTAAGTTGATTTCCTGTGTGTAAATGATATTTGTTTATTAAGTTCAATTCAAGTTGTTTCTGAGCATGAAAACTATACATCATCATCATGCTTGTTAACATCATGCTTGTTAACATTGAACCCAAAAGGAACTTCCTCACATGACCTCTTTTTAGAAGATACACAACAGTGTATCTGTAGAAGATACACAGCAGTGTATCTATAGCAGATACACACTGCAGTGTTTCTACAGCAGATACACACATGCTGTGTATCTGCTACAGATACACATGCAGATACACAGCAGTGTATCTACAGCAGATACACAGCAGTGTGTATCTGCTGCAGATACACAGTAGATACACAAATGCTATGTATCTGCAGTGTGTATCTGCTATAGATACACTGCTGTGTATCTGCAGATACACAATAGATACAAACTGTTGTGTATCTGCAGCAGATACACACAGCTGCAGATACACAGCTGTGTGTATCTACAGAGACACAGCAGATACACACTGTTGTGTATCTGCTACAGAACACATGATTCACCCTTTACCAGTTGGAAAAGTTAACAACGTCGCCAATAATGTCAGTGATCACTACAGGTTAAACATAAGGCAGAATAGGAAGCAAAGACATGAAACTCCAAAATGAAAAAAAAACAATCTTCTGTAATCATTTGAACTTAATAACGCTTGCCATGTAAAAACTAATCATAGTCACATATATGCAATTTGAGTTTAAGAAGAAAGGGGAACAATGTACTCACTGTTTCCGGACAGGAGGAAGCTTCTTGGTCCTCTTGTAATGTCGAACAAGATGGTGAATCCTGCTCTCAACCAGGATAAACCTGAACTTAGAGTCCTTACTCTAGTTTATTTCTGTATATTGCCTTTAGTAAATCATCTACACTTCATTTGCTATAATCCATATCAAGGATAGAATTGCTTTTATGTTATAATCATACTTCTATTTTTTTTATTTCTTTCTTAAATATATCTACTTTTGCATTGTCGACTTACAGTTGACTACTTTATATTTTGTAGAATCGAGTCACCTAGGAGGCAACCTTATCAGGGGTCGATTCAAGCACAGAGGACGATGCACTTTGTTTCACCCAGATGTTAGATTCCCTACAAGGAGGGCATCATGGTGGTTATGAAAGAGGCATGGGCATTGGTGCCACTCGGACTTAATTGAGGGCGTCCTCCATACTAGAAATCGACACTTCTAATCAGGAGCTACGTCGCGAGGTGGTTGATCTTAGAGCTCAGGTAGCTGAGATGGATAGTCTCAGGGAGGAGCTTAGGGAGTAGTTTAGGTCTCAGATGCATTTGATTACTAACAATATGGTACATACACACTCTCGCATACACATGTACATTGGCACAAATATACATACACGTATACACATAAACATACACACAAACTTAACACTCAGACATGTATACACTCATGCATTGCTACTACTTTATAGGTTAATTCTCAGGGCACTCGTTCTACTCCCACTCGTAGTGATCCACCAGCTTTTACGCGTCCGACTCCAATTCCTCAGCCCGCTACAGATATACTTCATTCTATTCGTCCTGCTTCGACTGCTAACACTTCTACTTCCAGTGCTCAAGGTTTGTCACATGAGAATCTTGCTAGGATATTTACAGGCTTGAGGCGTTCGGGCTTGTCCCAAGAGGATATTCTTCGAGGAATTTCTTTTGTTCCTTGATTGGATAAATCAGACTATTCTTATCTTATATTTTGGATGTACGAGATATTTTGGATATTAGAGATAAATATATAATATTGAATGCTTTTCATTGTGAGATATTGAGTAATTATTGTGCATGTATCTCTAATATTGCATATTGAGTAATTATTGTGTATTTATATATAATATTGAATATTTAGCACCGCTTGAGATATTTTTGTGTATGTATATGTTTTTGATTCATTGTGTAAAATGTGTATATTAAATGTAAGCAGGTAAATAAATAAAATAGCCGAAATGAAAAAAAATATTAAATTTAATAGGCCAAACGGTTAAAACCGTTTGGCCAAATACTTGTCTCATACGGGTACACCCGTTTGGGACCGCAAAATATGCCAAACGGTTTTAACCGTTTGGCATATATCGAGGTCCCAAACGGGTGCACCCGTTTGGGACAAGTTCCAAACGGGTACAACCGTTTGGGCGACCGTTGGGGAAAAGTCATCACCAATGGCTTTAGCCCAAACGGGTGTTTTTTCTCGCCCAAACGGTTGTAACCGTTTGGGAGAGTATTTTCCCAAACTTTTGTACTAGTGCAGGATAGTTTTCATATTCATCATATTACAGTCTTCATTATTACAAGATGATGGTTTGTTTTTCTTATTTGGGTTATTTGCATATATACCCCTTGAAATCATGGGCATTCGCAAAACTACCCCCAAAAAATCTCAGTATTTGCAAATCTGCACCTCAAATCATCAATTTTGTAAAAGAGATACCTTCAATTCAATCAATCATCAACTTTGATAGGCTAGCTTGTAACCGTAGTGTAAATTATCAACAACATAGTCAAGTTTGATCATTTGCTGAAATTGATAATTTGAGGGGTAGTTTCGCAAATACCCATGATGTAAGGGGTATATACGCAAATAACCCTTGTTATTTGTTCGCGTGTTTAGACCTGGGAGCGTTTAGGTTTTTGTTCTTAGCATCAGATAATAAAGGTTTCCGGTTGGCGGTTCAGGTTTCTTACTGTACAAGATTTTTGTTTTTGGCTTATTAAATTTTGATAGGCTTGCCATGTTTAAGATTAGAAGTAAGATGAATTACATGCAACGGCAGGTTATTGGACTAAGTTTTTGATTGTAGTATGCTTTTTGTAATTGCGATCAGTTTCATGTTTTTGACTTTTAATTATCGATGGATGATAAAAAGTTGCAGGTTTGTTGTTAGAGCATCTCCAACAGCTTCACCATAATTTCTCTAAAATGGTGAAGCAAAATGCCAAATTCTCTAAAAAAAATTTGTTCCAAATCCAACAGCTTCCACATTTTAGGGATTTAGGCATTTATTACAACTATAAAACATCCTACATACTCAATAATTATTAAGAAAATTTAGGGATTTAGGCATTTATTACAACTATAAAACATCCTACATACTCAATAATTATTAAGAAAATAAATGTTTGATATTTTATTATAACAATATACTATAAAACATCCTACATACTCAATAATTATTAAGAAAATAAATGTTTGATATTTTATTATAACAATATATAAGTCAATAAAGTATTAGATATATATTTTTCTCTTCTTTGGAGAATGTGAGATATTTATGATAATGTTACTTTCAAGAATTTGGAGAAGGACGAATTTTTGCAGATTACTGCAGATTTGGGGAAAGACCCTCTTTTTTTCTTCTCCATCCCCATTTTAGGGAATGAGATGGAGAAACCGATGGACCTAAAAATAGCTCTATATTCCTCAAAATTGAGTATATTAAGATGATGGGGAAACTGTTGGAGATGCTCTTAGTGCTTCTTCCTGCATTTTGTACCAAGACTAATTTGTGGTTTTATTGTTTCGGAGCGTTATCAATTTTAGTACAGGAATGGTAATAAATAATTTAACTGACGAAAATTCTCTCTTCCTTGCAGTCTGAGAATCTTCTGTTTGAGTCATTAGGACCGTTGCAATTAATGAAGCTTCCAGTGGACACCATCAAGGCCGCGGAGGACGTTACAACCTCAGTAAAATATTTTCTCGAAAATACCACTTGGAGAAGCAAAAAAAATGGCCCACATTCTCATCACCAACTGGGAGTTAATTTCTTCTGAATAAATGGATGACCGATACCTAAGAAAGCATCGATTTATGTTCTGCTGGTGAGGGTGGACTTCCTTTTAATATTGGTGGCCTTTTGGCTTCACAGACTTCGACATTTGATCCTTCGAATTTCTTCGACGGGATGGCTGGTGAGTGTTCTCTTAGCAGAAGAGAGCCCAAGAGAGCATTCAAAAAGATCCATCGACAAGCCTCAGGAGACTTTCATTAATGAGTTGGGTTCTAGGAATGAGCCATCGAATGAAACAGAGAGTTGTTTAAATGTTTTACCAAAAGGGTGTGGAGAAAATTAATCGGAGGGAATACCGAATACTTAGTTGGAAAAAGGTGAAATATTCTAGCACAAAACCTCAGGAAACTTTGAAAAGAGGATGAAATTTGAAGAAACAGCAAAGAAGAACACGAAATTTGAAGTGCATAGGTATGGCTACGGGTCCGTCGACCGACGACATAAGCCCGGTCGACCGATAGACGGTAGGATTATAGGGTCTGAAACTCTGTTCTAGTCGATCGACCGAATGAGTTCGACCGGTCGACCAAAAATCTGGTCGGTCGACCAAACGCTTATGGTCGGTCGACCGAAAACATGCACGATTACAGGGCTGGAATTTATCTTTCTGGCCGGTCGACCGCATGGTTATGTTTGGTCGACCACGAAGCGGTTATGGGCAAGAGTTGGTTTTCCTGATTGGTTTTGGATTTGGTTTTCATATAAATAGAAACACGCGTTTCTAGGATTTTTTAGGGAGCATTTGAATCAGAGAAAGGAGAGACTTTTGAGCACCTTGAGAGGGAGATATTATGAGGTAGTTGAGATCTTTGGTTAGGGTTATATTTGAGTGATTTTGTGAATTGTAACCCATTATTTTCTACTCCATATAGTGAAATATCCTCATCCTCTCTCCGTGGATGTAGGCAATTGTCTAACCATGTAAATCTCTGTGTTTGGTTTTATTTGTGTCCTATTTGGTGGATTGTACTCGCGATTTGATTTGGTTCTCTTCTCTCGTGTCTTATCGATTCATTTGGTTGTCGAACACGCTTCTGCAAGGCGCGCAACAATTGGTATCAGAGCTCTAGATTTGGGTGGAGGGAGATTCATTGTAGAAGTTTGGTTCTTGGAGTTTTAGGCTTCAGTAGAGATAGAGTTGTGGAGTTACCGTTGGAGATCTCACTTTTCCTCGTGTGGTTAGGAGATCGTATTGGAATCCTATCTAGAGTTCAGTCGGGTACTTTCTTAATTTCTATCAAAGTTTGAATCTTTCTTTACAATTTGGAGTTGTTTGCAATGGGAGAAGAAGTTGGTGAAAGGAGCAAGACGATGGCGAGTACAATTTAGGTTAGATTTCAAAACACTAAAATTAATATGGTGAAGTATGATGGCAAAATCAAATTTGGTTTGTGGATGAGCAACGTACATGACGCTCTAAATGCCCAAAATTTGGAAGAGACCATTATAGTCCATGAGAGGTCACCGAAATATGATGAGGCGATATGGGACAAGATAAATAGAAACGCTTGTGGGGTGATCAAGTCTTGTTTGAAATAAGATCTGAAATACGATGTGATTGGGATGACGTCTACGATGAAGATGTGGGAGATTCTTAACAATAAGTACCTTACAAAGAGTGTTGAGAATTGATTGCACTTGCTGTGAAGATTATTCAGATTCCAGATGTCCAGGGGTACCTCACTTGCGACTAATGTGAACAATTTTACAAAGTTATTGTCAGACTTGGCGAATGTGGATGAGAAGATAACAAACAAGTACAAGATGATTATCTTGTTAGGCTCCTTACCCGATGAGGAGTATGATACATTCGTGCTCACTTTGTTGAATGAGAGATCTTCCATCACTAACGGTAAAGTGACTAACGCATTGACAAACTACGATTTGAGGAGGAAGAACAAAGAGACTACTCGTGCTAGCACTTCAGGAGAGGCCTTGTCGACGAAAGGTACGTAGAAGTCTATATCCAAGAGGTGGTAATAGGAACAGGTCAAAATCAAGGGGCCACCACCAGTTAGCGAATAACCAGTGTGCGTTCTGTAAGGAACAAGGATATTGGAAGAGGGATTGCCCGGAGCTCAAGGAGAAGGAGAATAGCAAGAAGAAGGGCTCGAAGGCCAATGAGGTGAACGTCGCGAGATGTGATGATTCTAATGATTCGTGCTTTTCTCTATTGATTACTCCAGAGGTGAACCATGTGGATACATTTGATTAGATGCTTGATTCTGGTGCTACTTATCATGTGACTCCCCGACGAGATTGGTTTGCATCGTTCGAGAGACTCGATGGGGGCGTGGTAGTCATGGAAAATGATTAATTCTGTGGCATTTGTTGGATAGGTACCGTCAGGATTCGGATGCACGATGGAGTAGTTCATGAATTGAATGAAGTGATATTTATTCCTCAGTTGAATTTTTTTTATTTTAGTTAGAGCTTTGGAGGCGAATGTATCAAGATGATATTTGAGAACGCTGTAGCGAAGGTTACAAAGGGATCTTTGGTGGTGATGAAGGAAGTCCGTAGTAAGAATTTGTATTATCTGAAGGGGAGCACCGAGATTGGCCAGGTAGCTTCAGCTATTTCGGAGGAAGAAGTTAGCAGGCTTTTGGCACTATAGGTTGGGGTACACAGGTAAAAATTCACAGCAAGCTTTATGCAAGCATGAACTATTAAAGGGAGCCACGAGTAAAAAAGTTAAGTTCTGTGAGCATTGTTTTCTTGGCAAGAAGACAAAGATGAAGTTCAGGATAGCCATCAATAGGATGAGGGGCATATTAGACTACATGCACACAGATGTTTGGGGTTCCACCAAGACGCCATTACTTGGTGGTCAACATTGGTTCGTCATGTTTGTAGATGACTATTTTAGACATTGTTGGGTGTACACCATGATAAAAAAGAGTGAAATCCTAGATATATTTGTGGAGTGGAAGAAGAGATTGGAACTGCAAACTGGGAGAAAGATCAAGACGTTGCGATCCGACAACAGCGATAAGCATACTTCTGACCCATTTCAGCAGCTATGTAGAGATTGTTGACCCTATAGTTTTGATGATGATTTGGCAAACAATTTATTACTAATAAGATTTCTAGTGTTTTTGTATTTATGGTCTCTTTTCAGGTATTTCAACACAAGTCAATCAAGCGTTAAAGATTCAAGTTCTATTGTGTGGTTTTACCTAGGTATATTGTTAAGTTTACTTACATATATTGTATGATTATATCTAAGCTCAATATATATACACTTAACACGATTTTTTTGACGTTTTCTATCATATAAATGATTTTTCTTCAAACGTTGTTACAATAACTTTTATCTCGTGTTTACAGCTCTTTCACACTTCTTTATATACATATAATATATGCACAATATATATATATATACATGTTTACAAGCTCTATGTCAATTTCCATGTTCGCGAAAAACAGGTTTTTTGAACACTTTTCAAAAACAGGAAGTTTTCACAAACGAAAATTGATTTTCCAAAAATTTCTTTTCAAACACGTTTATTTCATCATTTAGAAACTTTCCCCAAAGTTTCATTATTTTTGGATTGAATTTGATATTTTTTATGGATTTTCTAACCAACCCCAAAACCTGGAAATGTGCATATATCAGTTTTCGGTCGACCGGTACGGTCGACCGACAGTTGTTCCTTTTCTGAGAAAATTTCCAGAGAGTTTTCCGGTCGACCGGAATTTCCATCGGTCGACCGAAATTTTCATTCGGTCAACCGAAATTTCCGTCGGTCGACCGCCAGCTTTAAAACTCCGTTCTCTGGGTTTTTGAACTAAGCGGTCGACCGGACCGGTCGACCGCCGAGTTGTCAGAATGAGCATAATGGCTAGTTTTTCAAATGGGTTTTTTTGGTCTTTTACTTATTTCTAGCTGTTTTATTGGGGTGCTATATACACCCCATTGCTGCTCTTCCTCTTTATAACTAAGAAATCCAAGTTTGTTGTTTAACAAGATATTAATCGTGTTTAAGAGCTGTTTAAGAGTTGTTTCATTAATCAGTTTTCAAGAGAAGTTTTTCTACAACAAGAAGAGTCTTTCAAATTCTATTGAGATCATCAATTCTATAGCTCTCCTTGTTCATTGAGAAGTTTTCTAAACTCTTTCCTATATAGCTTATTATTTCACTTTCATTATGATTAGCTATATTTATTGAGTTATAGTTATTGAGTTTCATTCACTATTTTCACACACACTTATTAGTGTGATCTTTATTGTGTTCTCACTTGTTAATTGAGAACAAATCATTGTATTTAACTTTTATTTGTGAGAATCACTTGTAATACACTTGTACACCGAGAGAAGTGTGAGGAGAGAGAGACGGGGTCAAATCCAATAGGAGTGGCGTCGATTGACGAACCTAGGGAGAGGTTGTAATCGAGCACTTGAGGAGGAGGACACGGGCTAGGTTCCTACACTTAGTATGTAAAGTGTGATTGTTGAGTGATTGTGTAGTGTGTGAGTTTTCGGTGAACTTGTAAACCGAGTGTGAGAAGTTCCAGCTTCCAAACCGGATAGTGATAGTGGATATCTCCTCGAGGTGAGGAGCGGGGACGTAGGTCGTGGGGACGAGGACACGGGCTAGGTTCCTACACTTAGTGTGTAAAGTGTGATTGTTGAGTGATTGTGTAGTGTGTGAGTTTTCGGTGAACTTGTAAACCGAGTGTGAGAACACATCGACATTGCGGACAGAGTAACCTATCGGCTATTGGTTTGATTCCTCAAGTGGAACACTGTTGTTTGTTCGACGCGTCTTCTTCTGAATAGGTAGTGCTTTATTAGCTTTAGCAGGAGTCACACGTTTGGAATCACACCTGTGTGAGGGTGAAATTTTAACGGGCTCCTGGTTTTGTGCAAAATTACGAGAATCAACTTGTTAGGAGGTCGCGTATGACCCCCAGTCCCGATGGTTACTCGGGGTTCCTTCAACGGTCCCAAGCATTCCTTAACAACCGCTTTGCCTTGATCTTCGTTTAAAGAACCCATGTGATTCTTCAATGGAATTCTAAATTTGGAGAGATCCACGCTGTCATTAGGCTTCACCGAAGGTGAGGGAGCAATAGGAGCAGGATCTGAAGTTGACGAAGGCTGGGGAACAACGTTGCTTGTTTTAGCCTTAGGTGTTGATTTGGCCTTTGGCATCCAAATTCGTTTGGATCTTGGTGATCTCTTAACCGCCTCTTCATTTTGTGTTTCTTGTGCTTTTCGGACAAGGATCTGGGCATGTGTAAGAAGTGCGCAATGCTTCTAAATGTGCTCCTTAAGAGTGGAACGGTTCTGTTTGACACGAATCCATTCGTTAGTAGGTAGTTGGGAAGAGGTTCACGAATCTTGTTGTGGAGATGGCTTAGACACTTGGCGTTTTCTAAACTCTAGATCTGCTTGGTAATGGAGTTCGTCCACCGGATCCAAAGCCTTGGCGAATTGGCATGCGAGGCGTTGACGTTGCCTTTGGCGTGCTCTCCTTGATAGAGTTAGCGCGCCTTCAGCAGTTAACTCCTTGATCGCGGAGGAGTTCAGATCTACAGATCTGGTCTTATTGGATGCCGACGGATCATTGTGATGTGCGGCTATAGCAACTGTAGCAGGGAATTTTCGCCTTCTTGAGTCTTCAGATCTGAAGACCAGTGAATCTTTCGGGCGGAGGAGGCCTTCCTACGCTTACGAGGAGGGGAGGATCTAGAGGATGAGGAGGAGATGTACTCCTCGAACTTCTGTTAGTCGAACTCGTATTTGACCTCTTCAGCCACGAGGATCTTGATCGTTGGCTGCGGCACGACAGCCTCAGAGATGTGACTGTTGGCTCCCACTATGGTCGCCAGCTTGTTTGGATGGGAAATCGATTTATTCATTGTATAACTTATTACAACTTTAGTCGTTACAACAAGTTCAAAAAAGATCGGTCTTTTTATAAGACCTTTACATAATAAAATTAAAATTATAATCTCCTTCAACAAAATCCAACGGGTGTTTATCGCCCGCTGCTTGCGTGGAATCTTTGCCTGTGATAGGAACGTTGATATTCGTGGACCACCAAACGATCAAATAAGATCCGGAGTTTCGTTGATTCATGAAGGAATCAAGAAACTAAAGCAATTATCTCGGTAACAGTGAGATAATCACTCTTCTCGAGATCACTGTAATGGGGCAATCTCAAGGGAAGGAACCTGGCTACATATCTGACGAACTCCTCTTCTTTATGCCGAAGAATTCGCTGATATCTCCTACTCCTACTCCTCTCTAAAATTCATGGCTCTTCAGTCCTCAGTTCGGCAGGGCTTCACCAATGCTCGAGAATTCTAGATCTGAAAAAATAAAGGCCCTGGGGTTGTATTTATAGGCTTCGGGACCTCTGTTTTCGGATAAGAATGGTTGATTTACTCTTATCCTCAGTTGTAACCAGTTAACCATGTTCTTGGATGATATTTTATCAGTTGGAACAAATCTAGACAGTTAACTTCAAAAAACAGCTTAAAACTGCTAAAAATCGATTTTTAGGGCTACAGACACCCGTGGGTGTCTCGACTTGGCCGAGATACTCATGGGTGTCTCGGCCTGGTCGAGACACCAGTGGGTGTCTCAGGTATTTTGGTCCTAACTTCCTCATATGACCTCTAAATAATATGGTTCAAGATGTGTTGGAAAGCTGATGAAGATATCTACAACTTTTTTCTTTTGATCATTTTATATTCGAATCGAATTATGACCAAAATCTCCATTCTTCTCCGAGACACCAATACTATCTCGGAATTCTGAGGTAGTTGGTATTTTGGATTTATCTCTCTCATACGATCTCAGAATGAGTTAATCAAAGATGAGTTAGAAAGATAACAAGGAGCTCTATAACTTTCATCTTTTGACCTTCTTTAGATTCAAAGCGAATTATAGTCAAAACAGCTTTACAAGGTCCGAGATACCTATGGGTGTCTCGCTGAGGCTTGGAGCATTGTTCCACACGTCCGTCCATTTTTATCGTATTTTCGTCATCCGAACTCAGAATTGTACGATTCAATATGCGTTGGAAAGCTGATGAGAAGATCTATGAGCTTTCATGATTGAATCATATGTGGAGTAAATGGGACATGAGGGGTGCTTCATCTTTCATAAACAATGCGTAACTCTCGATCCATTCGTGTTTCCGTTATTCTGAAGTTCCGTCGCTTTGCATGGTTCGTTGACTCACTTCATACGCTTGTCAATGTCAAATGAGCTTCTGTGATTCGGATAGCAATGTTTATTGTCATCTCTCTATCTCGGGTCACGTGTGGGAACCTATAGGCATTTTTAGATGCCTACAGGGTTAGAGGTGTGAAAAATTTTGTAACTCTATTTTGAGAGGAGGGTTACTCTTAATTGAGAAGACCTTCCAATTTTGTAAATTTTTGTCACAATCAATAAAAGAATTTTTTTTACCTCTTCATATTTTTCTTTTCTTCTCTTTGTTTGATGGTGAAGATGGGATGAAGATGAAGATCAAGAGTGAGATTTGCTTTCATCTTGAGGCTAGAACCCTCTTGGGTGGTAAATTTCCTCTTTGTTAATATTTTTATCTTTTTATTTTCTTGCTTAAATAGCCACGAGGCTATAATCCTTTTGCTTTAGATTTATTTCATGCTTATAGAGTAGTTTATTTCATGCTTATAGAGTAGGTTTATTTTCTCTTATTTAATTCTTGCAATTTATTTTGTAGTTTAGTTTTTATAATTTATTTTGTAGTTTAGTTTTTATAATTTATTTTGTAGTTATATTTTATTTTCTTACACTATTTACCTTGAGGCTAGAACCCTCATGGAATTAGTTTTTATTTTCCTTTATTTTCATATTCTTTGATTCGCCTTGAGGATAGAACCCTCTAGGGAATTGCCTTTTCTTTTGAGGTGGGTTCAATTCTAGATTTCACATATCTTTAATTAAACCCTCGTTCTTTTTTTTTCTTTTTTTTTCCTTTTCTTTAATTTTCTTGATTTTTATTTCCTTCATTTTTCTTTCTTTCATTGTGATTTTATTTATACTTTATCTATCACTCTCAATATTATTTTTTACACACAATCATTCTCATTCTCTCAATCTCTCCACAATCACATCTATCATCACTCCTAATTGTTACGCACACAACATACGAACCGATTCTAGTAATTTTCTACAAACATCTTCCTTATGGGATCAATAACTTTTTATACTAGAACTTGATTAATTGTGCACTTGCAATTTTTGGTATATGTTTATGCCGCATCACGTGTACTATCGCAAGTTGAATGGAGGGGCGTACATTTACTTATTATTTTATGCCAATGACATGTTAGTTACTTCTATTTCCAGATCCGTGATAGATAGATTAAAGATTCAGCTTTCGAGCGAGTTCGAGATGAAGGATTTGGGTGTAGTTAAGTGCATTTTAGGGATGGAGATTGGCAGAGACAGAGACAGAGACAAGGGCAAAATTTGTTTGACATAATGATATGGGTGTATCTTCTTACTTACTTCGGGAACTTAGCGATCCTCATCAGGAGTATGAGGATAGATGATTCTCATGGTATCTTGAGAATAAAGATGTGGAAGAAGTCGTCGGGGGCGGCAACGTCGAAGACTGCAGGAAAGAACAGGAAGAAGGCTGCTGGTTCTTCTGCGGTCGACCGCGAATCAGCCACGGTCGATCGCGAACGTGTACGAAGCTCAGGAGGAGCTGGATCTGAAGACCGCAAAAACCCGGTCGACCGCACAGTAGACCACGCCATGAGTGTAATCAAAACTGCTCTCAAGTTTTGGTTCGGTCTACCTCGAATCAGCCATGGTCGACCGCGATACTTTCACGGTCGACCACCGTGGTTGACAGCGATGTAGTTTTGGGCCTGGGCCCAGTTTCCTACACTGTTTAGGATTTCTATTTGATATAAATAGAAACACGACTTTCCTAGGGTTTTCCAACTAGATTGTAATCAAAAAAGAGATCAGGGAGGTTGTTCTTTGATCTAGAGAGATTGTGAGAGAGAGATTTGTAATCTATTAATTCTCATAATCTAGAGAAAGTATTTTGCTTCGCCCAAATCAACTCTTTTGTGTGTTCTTTTGTTATTTTCTTCACAACCCACTCTTGATAATTCTACGATCAAGGTTGCTCGTACGACGACTCGTATCAAGTTGGTATCAGAGCGATCTGATCCTGCGAAGGGGGCATCCTGTGCATGGTCTTGACTCGATCGTAATACAAGAAGCTAGGCGAGATCCTTATTTCATTGGAATGAGTCCAGAAAATAAGGAAGAAGAAGATGACTGAAGTTGATAGCTCAGCAAGGCTAGATGCATTGGAGAAGCAGACGAAGACAATAGGTTCAACCCTCGTGCAGCTTGTCAATCTTGTCCAAGACAAAGGAAACAAGGAGGAATCTTCTTCGAAAGGTAAGAAGAAACTTGTGGAGTCCGATAGAGAAGGTGAGGATTCTGATTCATATGAGGAGGCCCGTATTGTTAGATCTGTTTCACACCAGGGATTTAAGGATTCTTACCAGAATTTGAAGATAGACTTTAAAGTGGAGATTCCTGTTTATGACGGATGGAGACCTATTTCACACTCTACAAATATTCATCCAAGGAGAAGCTCGTGTTCGTGACTCTGAAGCTTTCGGGGCATGCCTTGACATGGTGGAAATCCTATTGCAAGCAGGAGAAGAAGGTGGTATCGTGGAATAAGTTCAAGGAACTACTTAGGAAGTAGTTCTATCTGTTATTGTATGATAAAGGTTATGACAAGACGATCTTACCGCATGTGGATGAATTGTGGTTTGATAGAGAGGAACCGCTCAAGGAAGATTGCATTTTGGAGCGAAAAGTGACTACGACAAGACGAGGAACTAAAGAATCATTTTTGATCGGACGCCAAGGTCAGGTTCCTAGCAAAGCTAAGTGGTTCAACAGAGAAGGAGGGGCTCGCGAGTTCCCTCAACTCCAGTTCTAACTTGAACAGGACTTCAAGTTCCTAAAGGGGGGAGCCATGATACGGGTGTATCTTCTTCCTTACTTCGGGAACTTAGCGATCCTCGTCAGGAGTGTGAGGATAGATGATTCTTATGGTATCTTGAGAATAGAGACGTGGAAGAAGTTTTCGGGGGCAGCAACATCGAAGAGTGCAAGAAAGAACAGGAAGAAGGCTGCTGGTTCTTCTACGGTCGACCGCGAATCAGTCACGGTCGACCGCGAACGTGTACAAAGCTCAGGAGGAGCTGGATCTGAAGGCGGTCGACCGTTACGGTCGACCATCACGGTCGATCGTAAGAACCCGATCGATAACCACGGTCGATCACGCCATGACTGTAATCAAAACTGCTCCCATGTTTTGGTTCGGTCGACCGCGAATCAGCCACGGTCGACCGCGATACTTTCGCGATCGACCGCGATGCAGTTTTGGGCATGGGCCTAGTTTCCTGTACTGTTTAGGATATCTATTTGATATAAATAGAAACATGAAGGAGAAATCCACTCACAACTCGGTTTGGAAGCCGGAACTTCTTCTACACAATGATCTCCTCACGATCTCACAACTACACAGTTGATCTCTACTAGATCACACTCCTACACAGTTGATCTTCACAAGATCAAGCTCTCAAACAGCAGCAATGGTGTAAAAGCTCTCTTTTTACAAGTCCCTATGTCAAAGAGAAAGATTAAATTGAAGCTGGGATGTGAACTTGAGAAAAACACAAAAAACCAGGTTTTGAAAATTTTGGCTCTCAGTAAAACTAAAACTCTGGTTTTTCAAAGGCTTGGGACAATGAGGAAGAAGGAGCGTATGAGTTTAAATAGGAGAAACCAGCTGTTTAAACTCATACCCTAATCCCCCAAAATCTGGGAACAATCGGCGCTAAGATTGTGTACAATCGGTGCTGAAAACAGTACAAAAGACCGTTTGAAAATAAGCGGCGGTCGACTGTAAGATATTCACGATCGACCGGGAGCCAGATCAGAAACTGAGAAAAAATCCAGAGACTTCTGCGGTCGACCGCGGCGGTCGACCGTGGGAAATCTCGAGCTCACGGTCGACCACAGCGGTCGACCGTGAAAGTCTCTGCTGCCCACTGACGAATGAACTCAGACGCGGTCGACCGTGGCAGTCGACCACAAACTGATACATTCAAAATACTATTTTTGACTCACTTAAAAAATCTGTAAAATATTCATTTGACTTCCAAAAATTGTGAGACTTTGTAAAATGTTTTTAACATTAAAAACAAATTGTTTGGAAAAGGAATTTTTCTAATAGGTCCTCATACTTGTGAAAAATAGTATTTTGTGAATAAACACTTAAAACTATATGTATGAAACCTTATGTGTGATATCCCAATAGCTTCAATTTAAATCTAAACTATTTGCCTACATTTTAGTACTAGAGAAAAAATAAAAACTAGCTAATATCCTCACGTAGAATATAATTCTTTGAGTCTTGATATAGTTTGATTTGGATGAAGCTTCTTATTGCATTTAGTGTTCTTGAATGAACGTTGCTTCATCGCTATGCCTCCTCCTATTTTGGATATCATCGTTGTAGCGCATATTCCATCCAATCCTCCATAAATGGCACTAACAAGCTTGATATACGTATTCACTACATTTTCACTCAACAAGCCATTAGTACCGATAATGGTGGTTGTAAAACATCATAAAAACATAAGGGCTAACAATCTCCCCCTTTTTGATGATGACAACCAACCATTATATAAGAGCAAAATAAATATGGCTTATAGATAGAAGCTCCCCCTATCTATGAGCTCCCCCTTACTATGTACACAAATGAAGAGATTTCTCTACCCCTTTGTCACCATCAAAATGGGGTAAAAATAAATAAACAAAAACAAACAAAAAAATGCATGTGAAATGCAACTAAACAAGCAAGCAAATAGAACTTTCACATAGTGCATAAGTCTAAACCATTTCTTATGCGACAAAAATCATCTTCACCAAGAGGCTTGGTAAATATATCCGCTAATTGAGATTTTGTGTCAACAAACACAAGGGATACATCTTGTCTCTCTACATGGTCGCGTAAGAAATGATGACGCACATCAATATGCTTTGTTCTAGAATGCAAAACCAAATTTTTTAAAATATTAATAGCACTAGTGTTATCACAAAAGATTTTTATATTTTGAAAAATCAAATCATAATCAACTAAGCTTTATTTCATCCACAAAACTTGGGCACAATATAAGTCGGCGGCAATGTATTCCGCTTCCATAGTGGACAATGCAACACAATTTTATTTTTTGGAAACCTAAAAAACAAGAGAATTTCCTAAGAATTGGCATATTCCACTCGTACTCTTACGATCTACCTTACATCCGGCAAAGTCGGCATGACAAAAACCATATAAGTCAAAAGAGATGCTCTTAGGATAAAATAAACCAAGATCAATAGTTCCATGCACATATTTAATAATTCTCTTAACGGCAATCAAATGAGATGCTTTAGGAGAAGCTTGAAAACGTGCACATGCACACACACTAAACATGATATCGGGTCTACTAGCGATGAGATAAAAAAGACTACTTATCATACCTTGGTATAGTTTTTGGTCCACATCCTCACCACTATCATCCGCATCAAGCTTGACAATTGTACTCATGAGAGTTGGTGCATGCTTAGAATTCTACAAATTAAATTTCTTCACCAATTCTCTAGCATGCTTGCTTTGAGAAATGAATATTCCATCCTTAGTTTGCTTGATTGGAGCCCGAGAAAGAATATGAACTCTCCTATCATGCTCATCTCAAAATAATCTTGCATAACTTTAGAAAAATCCTTGCAAAGAGATTCATTAGTAGCACCGAAAATAATATCATCAACATATATTTGCACTAAAATAAAATCATTTTTTCTTTTTTTTACTAAAAGAGTATTATCAATTTTCCCTTTAGAAAAGCCATTTTTTAGAAGAAAACTAGAGAGATAAGCATACCAAGCTCTAGGAGCTTGTTTCAACCCATATAAAGCTTTTTGAACCCGGTAAACATGATTAGGAAAAGTATGATCTATAAAACCGGGGGGTTGCTCAACATATACTTTCTCTTCTATAAAACTATTTAAAAAGGTACTTTTAACATCCATTTGAAATAATTTAAAATCTTTAAAGCTAGCAAATGTCAAAAACATCCTAATAGATTCCAACCTTGCAACCGGTGCAAAGGTTTCGTCATAGTCTATGCCCTCCTCTTGATTGTATCCTTGGGCAACCAAACGAGCTTTATTTCTAGTAACAATGCCATGTTCATCAAGCTTATTTCTAAAAACCCATTTAGTACCAATAACACTAGCATTGTTAGGTCTAGGAACTAATTTCCAAACATCATTTCTTCGAAAATTATTTAGTTCATCATGCATAGCTAAAATCCAAAATTCATCATTTAAAGCATCATTAACTTTCTTAGGTTCTAATTAAGATAGAAATGCAACATTACCACACTCACTCAAAACCTTTGAGCGAGTAACAACCCCTTTTGAGGGACTCCTAATAATTTGCTCCTTTGGATGATTTGATGCGAATTTCCATACTTTGGGGAGTTCTTCTTGAATATGAGTGTTGGTGCTTTCCACATCTTTTTGTGCTTTTATTGAGGGTGTATTTATAGGTTGCATAAGTTTAAATCCTCCCTCAACATCATCATCATCATCTTTCCTAGGCAAAATAACTTGTGAACCAATATTAGTCTCATCAAAAGTAACGTTTATAGATTCTTCAACAACAAGAGCTCATTTGTTAAAGACCCTATAAGCCTTACTTTGAGGTGCATACCCTAAGAAAATGCCAACATCAATTTTTGAATCAAATTTATCATGGTGATCTTTTGTATTTAAAATAAAATATTTATAACCAAATATACGAAAATAGCCAATAAAAGGAGTTCTTCTATAAAATAGCTCATATGGAGTTTTCTTAAGCTTTGGTCTAATCAAAACACGATTAAAAACAGGGAAAGCCGTATTGACGGCTTCCGCCCAAAAATATTAGGCAAATCAAAAGAGTTTAACATAGTTCGTGTCATCTCTTGTATGGTTCAATTTTTCTGTTCAACAACACCATTTTGTTGTTGTGTTCTAAGAGCGGAAAACACATGAGTTATACCACGATGAGCACAAAAATCATAAAAGAAAATATTTTGAAACTCACCATCATGATCACTTCTAATTTTAACAACTTTCAAATCTTTTTTATTTTCAATTCTT
Organism: Asparagus officinalis; assembly: GCF_001876935.1. Taxonomy (NCBI): domain Eukaryota; kingdom Viridiplantae; phylum Streptophyta; class Magnoliopsida; order Asparagales; family Asparagaceae; genus Asparagus; species Asparagus officinalis. The sequence goes on from NC_033796.1 coordinate 63,298,353, forward strand.
TTAACATGATTTGAGACCATGATCACTTCTAATTTTAACAACTTTCAAATCTTTTTTATTTTCAATTCTTTTAACATGATTTGAGAATTCATCAAAACATTCATCTTTGCTTGTAAGAAAAATTGTCCATGTAAAACGAGAGAAATCATCAATGATAACAAAAACATAGTGTTTGCCTCTAAGAGAAGTAACACGCACATGACCAAACAAATCTAGATGAAGTAATAGCAAGGGTTTAGAAGTTAATACCTCATTGATAGGTTTGAAGGTAGACTTAGTTTGTTTACCTTTAGCACAATCTTCGCATATGGTATCTTTGATGAAATGCAAATTTGATAACCCTTTAACAAGATTTTTCTTGGACAATTTGGATATCAATTCCATGTTTGCATGTCCAAGCCTCTTATGTCAAATCCAAGGGTTTTCATCAATTGCCGCAAGGCACTTCACATCTTGATTCACTAATTCATTCATCTCAAAAATGTACATATTAGATTTTCTATTTGCAATAAAAACCATTTTTCCATTCATACTAATAATGCATTTGTCCAGTTTAAAGGAAATATCAAAACCTTTATCACTCAATTGGCTAATGCTAAGAAGATTATGATTCAATCCATTTACCAAATAAACATCTTCTATAACGGGAGAGGGTGTCTTACCAATACACCCAATACCGATGATTTTATCTTTCTCACCACCACCGAAGGAGACGCTACCTCCTTCAATTCTTGATAGGGTTGCAAATAGCTCTTTGTTGCCCATCATATAATGTGAGCAATCACTATCAAGGTACCACATCTTTCTACGTCATTGTCGTGATGTTCCCTATAAGAGATGAATGTGTAGTAACATTAGGTACCCAAATCTTAGGTCCTTGCTGGTTAGTAAGCTTGGTACCTTTGGGTACCCATGTTATGCCATAAAATTCATGATTATCCTTGATCCTACAATGAGTAGAAACGCGTCCATGTTTCATACAATATGTGCACACAAAATTTCTCTTGTGTGTTTGAGCATGATATCTATGAAATCTATTTCTACCATGGTGATGATGATTAACATAAGCATGAGTGGGTCTAATCCTACCACTCTCAATTTCTAGTCTTTTAATTTTGAATCTTAATTGCTTATTCTCAAAACCGAGATCTTCTAGCAATTCATCTTTTAGTACAAGAGATGTTTGTAGTTGTTCTAGTTTGACATCACAAGAAGCATGCAACTTTTTAAAAGAAAAAAATTCCTTTGACATTCTTTTAAATTCAATGTTCACTTCTTCTAAAGTCGTAGGTAGATCACATTGCACGTAAAAGGATTCACTCTCGGTGTCGGATATTACCTCTTGTTCAAGGACCATGAAGCAAATGTTGGGATCATGAAGAGCAAGTTTAGCTCCTTCTTCATTACTATCCGAATCACTTGGTTCGGAATCCTCCCATCCGGCATACATAGCCTTCTTCTTCTTGTACTTTATATATTTCTCATTGAGCTTGGGGCAATCCTTAGCGATATGGCCCAGTTAATTGCATTCAAAACATTTTACTACACGTGAAGAAAATTTATTGTTAGATCTAGGGTTAAACTTCTTGTTTATTTTTATGAGTCTAAAAATTCTTCTAGAGAGGTGAGACACTTCTCTAGAAAAATTAACTTCACTCTCCGACGACGATGATGAGGAGTGGTCACTAGCTCCTTTGATAGCAATGGTCTTCATCTTTGGTGATGACTCCTCAACTTCCCGTTGGGGAACTTCCTCCTTCTCCTTTCCCTTGAGCTTTTTCTCTTGAACCTTAAGCTTGCCAATGAGGCCATCAAGGGCTAGAGTAGTGAGATCATGAGCTTCCTCTATGGCCGTAGCTTTGGGTTCTCATATAGGAGTCAATGAACGGAGGATCTTGTAGTTCGTCTCTTAGATAGTTAATTTCTTGTCAAGACCATGCAATTCATTGATTATGTTAGGATCTTGTAGTTCGTCTCTTAGATAGTTAATTTCTTGTCAAGACCATGCAATTCATTGATTATGTTAGTGAAGCAAGAAAACATAGCATCTCTTGTCAAGACCATGCAATTCATTGATTATGTTAGTGAAGCAAGAAAACATAGCATCAATGGATTCATTTGGAACCATCTTAAATAACTCATACTCATGCATAAGCCCACTAATCTTGGATTCCTTAACTTATGAGGTTCCTTCATGTGTAATACACAATTTCACCCATATTTCATATGCGGTTGCACATGTGGAAACCCTATTATACTCGTTGGGGGAAAGACCAAAAATTAAGGCATTCATAGCCTTAGCATTGAGATTGGCTTGGTGCCTTTCTCCATCAGTCATAGTCCCGACTTTGGGCTTTTCTACATATTTCTTCTCTATGAGTTCTAGGATGTCAAGATCAATGCAACAAAGGTAAATCCGCATCCTAGCCTTCCAATAGGTAAAATTACTACCGGTGAAAAGTGGTGGTCTAGTGGTAGATTGTCCCTCTAACATATACACATTCATTGAAGCCTCCATAAGATCTTTTCTCTAAGGTGATTAAACCAAAAAACTAATATAGAGACCAAGCTCTGATACCAATTGTTGGACCCTACAGGGGGTGATTAGGGTCTTAAGGCTAAAATAGTGTAATAAAAATTGAGACAAGTAACAAACTACAAAATGAACAACAGTAAAAATAGAGATAGAGTTAGGAATCGTTATCCTTGTGACGCACGATGTGTTAACGAGGTTCGGTCTGCTGACCTACATCCCCGCTCCCCACTCTCGAGGAGAAATCCACTACACAACCCGGTTTGGAAGCCGGAAGAGAAATCCACTACACAACCCGGTTTGGAAGCCGGAACTTCTTCTACACAACGATCTCCTCACGATCTCACAACTACACAGTTGATCTCCACTAGATCACACTCCCACACTGTTGATCTTCACAAGATCAAGCTCTTAAACAGTAGCAATGGTGTAAAAGCTCTCTCTTTACAAGTCCATATGGCAAAGAGAAAGATTAAACTGAAGCTGGGATGTGAACTTAAGAAAAACACAGAAAAACAGGTTTTGAAAATTTTGGCTCTCAGTAAAACTGAAACTCTGGTTTTTCAAAAGCTTGGGTCAATGAGGAAGAAGGAGTGTCTGAGTTTAAATAGGAGAAACCAGCTGTTTAAACCCATACCCTAATCCCCTAAAATCTAGAAATAATCGGCGCTGATATTGTGTACAATCGGTGTTGAAAACAGTACAAAAGACCGTTTGAAAATAAGCGGCAGTCGACCGTAAGATATTCACGATCGACCGCGAGCTAGATCAGAAACTGAGAAAAAATCCAGAGACTTCTGCGGTCGACCGCGGTGGTCGATCGTGGGAAATCTTGAGCACACGGTCGACCACAGCGGTTGACCGTGAAAGTCTCTGCTGCCCACTGATGAATGAACTCAGGCGCGGTCGACCGTGACGGTCGACCGCAAACTTATACATTCAAAATACTATTTTTGACTCACTTAAAAAATCTGTAAAATATTCATTTGACTTCCAAAAATTTTGAGACTTTGTAAAATGTTTTTAACACTAAAAACAAATTATTTGGAAAAGGAATTTTGCTAATAGGTCCTTATACTTGTGAAAAATAGTATTTTGTGAATAAACGCTCAAAACTATAAGTATGAAACCGTGTGTGTTGTTAGCCCTTATGTTTTGATGATGTTTTATAACCACCATTATCGTACTAATGGCTTATTGAGTGTAAATGTAGTAAATTCATTTATCAAGCTCATTTAGTGCCATAAACGGAGGATGGATGGAATATACGCTACAACGAAAATATACAAAGGAGGAGGAGGCCAAGAGATGAAGCAACGTTATTTCAAGAACGACTTTTCATACTTATGTTTTTAAGCGTTTTTCACAAAATACTATTTTTCACAAGTATGAGTACCTATCTGCAAAATTCTTTTTCCAAGCAGTTTGTTTTTAGTATTAAAAACATTTTACAAAGTTTCAGAATTTTCAGAGGTCAAATAAATATTTTGCAAATATTTCAAGTTGGTCAAAAATCATTTTTCAAGAAAATATCAGAAATCGGTCGACCGGTACGGTCGACCGATCCTATGACCTTTCGTCAGTATTTTTCCAGAGAGTCGTCGATCGACCGGTACGGTCGACCGAAATTTCGATCTTTAAATCGGTCGACCGCGCCGGTCGACCGATGAGTCTCTGCTTGTTTTCCATATTTTCCTTAGCTGCTCGCGGTCGACCGAATTTTTCGGTCGGTCGACCGAAGGCATTTTTCGGTCGACCGAAATTTCCTTCGGTCAACCGATTTTTGCCTCTGATCAGCCGCGACTTTTTTAAACGGTCATTTACATCGAACACTGTGCTTTCACTTGTTAGTGATTGGCACAGTCTGTGATGAGGGTCTGAAGAAGAGATTATTATCTCATTTGGGAAGATTGGGTTTTGTTTTAAAATGATTTAAAATTTTCTATAAAAACCCCCCCAGACCTCTTCTTCTTCCTTAGCCCTAACGTTTGAAAAACCAGAGAGTTTTTTCTGTTTCCTGAGTAAAATTTTCAAAGTCTATTTTCTCTCTGTTTCTTAAGTGTGATTCACTTCCCAGGTTCAGTAAACCTTCTCTTTGCTATAAGGGCTGTGTAAAGAGAGGTTCTTGCATTTCTTTCTTCTGCTGTGTGAGTGAGATCTGTGGAGATCTACTGTGAGGGAGTGTGATCTGTTGAGATCAAACTGTGTAGTGAGAGAGATCTGTGGAGATCGCTGTGTAGACGAAGTTCCGGCTTCCAAACCGGGTGTGTAGTGGATTTCTCCTCGAGAGTGGGGAGCGGGGACGTAGGCCAGAGGGCCGAACCTCGTTAACACATCGCGCGTCAAGGATAACGAACTCCTAACCCTATCTCTCTTACTTTTATTGCATTTCTGTTTTGTGATTTGCTTGTGCTGTTTTTTTATTGCATATTAGAGCCTCTTGACCCTAATCACCCCCCCTCTAGGGTCCAACATGTGTGATATCCTAATAGCTACAATTTAAATCTAAACTATTTGCCTACATTTTAGTACTAGAGAGAAAATAAAAACTAGCTAATATCCTCACGTAGAATATAATTCTTTGAGTCTTAATATAGCTTGAGTTGGATGAAGCTTCTTAATGCATTTAGTGTTCTTGAATGAACATTGCTTCATCGCTATGCCTCCTCTTCCTTTGGATATCATTGTTGTAGCGCATATTCCATCCAATCCTCCATAAATGGAACTAACAAGCTTGATATACGTATTCACTATATTTTTACTCAACAAGCTATTAGTACAGATAATGGTGGTTGTAAAACATCATCAAAACATAAGGGCTAACAGGTTGTTCTTTGATCTAGAGAGATTGTGAGAGTGAGATTTGTAATCTATTAATTCTCATAATCTAGAGATGGTATTTTCCTTCGCCAAAATTAACTCTTTTGTGTGTTCTTCTGTTATTTTCTTCGCAACCCACTCTTGATAATTTCGCGATCAAGGTTACTCGCACAGCGACTCGTATCACACAAGTGGCTTATTTGAAGAAGGATCTACATTGGTTAAATATGAGCATGGGAACGAAGCCAGTTTGTGTGCCATTGGGAGCCCCTTTGAAGCTTTCAACTGATCTTTCGTTGAAGATAATTGAAGATCAAGAGTTGATATCGAAGACTCCATATGCGAGCGTAGTTAGGAGTTTGATGTATGCCATGGTTTGCAGATTTGTTTTTGATAGTGAGCATGGTTTCTAAATACAGGCACAACCCAGGTCCGGGTCATTGGGATGTCGTGAGATAGATTTTTAGGTACATTCAATATATTCTCAATGTTAGTTTGATTTTTAAGCGGGACACTAGTGGTGGTCAGCTATGTATTGCATACGTAGATTCGGACTACGCTGGAGATTTGGATAAACGTCGGTCGATGATGGAGTATGTGTTCAATTTGATCCGTGCGTCGGTTTGTTAGAAATGCACCTTGCAGTCTACGATAGCTTTGTTTATGACGGAAGCAGAGTATATGGCGATTACGGAGGCTGTTAAGGTGGCGATTTGCCTTCAAAGACTTTTGGAGGATCTTGGTGTTTCGCAGTGATCCGTTACCATTTATTATGATAGCATGAGTGCTATTTATTTGGTAAAGAATCAGGTCTTTTATACAAGGACGAAGTATATAGACATTCGTTATCACTTCATTCGAGATGTTCTTGAAGATAGGGATGTGGAGATTATGAAAGTCCACACGAAAGATAATCCGACGGATATGCTTATAAAGGTGGTTCCGAGCAACAAGTTCGATCATTCTAGAAACTTGTTGTAAATTCATGATTGTTGAGGTCGTTCATGGCCATTTAGATGAACTACGGGCAGCTTGATCCAATTGGAGAGGGGGTACGTAAGCAATAACATTGGTGCAGCCAGATTTTGTGTGACAATGCAGTAGTGCTCATGTTTGGTGTCGGTTCAGTTTTGGAAAACAAGAGACTATACATGAAGACGACTCCTATTGAAAGTATGATTTATAAGCGTGCTTCAAAGCATATCTATACTCACTTGATATCGTTATCCCGATATGAGGAGTCCCGAGTTCCCTTGATATCGATATCCCGGTATGAGGTTTCCTTAACTATTACTATTATAGCATTGACTAGACGATGCACTCTTGATCGGATGTGTTATGGGTCACGGTTATTTTTATAATTTTACAGAAGTCTTTTCATGGTAACTCCGTGTCTAGTGCATAATATTTCATGTACGTTCATTTAAATTAATTTGACAACATGGGGTTATAAAGGGGAATTAGACGGAGAATATAACATGTATATAAACAGGCACAGTGCTTTCCTGTTATCATGATATCGTGAGTTTTATATACATGGGCCAGAGGGTCAATACCTGACTTGAAGGCGGCCCCCGGACAGGTTTACGGGAACCCGATTATATACATGAAGATATTCTTTCCCAATTCAAATAACATGTAAAATATGTATAATATGCTTGTGTGTTTTCTGGAAGACTTTGTTAGTGTTGTAGAGATGTGGACAAATGAGTTTTTGGATGGCTGGTATTCGACCCGGTTACCGTATGCAGTTAGCTTTATGTAATCATGTTTTAGTAGTATTTTCGCATGTTAATTTTGTTGGATTTCTAGTTGCACGTCCTTTTGCCATTTCTACTATCGTATCGTTTTCTGCTTGGGTTTTTGTTCGCTCTATTTATTTTGTGGGATCTTGTCGTGTACCATGCACACTGACGTATACTTGTTTTCTCTAGTGTACGTCAAACTTAGAGGAAGAACAGGTATAACTGAGAGATCGTCAGGAGCCAGAGGATTCTCAGCAGGAGTGCCTTGTAGATCCTAGTTGAAGAAGAGGCCGAAATTTAGTATCTCATCTTAATTGATGATCCTAGTTGTTTTTGTAGTCTTTTCCCTTCTATTTCTGTTGAATAATATATTTCATATTTTTTCAGCATTCATTTGTTCATATATGTATAAGGGCATGTTGACCCGAATATTATGTCTTGGATGATATTCACTTGTGATATGGATATTTTGTTCTGAGTTTGTCTATTATATACTCGCTATCTGTGATCGGGGACCTGTGCCTTTGCATTGTATTTATTTCCAGACGATTGGCGTATTAAGTTGAGGAGAAATATTTATTTTTATTTATTTTCCTTAATCTGATACGTCACAGGCTTGTTCATGTTCTGATTTCCCAGTATTTGGGAAGCGGGGCATGAGAGGTTTTTTGGTGGCCCATGCAGGTCACGGTTCCGAGTCCTCACTAGTAAGAATATATTGGACAATTTAGACGCATATCATATTTTATCCATGAGACTATTTTTGAGCATTTATCCTATTTTCTTGATAGATTTCATTTCATCCCTATCTTATCACTCTTTGACTCCGGAGTTTTCCACTATTTCTTGTATCATCACTTCCCGACTACATTCTCCTTGTATAACTTCTCTTTCCTCGTGTTGGTCGTTATTATATGAGTTATTATTTTTACGACTGTATTTTCTTTGGTTGGCTTATATATATGGTTTAATTGTATTGATTTTGGTATTATTTATTACATTATTTTATGTATCAGACACAGTGTTATATTGTATATTTTTTATTAAAAATATATATAATTACTTATACATTTTCAATTGTTCAAATCATGTTCATTAAGTATTTTACATTACTTTAGATTTCACATATACATCGCATATCATATCTGATATTTAGATTATTTTATTGTGTTTAATTATACTTTTGCATATCTACATTATGTATGTGTGCGTTTTCTGTCATACTATCTATCATTTGCTTATGTTCTAGATTATTTTATAGTGTTTGTGTTTTGTGATATACTTTAATAAGTTCATGATTTTAGTATTCTACATATGCATTACATTCTTACTCTTTATTTATTCAACTCACAATATTTTTAGTACAGGGTTTTCTTATCAATCAGTTTTATCTTATTTAGGTTATTTCAGTAATGCTTCCATTGGTTTCGTTATTTCTAAGAGCGATGTATTTCTATTTTGATATTTAGGCATTATTTATATTGTTAAGTTTAGAGTTGAGTTACTAATTATATAGTTATTTTGTTACATTAATTATTATTTCTAGTATCAATTGTGTAACCATATTTATGTAAAATATGTTGGTGTTTTTATTATACAAATTTATGCCCTTCTTATGTTTTCATTTGTTTATAAATCTATTTTATCTTCCATAGTTTATGTTTTATGTATTATGCATTTTAATTTATGTATATTTATGTTGATTGTATTTATGTGATTTTTGACTACTGTATAATATACTACTATGTCTGAATTGATTTTATACAGAAATAATTATTATTGTTGTATCTTATTTATATTTATTATTTTACCATATGAATATTACTAATATTCTGATTTATCATATTATTTGTCGAATATGTATAATTATGTTCTTCCTATTATATCTTATATAATATGCCTATTTTGAATCACTTGTACACTCTTACATCTATTTATATCATATAATATTTTTTGGCTATTTACATGTCTCTTATATTGTCCCCTATATTTATCTAAACTATATGTATGTTTGATTCTTCGCTATTTTGTTTTGCTTATATACTCTTCAAATATTTCTTTTACCTTTGCTTGTATATAATTTACCTGTTAATTGTATTGTGTTTTTATTTTATTTTTTTATCATATTTATCATCTGCTTATGTATGAGTGACTTATATTTTGTCTTTTATTTCCTTTATGCTTTTCTTTTATTATTTATATTGTTGAGTTGTTGTCTTTTATTTCCTTTATGCTTTTCTTTTATTATTTATATTGTTGAGTTGATATGCTTTATCATATATTTTAGTGATTGATAACTTTTGCTTTTCTTTTATTATTTATATTGTTGAGTTGATATGCTTTATCATATATTTTAGTGATTGATAACTTTTGAATCATGTATTTATATTATATATATCATATTTTTGTATGTTATATGTTCGTTATATTTTGTTAATTCTATGTTATTGATTATGTTTTAACACTGTGATGTGTTGTCTTATGTTACTATATAAATAATATCATGTTGATATTATATTTTTTTATGATTGTATATTTGTTGTTGACTTTATTGCTAATATGCTATGTTTGACTAATACTTATATTTTTGTTTGTGCCAAGATGTTGTATTATTTTATAATTTGATATGTATCAACTATTTTATTTACTATATACATGCTTCTTTATACCTGTATAATTGTTTTTTCAATATATGTTCACTCTCTTTATGTTATACTTACATCATTCTTATTATTTATACTACATAGCAGACTTCTTATGACCTTGATTTGCTTTATATGTTTGCATTAACTATTCACTTCTAATTATTATTATTACTCTGATATATACACATCGTGAATGAACATGATACTTTGTGTTTGTATTTTGATTGTGTTTGACTAACTATAATTTTCTCACACTCTACTTATCGATATGCAATTTATTTTGAATTCTTTTCTATATGCGTCGAGTTGAGTCTCTCTTTTCATATCTATGTCCTTGGGTTCTTTCTTATTTTAATTCCGAGGATGAAATTTGTTTTAAGGAGGGTAGGATGTAATGATCGTGAAATTTTGATATTAATTAAAATAATTTTCTAGTATTTTAAAATATTTAATTATGATTTTTAAAAGAGTATTTGTATTTCTCAATTTTCTAGATTTTTCTATGATTTAAAGTTCAAGTTTTATATTTATTTAAATGATTTTGATATTTATAAATTTATTTAGTGCAGTAAAAATTTCTAAAATTTATCTGTTGTGTTATCGATACTGTTACGTGTCATTTTGAATAATACGTTGTATTATTTTTATTATTACGTATATTTTCATATAATACGTTATATTATTATTACGTATTATTTTGTAAAATATGTTGTATTATTTCTACTGTTGCATATTATCGGTTGTATTAGTATAACTGTTATGTTTTATTGTATAGATAATTTCCCCATAATTATTTGATTTTAAATGTAAGTAATTATATTTTTTATTAATTATTCTTGTTTAATTGTATAATTTGTTGTATTATTTCTACTATTGCAAGTTATCGGTTGTCTCTCTTCTCTTTATTCCTACACACACCGTCGTCGTACCACCCCCTCTCCTCTCGTCTCTCTCTCATCTCTCTCTCGTCTCCTCTCTCTCTCACTTCTCTCTCCTGCTCTCTGCTCGCCCTTCCCTGTTCTCCCTCCTGAGCCTCTCTCCACGCACGTCAGACCGCTCTCACCCCGAGCCGCCTTTGGCTATTTGCCGTCAAACCGCTCCTCAAACTCGACATACACCAACAGCTGATTGCCTCGCAGTCGCTCACTGTCGTCAAGCCATCCATCACGAGTAAAGCCTCCCTACTACGTTGACCCCCCCCTGCTCTAGACCAGCCCCCTTCCTCCTATCCCGCGAACTGGCCAGGCGCACTCCGTCGTCGGTTCCCTTCTGCGCTCAGCTGCCCACCAGCAAGCCGCATCGTTAGCGCCCTAACTCCAAGCAAACCCCGCGCCTATCTCTCCACCACCAACTCGAGATCTCACCGCCTGGCCGCATCAACTGCCCCCTTTCAGTCCTCCAACATCACGTCTCGCAACGCCCTCCCATACCGCCTGCTCACCTCCGGCGTAACATTCTCGGTCGTCCCCCACTCGTCTGCCACTCCAGATCCAATAGCGCCCCCTCTCCTCCTCCTGAACAGCACGGCTGTCATGAGTCGAGCTCTCCCCCTCTGCCTCACACCGCCGCGTCATTCAGCCCCTCCCATAATCCGACGCCCTGCGTCTCCCTCACCCGTTGCCTCCCCCACGACATGGATCCTCGTCATGCCGCCATTCAGATCCGATCAGATTCACCCACCTTTGTGTCATCGCACTAACTCATTTGATCATATGCTAACGCACATCCACTTGGAGAACTGCCACCTTCTAGCCGCCAGCGAGTCGTCAGAGCCCTGAGACATTCCAACGACACTCGTAGGCAAGATCTCGATATTCTTTGACTCGTCATTTCAATTTTTAGATATATTATGAATTAATGCTTATATTAGACTGTGATTCGATTATGCTACAATATATAGATTTTGATAACTGCGTGGGTTTGTTGATGGTTGATATTAATAATGATAATATGATAAATAATTTAAAAGAAAGTTATTTTATAAAAAGTATTATTTTGTGATGTTTTTAAAAGAATATTTAATAAAGATTATTTTTAGATTTATTATGATGAGAAAAGAAATTATTTTGAAAAAGGGGTTGGTTTTAAATTTATTATGATGAGAAAAGAAATTATTTTGAAAAAGGGGTTGGTTTTAAAGTATTATGATAATAAATATCTTAAAAGAAATTATTTTGTAAAAGGATTTATTTTAAATAAATAAGTTTTTTATTTTAAAAGATGAGTTACTGATATAATGAGAAACAATTTTAAAAATAGAATTGATTTGGAAAAAGATTATTCTTGAATAATTATTATAAGAAATAATTTAAGGATTTTATTTTATAAAGGATTATTTTGAAATAATAAATTAATGATTTTTAAAATATTAGTTTAGAATTGAAAGGATTTATTTTGAGTTATTATAATAATAGATATTTTAAAAGTTTTCATTATATTATAATATACGGATGTTACCTGTGTTTGTCACATATTACAATGATACCGACAATTTGACACTATTATTTATACACATAGTTTTATCTTGTTTGATATTGTGTTTGGCCTGAATGACTATATAGAAGCTTGTTGCTTTATCACCTATTTGTTACCCAATAGGAGAGAGATTGTACATGCAGACGACTCCTGTTAAAAGTATGATTTATAAACGTGCTTCAAAGCATGGCTATACTCACTCGACATCGATATCCCGATGTGAGGAGTCCCGAGTTCCTTTTATATCGATATCCCGGTATGAGGTTTCCTTAACTATTACTATTATAGCATTGACTAGACGATGTACTCTTTGATCGGACGTGTTATGGGTCACGGTTATATTCATAGTTTTACAAAAGTCGTTCCACGGTAACTCTGTGGCTAGTGCACAATATTTTATGTACGATCATTTAAATTAATTTGACAACATCGTGTTATAATGGGGAATTAGACGGAGAATATAGCATGTATATAAATGGGCACAATACCCTCCTGTTATAGTGATATCGTGAGTTTTATATACATAGGCCAGAGAGCCAATACTTGACTTGAAGGTGGCCCCCGGACAGATTTACGGAGTCCCGATTATATACATGAAGATATTCTTCTACAATTCAAATAACATGTAAATTATGTATAATATGCTTGAGTGTTTTCTGGAAGACATTGTTAATTTTATAGAGATGTGGACCAGTGTGTTTTTGGATGGCTGGTATTCGACCCGGTTACCGTATGCAGTTAGCTTCATGATTATCATATTTTAGTAGCGTTTTCGCATGTTGATTTTGTTGGATTTCCAGTTGCACGTCCTTTTATCATTTCTATTATTGTATCCTTTTCCGCTTGGGTTTTTATTCGATCTATTTGTTTTGTGGGATCTTATCATGTGCCATGCACGCTAACGTACACCTGTTTTCTTTAGTGTACGTTAGACTCAAAGGAAGAACATGTCCACCTGGGAGGTCCCCAGGAGGCAGAGGATTCTCAGTAGGAGTGCCTTGCAGATAGAGTTGAAGAATAGGCTGAAGTTCAGTATCTCGTCTTAATTGATGGTCCTAGTTGTTTTTTAGTATTTTTCCCTTCTATTTATGTTGAACAATGTATTTTATATTTCTTCAGTATTCATTTGTTTAAATATGTATAAGGGCATGTTGACCCGAATATTATGTCTTGGATGATGATCACTTGAAATATGGATATTTTGTTCTGAGTTTGCCTATTATATTGTCACGCCCCGGTTCCAAAATGCCATAATTTGGAGCGTGACTCGGCCGGCAATGCAACCATACAGTCACATTCACGCCTCTAGATCATCCTGTATACAAGTATATTGCCAAAAGAACTACTACATAGAGCATGTAACTAAGATAGCAGAGAAAATAAATAGATAAAGGAAATCTCTAACAAAGACAGAGTTCTCTTACATGTCCACAACTATCCAAGTGAGAAAGAGAAAAATACATTATAGTCTGGAGAACCACAAGTGATTGCAGGAAAAGACTAAATAAACTAAAGCTGGGAGAAATGATCGGACTGAAAATTATCACTGCTGCTGGACCTGATCCTCAAAGTACTCTCGGTCCTGCTAAGAAAACAATCCCCTAGTCTGGGGCATGCAAACCCCAGGGGAGTCAGAAAACTCCCAACAAGCATGTAAAATGAGGAAAATTGTGCGCGTGTAAGTATAAATGATAGATATAAAGAAAAGATAAATTCTAAATTTTTAGTGATAAAAGAAAATGCCTATCTTATAAACCAAAATATGATGAAAGCTCCATTAAAGATGACTGGGGAAAATTGCTAATTGTATATATCAATCATGGTCTTTCTCAAGCACATATCTTATACCCTATACTAAAAGGAGTTCAGATTTAGAAACTCACAACACGAGATGAGTACGTCGAGGGAATAATCCAAACAAGGAAACCCTCGTATATACCATATATCTCAAATTGTAAATCTCTAAATATCAACTTCTAAAATTCTATAAACAAACAATATAAATATACATCACCAATACTTCCTCCAGGCCATGCTATGCATGCCAAAATCTATCACAAAGCATATAAACACATTATTCTTATTTTACATGTTATTTGAATTAGAGAAGAATATTTTCATGTATATAAATCGGTTCCCCGTAAACCGTCCCGGGAACACGGCTTCAAGTCAGGAATTGGCTCTTTGGCCCATGTATATATATAACTCAGGATATCAGGAGTGCGCATATGCCCGTTTATATACATGTTATATTCTTCGTCTAATTCCCCTTTATAAACCCCATGTTTGTCGATTAACTTTTAAATGACTGTGCATGAAATGTTGTGCACTAACCACAGAGTTATCGTGGAACGACTTCTGTAAAACTATGAAAATAACCGTGACCCAGAACATGTCCAATCAAGATGGGTGCACCGTCTAGTCGATGCTACAATAATAATAGCCAAGAAAATACCTCATATCGGGATATCGATATCGAGGGCATAGCCATGCTATGAAAACACGCTTATAAATCATATTTTTAACAGGAGTCGTCTTCATGCACAGTCTCTCCTATTGGATGACAACTAGGTGATCAAGCAACAATTTCCATAAAGCCATGCATATCAAGCATAATTAAGTTCATAACAAGTACAAATCAATCATACATGTATCATATGGTCTATGTCACCAGGTCATGCTTCCGATCCATATCTAAATAGGATATCTATTCATGCGCAACCCGCCTAATAGATGTGACTACGTAATCAAACAAAAATCTTGAAGTTTGTACATATGCAATCATAACATCATATTTAACATGATATGATAATAGTCACACTTTAAATATCTATCTGAAAACAGATTCGAATGCTCGATTTTGATTCAAGTACATATAAGTTCACATAAAGTAATATTTCCACTAAAGACCTTTATATGGATTCTCTGAAAAGTTACTTTCTTATATGCACCAAGAACATCGAAGGGACTAATGCAGTAGTAACATGGCCAAAGATAAAGAAGCCTATGTGAAATTAGTCAAGTACATCAAGGCTTTTATAAGCAGAAGCTTTCAATCACGTGTTGGTGAACGACTCAATAACACTTGATCTATAAAATAGGTTAGACATGGGCATGACCTGTGCATATAATTGGACTCATTTTTTTTATGGATAACCGGACTATCAATACTATGTGAAATGGAGGTACTAACACTGAATACTAAGAACTATGCATATTTGAAAAAAAAACGGAAGAACATGTTTACAGCCTTACCGGACTAACTTATTCTACAACCAGTGACTAGTTATTGATGAAAATAACTAGATAGAGAACTAAATGTAATTACATGAAAAGTGCAGAATACTAGAAGGGATAATAATACTTGCTGGTTATGAAAAATAATATTAGACGATCACTAAAATAAGAGTTGAAAGAATGCTTGCATGAAGGGGAAAATCCAAATAATAATAATAATAACAACCATAATAATCAAGGGAAAAGATGCTTGCCTGAGTATTAGATCCAAAAGATAACAAATTCTAAAGACGGATCGAAAGAATTCCTCCTTCCTCTTTCCTTTTCTTTTCTTTTTCTTTCTCTCTCTCTCTCTCTCTCTCTTATTTTGTTCCGTTGAGCAAAGTTGTGGAAGAGAGTATTCTCCAGAGATTAAAGGATAGTGGAGGGTTTAGTGGGGAGATTTGGGGGAATTAGTTGGATGTTGCGGTAGTGGAGATTTGTGGAGGTAATGGAGGAGTTAGTTAGGATTTGAGAGATAAATCATGGGTTGGTTGGAAAAAAAAAAAAAAAACGGAATCTCATGTTGTCAACAACTCAACAGATTTGTATAAATGGGATTATACATTGGGCTTGTTATGATAACAACACTAATGGGCCTTGATTGTTTTTTTTTTTTCCAAACCCAACATCCGGTGAGCCTCCTATAAGAAACCTTGCCTATCCAACCAATTTAATTAATTGATTTGCAACTAAAAAAAATAGATTATTACATATATTCTCGCTATCTGTGATCGGGGACTTGTGCCTTTGCATTGTATTTATTTCTAGACGCTTAGCATATTAGGTTGAGGAGAAATGTTTATTTTTATTTATTCTCCTTAATCTAATACGTCGCGGGCTTATTCACGTTCCGATTCCTCGGTATTTTAGGAAGCGAGGCGTAACATGTGTGCAGCCTCATATGGCCTCTGTTGAGAATATTGAGGGTCGTACAAGACACCAAAGATACAAGACATCGGAATGATGCAACCAAGAAGGGTGTGAAGATATGATTGATATTTAATCAAACCTTCAAGCGGAAAATTGTCAGCCTAACAAAACAAAAGTGGGGCCCACAAAGGCGGGAAAACTCAAACTCGGTGGCAGCCATTGTTGAGAATTTATAAAGGATGTGGGTCCAACAAATATTTTATTATTAGTGGCCGGTCCCACTGATAATATTTTATTTGTGCATAGTGTTACCCAAACACTATAAATAGGGCCTAAACTCTTCATGAAAATTCATCTCAGTAACAACTCCTCTCATAGAAGAGTAAGAGAGAAAACATAGAAAGAGATTGTGAGAGTTTTTGGAGTGTATCTTGATCAAGAGAGAGTGTTCTCTTTGATCCAATTCTTTTGAAATATAAAAGAACTGGGCGTCGTAGTTGCACCATGGAGTAGCTCCGAAGGAGTGAACCACGTATATCTATGAGTACTTTGATTGATTTTATGCTTTTAATTTGTGTTTTGCGTCTCCGTTCGAGGCATTCTTATTAGTGTGTATCTTAACACTACCATCATGTCATTCTCTCCGTTTCATCTTTCTCGTGTTAATATCCTTCTTCCCTTTGCATAATCTACTTTCTAACTACCTTCTTTTGCTTTGCTATTAGCAATGCATTAAGCTTTGAGGTCTTGTCATTAATTGGCACAAAAAACATGAGTAGATATTTCAATATTGGAATATTAGACGTCCATCATTTATATAGCTATACATCGTCTCATCCTTTTCTTTTAGTCAGCGTTATTTGGTCCGTCAAGATCAAAGTATCAAAGCACTCGCAGTATCCATTTCCACATACGAAAGACAATTTATTCCCGTGACATTAAAAGAATCAAATCCTTATTGCATATTTGAAATAAAAGTTTAAACATTTGGTTGTGTTTTGATAGCAAATGGAGAAAGAAAACTGACCTTGCGATAGGTTGGCATATTTCTAGATATGGATCATGTTTCTTAGATTTAAGTGTTCTCTTTATTAAATGACATTTTTATTAAACTTGGAAATCCTTAATTACACCTAAAAAATCTAATTAAACCTAAAAGAAACTTTTTACGTGGAATTTACAAACTGTTCGTCTAGTAAATTGCTTTATCATTTGTGGATTGTATTGTATATCATGTCAGACGGCTAGATGTGTATTATATCATATGTTAATTAGATGGTAATCAATTATTGAGCGATAAACTTGGAACCATGCTCTCTCGCACTTTGATTCATTTTGAAGATCAAATGATAATTAAGGTATCATGAGGTAATATTACAAGGGTCGTAACTAATCAAAAGAACTTAAAGTCATCATAACAACGACAGTTTCAAATCATTGATGTACCGACAATCTCCATTGTTGACTGGTATACTCTACACATCATCTTTTGTCATTTTTCATCACATGTGTGCTTCTTTTGAACTGTAGGCCTGTATAAATCATTATTTGGTTCATACTGCCTTCTTTGAACATTCATTTCTTCCCTTGTTGTTCGTGTACTTCTGTTGGTTATCAATGTAATTTTATATATTCATTTGGCAGAACGAAAATTGAGTTATACATTTCTATATGTTTTTTTGAGAAAAAAGATGGATTACCACAAAGGTAATTCAGCCAGCTAAATTAATCAAAAGTGGTTGTTACATAAAAATACACACCCCCAACCAAGAGTGTGTATTGAAGTCCATATCAGAAACTACTGAGCATGAAACCCCCACAAGGAGATGATCATGACAGTTTCTAACAAAACCCAAAAGTAAAACGATTCACACTTGAACAAGGTTTTAAAAGATAGATAACAAACATCATCACAACTGAGCCGATTGTAATTTATTCTAGCTGAATCACCATATTCGCCAAATCTCTATTCTCTCTTCTAGCGGCTCCAACAGCTTGCAATCTATCAGCATTCCTCTTTCTCCTTCTTTCCGGTAATCTGGTAGCCTGAGCAGAAGCATTTTTAGAACCTAGCCAAAATGTTGAGAAGGTCATAATTTTGTTCAAAAGCTCAAGAGACTTCTTCCTTTTATTAGAAAAGATTCTATCATTACGTTCCTTCCATACACACCAAACTAGAGAACAAATAAAAACATCTCTTTTCATTTTGCAATTCTTAACTTCACCAGTTTCCCAGTTAAGTCACACTTCATTTAAAGATTCCAAACTAAAATTTTTCTCAGTTTCTAATTTGAATTGAATTGATCTCCATATTGAGTAAACAAACTCACATTTAATGAAAAGATGTGTGTGATTCTCCTCCAATTTAGTACATAAACAACAGGTTTTATCCAAAAGGATTCCTTTCTTTTCCAGTACATCCTTTGTATTCAAGCTCTGTCTTAGAGACAACCAGACAAGAAATTTCACTTTTAAAGGAATAGGAAGCTTCCATAGATTTGCACAATCATATCTCAAACCTCCATCAATTAAAAATTGATAAAAAGATTTCACTGTGAAACTCTCTTTTGCCTCCCACAGCCATTTTCTTTTATCCTCCTTTTGCTCTAAACAGTTGGAATTAAGTAAATTCATCAAAGAAAAGTATTGGGAAACAAGAACCCCAGTTAACTGACTCTTAAACTGGACAACCCATCTCCACATATTATTCTCTTTCTTTCTCATACCACTAACAACAGCAAAAGGAAAAGATATCACTACAACAAATTGCACTTTTACCGACGCTTATTCCCGACGCATGGTTAAATACGTCGCCAAAAACTATGTTTTTCCCGACGATTTTAGTTAGTGTCGGCAAAACATATATATTTCCACACGTTTATAATTAGCGTCGCTAAAAATGTATATTATTTGTGACGTTTTAATTTAGCGTCGGTAAAAGTGTATGGATTTCCCGACGTTTTTTTATTTTCGTCGGTAAAAGTATAGCTTTTAGCGACGTAAAAATATTCGTCGCAAAAAAGTATACATTTGGCGACGCACGTTTGTGTCGGCAAAAGTGTAGCTTTTAACGACGAACAGTTTTGCGTCACTAAAAGTAAACATTTTTGCCGATGCTATATTGCGTCGCTATACTTTTACAGACGCTTTACTATTCATGTGCGTTGTCAATCCCCCCTTTTCATTTCCCCGCCTACTTTTCAATTCCTCCCCCTCTTTTTTTTCATTTCCCTCTCCATCTAGAACCCCTCCCTTCGGTCTCGTCTCTTCTCCTATCTCCCCCCCTCCCTCTCCTCAGATCTCAGATTCCCCCCCCCCCCCCCCGCCCCCCGGCCCCCAACGCCCGCAAATCCGCGCATCAATTTCATCTCCGACTTCGGCGGATCCTCATGGATCGCGTACGGCGCCTCCTCCTCCTCGTCTCTCCCCACTTCCCTTTTCCGCTCAACGATTCCGAAACCCTAATTGGCCCTCCTTCCAACAAGTCATCGATCCCACTGCTTCCTCCTCTTACTCGAACCGGCCGGCGACGCTCGTCCGCTGGACTGAGTTTGAAGAAAACTCGTCTGGTGATTCCATTGAGGTATTGTAATTTTGTAGCACACGAGTTCAACCACGCAAATATCTTATAATTCACCCCTTAATGTACAGCGCCAACGCCCCACAACACCCCCCCCCCCCCCCTCCCCCCGCCAACCCCCGGGGGGGGGGGGGGGCGTCTTCTGCCTTTAGACTTCACAACTTGATGAGCAAAGAGAGTACAGAGAAAGAATTAAGCAACCATGCCTGCAACAGCTCCTCTTGTAATGGAGTCAGATGAGGAGTTGGGAACAAAAGGAGTTTATGGGTTGTGAGTAAATTTATAGATGTGAAGGAGGCTGAGACTTAGTTCTCAGTTCCAATGATCCTCACGAACATGTCATATTATGCTGTTACCCTTGTATCTGTCATGTTTGCTGGTCATCTTGGTGATCTTGAGCTCGCTGGAGCTACTCTGGGAAATTCTTGGGGTACTGTCACTGGAATTGCCCTCATGGTAAATTATTTATTTATTTGGTTATTTGATCAATTTCTTGGGTTAAATTTTAGGCTTGTGAGGTTAGGACTGTCACAGACCCAAGTGACATTATTCTCAAAGAAATTCACTTGATTTTTGTTTTTTTTAAATGGCTTTGGAAATCTTAATTTGTTCGGTGCCATTTCACATATCCAGAGATCTCCGAGCATAACACCTACATATTCATCATTTTGCATATAAATCAGTACAAGGAGTCTAAGACCATCTCCAACGCAGCGGCATTTTGAGGCGAAAAGGGAAAATGCCGCTGCGTGGGAGCTCCAATCGAGCGGCATTTGTTGCCGCATTTTGACGGGGATGAACAGCGCGACGCTATATTTGGCGTCGCACTGTTCATCCCCCATTACTGTTTTTTTTTTATTTTTTTATTTTTCAATTTTTTTTAAACCTCATACTTTTATATATTTACAATTTGTCCCCAATTGTTTCATTAAATATATAAAACAACCCTAATAATATTTAAATTTTATAATTTCACCCCAATTGTATAATGTGGACAAAATAAATTATGGTTTTTTTAAATTAAAAAAATGCTAAAATTTAACAGACATTATTATTAATTATAATATTAAAATCTAGACATACATAATATAAAACTTCATTAAAGAGCAATCATAATACATAATTCAAATATAAATTACATATCTGAAATACATAACATATAAAAACTGACACACATAATATAAAACTTCATTAAAATAAAACATAAAATACAAACTAAACATGGTGACGTTACTTAAGATGGACAAGCAACTCTCAATAATCTGGTAGATCGGGGCCAGAGTGTCCAATATCATTAAAATAATTGCCAAAATTAGAAGCAGACCCTTGTTCTTGTTGATTTCTTTTTTGTATTATTTTAATCTGTTGAGCTCGAACGTACTCACGCACGTTTGGATCAGCAATGGAATTCAAATCTTTCATTATAATTTTCCATTCATCTCTATCTTTTTTCATGGCTATCTTTTCTCGTTCGATATCAAATGCTTCTTGCCTGTCCAAGCTCGCCTTGTCTAACCTGTCTATAAGTCGATTGTTGGAGGTCTCGATGGAGTCCACTACACTTGACTCATGATCATCATTTTTCCTTTTCAATTTAGCTTTTTTTACCCCAATAGGTCGTTCAGATGGAGTAAATGATGACAATCCAGGAGATGTTGATATAGGAGATTCCGGAGTGGGATTATCTGATTGTGACGAGTCGAAGTTCACACTTTGGGATTGTCTTCGACCAACTTGTCTTGCTGTGGGGACATCATCTTTGAATTTTTCGAAATTTTTAACCATATTCCAGACATGATCAAATTTGAAACCTTTTTTGTACTTCGGTTCTTGCATAAATAACATCTTTGCTCGAACTAACTGTAAATTATAGTGAACATCAAGTTATGTATTTCAACAATAATAATAAAATTCAAACGATAATTAATAGAATACTTACAATATCTTCATCTGAAGCACCACTTGGATTCAGATTCTCTACTTGTCTCAAGCACGCATTCAATTTCCTTACTTCATTACTTATAATTTCCATTCGAGAACGAATTGATCGGCTCGTACGCATCTCAAAATGCTGATCTCGAAGTTCATTGTATTTGTCCTCCACACGAGACCAAAATGCATCTCGAGACTGGTTTCTACCGATAATAGGGTCTTGAGAAATATCCAAGAATACTTGACAAAGGAGCACATCTTCAGTAACCGTGTACCCAGTTGATCGAACAGACATTTTTTTGTAAAAAGCGGTTGGTTTGGAGATCAGAAATACTTTGAAGAAATACTTCGAATTGGGTGGCTTGAAGTAGAAACCGTGAATGTTATTTATAGCCAATCCAAATTTGTTTTTTTTGTTTGAATTTGAATTTGAATTTGAATTTGAATTTGCGGTTGGTTTGAATTTGTCGGTGGTCAACATTTGAAATTGAATCATTTTGTACAAACTGATCAGCTTTACACATTATCCAACGTTGTCGGTGGGAATCAATTTTTGAAATCAGGTCAGCTTTACACATTGTCCAACGTATACAAAGCTCAGCTCTCCTTGAATTGTGTGAAAGCTTTGTACGAGTGGGAATCAATTTTTGAAATCAGGTCAGCTTTATACATTGTCTAACGTATACACAGCTCAGCTCTCCTTGAATTGTGTGAAAGCTTTGTACGAGTCGGAATCAATTTTTGAAATCAGATCAGCTTTACACATTGTCCAACGTATACACAGCTCAGCTCTCCTTGAATTGTGTGAAAGCTTTGTACGAGTGGGAATCAATTTTTAAAATCAGGTCAGCTTTACACATTGTCCAACGTATACACAGCTCAGCTCTCCTTGAATTGTGTGAAAGCTTTGTACGAGTGGGAATCAATTTTTGAAATCAGGTCAGCTTTACACATTATCCAACGTATACAGCTAAAAGCAAATTTGAATTTTGTGACAAATTGATAACAGCTGGAAAGCATTTCCTAAAATCAGCTCAACTTTACACATTGTTCAATGTATACAGCTAAGCAAAGTTTTATAAATAGCATACTAGATTAGGTACATCCACACAATTACTCATTGTTGTGTTAAAATTATTATTCTCCATTTCTGCATACTTCAGTCATTCTTTTCTTACTTCAAAAATGAATTTCGATGTTGGAGGTCCATCATACTTATCATCATCTTCATCTTCGGATGATGATAATTTTCTGTCCAATATCATTGCAGAGATTGATGAAACCGAAGAAGTAATTTGTGAGTACATCAACAACAACATGATCCTCGTTAACAATTTACGTCAACACAACTACCAACCGATCCATGGTGGCTCGATTCCCGGTCATGCAGTGATCAACCGCGATCGAGAAAATGCGCATCAGAATTTGGTCATAGATTACTTTGCCGATAATCCACGTTTTGGAGAAGATATGTTTCGTCGTCGATATCGGATGTCAAGAAGTTTGTTCCTTCGTATTGTTGATGCAGTGAAAGATCATGACTATTACTTCCAACAACGAAGTGATGGACTTGGTAGAATGGGATTATCACCGTTACAGAAAGTAACAGCTGTTTTTCGCATGTTGGCATACGGTCTACCAGCTGATGCTACGGACGAATACGTTAAAATAGGTGAGTCAACAGCAATTGAAAGTATGACAAAATTTTGTCGTGCTATGGTGGAAATATTCGCAGAGCGGTATCTACGAACACCTAACGCTAACGATATTGCTAGGCTACTCTATATTGGAAAAAAAACGTGGTTTTCCAGGAATGTTAGGAAGTCTTGATTGTATGCATTGGAAATGGAAAAATTGTCCAACAGCATGGTCTGGGCAATACACAGGACGTAGTGGGTCACCAACTATTATCCTCGAAGCTGTGGCAGATTATGATCTTTGGATATGGCACGCATATTTTGGTATGCCAGGCACCAATAATGATATCAATGTGCTGGAGTCATCTAATCTTTTCTCTAACCTAGCTCAAGGTATTGCTCCTCCCGCTCACTATGTTATTCAAGGAAAAGAGTATAATATGGGTTATTATTTAGCTGATGGTATATATCCGAAATGGGCTACTATTGTACAAACAATCCAACAGCCACAAGGTAGGAAGAAAAAATATTTTGCCATGAAACAGGAAGCATGTAGAAAAGATGTAGAACGTGCGTTCGGAGTTCTCCAATCACGATTTGCAATCGTGGCAGGATCAGCACGTTTTTGGAAAAAACATGTATTACATGACATAATGACTGCATGCATTATTATGCACAATATGATAATCGAGGATGAACGTGATCTTTATGCACCAATTCAAGAAGTGAGGGAAGCACCAACACCAGAAGTTGATATGGTAGCAGATGAAACTACAAGATTTACTCAATTTATTGCACGTTACGGAAAAATCAAGGATAAAGATGCCCATATTGCGCTTCGTAATGCATTGATAGATCATCTATGGGAGGAATACACTAATTCAGATAGTTAAGTGCATACTAAATTTGTAATTTTTATATTGTTGTTAATGTTTAATTATTTTCTTGTATTTTATTTTCTGTTGTGTTCTTAAATGTAATATTTTGGCAATATCAATAATAAAAATATAATATTTTAGCAATCAAGTTATTTTAATTAATAAAATAATATTTTAATTGTTTTATTAGTTTAATTTTTAAATAATAAATCATTTTGTTTGGAAAATATGTGAAAAAATAAAATTTGATATGTGGGGTTAATTGTTGAAATAGTTAAAAATATAGGGAATAAAAAATAATCATATAAAAGTAGATAAAAAGAAAGATACTGAGAATATTCCTTTTTGGTGCAAAAAATGGTGCAATGGGTTGGAGATGAATTACTGTTAGATGTGACTTTTGCACCATTTTGGTGCAAAATTTGCACCATTTTGAGGCAAAGGGTTGGAGATGCCCTAAGTAAGACAATGAACAATTACTGTCTATGACAGGTGTTTTTTTTATAACTAAGCTTATTTGGGATTGTATGGTTGAGGATATTAAATGCACTGCACTCATGAGTATTATGCTGATATAAACAGTTTTCTTTTGCACTCATGAGTATTATGCTGATATAAACAGTTTTCTTTTCTCAATTCAATTTCATCAATTGTGATATGAAACTGATAAGCATCAAAGTTCAAGGGAAGGAAAAAGATAACCGAAAAAATGTGTCTTGCATATTTTCAGCTGTTGTCATTCAAACCTTGGAACCTTTCTAATGCTTGCATTCATTTAAACATTTTGGTATAACATCATCCCAGCAGTTTTATGTCATGCCCCAAAAGCTTTCATTTTCATAATCTTAAACATTAATAGTGCAATAGATATTACCTTCACTACATAACAAATATTGTTGCTCTTAATTTGTCTACCATTTCAGACTTGCTTGAGTGGAGCCCTTGAGACTCTATGTGGTCAAGGATACGGTGCAAATCTATACAGAATGCTAGGAATATATTTACAATCATCGATCATCATAACTACATTCTTCTCAATTCTGATCTCCTTCTTATGGTATTTCTCAAAACCAGTACTAATTTGGCTGCATCAAGATCCCAATGTAGCGAAAATGGCTTGTTTCTATTTGAGATTTCTGATACAGGGACTATTCGCATGCGCTTATCTCCAATGCGTGCTGAGATTCCCATTGTTGGAAATGGGACAAATTGGAGGTAAAATCAACTGCTTTCTTTAATACAAAATTGTACATTTTCTTTTGCAAATTTATAGTGATTCTTTGAAATTTTACTTTTTTTTATTTCACATGACAATGCTCGTGTGTAGTAATTAAATTTCCTTTGCAGCTTGTCGATTTCATCCCTGACTTCAGCAGATCCTCATGGATCGTGTACGGCGCCTCCTCACTCCTCGTCATCTCCCACTTCCCTTCTCCCCTCAATAAACTGGTTGGGCATAAGTAGCTGATTTTAAAATTTCATTTGCATCCAAAAAGATGTTTATGCCTTGACTTTCATCTTTACAGTAACAATCTGAAGTTGGTCAGGATCTTGATATTTTTTTCTGTGACATGGAGGCAGGTTGTAGTGTATCAGGCTTAAAGTTATTTAGAACCTCTCATACATGGAGGCATGTTGTACAGTTGTAGCGTCTCAAACATAGAGATGAGCGACTGATAAGGGAATTTTAAATAGAAGTGCCAAGATCTCATGTTTTGCCTTTGATTCTACTAGTAGGATTGCACGTGCAATGCACGTGGTAAAATTTTTAATATTATTTTAAATTTTAAATTTATTTAGCCAGAGATTTGGTATAAATTTATTGAATGTAAACAATATAGGCAAGATATGAACAAAATTTAAAAATTCACAACGTTTGTACAATAAAATTAAATTTATGGTTAGTTTAGACAAATACACCACAAATAGTAGAGATTCGTGTACCAAACATTTGAAGACTTAAATAATATACTAAACTCAATCTCTGTCCACTCTCATTTGGTTTCTCTGAGGAAAATCTAGGATTCGATTCATACATTCTTCACACTGAATTATCACTGGTTGATGCAGATTGGTCATCTATAACTTGTCTTCGTCTCCTATTAGGTGTAGTTTCATGGTCATATGACTGACATTTTGCTGATAACCGACTTAAGTCTTGTTTGAGGCCTTTTTTGGAAAATTGGACAAGGGAAAGGTGCATAAGTACAGGATTATGTTACAGGTGTGTCAGTATGGAAGAAAGGATAAGTACATGGATTTCTCTGTGAATTTCGCCATTGATTTATTGTTGTTGGCGCATATCTGTGATGGAACATTGGAAGGGAACATGATATAGGCCAAAGTGATAGGCTAAATTAATATTTGCTTCTTTCCTCTTTTTTGTAATCCATCATCAATAATCAATTGGATGAACCTTCTGTTGGGGATAAACTTGTTCTCTATCGAGATCAATCTCACAAGGTTGAAAAAATAAAAAAAAAATAAAAAAATAAAAAACAACTTTACAAAATATGTATAGGCACCACTTCATTTGTAGAAGTGTGGTTAGGTAAACTACAGTATTGCCTGCAGTTCTTATAGGCACCACTTAATTTGTAAAAAAATAAAAAACACTTTACAAACATGAATAGCGTTGCTGATATAACTCAAACATGACATTGGAAGAGGAGGGAGCTGAGCATTTCACAATAGCAGTCTCCATCTCCCAGAGGGTGGAGACAAAGAATGTTCCAAATCTTGCTTGCTCTTTGTACGTCTTATTTTAGCTTTGAATCTTGACTTTGCCATGAGTGTCTGCACCGTGTTTGCAAAGTTACCTACTGCCATAATTACCAGCAAGATGCCGCAAAATATGACCTACATTATCAAAGTAGAAGTCATGAGACATCCATGCCAAGACGGTAGACATTACATATTCTATAAGAAGAAACAAAAGAAAATAGAACAAGGTTTTCTTGCCTGCCACTCGGAAGCAACGCCAACAAAAGCAGTTTTAAGAATCAATATCCCAACGTACGCCTCAAAACCCTAAATTGGAAAAAAAATGTTTAAGATATTATGAGTAATTTCGATTACTAATGCATAAAATGAAAGATACACTTGAAATGAAAATGTGGTAGCTGGCACGGTGTGACTCCACAATTCATTTGAAATTTATCTTTCCTAGACGCATGCTATCAAATCTAAATTACGTTAAACAGCAACAACAAAAGAATCTTTAGCCAACAACGAGGTTGTAAATATGCAGCTTAACCTTATACATGTAAAGAAAAAAAATAGGGTCACAGAAGCCATAGTTGGTCTTCTACACCGGCAGTTTCTCCCCACACAACATCCATTCTCCTTGGCTGCAAAGAGAGAAAAATGAAGAGAGACGACACTTAGAATTGATCATATGGAGAAATATAAAATTACAAAAAAAAACAGGGTTAATTGCAGATACACCTCCTGTAGTACAGAGATATAGACATTTATATGCCCATAAGACTAATTTATTAGCACTTGCATCCTATGAACCTGAAGCAATGTTATTCTCTCATTAGGTTGTTAGGTTGAGATGTCATATGTGAATCATGTGAATAACTTTTCCCCTTGATATTTAGAGGACAATTTATTGTTTAGAGTTAAACTAATGTAGTTTTAAACAAAGGAACATGATTCAACAGAGTAAAAAGACACAAAAATCTTTTAGAGTTAAACTAATGTAGTTTTAAACAAAGGAACATGATTCAACAGAGTAAAAAGACACAAAAATCTATTTGATGGACAAGACATTAAACAAAGGAACATGATTCAACAGAGTAAAAAGACACAAAAATCTATTTGATGGACAAGACATCAAAGCATATGAGAAAGGAATCCGTAAAAATAATAGGAAAAAAGAAATTCCAAGGTTTATAAACAAGGGGCTTACAAGCAGTAAAAACAAGGTCAAAGATTCAGAAGACTTGGAAGTCGACAAAATTAATGTAACCCACACAAATTTTGCATGCAAAACACCAGTTGAGAATTGCTTGCTTGCTTCTACACTAAGTATGAATTTTATGTCTTTTCTCTTATCGGATACTAAAGGCTTCTGCCAAGTCCTATTAGAAAGAAGTCAGAATGTACCATCAAACTCAATAATCTCTTGTATGTATGCTTGTATGGGTTTGAGCATGTTAGTACCTATTAAATGTTACTTTATACTTGCAGGTTATTGCTTAAAAAAAATTATATACATCCGCTAAATTTATCCACTAAACAAGCACAATAGTTGAAGATTAATAATTTATCAATCCGCATAGACAGATGAATAGGAAACCAAAGAGTAAAGCAGTCATGGCAACATTTGCTTTACCAAAGGGTGCAAAAATTCACTATGATAAAAATTCAATTCAAAAATATATGATGTTACCTTGCCTAAAGCAATGTGAGTATACAACCGCTGGCGCTAGTATCTATTTTGTAGAAGCATTGCAAAACATTGCATGACCGCCCATACAAGAAACAATTCAACCCTTTTATGCGCAAAATTTTTGTTAGATTGGATATAATAATTATCAAATAAATATATAATTAAGAAATTAAGTACATGCTTGTTGGCACAATCAGGTTGCCCTTTTATCTCCCATGTGAGATTCACAATAGCCATCAACATAGCACAATAATGACGGAATATCCACCTGCAAGAGCACAAGTAAAAATTGTTTTATGAAAAGCAATGTTGTCCTAGATAATAAACAATTATCAAGCACTATATAAATAGTAATTTGTTCTATCTAAATGTTGAAATGAGATTCTCGTATTCATAATTAAGGCGTCATTGTAACTCTCTAATAAAAGTTAAAGCATTATAATAGTTGAGCTTGGTAGCACAAAATCTGAACTCAGCTGACAATCTGGTTTACATGGATAGGGTTTGAAGATCATAATTATATTAGATCATGTAGATAGGGTTTGAAGATCTTACTTATATCAAATCATGTGGATGCCCCCTCATTGCCACTCCAGGTTTCACACTGCGCTAAGTGAACTGAACCCACTAAAATCCAAAACAACAAATGTTTAAACCAAAACAACATCTTCAACCACAAATTCCAAACAAAAACATATGATGATAATATGCAATTGAAAGGTAGTATCTACCTGGTAGAGCTGAACTACCAATGCTGGGAAGCATCCATTCCAAATCCAAGACCTTAATAGTAGCATAGTGGAGGGAAAGAAAAGAAACAGAAAGGTTGTTCGATCATGCAAAAAGAAAGTTACACTATTGTCAAATGTGATTTTGACCTACCAAGAGATAATGACAGCATATTATTGCATGGCTTTGATGGAAAGTTTTATTTTCTTTCATATGCATCTAAAATCACAATGCACTACGTTTCAAAGTACATCATCTTCACCACATTTACTCACAAAATTATGTCAACCTCTAAGCAAGAAGATGGTTGCTTTCCAGTTACATCTAGATTGTTTATGGATAGTCATGAAATTCATATATCAGCATGCTTGTCTGACGGCACTGTCAGGTTACAAGGTGTAATTTCTAAACTTAAATCTACCTTTCATATGTAAATGTAATATATTTAACTTAATAGGAACAGATTATGAGAAAATTCAAGGGGGGTCTTGTGAAACACGCCAAAGATCATGGGGTTTATGTAAAGATAAAAAAGAGTTAAGAGGTATGTGCAAAACCACCCAACGCACAGAGGGATTTTGTGGGTTTATGTAAAGATAAAAAAGAGTTAAGAGGTATGTGCAAAACCACCCAACGCACAGAGGGATTTTGTGAAATTAACTCAAAAAAGAACCGTCACAAGAGGTATGTGCAAAACCACCCAACGCACAGAGGGATTTTGTGAAATTAACTCAAAAAAGAACCGTCACTCTGTGTCTTTTCTTTTGAGCTGTCACTTCTTTCTGGTCATTTCAATTAATCTCATACACTAGCTTGGATGAATAAAATGGGCATAAACGAATAAAATGAACATAAAAAGTTCAGATAGCCCTAGAGCTTCTATATATTGGCACTGTAACGAGCCAGAGACCTGACTTCCACCAATTTATAAAAATCCATTTAAGCATTTTCTTCTTTTATCACAATAGATTTCTGATTCAGCATCGTCGAGAAGAAATGCTGACCTGATATCTTTAATGTCAAGCCCTCGGGCAGCAACATCAGTAGCTACTAAAATCGGTGCTTTGCCACAACGAAACTGGTTCAAGACATAATCCCTTTAACCCTGAGACTTGTCTCTGTGAATAGCAGCAGCGCCATAACCACGCATAGAGCGAGCAAGCTGGTCACAGAGTCTCTTTGTCGAACAGAAGATTATAAACTTTGATCCACGCTCTTGAGTTCTAATAATCTACTCCAACCGTCTCTGTTTCTCCATCGGCAAAACAATCTCCACATGCTGTCCATAAAAACAGTAATAATAAGAATAGAAAAGAGGAAGAAAATCCAGATCAGATTTATTGACATGCAAACAAAGAGGAAGACATCCAGATTAAATTTATCACCTTGCACACAGAAAACAGAATTACTTTGATACATAGCAGATTCTGAGATGTTAACACATAATAATCACAAAAACACAGAGAAAAGAATTCTGAAGGCTATAAGGTTAGAACAGCAGCACAATATCTAAGCTAAAGCCGTCATCAAGTAATTGACAAATACAGATTTTAGTGAGCAAACAATGTATCGAGACTAAGGTCAAATCTGCATTGTAAAATGGCTGATAACTTTCCCAACTATTATTGCCTCGTGTCCCACAAAGAGCAAGAAAATGTTACTAAGCATGCATGACCCTAAGTTGCTGGATAGATAAAATTGGATTTCTTTTAGGGGCGAAAAAGAAGGAACTACTAATAAGGTCCATTCTAGCTGTAGACAAACATAAGAAATATATTACTAACCATATATCCTTCTAAAGCTTAAACTTCAAATCAAATTCAATAATTCATATTTTAAGAAACCTAACATGTTTGGCAACTAAAAACGATATATGTATGATGAAGAAATATGGTTACATACAGCACACATCTAATCATTCATAATGGTTAAACTTTATATGTGATTTTTTTTAAATAGTCTTTTGATAAAAATAATTGCAGACAATCTTCATCAATTAGATAAGTGCAGAAATACACATCTACATAAGAAAGTCACACATTCAAGACCCAGAGGGACTGTGTTTCATTCGTACAAAATGCTTGATGCCTAATCTAGTGAACAAACCTTTCCCAGGAAAATAACAAAGAAATAACTTGCCTAATCTTAGCATATTAAAAAAAGGAAAAAGAAAAAAAAACAGCCTGATTTATGCTTACCTGTGTGATTGCATGCTAGATTATAACAATCATATACCTTCTAAAGGAAATAAACACAGAAACTTGGCTCTTCAAATGAAAAAGCTCAATAGCCTAACAAAATTGATTTAACAAATAAAAGCTCAATAGCCAGATGTAGCAGAAAAAGCAAATTATATGACATTTAAACAAAAATTACCAGGTGTCTTGAACAATGTGCAAATGTAAATACATCAGGTGGTGCAGACACATCATGTCTCAGAAAAGATAATTGTCCCTCTGCATTCTGCCAGACTGAACCAAGTCATACCTGTCCTCAAAATAATATTGCAAACGAAAAGAAAGTCATTGATAAATCATCAAAACTCTTACGAAAAATAAAAAGCTTAAGTTCTTGAATTTTACATGGCCTTGGACGATCATCTTTCCTTATGAAATCTAGTAGTAGGCAATCTTCATTGATTATTCTTTTAAGAACATTGAGAATCTAGCCATGTCATAAAACAGATAAAAATAAATTTAGGCTACTAAAAGAAATAAATTAGAATAACAATTTAGTAAAATTAGCTACCTTCTCTATGGAAAGCTATTTTTTCCTCTCAACATGTTCAGTAAGCTGTGCTTGGTCATCATATTTCTTGCAAAAGACTCATCAACAATAGTTCATGTGCAGTATAGATAAGTAAAAAATAGTTGACATGCAAATTTAAAGTAATAAAGTGAGCTATTCTCTAAATATGTATTTAGATTCACATAATTTAATGTTAAATTTAAGTTAATAACTGCAATAACAATCAAAGCATGCAATAGTTATCAAACAACTATATGAGCATATGTTTATAAATCATAAATTGTCCTAACACCTTCAACCAATTTGTAAATGTAATAAAAATTAAAAATTATTCATGTTTAATTTTTGTGGGCCCTTGATCAATCATTCTCCACCTTTATCTTCTTTTTTGGTAAATGGAGAACTGAATAATCATCATCAATGTTGATTGGGATGTCTTTTTGGATTTGGATTTCTTGTGCTATCATCTTTCCCTGTGCACGTTCATCCTTTGAGTTCTCATCCAACTTTACAAGGAACTTGTATGTCTTTCCGATGTTGAGAACAAACTTTTGAAAGAATGAACTCTGATTTTTTTTCTGTTTTAAAGAGGAAAAAATTAAGATCTTATATATGAAACATATTGTTTTATATGTATAAAATATAATAAATTAAGAAGTTACCTCTTTTATATCATCCATGAAGTTTTGAGCATTGCAGCCTATCAAAGTTTCTGTTGCGTCAAAAAGTGTCTCTTGCAGAATCTGTTTCATCTTCCACTATTATTTTAACAAGATACCTTCATTTTATATTATAATTGTGCATCAGATGATATTTTTATATTTAATTTTCATATTTTTCTCTCATGAGTAATTGATAGTACTTTACCTCGGTATGCTGTCTTCATTGTTTTTTTGACAATTTTGACATTTGTCATAAATAGTTTTGTCAACTTTTTTATTGCAGCCTTTGCATGAGTAGTACCAAGCCTCATGTCTATTTAAGATATTACTTATTTTTCCAGTAAAGCTGCCATATTGTGCCTGTAGATTTGTAAAAATTTTGTTAGTTATAAATGTAGTTTAAATATATTTAGTAAATAAAATAAGAAATTATAAAATAATTTAAAAAAATATAGTCCAAAAAGAAATTTTTAAAAATTAATGTAAAAGTAATAATTGTAAATGTATTTGAAACATAAATGAAACAAGATCTATTTATATCAGATTGTTTTGAAACTGAAGCTCTTGATTCATTAATATTTTATATTAGGATTTTTAATATCATACCTTTGATGAATTTTGTGAAGCTTACATAATGTCAATAATATTCATTTTTGCTGCAGTTTTAAATAGCCTTGACGGAGCACCATTAGTCTTGATCTTGTCTTTTGAAAGAGCCCTGCATATAATTTTAAAAATATTTAAATTTTAATTTATTAAGTTATCTTTTTTATTTGTATTACCATTCTCGCATGTCTTTAGCAAGTTCTATTTCAGGGTTGATAAAAATTGTCGATGCAATTTACGATGTCATGCACATCTCCCCTGCATATATAATAGTTATAATTAGAATTTGATATTTAATGATAAATAATTTACAATTCAATAATAGAAAATGTTACCTTTGTACAATGATATTTTAAAATTTGATAGCGCTATTATAGTTGTCTCATGCATATTTCCTTCAATAATTGAACATTCATTGCCAGCTAAATCTCCGAATAAAGTTACAGACAATGTTATCTCACTGTGTAAGAAAAGTTAGACAATTTTAGGTTAATATATTATATTTTGAATAATTAATTTCTTGTGAAATAAAAGCATGCATGTACTCTTTGTCTACTATAATGATGTCCCGCCTTGTGTCTGCCTTATTATATCTTGTCACGTACTTGATCATAGGCTTGACATTTGCTATCATTGCAAGAACATCTTCACATAAATTTATAATAAATTAAAAATTCATGTATAAATTTTTTAATTAAAAACAAAAGGTATTTACAAATACTTACTTATATTCCTTGTATCCTCGTTGGAAATTGCGTCTTTGATTGAGATAAAGTTATTCAATATCTTATCAAATTGAAACTCTATTTTTGATTCTTTGATAGAAATGTTCTTAGTCAATGTCAACTCAATTGACTCATGTACATTTCCATAAAGCGGGTTTATTGGTTTGCATTCTCCATTTGAGATGTAAACAACATGATTCTTCTGAAGCATGTGCTTATACATTTCAATAGTTTCTCCAAACATAATACCTTGTATTTTTTCCCCCTGCAAATATTATTAATATTATCTCACAAATAACTAATACATTAACATTTATTTAAGCCTAAGATAAATAAGATAATTAATAGATGACGTAAGTTATGTATAAATGTAGTTTTATGTGGGAAACTTTTAAATAACCATTCTCTAGATTTTACTGAAAGCTATCCATAATCTTCGGGTAAAAAAAAATTACCTTTTTAACTCATCAACGAAACTAAACTTATTTATATAAAGTTATCTGTTATTGAATTAGAATTTCTACTACTTACTAATAAGTCATTTGTTCTCAATTAACAAATTTAATTGTTTATACGGATTAGCTCTTTGTAAAAAATTTTAATAGGCGCTACTTGTATAAACAATTCCACCAAAGTTTTGCAACAACAACTAAGCTGAGGGGCTAACATGATAAATTAATATGCTCAAAATTTAGCTTGATAATGCAAGTAAATAATAAATTTATGGTAAATATGCTTATTAAAAATTTAGTCTGAATAATAACTATTTTGTTGCAGTGTGTTTAAAATGTTGTGTTGATGTCATATTCTAATTATTTGCTTGCTTATATTGTTAGACATATCTAGACAACTAATTTACGTATAATTTGGAAGAAAGCATGATATTTGGTGTATAAAATTTGCGAAATTGAATTACATGTTGCTTACCTCTTTAATAATTGCATGAAATTTTTTAATATGATCTTATACATAGTAAGGTGATAATAATTAATATAAGAATAAGCATCAACAATTATAATTTAATTTATATTTATAATTTATAATTTTAAAAAAAATTGAGAAGGCTCTGCATAGATTTAAAATAACGATTGCTATGGCATGATAAAAAGTGATGGATATTGTACTTAAACATTGTATGTATTACTTTATTTAAGAATAAGTATCAACAATTATCAATAGAATTATAGCATGTAGAATATTGATACATTACCTCTCAGTCGGCAAAAATTAATTTTAGTAGTTTTCCTGATCCTTTGTTGTTCTCATAAGATGACTCAATAGTTCTTAGGATAATAACATGAATGGTCCACTCTCTTTGAAATTTTTTTAGTTGGCGTATTTGGATGTGTGGAATTGGTGCTTCGTTGTTGGATGACATTGTTCCTGCAAGAATTTGAATAGTTTGTTATATATAAATAACAACGCATCTGAAGTACTAAATAAACTCAAAAAGAAAATAAAATAAGACTATTTCTATATTAAAGGTGTGACACTAATTATAGTAATTTGAATTTATAAATTAATATTATTTACAATGTTTAAAGTTATTTTAATTTTGATTAGTACATGAATTTGAATGAAGAGAGTGAATCATGTAATAATGAATTGTAAAATTTTAATTATTTTTAAGAAAAAAACTTTAATAAAATTGCAGCTACTTATTATATAAACTCCTAACCTTCAAAAATGTTATTTGTCATTTGAATTATTCCTCGTTGTCCTTTGGCTGGAGAACTTCCTTGTATACAACATTTTTTGTATATTTTTCCTCTTCAAATTTTCCATCTGATGTTATTAAGACCTTGGTTGTCATCATAGAAGTACCCCACGATAAAGCAACATATAATTGCCCATAAGAGAACACTGGTTCAGGTAGATAAATACCTACGTTAGGTATTGTTTGTCCTTGGGATTTATTAATTGTCATTGCAAAACATAATCTTATGGGAAATTGTTTGCGTTTGAACTTGAATGGTAATCCTTCATCTTCTGCTGGTGACAATGGTATTCTTGGCAAGAAAACTTCTTTCCCAGCATGTTGGCCCATTGTGATTTTAGCTTGAATTACATTGTAGTTAAAATCTTGACATATCATTCTTGTACCGTTGCACAATCCATTAGTGGGATCCAAGTTCCTTAGTAAAATAATTGGACAATATTTTTTCAACTTGAGCTTGTGTGGCGGTAGTCCATTAGGGAGCAGAGTGTTCAAAAATTCTTCTTGGTAATGATGATTAGTGTCATCAACTTCTTCATCAAAGCTATAGAATTCTTTTCCTTCTCCTGGAAAACTTTTTATTAGTCTATCATTTAACTTGTCAACATATTCATTTTTTGTTGCAAGGATATCTCTATCTTTCATATATTCAATAGATTCAAAATTCTCATCTAAAGATAGAAAAATTGAATTTATGAGAGAATCTTCCGGTAGGTCATCACCTTGATTCTGGATCAATATTGCATTAGGCAGTTTTATGAGATCCTGGGTCACTGTTGGTTCATCTCCATTCCCAATCCTAAGAAGAAATTCACTGAATGCCGTGTCTGATTTTGCTCTCATATTTTTTGAAAGTTGTAGTTTGATCATTTTGCTCCACAAATATGAGCTTACTAAACTTTCTTTGATAGTTTGTGATCTTGTTGAGCGAGGCACCACTGGTAAAACTTGTCTGAAATCACCACCAAATACAATTACTTTTCCGCCGAATGGTTCATCTTGATCCATTAAATCTCTTAGTGTTCTATCCAAAGTTTCAATTGCAACGCGTTTAGCCATTGGAGTCTCGTCCCAAATTATTAGACGAGCTATTCTAATGAGTTTTGATGTCCCATCTTACTTTGATATACCACACATAGATGAATCTGTTGTTGGGATTTTGATTTTAAATCTGGAGTGTGCTGTTCTTCCACCATGCATTATTACAGCTGCGACACCTGATGTTGCTGTAGCAAGAGCTATCATACCTTGCGATCTTACTGTGGCAAGTAGAGCACGATATAAATAAGTCTTCCCAGTTCCTCCAGGACCGTCAATAAAGAAAACTCCACTTTTATTTGCTTCAACTCGTGTTAATATTGTAGTGTATGCAGTATGTTGTTCATAGTTGAGTTTTGTTGCAGCATTTAGATCATCAGTTGGGATTTGTACATCTAGCTCTTCTTTTATTTCTCTTGGGTATGAACCTTCCTCTGAAATGTTTTTTGTTTGTAAAGGTGACAAATCAAATTTTTTATTATCCTTTCCCATACTCTCTAAGTAGAAGTTAATATTGAGAAGAGTATCATTTATCACCGAATCTCTAGTAGCATTTGGTTTCCTTGAGAAGTCTTCAGATAATGGTTCAAGATATTGATCCCACAAATAATTAACATCTGTGGGCTCACAATGAACCAATATAATTGCAAACAAACGTCGAAGTGCTGTTGGCATTTGGAAGACGATGGCTTCATCTAAGCACTTTCTTATGCTATCATCAGATTCCAAAAGACCTAATTTCTGGGCTGATTGCTTGAAAGATTTGCAATGAATACCATTTACCGTAAGCAGATCCTCAAATGATGTCGGACACCTAACGTGAGTAAGCAATAGTCGCAAGTAATATCTCTCTCCTTCAATTGGATTAGCCCCGTTTATTCGACCTATCACTTGTCTCTGTTTTCTTGGACTCCAAGATTTTGATGTTGAATCCCAAACATAACATTCAGAAAATTCTTCATATAAGCCATTAGTAGTAAATTATTTGTTAAACATCATCAAAACAAAGAGACCAACACATATACCCATCCCAAATAAATAGGATTGTAAGGTACCACCCATTGATTATTAAGGATTTTGTTTCGAACCAACATTGTTCTGTTATTTTTGCTCCTTTTATAAACTGGGTAAGCATCTTTCGCTTGTAGTGATCTCGGAGAAAACTCTCTAGGGTAGTGATATTTACACTCGCCATTTTGCATGCAAACATTCTTCATATTTAACTCTCCACAAGGGCCATGCATCATATGTTTTTTTACCAGTTCATATAGGATTGGATTTTCATACTGGTTTGGAATTTCTGCTGATACGTACTTATCATAATGATCTGATGAGACGATTTTGTGTTTTCCCATTAGAATAATCAACATGTGTGCATGAGGCAACCCTCTTTTTTGAAACTCGATGACATGAACATGGGCAGCAACTTTTCCAAAGATTTCCTTTTTAAATAGCTGATCTTTCAGGTCTTGCAATTTTGCTCTAAATATCCTTGAGGTTAGATCCGGTCTATCATTATGTGTCTGTCCTGGATGTAGCTCCTCCGTGATTTCTTCCCATTCAGGATTGCATGTCATTGTGATGAAAATATCTGGTTTTCCAAATCGTTGTACTAATGACATTGCATCAAGATATCTACGACGCATATCTCTAGGACCACCAATAAATGATGATGGCAGCACTATTCTTTTTCCGACTTGACATGCTTTTGCTTCACCAACAGCTAAACTATCAACTATGCCTTGGAATAACTCTGCTCTAATTTCTGATTGTTTCTTTCTGAAATAATCAAGTCTTGTTGTTTCAAGCTTTATGTACATATCAACAGCATATTGATGGAACAACCGGCCTGCCGATGTTAATACTGTAGATTGTCGAGTGTCTCTTATCTGGAACTTGTAACAATAATATTCTCGACATGAGACGCTTCCCGCCTTTGGTGCTTTAACACCTACAAGTTTACAGGTTAAGTTAATTTTTAATGTTTTAATATTATTAAACAAATTTAATTATGATTTACCTTCCCTTTCTCGTTTAAATATGTCTTCTGCAGATGTAAAAGTTTGCTGAGTCAATTGAGATGTTGTATTTAGTTGTTTTGAACGACGAATATCATTTTTCTGCCTTCTTTTAATATTTTGGTGCCATCCAACATCTCCGCCTGGAAAGAGTAAAGGATACTGTAAAGGATCATAACAACCAAAATAGTGCTTAACTTGATGATTCTTTCCGGAGTGTGAATGGACAACTATTTCTCTCTCATACGGAACATTTTCATTATTTTCCTCTACCCAGACAGCTGCAACCTGATCCACTGTTGGCGAGTTATAAACACGTTGATCTACTGCAGCATCTCTATTTATAATGATCTTGAAGTCTTCAAGAGATGGAAAATCATTAAGTTTTCGCAGAAATTTTGCATATGGGTTTCCTTCTAATATATCCATAAATCTTTTAGTTGTAGTCGTACTCATGTTTGCATTATCTAATATTCCCATTCGATTTTGCAACTCATTCTCCGTATCGTAGAAGTAAAGTTGAAAGTAGGAATGCTTTTTTTCTTCTGGAATTAGAGAGGGGAGATTATGATATATTTGTCCTTGTGCTCTAAATGTGAAAATACCCTTTTTGTTTGATGCAAGCTCTCTATCAAACCTTGCCCCAAATGATGTGAATGAGAAAATACTATTATACTTTCTGGTTTGTCTTCGAAACTCAATTGCCTCTTGGGTTTGTACTGTATAAAGGGCATATAACTCATCATTAACATTCACATCTGCTAAGTGGATTTCACCATTGTGGCAACATGATGTTGGTGGCTCATGTTCAAATTTTTTTGCTCCACAAAATAAACAAGACTTTGGAGTGCGTAGTTTATGTAATAAAGAACATACTGGCTCATGGTGAATTTGACCTAGAAAAAAATAATAGATTTTAGTGTTAAATAAATTTAGATATATAAAATCATGTAA
Organism: Asparagus officinalis; assembly: GCF_001876935.1. Lineage (NCBI taxonomy): Eukaryota > Viridiplantae > Streptophyta > Magnoliopsida > Asparagales > Asparagaceae > Asparagus > Asparagus officinalis. The sequence goes on from NC_033796.1 coordinate 63,338,343, forward strand.
TTATTTTAATAAATTATAAAATTAATCTATGCAAACCTCCATGCTCATATTCTCGTTGTTGCGCTCCACAAAACAAATCAATCTTACGTTTTCCCTTGCTATTGGTACTACTGCCAGCAAAATCATTCCTTTTCCTCTTTCTATTATTATCAATGACATTCTGAATGTAAGTTGTCTTCTGATCAACATTCAACTGATTATATTTGGTGTTTCTACTCTCATGTATTAGAATGTGTTCTTCTGTTAAAAATAATGAAATACACTATTAATAAACATAAATACACATAAAGCAATAATAATATATATTTATGTTGAATTCAAACCTTGGTTTGAAGTCATTTGGAAGAAGGTACTCTTATGCAAATGCACTCACCTGAATCACCGACAACTTTAGAAATGTTTTAAAAAACAAGGAAAATCCAACCAAGTAGAATATCTGCATTAATATGAAAAAATGTTAAATTATTTAATCTAGACGTAAAAGTGTATTACAAAAGTGCACATCATTTCACACAATGTTTTAAAAAGATGATACTAAACATAGGAGGCTTATTAGTAATTCACACAATGTTTTAAAAAGATGATACTAAACATAGGAGGCTTATTAGTAATTCACCAAAATACTATTTATGATGAATTTATTTCTTGTGCACGCTATGTGTGCATGTACAAAATTTGTAGGAAAAAAAACCCCATTTCCATTTGAAAATTAAAAAAATGACAGAATTTGTAGAAAAAACAGCTAGGAATTATGAATCTAAGTTAATAAGAGGCCAAGAAAGTAATGATTATCCTTGGAAAATAAATCATACTATAATTAGAGAAGCAGCCTATATAATTCATTTTTGAGGCTTAAAAATGATGAAAAGTTAGAGAGATGGACTTATAAGTAGGGTGTTGAAGATGATGGTAGTTAATAGGATTAGTTAAGCAGTACGTAGGACATACCTTTTAATGACCAGTATCTATTTGTACATTATATGGATATTTCATGGAAATATTTGAATTCAAGACTTACAAACTTATGGCGAAAGTATTGAACATGCTAACATTACAAAATTATGGTGAAAATGGACCATAACGTGAGGGTAGCCCTATGTATTCTCATTAACTAACAAACAGTATAATCCTCTATACAAACTCTGCTAGCAGAGGATCCATCGCAAATAGCAGTAAGATACGTAGGAAGAAAATGATATGCAATGATACGCAAATGAAGGTAAAATATGCAAATTCTGCAAATATTTGATTTCCTACTATGTCAATGATATGAGCTGAAGATAATAGACATGCCAGGAAATGGATTTAACAGGACTTAATTTTGAGATTCACATAATTATGTAGAATTCAGCATGCAAAACTAACTTCCATATGGTCAAAAAATATATCGCAAGGGCAGTAAACATTCAAACAACTAAGATATCTAAAGTGATGAAATGCAATTTTTACGTATACAACATATAACAATACCACGCAAAGTCAAAAGTGCTTTACAAATCTCTTGCGCGCCTCACCTAATGATAGCAATCAAATTAACCAAATAACAAGTCGAAGGTAGCTATTGAAAAAATTCATGATTACATAAAACTTCAAATGAACTCAGATTACTTTTCGTAAATTGATCAGGATCCATCAGCTCAACCTTTCTGAATCAGCTACGTCATCAAATAATAACTCTTTATTGTGATAAACAAGCATGCTGTTAGCACTTAGTCCTCAATCAATTATCATTTCACAAGTTTTCAGAGGCAGAAAGTTGATCTACAATTTATTATGCAGGGTTGGCTAAAAAGTCCTTCGAAAACCTTTTGATTATAGGCACCTGATAAAGACCTTAGGTAATCAAAGAGATAAGTTCATTAATTCACACCAAAAGAATCATGTTTTCAACAAGTTACTAACAATTGTCATAACGTTGAAGAGTTCTGACTGAAAGCATCATTTTTAATTTCAAACTAACATAAGGAATTAAGGCAAAGAGCATAAAAGATTGTAGCACTAATACGCGCATGGTGCGAAAATTCTCAAATTTGATTTGAGGTATATTGAGCAGAAAACATCGAGTCCCTCAATCTTCATCATGTTCTGGAGAGGTTTGAAATAGAACAATGCTCAAGAGGCCCGGCTATACCAAATTTATCTAACATATATACAATCAATATTAAAAGGAGAAAATAGCGGCATTATTCACTCAAGGAACAAGTAGGCCAATAATAAGAAAAGATGCCACTATTTAAAGTGTTGCATACAGGAGAACATAATCTAGTAAAATCTAACCATCCAACCACAAGCAAAATCCCTTATACTATTATTTAACTATATATAAATAAATAATACACTTCACTATAATGTAATGTATATAGGACACTTCTCTAACAGAAGCTATATTAGATGACTATAATATTATTTATTATAGGACACTTCTCTAACAGAAGCTATATTAATTGACTAAATAGTCATCGAGCCTAATTTTATCTATAATGTAATGTATATAGGACACTTCTCTAACAGAAGCTATAATGTAATATAATACACTTCACTTCTCTAAGCAAGAGCTTGTGACTCTGGTTGCACCTGATTGCTCCTGAAGCTATATTAATTGACTCGTATCAATTAATATAATTAATTGTTTTACAAACTATTTCATTATTTAAACTCGTTTAGTTCTGATATCAACTTCTCATAACTTATGAATCTCTTTATTAGTGAGCAGTCTGTTAATCATTTGTAAAATCCCTTCCGTTGAATATGGAACCTCAAAGATTAGTTACTTTCTGTGATTTTAACAAAAGAGGACTATAGGGCATTTCTTTTTAATCAATTTCTGGAGATTCAAGATTCATTTGCAGCTGAAAATTTATAGCATCTTTTGTGGTTCGAAGGACTCCGGACATCTCCTATTCACGACAACTTACCTAAATTGCCCTTCGCCATGTCTTTAATGTCAAGTTTTATTGGCTTCAGATCAATTATTTCAATTAGCTTTGACACAATTAGAACAGAGAACATTCTAATCTAACCTCAGTCAAAAGCAAACAAGATTTAAACAGTGACCTTAAACAAATCATATCATGCACTAAGCAATTATAAAATTAGCATATCAAACAAGATTTAAACAGTGACCTTAAACAAATCATATCATGCACTAAGCAATTATAAAATTAGCATATCAAATTTCTTGAAAAGGGGACGATCGCAAGATCACAGCTTTGCACTCAAGTACTTCATAATCCAACACTACACAAACAAAAAAGCAAGGTAATGCGAGACAAACCTGTCAGTTCATATATGATATTTATCAGACGAACTCTATGGACCAATATCCACATCAACTGTCCCTTAAAAAAATATCTAGTAAAGCAATTTTAAATGGTTTAAAGTTACTGTAGTCATATATGCACCAGAATTGAGGAACAATAGGCATTTAAACATGAAGCAACGACCAAACGGCCCTTAAATTCACTCTTAGAGAAAAATATATAATATATAACCTCTCCTGAAGCAACAAAATCTATTGTTCTTCATCACATGTATGTTTGCTGTGAATGTTTGTATGCCTTTTCTTGTGTACATGTATCTATATATCTAAGTATGTACTTGTATTTACTATTTAATTATGCATGCGCATGCATATGCAATGTGTATGTTTGCATAAGTACAGATGTGTTGTGTGTATGTATATATGGGTTTGCTGTGCATGCATGTGTATGTGATACACGTGTGTCCATAAACTCAATGGACATATCACATATGCATGTGTATGTTCATGTACCTATGTTCTATGTATGTATGTGAATGGATGTGTGTATGTGTATATATATGAATTTCCTGAGATGTATCTTCTTCAACTCAGAATTCAGTCTCATAGATGATGCGAGGTGAGGAAGAAGAAGTGTTAATGCAAAGACTGTATTTCCTGAAAAGCTATAAATAGAACCTTTGAAAGCTATAAATAGGAAAACAAAGGTTTTCAATTTCTATAGCACCATTTTTGGGCACAAAAGAACCTTGTCTACAAGTCTATTTACCAAACTGGATTGATAATGTAAGAACTCATCACATTGGAAAAATTGGATACTGATACCCAAGGCCAGGGAAACATTCAATAATATATTAACAGGAGTTTTGAACTCCAACCCACAATGTTAAGGAAACAAGAGAATTAACGAAGGATGTTAGACAGGAACAACCAGTCTATTGTTGTATAGAAGACTCCAGTTCAAACAATGCATGTGCATCAGGTTAACCTTGAGTTCATAGAAAAGACTAAGCTCCCTCTATATATTATGAAATATGACTATCACGTTTACATACTTCTTTCGTCCATTCTTTTAAGTATGTGAAAGTTTTTTATATTTTCAAATGATCATTCACAAGAGAAGACAAATATTTCCTACATGTCAACTCACTGGCACGATAAAGCCTAAGAACTGTGAGATGTTACTAAATAATTTCAGAGGCATCAACAATAAAAATACGCAATCAGGAATCCTGTAAGGTACCAGAGGCAATACCATTGTAACCTAAGGAAATTGGGTAACTGATCGAAACATAACAATTTTTGGCTCCTCGAATATATGCATTGTAAGGACAGATGCAGTGATCTTATTACAGGTTCCGGTATCTATAATTTCATGCAATGTTAAACCACATTCGTACATTACTTATCAGGGTCTCATAGAATACCTAAAAAGCAATGCTTTTAGAAGAAAATGAGACTCTCTCTTCCTCCGGCCAAAGGCAACACGTCTTGGTCTAAAAGCCCAAAATTAAGAAATCCATGCATTAACTTAGAATCTGCATGTAACTATATGTTGTTCACCCTTAAAAAGCTGGATATTGATGTCCAAAGGCAAAATAAGAAATTAAAAAGATGGTATGCTCCATCAGGAAATCAGAGGTAACAAATAGGAGAACGACAAAGAAATATGAAAGTGAGGAATCTCCAGTGTGATGTCCTGTGAAAATTTTAAATAGCCATGTATGCTAGAATTAGAATTAGAATAGGAATAACAATGCTAGACAAAGTGGAAAGATAACGCAAGTTACTAATAAGACATCATGATACTAATTCACAGTTGTCACATGAAACTTTTTGATGAAATTAAAAAAAGAAGTTTGGCTCATAGAAAACATTCAAACTCCCAGTCGCAATTTTTAATAAGATGATCAATCATATAGCATATAAAACCATACTTATAGGTATTAATGCTTGAACATGAACAGAGTATTGAAACATTTAGGGTAGATTCTAAACTGTGTCATCACTATTTCATATATAATACATGGCTTACCTGATGAAACTGACAAAGGAGCAATATGAAGAATTGAAGCAAGCCCTGATTCGGACAATCCTTGACCTATTGTTGAATTAGAACAGAAAGAGATGATGGCTAATTAGAACAAAATTAAATTAAATGAAGAGCAAAAAAGTAAAATAATTCTTACCGATGCCAAAATTCAGACAACTGAGGAGATGATGGCGGAGGCGCAGAGATTATGATTAGGGCAGTAACAATCATCTTTGGAAATTTATGGCTTAAGACCGTGGGACGTCGTAACGTAAGAACTGAGAGAAGGCGGAGAGAAGGCGGAACCTAAGGAAGATTTAGGGTAACGGATGAAGTGTTGAATTGATTTCATCTTAAAAAGTTTTAACGGAAGATCGAATGGGCTGAGGAGAAGGCGGAGAGGAGGAACCGAAGGAATATTTAGGGCTTTTGATTTCTTCGGATGTTGTAAGGGATAAGGTTGGTATATATATTTCGGTTGAAGGTTAATTTGGGGAGGGAATTTTTTTTCAGGAACTCCCTCTTTTAAGGGGTAAATAGATAAATAGATCAATCTACTATTAACTGTTGATAGAAGTTGACTTGTTTTAAATTTCTGTATAACTTATAAAGTATGAACTTAATATAAAATCATAGACTAGTTAAATGAGCTTGGGTTCCTTGTTCCATCTGCTTTTAACTCCAAGCAGATACCTATATTAGGAGGAAGACGAAGTCATATGTTTTCGATGTTTATTTCTCATTTTCTGAGACCTTTCAAAATGAGTATGCTAATTGTTCTGTTTAGTAAGAATATGATTATAAGTTGTGCTTGTTTTGAGGTTTTACTTGTTTTGAATTGTTCAGCAGTTTTCTCAGTAGTATCAAGCCTTAAAAATACCTCTTGGCCATTTTAAAGTTCTCTTCCGTGGAGACCCTTAAATGTTTGTCGTTAGAATTTTTTATGTCATTGTCTGTTTCCATGTTATAGACCCCGAGTCCTTAAATTGAGAAAGCCTCATTTGTTGCTGTCAATTATACTTCCATTTGAGATGAAGTTTTTGAAGTCTACACTATCATCCTAAGAGTCTTCGAAGATCTTCATTCATACCAAATGGGTCAATTATCCACACAGCACACACGCATAAAGGAATAAAAGTAGAGTGGAAAAATGAATCAATTCACACAGAAGTTTTAACTGAGGGAATGGAATGAGAGATCAGGTGCAATCAGCTTTACCAGATTATAATTCTAATTTCTTTAGCTAAACCCCTAGTATAAACTAGAAAGATGATGTTTGCTTCAATAAATTACTGTTGCATGTTTTTTCTTCACAAGATTGCTTCAATAAATTACTGTTGCATGATTTCTCTTCACAAGACCTATATAATCTTCATCCAACACGGCAGACTACAGACAATTTCTGAATCATTTCTGTTTAAATCATGTTTTGACCTCCAATTGACATAACTATGTGTACTATATAATGCTAACTATTATCCTATAGTAATGTACATGTCTTAGAGGTCTTTATTGATCATACTTGACACAATCGGAAACTCAGGACTCGTAGTAATTCCTTCTTTCATACGATATTAATTCCTTCTTTCATACGATCTTATTTCTGTCGAATTATTCATTCTATAAGCATGCCATCTTCAAGTGAGTTTTTTGTGGATTTGTTAAATGAGTTGAATGAATCAACGGAGATGATTGATGATGATCATGAGATTCTTTCTCCATTTGTTGCGCAATCTACAATTGAGAGGATGCAGTCTGTGAATATTTCCCAAAACGTCAGATCTGAAAATCCCAATCTAGAAGAAGAGGGGGAAAATAATGTAGAGGCTCCAGGTCAGCGAGAAGTTCTTGATAGGGAGGAAGTTAAGAAATCATATGTGAGTTTATTTTCTGATAACAGAAAACCAGGTAAAGGTCTTGATCTCAACTTTGTCCCAGCTTCACCCTCTGCAACTGTATCTTTTACTGAAGAAGAATGGAGGGAGGGTGTTGATTATTGGAAATACTCCTTAGTAGGACATGTTATAGGACTGAATGTAAAATTCAAATCTATGGAATCATATATCAACAAAGCATGGGCCAGAATATCAATTCCTAAGATTACTTTGATTAAGCAAGGAGTCTTCTTGTTTGATTTCCAATCTGATCAGCAGATGATAGAGGTCTTGGAATCTGGGCCTTGGTTCTTTGGTTCAAGGCCTTTGATGTTAAAACCATGGTCTATTGAGATTGAAATGGAGAAAATACAGGATTATTCTTACCCAATGTGGATACAACTACCAAATCTGAAACTTAATTTGTGGAGTGCCACAGGGATTAGCAAGATCTCTAGCTTAATTGGGTGTCCTATAACTACTGATATGCTTACAGCTACTAGGCAGAGAGTTAGCTATGCTAGAGTTCTAATTGAAGTGCAATTGCCCCTGAAGAAGCCCCTGCCAGACCAAGTTGATTTTCAAGGGCCAGATGGGAAAAAATACAGTCAGAGGGTTATTTATGAACTCAAGCCTCGATGGTGTGCTAACTGCAGTACTATTGGACATGACACTGATAATTGTAGAAGACAAAAGTTCAAGAAAATATGGGTTCCAGTTAATAGAAAGGAAAACTCTGAAGATCAAGCACTGTCTGAACCTGTGCATGTTTCTGGAGATCAGCTTAATGTTAGTTTGCCTGATACCTCTGCTCAGCATATGAAAAAACCTTCAAGCAGTAGTAATGTATCAGAGGCAAATATAAATGCTTATGTCTCTCCTGATAGGGGACACATCTTAGCCAACTCTTCTGCACCTGAGAAACATGCACAGAGTATGAGGAATGATATCCATAGCATTAGACTTGGAAATTCTGGTCTGGCAACTTTTCACCAAATTTCATCTCCAACAGTCAATGCATCTGGATTTTCAAGTGTTAATAGGGCAAGTATTGCTAGAAGAGTTTTAGCAAAAACTCCAGGGAATCTAACTCAGGTATCTTCTTTCTCTCCATTGGAATCTCAGACCCTAGACTTTGACCCCTGTTGCATAGACAGGGGGAAAGGACAATAATGCACTTTGCTATTTGGAATATTAGGGGTTTTAACAAGTCCCCTAAGCATTTAATTGTAAAGCAATTCATTCAAGAGTATAAGCTGGTTTTTATAGCCCTATTGGAAACAAAGCTTTCTGCAGGAAAAATGGATAAAATAGCTCAAAAAATTGCAAAAAATTGGGAATGGATCTCTAACATCCAAGAAGCAGGAAATGGGAGGATTTGGCTTCTATGGAATAGTGATATTCTTTCCATTCAGTGTATTAAAACCTCAATGCAATATGTGACATGCTTAGTAAACACAAAAGATGGTAGACTTTCTTGTCTAATGACTGTGGTTTATGCTTTGAATCAAAGAGAGGGAAGGAAGGTATTATGGCAGGAACTCCAAGACTTCAGGTCATCAGTTGATTGTCCTTGGCTAGTTGGGGGAGATTTTAATGCCATTACTAATGGAGATGAAAGGTTGGGAGGTGCACCAGTTACAGGAGCTGACACTGAAGATTTTCAGCAATTTATTTCCTCTAGTCAACTAGTGCATATCAAGACCACTGGGTGCTTCTATACATGGAACAACAAACAAGAAGCTGAAAGTAGAATCTGGAGCAGATTAGATAGAGTTTTGATCAATGAGTTATGGATCATGCAATATACATCAAGTCAGGCAGATTTTTTACAACCAGTCTGTTCTGATCATTCCCCAGCTCTTCTTACAGTTGGAGATGATGATTTTCAGGGCAAGAAGCCATTCAAATTCTATAAAATGTGGACTAAGCACACTGAATACCTCCCTTTAGTCAGATCTATTTGGCAGCAGGAAGTGCAAGGTTATTATATGTACAAACTGTCCTTCAAGATGAAAATACTCAAACCTGCACTCAAAGAATTAAATAGAAGACATTTCATGAATATCAGTGAACAGGTATTAAGAGCCAAACAGGAGCTAACTGATATTCAAAATAGGATCAACACTGATCTATTCAACTCTCACCTCATCTCCAAAGAAAAAGATTGCTTAAAGAAATATACCAATCTGCTTCAATGTGAAGAATCTTTTTATAGACAGAAAGCAAGCATTAAATGGGCTATTCAAGGAGACAAATCCTCTCACTTCTTCCATTCAGCCATGAAAGCTAGGAGGCACCAAAATAGGGTGTTATCTCTGTATACTGAGGATGAGAATAAAGTTTCTGATATGGACACAATCATCACTGAGCTTATCAGCTACTACAAGAGGTTATTGGGTGTTTCTGGGAATGTTTCTGAACCTGATCTTGCAACTATAACTAATGGTCCTATTCTCTCATCAGAACAAAGAGAATTCCTTGGTTCTCCAGTAACTAGGGAGGAAATAAAACTAGCTGTTTTCACTATGTCTGATGATAAAAGTCCTGGTCCTGATGGATTCAGTGCTTCATTCTTCAAAACTGCCTGGGATGTAATTGGTGATGAGATGTGTAAAGCAATGGAAGAGTTCTTCTATACTGGTAAACTCCTTGGTGTCTTCAATTCAACTTCCATCACACTAGTCCCTAAAATTCTAAATCCAAGATCTCCATCTGATTATAGACCTATCTCTTGCTGTAACTGTGTCTACAAGGTTATATCTAAAATTATTGCTGCCAGAATTCAGAATGTCATTGGTTACTTGATTGATGAGGCTCAGAGTGCTTTTGTTAAGGGCAGATTGATCTCTAACAATATTCTTCTGGCGCATGAACTCTTAAAACACTATGGCAGGAAGAATGTCTCTCCAAGAGCTGTTCTTAACATTGATTTGAGGAAGGCATTTGACACTATAAATTGGAGTTTTATTAAGGCTATGCTGACAGGTTTGGGATTTCCTGATAACATGGTTAAATGGGTGATGGAATGCATCTCTACTTCCAAATTCTCCCTGTCACTTAATGGATCATTGCATGGCTACTTTGAGGGGGCTAGAGGATTGAGGCAATGAGATCCATTGTCTCCTTACTTGTTTGTTCTTGGTATGGAGTATTTATCCAGAAAGCTTAAACTTCTCAGAGCAGACAGGCAGTTTAAACACCATCCAAAGTGTGCTAAGTTGGGTATTACTCACTTGATCTTTGCTGATGATCTATTACTCTTTTGTAGAGCTGATATGGAGTCCGTAGTCAAAATAAACACCTGCCTTCAGGAGTTTAGTAGAGTGTCTGGATTGGAGCCAAACTCCTGTAAATCCTCTGTGCTATTGTGTGGGGTTGAAGACAATACTAAAGTTCAAATATGTTCGTACCTGAAATTCCCAGAGGGATCATTGCCTGTAAGATACTTAGGCATGCCCTTGGTTTCTAAAAGACTCTCCTACTTGGACTGCTCATCTCTAATCTCAAAAATCTCGGATCAGTTTCAAGACTGGCAAAAAAGGAAGTGCTTATCCTATGCGGGGAGGATTCAACTCATCAAAACTGTTATCCTGGGAATTCAATCATATTGGACAAGCAACTATGTTCTGCCGATAAAGGTGTTGGAGAAAATTGATATGCTTTGTGCTGCTTTCTTATGGGGAAGTAAAATACATCTTGTTTCATGGCCAGAAGTCTGCAAGGATAAAAGCTTTGGAGGTTTGGGGCTATTTTCCTCTAAGCTGTGGAATCATGCTGCGGCAATCAAGTGGCTATGGATGATACACTCTAAGAAAGTAATGGAAAATTGAAAATTTCAGCTGTATATAGCATCATCTCTCAATCTTCAACAGCTGTACCCTGGGCGAAAACAGTTTGGGGTGGTTTACATTACCCCAAGCATTCTATAATCCTATGGCTTGCTACTCTATCTAAGCTCCTGACAAAAGACAGATTATGCCGTATGGGTATATTGGAAATCAATCAATGTGTGCTTTGTGCTGATTCTGCTAGTCAACCTGAATCTAGAGAACACCTGTTCTTTGAATGTCAGTTTTCTTCTTATGTTTGGATTAATCTGATGGCATGGATGAAGTTTACTTGGAGATCCTGCTACTGGAGTCAGGTAATGAGATGGTATAGCAACAATTTGAGGGGGATTGGGTTCATGAAAAATCTCAAGAGAATGATGTTATCTGGAGCAGTTTATTGGATATGGAAGGAGAGGAATTTGAGGATTTTCCAGCATAAAACCCGCAGCCCTGACCAGCTTATCAAGGAAATTAAGATTTCGTTACTCCTGAAAGTTCTTAATGATGGTGTTCCTGATTACTTAGGAGAAGAAATAGCACAGTTGTAAACTGTAGATAGGTTTTCAGTTTGTTGTTTGCCGGACAAAAAGTCTGGTAATTCTTGTTGCTCCTATATTTCAATACTTTGGTGATGAATAAAATTTATTTCATTTACCAAAAAAAAAATTTATTTTAATTATTTGGTACTTGCTGTTTTGAAGAAGCTGTTGTCCATGGCTACGGTTTGTGATATCTAATTTAATTTCTGAAGTTAACCCGTAAATCTCTGACTTAGAATCTTGAAACTGCCTTTAGTGTTGTAAATGTACTGGCTTCTGTGGGATATTCATACTTTCCTTTCATATATCTTTTTATATAGAAAAGTTTGGGATTAAGGCTTTGTTGTTGGTGGATCCCTTTTATTTATTGATCATGAAATATGTATATTTATGTAGACACTATTTAGATATCAAATCAATTTTCTTGTTTCACAAAAATAAAAGCAGATAAATGTGTGTGCAAGTTTAATGGAAGTGAATCAAGCTCACTTCTGTATACAAGTAAGATGAGCAATATCTGGACTTGTTGCGGTAACCTTTATGTCTCAAAGTGCATTATGAACTTATTTTGACGTCTAGATTAGCTGATTATTAGTGATACTGACTGCATGTAGTTTTGAATCTTGATCTGGTTGTTTACTGATTACCTGGCCTTGGATATGGATTCCACTATAGAAGTGTGTTCTATTGTTGACTGCATTTAGATTGGGGGTCCAGTGCAGCTGAATAAATCATGATTCATGACATTTTGTTTTTCTACAAAATTTGAGTTTGCATCTCAGTAGCAAAATTAGTTTGGTGCTTACTAACATTTTCATTATTGTCGTATGTTCAATGCTGACTTATATCATCATTTCCCCAATCTTCTCATGCAGTTTGATGGCTACATAGACTTGGAGCCATATGATACATTAGCTCTGAAGGTTCGAGGAGACGGGAGATGTTATATATCAACTGTAAGTTTTAGTAAACAAAACGACAACTGAAATTTGAATCTTTCTTCATCTCTGTTCTTGCTGAAGATGTTATGTATCAACTGTAAGTTTTAGTAAACAAAATGACAACTGAAATTTGAATCTTTCTTCCATCTCTGTTCTTGCTGAAAAATGAAGTAAATATGTTCAGCGTCATCTGTTCCCTGGTGCAGATATACACTGAGAATTGGATAAATTCACCAGGACAAGAAGAGGATAATTCATGGCAAGCATTTGTTTTTGCACCGAAAGACCAATGGCATATTGCAAAGGCAAGTTTTTGTTTTTGCGCCAAAAAAATTGTGGATCAACCCCCTGTATTAGCGCCAAATTAAACTTAGTACCCTATGTAGTTCTATTGTTCCAGATAGACCCCCATAAAAGAGTTCTATTATCACAGATAGACTTTCTGAGTGAAATCTGTCGTTGCGTATAGACCCCCTGAAAAGGGTCAAAAACATTTCAATCAGGCGGTCTATCTGCAACAATAGAACTATTGAGGTTGTAATTCAATTTGGCAATGGAATAGAGGGTCTATCTACAAGTAGCCCTTTTTCCATTATACTTGCCACTACATTTCCTTTGAAAATTATAAGGCAAGTTTTCATGAGCAAGAAGCTTAAACACTTGTTAACTTTGAATAATGCCAGATCCCTCTAGAATGATATCTACCAACATGGAGGGGAAATGTGATTGATGCGAAGTTAGAGATGAACCCAGCTCGTATACTTGGGATGTCATTCTCTGTTAATGCTGAAGGCGGTGTTGTTCCGGGCGCTAAATCTGGCTCCGGGGGTTTCAGACTGGATATCGATTGGATCAAAGCCTTGAGAACATATTAGTTTTGTCCCTCTTCTGGCCCTGGTCCCTGGAAATATATCAATAAATCGGCAATCCTGTAAGCGCTATAAAATATACAGTAGTATTTGTTTGAACTATATATATGTAGCTGATAATCTGACATTTCATTTTCTCTAACAGGAAATAATCAAAGAACTGATGGAAAGGCTACCACACATGAAAGAGCTTATGGATATGTATTGTGGCCCTGATAGAGTGATTGCAAAGCAACAAATGTAGGAGTTAGACAGAGTCGCAAAAACTCTACCAGAGAATATACCTTCATATGTGAAGAGGTTCACTGATCGTGCCATTCTTTCACTTCAAGTTTTCTTTTTTTCAACTTAGTTTAGTTTCCTGTAAATCTTATAATGTGTCATTCTCTGAAATGGAAAACACTGAATATGGTAAACTGGAATATTTAAACAAGCCTTTGAGTGTTAACTTGGAAATGAATGTAATTATTTTGCAATGGGAGCAAATTCTTTGTTTAACATAATATACAACTTGTTTGGAGTATAATTTGATGTTTGGTTTCTTTGTTGATGTGAATGGGAGCAATTTTTTTGTGGATGTTCAGGTTCAGTGTAGGCTTGTAGTTGACAGAAGTCGCCAAAAGTATAGTTTCAGCTTTTACCGACGCTAACCTGCGTCGCCAAAAGTATAGTTTCAGCTTTTACCGACGCTAACCTGCGTCGCCAAAAGTATAGTTTCAGCTTTTACCGACGCTAACCTGCGTCGCCAAAAGTATAGTTTCAGCTTTTACCGACGCTAACCTGCGTCGCCAAAAGTATAGTTTCAGCTTTTACCGACGCTAACCTGCGTCGCCAAAAGTATAGTTTCAGCTTTTACCGACGCTAACCTGCGTCGCCAAAAGTATAGTTTTTAGCGATGAACAATTTTGCGTCGCTAAAAGCTATACTTTTGCCGACGCATAGCTTTTGCCGACGCTGCATGCGTCGCCAAAAGTATACTTTTGCCAACGCAAAATATTATGCGTCGCTAAAAGATATACTTTTCTCGACGCATGACGTGTCGCTAAAAGTGTACTTTTGGCGACGCAGTGTATTTGCGTCGCCAAATATTTTCCTTGACGCACTTTTGGCGACGCGTTAGCGACGCTGCATTTTGCGTCAGGAAAGATTCGCCAAATATTTTCCTTGACGCACTTTTGGCGACGCGTTAGCGACGCTGCATTTTGCGTCAGGAAAGATTTTTACCGATGTTTTTTAAACTTTTGCCGACGTTTTTGTTTCGTCGGCAATGTTGTATTTTGTTGTAGTGGATGTGATAGCAAATAAGGATGGAAATAAAGCTACAAGAGTTAATGAGCCTAACCACATGTCAAGCCAAAATAAGGTGTAATTTCCTTTTCCATCCTCCACTTCAGAGTTGCATAAAAAACTTTTAATATTAACAAAAAAATTTCTCCATAAATATGATAAAAGTACTCTCCCAGAGTGTAAATACTCTGTCCAACTTTTTCTTTCAAAATATTTATAGAAACTAATTTGTTTCCAAAGACCAGGATTTCCATCAAGCCATTTCCAGAGACATTTTCCTATAAAAGCTTTATTCATGATTCTCAAGTTTATGATCCCCAAACCACCACCATATTGTTTAGGTCTACAAACCTCCTCCCATTTTACCAGATTAGTGCATCCTTTGTGATCCAAGGACCCAATCCACAAAAATCTTCTTCTTATCTTATCAATATTATCAATAATCCTTGAAGGAAATAGAAAGAAAGATAGCCAAAAAATTAGCATAGAGGATAGGACTGAGTTAACTAAAACTAGTCTATCACCTCTTGATAAAAATCTACCTTTCCACAATGCTAATCTCATCTCTATTTTCTCAACCAAAGGAAACCAGTCATCTTTTTTTAACTTACCAGGCCTTAAAGGTACTCCAAGATAAGTAATAGGAAAACTTCCACTTTTACAATTCAACATAATAGCCAAATTCTGTTGTAAAGATTCATTAACCTCAAGAGTAATAAGAACACTCTTATTAAAGTTTATCTTCAAACCAAATGCCAGCTCAAAGCAATATAAAATTAGTTTCAAAACTTTTAATTGCTCTCTTTTATTTTTATAAAAAATTAAAGTATCATCTGCATATTGTAGACAAACAACTTTATGATTCATGCTAACAGGGCCTAAACCTTCAATAAGGTGAGAATTAACTGCTAACAATAACATTCTAGTAAAAGAATCAGTTGCCAACACAAAGAGAAGTGGTGATAGAGGGTCTCTTTGACGAATACCTCTTTTAGACATAATCCAACTTTTAGGTTTACCATTGATATTAATGGCTGACATGCCTCCTTTTAAGCACATATTCACCTAATTTATCCATTTCTCACCAAACTTTTTAGCTTTCAACACCTCCAAAATAAAGTCCCAGTCTAACATATCATAAGCTTTTGCAAAGTCTAATTTTAGTAAAATTCCTCCTTTTTTATTATTTTGAAAACAATCATCAATAATTTCTTGAGCTGCAACTACTCCATCAAACAAAAATCTGTTCTTAATGAAACCAGATTGTATTGGATCAATAAGCCACTCAAGCTTGGAATTCAGTCTATTAGTCAAGACTTTGGTGATTATCTTGTAAATCACATTAAGAAGGCTGATAGGTCCGTAATCATTAACGGTAATAGCCTCATTTTTTTGGAGCAAGAACAATATGAGCATAGTTAAGTCTATTGATTTCTAATTTGCCTTCATAAAACTCCTCAAAAAGTCTCATGATATCCAATTTCACAGTCTCCCAAAAGACTTGAAAAAACAATACAGGAAAACCATCAGGACCAGGGGATTTATCATTATTCATATCAAAAATGGCTTTATGGATTTAAACCAGCCTCAGAAGTGGCGACCCGATCGTCTGTAACCCTATTTATATTTATCCCCGGCCCAGGGGCCAACCTTAATTTGCCGCCCCCTCAGAAAGCAAAGAACCAAAGAGCTAACAATACTTTGATTACCAGAAATGAACTGTTTAAAATTTCCAAAGGTTCAGGGCATCTTTGATACGCACCCATCTTTTGTTGTCTGAAATTTGTTTTTCTCTCCTTGTTTTCTTCTTAGCAAACGAGATATGTGGAGGGAATGAGGAATCTCTATACGGATACAGAACAAAGTAGTAGAAGATTATAGTTGGAGACATCTGCTTAATTAGTCCATAATTATCGACAGACGAATGACATAAGCGATAATCGGGAGGCACCATTGATGTTGTACTGGTAGAAACTAGAAGTCAGAATTATACATGGAGGAAATACAATTATAATCACGAATCTGTGGTTTTGATATAAAAATATGCGAACAAAACATACTTAACCAGTATTGAGTTTCGTCTCACACACTGGACTGTCGAAGGTACTGATATATTAATTCCAAGGGTTTAGGACTTTTCTGATATGCACCTGCTAAGTGTTCTTTGGCTGATTAATCGAATTTTGTTCCTTTCTTTTGTTGTCCGATATTGGAAAAAGTACCGATTTTCTTCATTTTGTCCGTAGAATGTAAGAGACCCAAATAAAAAAACTCACTATTCCTCACCGCCTTACTGTATCGATGTTTATCAGCACTGCACCTTTTTAGTTTTTTAATTAATTTCCTCTCCACCGCCTACAGACAACCATACCTTGCTTTAAAAAGGAAAGAAGGGGGAAATTCAGGCTAAGAAAAAAAGAGAAGAGAGTGTGAAGAAGAAGAAGAGGAAATGAAAAGAGGAAGCCAAAGGTAAACCGTTCGTTCTCTTTAATCTACTTAGGGTTTTTGTTAAGGAAATAAAAAAATAAAGAGAGAAAGAGAAAACTTACCTGACCACCGGCGGGAGGTTATCGGCGACCCCAATTGCCGAGGAGCCTCATTGTAGGAGATCCCTCTAGCGGCGGCACAGGAGGTGACCCTACCGAGTGTTGGCCTTCTTGTTTTGATGATGTTTAAAAAATAATTTACCACTAATATTGTTTGTCTAGTGTCTGTGATTTTTTTATTTATTGTAGACAAATAACAAGTTGGAGGATGGATGAAATAGAGCCTCAACGATCATATTCAATGGAGGTTGGCGAAATAGTAGAGTGAAGCCTAGGCTGTGACGCCCCTGGGTTCACACAAGGCTGCAGTCCAAGGTGAAACCAAGAATGTCAAACCTGCCATGCACCACACCGTGCAATAACATGTTTCACCATCATAATTAACATCTATCTAGTAGAGTCAACAACTGGTGTAGGTACAAAACAGGTAAAAGATAATACAAGATATACTGATGGAATGATAACAGTCACATAAATATTTCATCATCCCACATACAGAAATACATAGCCAAGATCTGAGTAGATAAACTGGAATACTCAACAAGTCTCAAATACAAATATCTGACGAAAAGGAAATAAGGCACACAGCCTTTACAACTTCTAGAACAAGACTCTCAAATGTCTAAATAAAAATCTACTATGAAACTCCAAAAGAAAATATAACTAAAGAGACGGCTGAAGCTAAAATGCATCGTCATCAGTCTACGACTCTCCGGGCTCCTGGCTCGTTACCTGAAAGGGGGGAGGGACAACGAGCGTCAAAGCGCTAGCGAGTAACATCACAACCAACCCCAAGGGAATATGGCTCATTGTATAAGAAAATACAATTAATATATAAGAGATAAAAAATCATTGATCTTACTAAAGAGGGTTTTAGTATTTAGAAATTTACAACACGAGCATAGGTACGTCGAGCGAAATAATCCAAACAAGGAAACCCTCATGTATATACCTTACATCTCAAATTGTAAACCCCTAAATACCAAACCCAAGGTTCTAGTGCAGTAATAATAATAAAAGAAATACAACGAACACTAGAGCATGAAAACAGTGTTGTGACATAGCCCACATGAGTTTCATGTCATTACTTACATGAATATCATGTCAAAATCTACATAAGTGTCATGTCAAACTCACATGAGTGACATGTCAGAAAACGATTAAGTGTCCAAAACATAGACTATATAAATTAAACGTCCAACCCATAGACTGCATGAAGTAAACGTCCAACTCATGAACTGAAAATAACCGTTGTCCAACGCATGGACCGGATGTGACCGTTGTCCAACGCATGGACCGGATGGTAATGCATATCCAACACGAGGATTAAATAGCAATGCATGTCCAACACGAGGACTAAGTGGGAAGGGTGTCCAACACGAGGACTAAAAGGTAATGCTTGTCCAACACGAGGACTGAGATATACAGAAAAACCTACTTATATCAATCCACACTCAAATCAGTGTGTAAGTCCCCAATTTATACCCTCAGGTCATCTATCATGCATGGATACATAATAAGACTAAAACCAATGTCAGATAATCCAGGCGAACTCTCGCACATGAGTGAAATACCCCAGAATACACAAAACAGGGGTTATACAACAGACAGAGCGACGGTCGACCGCACCGGTCGACCGCTCTCTGATACGCGGCTGGCGGTCGACCGCTGCGGCTTCGCGGTCGACCGACAGAGCGTCGCGGTCGACCGCAGCCCTAACGCGAGCCCGGCGGTCGACCGCTCCGGTCGACCGCCAAGCGGACAGAAACCCAATTCTGGGTTTCTGTCAGCTCGAAACCTAAAACAAGATTTGATATTCTACGATAACAAGAGTTTTAACGATTTAAAAATCATACTGAAGATAAACAACTAATCCCAAGCTTTAAATCTACATTTTTAATATTCTAAATCCAAGAGAAACAAACCAAAAACGTTTTAATAACTGTAAAAAAATGATTTAACTCTTGTTTAGGCAAATTCAGATCTAGATCTTATTGATAAAAGTCCTTTGGTGAGCTTTTAAAATTGAAAACATGATTCTCATAACATGTACCATATAGATCTACTATCTCTACAAGAAAATACGATTTTTGGCCCAATAAATTCAATAAAAACTCAAACTTTGCATGAAAACAAAAGGGGGTGGAGTTGGGCGAGAAGTTACTCGCCTGAGGGGTGTAGATGAACTCCCAAAAACAAGTGAGAATGATCCTCGTTCGCTGAACACCGATGGATCTCGCGTCGACTCCTACAAAATCCTCCAAGAACGAATCTAGGATTTGGGAGAGAAGAGGGGGGCTGCTAGGGTTTGTAAAACAGAAGAAAAGAGGTGATTTTCATGATATAACATGTATATATATAGCAGCAAACCCGAAACCCGAAACCCGAAACTGGAAATTCAGTCTGACTAGGAACATTCTCTTCGGTATTTTGGCTATAACTTTCTCATATGACCTCGGAATAAGGTGATCTAAGATTTGTTGGAAAGATCTTGAAGAGATCTACAACTTTGGTATTATACACCTTTCCATATAATTAATGAATCAGTGAGAAAAACATAGAAAATCTCAACTGGTCAAAATTCCCAGATTCCCACTCTTGACCTTTGTGCATGATTTGTGTATTTGTACTCACATATATACATATATACATTGAATTGATCTAAAATCAGTTCCTAGCATACTCAAACATCATAATATATTATTTAGAAATATATAACATATTTATTATTATTTATCATAAAGTATTCAAATTTTTGGGGTTTTACATTCTTCTCCCCTTAAAAGAATTTCGTCCTCGAAATTCAGAAATCATACTTAAGCAAATAATAATACTATAAAAGCACGTAGATGGTTAAATTCAACCCGCAAACATAAACATCTCAGAATATTTACTCTTGATAAGCATATATGGATATTTATATTTAACAGTCCAGGATAACTATATTCCCACTCAACCCTTAATCGAATGGAACTAGTACGTCGGGCGAAAAATCCAAACAAGGAACCCCCCATTTATATACCATGTGTTCCAAAAGATTAAGAATTAAGCGAAAATATCCTCATTCTAGCATTAAATCAAAATATAACTACACAAATAATCGCACGCATAAATCAATACACTTCCTCAATAGGTACCGGAAGTCGCGCGGCATAACATCTTCGCGCTCCCGAAAATCATCTTCGATGTCTACACTTAACCATCAAAAATGTAAATACCCCTACTTAACCCCTAATTAAATGGAACAAGTACATCGAGCGAAAAATCCAAACAAGGAACCCCTCATATATATACCATATGTTCCAAGTACTTAGGAGATAAGTGTTAATACCCTCATTTTAGTGTTAAGTATAAACATCACCATACAGGTAACCATAAGCCATAAACAAGTCATACAAAAATTTAATTTACTTGATCAAACAATTGTGGGTAGTTGCGATGTATATCCTCCTCGCGCTCCCGAGAAACCTCCTCAACTCCTTTCCGATTGCACTGAATTTTCACCAAGGGAAAAATATCTTGTTTCTAAATTTCTTGTCTTCTCTAGCAAGTATACAAACTGGGATTTCGATCGTAGTCAAATCAACCTGAAGCTAAATCTAACTCTTCAAATCTGAAACTCTAAATGTCCTCATTTCTTATCTGCATAGCTCTTTTGCTGACTCTGGGCGGCTAGAATATGTTCTCTGCTCAATGTTACTTTCTCAGTAATCTGTCTCATAAGCTCTGGACCAAGCATTAAACTATCCTCCGGCTCTACCCAACACATAGGCGATCTGCAATGCCTCCCGTACGATGCTTCATATGGGTCCACACAAATTATCGCTTGATAACTGTTGTTATAAGTGAACTCTATCAGTAGAATATGATTCCTTCCATCTACCTAGAAAGTCAATGACATAAGCCCGCAACATGTCCTCCAACATCTGATTTACTCTTTCCGTCTGACCATCCGTCTGTGGGTAAAATACACTACTGTAAGATAAATCTACTGCCAAGTGAATCTTGGAAACTCTTCCAAAAGTGCGGAGTGAATACTGAACCTCGATTCGATACAATCGTGCTTCATTAGTATATCCATTATCATCCAACCAGAATCATTTTCTTTCTTCGACTTCGGCAACCCCACAATAAAGTTCATAAAATGTTCGCCCACTTCTATTCCGAAATGGGTAAAGACCGAAGTGTTCCTACCGGTCTCTGATGTTCCACCTTCACTTGCTGACAGGTACGACACTTAGCTATATACTCTAGAATCTTCCTACGCCTATCACTCCACCAAAAGTGTCTCTTTAAGTCCTTGTACATCTTAGTTGTTCCTGGATGTACTAAATCGCGAATTCATAGTCCTCAATAAACTCAATCCACCGTTGCTGTCTCTGGTTGGGTTCCTTCTGGAAGAAAAGATACTTCAAACTCTGGTGGTCGATGAACAACTCAAATTGCACTCTATACAAGTAATGTCTCGTGACTTCAATGCAAATACTACTGCTGTTAACTCCAAATCATGAGTGGTGTAGTTCTGCTCGTGCACTCTAAATATATGCTTCTACCCTTTGAGTCTGCATTAAGACGCCTCCTAAATCTGCCAATTATGCCTCTGTGTAAACATCGTATGTTCTATCGTTGCTCGGAATAGTCAAACCGGCGCTGCAGTCAACTTAGCCTTCAAGGTATCAAGGCTTTCTGGCACACCGAATGAACTATACACCCTTCTTCGTAAGGCGTGTTAGAGGCATAGAAATCTTCAAGAAGTCCTGGATGTACACCCCATACTAACCGGTTACACCCAAGAAGTTTCGAATCTCTATCACCGTCTTTAGCGGTTCCAAATCAAGAATTGCTGTAAACTTAGCCGGATTCACTGCTATGCCCTCTTTGCTGTTGACGTGGCTAACAAATCTGACTTCTGAAAACCAAAACCCGCATTTACTGAACTTGGCATATAACTGCTACTCCTGAAGAGTCTGTAATGCTACTCGTGTGCTGCCTCCGATCTCGAAAATATGAGAATATCAAACTGGCCCATGAAGGGACGGAAAAACTCGGTTCATCACATTCATGAATACCACGGTGCATTAGTCAACCCAAATGACCTAACTAGAAAATCTAAAGATTCACATAAAATTAGGAAAACTTCTTTGGGAAAATCCATCTCCCAAATCCGCAACTACGATAACCAGAACGAAGATCAAACTTCGAGAAATACTACATTCTCTGCAACTGGTTGAACAAGTCATCAATCCTAGGTAATGAGTACCTATTCCGGATAGTGACCTTGTTCAGCTCTCTATGATCAATACACAATCTCATATTACCGTCCTTCTTCTTCATGAAGAGGACCGGTGCGCCCTACGGAGAAATAACTCCTACAAATAAAACCCTGAGCTAACAACTCGTCCAATTGGGTATTGAAGCTCTCTCATCTCAGCTGGTGCCATACGATAGGGTGCGCGGGATATCGGGGCTGTGCCCGACTGTAACTCAATACAAAACTCGACCTCTCACACAGGAGGTAACTCAGGTATGTCCTGAAAGACATCCTGATACTCTGAGATAACTCTAGTCTCCAATAAATTAATACTCAGATCCCGTCGCATTGCCTCCTCGATGTACGCCAGAAACAACTCCGCAAAACGGTAGCCCTGAGAGGTTGCTACAATAATCTCGGACCCATCGGACGCTCACAAATTGACTGTCTTTACAAAGCAGTCAATACTAGCCTGGTAGGAGGATAACCAAACCTTACCAAGGATAACATCGAACCCGGACATATACAACGCTATCAAATCGACAACAAACTCTGACTCATCTAATCTGATGACAACGCTCTCCAGAAGCGATACCTCACCTAAAGGGGTGGAAACAGATAAAGGGGTGTCTAGTGGCTGAGGTACAAGCTGGAGTCTAGCCATAAACGCATGCGATATAAAAGAATGTGAAGCTCCCGAATCAAAAAGAATACGGGTGGGAAAGGAATTCACGAGGAACGTACCCTCCACTACGGCTCCGCTAGTTCCATGATCGCGAGGAAAAACCGCATAAACCTTGCCCGTGGCTGAAGACTGCTCTGCTGCTGGAGCTGGAGAAAATGAGACTATCTGCCCCTGAGGAAACTCCTGAACTGCTCGAACTTGCCCCTCGGTCTTCTGCTGCTGCTGAATTGGACCGTTTCCCTTCTGAGCTCTTGTTGGTGCACTGCGGCACTCTAATGCCTTGTGCCCGACCTTGCGACAGTTGAAACAAGTTCCTCGGAACTTGTGCTGTTGATGTGCTCTCTGATCCTGATGAGATCCCATCTTATGAGGGCCCTGCTGTTACTGTTGAGGTCCAGTCAAGGGTCTCTTGTTCTTACCCTTGTCTCCGGCGTGCCCTCTCTTAGCTCTCCCTTCCTTGTCCTTCTGAAACTTAGCTATCCCATTTTCTTGAGAAATGGCGGTTTCAGCTACTAGTGGTGGTGGTGGTGTAATGTGATTCATCACAAGCTCCTCGATTGCTGCTATCCTAGCGACTAGGGGAGCCATAAGATCCGCACTGTTCCCATTGCATTGTTTTTTCAGAAAGACTCTCCAAAAACTCCTAAGCTTCATCAGCATTTTTCCTCATAAAATCCCCGTGGCACATTGATTCTAAGGAAGTTTTTGCAGAATAATCTAATCCCTCATAAATTATTTAGCACAATCGCCATTTTTCTAAACCGTGATGAGGACATTGGATGAGAAGATCTTTAAATCGGTCAAAATACTTCCAAAAGGTGTGACGCCCCTGGGTTCACACAAGGCTGCAGTCCAAGGTGAAACCAAGAATGTCAAACCTGCCATGCACCACACCGTGCAATAACATGTTTCACCATCACAATTAACATCTATCTAGTAGAGTCAACAACTGGTGTAGGTACAAAACATGTAAAAGATAATACAAGATATACTAATGGAATGATAACAGTCACATAAATATCTCATCATCCCACATACAGAAATACATAGCCAAGATCTGAGTAGATAAACTGGAATACTCAACAAGTCTCAAATACAAATATCTGACGAAAAGGAAATAAGGCACACAACCTTTACAACATCTAGAACAAGACTCTCAAATGTCTAAATAAAAATCTATTATGGAACTCCAAAAGAAAATATAACTAAAGAGACGGCTGAAGCTAAAATGCATCGTCATCAGTCTACGACTCTCCGGGCTCCTGACTCGTTACCTGAAAGGGGGAGGGACAACGAGCGTCAAAACGCTAGCGAGTAACATCATAACCAACCCCAAGGGAATAGGGCTCGTTGTATAAGAAAATACAGTTAATATATAAGAGATAAAAAATCATTGATCTTACTAAAGAGGGTTTTAGTATTTAGAAATTTATAACACGAGCATAGGTACGTCGAGCGAAATAATCCAAACAAGGAAACCCTTATGTATATACCTTACATCTCAAATTGTAAACCCCTAAATACCAACCCAAGGTTCTAGTGCAGTAATAATAATAAAAGAAATACGACGAACACCAGAGCATGAAAACAGTGTTGTGACATAGCCCACATGAGTATCATGTCATTACTTACATGAATATCATGTCAAAATCTACATAAGTGTCATGTCAAACTCACATGAGTGACATGTCAAAAAATGATTAAGTGTCCAAAACATAGACTATATAAATTAAACGTCCAACCCATCGACTGCATGAAGTAAACATCCAACTCATGAACTGAAAATAACTGTTGTCCAACGCATGGACCGGATGTGACCGTTGTCCAATGCATGGACCGGATGTGACCGTTGTCCAACGCATGGACCGGATGGTAATGCATATCCAGCACGAGGATTAAATAGCAATGCATGTCCAACACGAGGACTAAGTTGGAAGGGTGTCCAACACGAGGACTAAAAGGTAATGCTTGTCCAACACGAGGACTGTGAAATGGTGAACATATCACTGGGATACATAGTGAAATCTACCTATATCAATTCACAGTCAAAACAGTGTATATATCCATAATTGGTACCCTCAGGTCTTCTATCATGCCTGGGTACATAGTAAGACCAAACAAGCGGACAGAAACCTAATTCTGGGTTTCTATCAGCTCGAAACCTGAAACAAGATTTGATATTCTACGATAACAAGAGTTTTAACGATTCAAAAATCATACTGAAGATAAACAACTAATCCCAAGCTTGAAATCTACATTTTTAATATTCTAAATCCATGAGAAACAAACCAAAAATGATTTAATAACTGTAAAAAAATGATTTAACTGTTGTTTAGGCAAATTCAGATCTAGATCTTATTGATAAAAGTCCTTTGGTGAGCTTTTAAAATTGAAAACATGATTCTCATAACATGTACCATATAGATCTATTATCTCTACAAGAAAATACGATTTTTGGCCCAATAAATTCAATAAAAACTCAAACTTTGCATGAAAACAAAAGGGGGTGGAGTTGGGCGAGAAGTTACTCGCCTGAGGGGTGTAGATGAACTCCCAAAAACAAGTAAGAATGATCCTCCTTCGCTGAACACCGATGGATCTCGCGTCGACTCCTCCAAAATCCTCCAAGAACGGATCTAAGATTTGGGAGAGAAGAGGGGGGCTGCTAGGGTTTGTAAAATAGAAGAAAAGAGGTGATTTTCGTGATATAACATGTATATATATAGCAGCAAACCCGAAACCCGAAACCCAAAACCCGAAACTGGAAATTCAGTCTGACTAGGAACATTCGCTTCGGTATTTTAGCTATAACTTTCTCATATGATCTCGGAATAAGGTGATCTAAGATTTGTTGGAAAGATCTTGAAGATATCTACAACTTTGGTATCATACACCTTCCAAGATTATTAATGAATCAGTGAGAAAAACTTAAAAACTCTCAACTGGTCAAAATTCCCAGATTCTCACTCTTGGCCTTTGTGCATGATTTGTGTATTTGTACTCACATATATACATATATACATTGAATTAATCTCAAATCAGTTCCTAGCATACTCAAACATCATAATATATTATTTATAAATGTATAACATATTTATTATTATTTATCATAAAGTATTCAAATTTTTAGGGTTTTACATAGGCATTCAAGTCAAGATCCAAGTTCAAGCTTCTTCCGTAATGTTTACCAAGAAGAGCTTTATTGAAGATCACAAGCTTTGATAAATTAGTTTAGGTGTTATATTATATGTGTTCAATACTTCAAGCTCAATTTCATACACACACACACACACACACACGTTTATTTTGATTTATCGTTGTTTTGGATTATAGACTTATTAACACGATGATATATCTTTTATCAAGTCTATAAACCTATTGGAAAGTGTTTTGAAACTTATTTGGAATGAATTTGTCAAAATCAAGTTTTAACAAGTTTTGTTCGTGCATGTTTGAAGTTCATGTTCGTGCATGTTTTTACAAAACAGATGAGATTTGATAATTGGGAAATAAAATTTGAAACATTTCTTTGTATACATGTTTATATTCATATATACAAACATTTCCCCAAGTTTTATTTTTGTTATTTTCAATTGAATTTACAAAAACAAGTTTTCAGCAGTTTTTCAGAAACTGTTTATCTTTGTTAAAAAAAGTTATATATAAACTTTACTCAAAATTTATAAACTTTACTCAAAAATTTCATATTTAAATACATGTTTGTAAACTTTACTCAAAATTTCATGATTTTTGGAGTTGTTTTACTGTATCCAATTGATTTTATAAAATCGTGTATGTCAGCAGATTTTGGAAACTGTATATCTGTGTTTAAATAATTATTTCTCACAAATAGGAAGTGATATTTAAGAAATTCTTTCTCTGACATGTCTGTCTACATGTTTAGATACATATCTAAAAATTTTATAATTTTTAAAGTTGATTTATTATTTTTAATTTATTTTACAAAGCTAGATACACAAATTTCCAGAATGCTGGATTTTGGGTATTTTGGTCTTTTCACCCTATAATGGTTAGTAACGGCTAGAAACGGCTAGTTTTTGTTTTGGGGTATTTTTGGCTGATGTTTTGGGTTGTTATAAATACCTCATTGCATTCAACTCTCCTAAAAAAAGGAGAAAAGTTTTAAAGAGTTTTATTAGTTTTTTTAAGGGTTTCTAAGTGAGTTTAAGAGTTTGGTTTGTGAAGATATTTTCACAAGAGCTTGAGGAGATAATCTTTTGGTGTTTAAAGCTTCAATTAATCTCCCTCTCTATTGTCATCCATTGGAGAAGTTTTCTAAACTATATATCTAGCTTTATATGCATTTGTTTAATTATCATTTATCAAAGCTAGTTTTTATATTGAGTTTAGATTTGATTTTTCTCATTGTTACACACACTCACTTGAGCTTTTAGTATTTACATACATAGTATAATTGGGGTTGTGAGAGATTGTAACATTGAGTTGTGCTAAATTTAGTTCTCATCTATTATAGAGAATAATTTATTTGTATTGTGAGCCTAAATTGTGGGATCACATTGTATTACACTAGTACACCGAGAGTTGTGTGTGGTGAGAGACGAGGTTGTCCCAAGAGGAGTGGCGTTGGTAGTAAAATCCTAGAGAAAGGTAGTAAATCCGAGCACTTGAGAGAGACACGTGTTAGA
>NC_033796.1:63367125-63376553 GCF_001876935.1 Asparagus officinalis
CTGCGATCTGGGCCGTCATGCGAGCTTGTGAAGTTCGCATTGTTTGACGAAGCCCTCTTAAAATCTGCAGAGTTCGCCAGGTGCCCTTGGTTCGGGCCAAAATTGAGCAGCCTTGCTCTACAGAGTGGCTCGCACCTTAAACTGCTAAGCTCGCGCCGATTTGAGGCGGTTCCACAAAAATAGAAACGACTGGCTCAAGTGGTTGGGCTCGCTAAACTCTAAGGCCTTGCGCGATTTGAGCGGTTGTGCCCAAAATCGGATTGGCTCAAAAGAGTAATGGGCTCGCCTAAACTGCTAAGACTCGCGCTGATTTGAGGCGGTCGCTGACAAAAATGGAACCTGGGCAACAAAAGGTTGATTCCACCAAGCTTGAATATAAATCAGGCTCGTGGGGCGATGAGGGATTGGCGCCTCGAGACGAGCGGAGAGCTTAATTCGTCGCCGGCTGTTGGATCTTTTGAACGAGGAGGCGTTCATGTCGACGAGCGGAGACGTATTCTGCGTCGCACAAATGGTTGAATTCCTCTTGCAACAGGGTCCTGGCGAGGATCGTTCATTCGACCCAGTCAGCAGCCCCTTAGACCTTTGATTCTCGAATCTCCGGCTCGGCCTCAACTAGGTTCGGGGGGAAAAGAACCCGCCTGCTCGAGGGGCTTGGTGTAGATCCATCAGGCTTGGTTGCCCTCAGCCTCTTGGCTGGGCCGAGCCCGCACGACTCTGCAACCATCGCGAGATGTATTGCTGGGCGAGAAGAAGGACGATTGTAAGTACCGTCTCGAAATTGATTCAAGCAAGGGAATCAATCAGTAGCGCCTGCAGGCACTGATCGTCAGAACTGCGCCACCACCAAATCATCTGATATGACGGATTCTCCCACTGTTGGTCCGCCATCTTCTGTAGGGTGATATTTGATTTCCGAAAAAGGGATTTTCGTGTTGTATTTATAAGAAAGGGCTTATTATCAAACTAGTAGTGATCAAAATATTTACAACAGAAGGCGGAAGGAATAGGCCCTCCTTGTTTAATGCGTGGTTCCTCGGTGGCGATAGGACGGCCTCGCTCGGTGTGCTCAGGTGCGAGTCTGGCCTTCGGCCTTGGAACGATCCGATCGAGAGTTGCTGCCAGACTTTCGGTTCTCAATGAGGGAGCCTTTTGGCTAAAGGTCTCAAGGTTCAACCGTCGGCTTTGGGAGATTAGCCGCCGAATATCGCGACAATGCGCAATCTCTCCTTTCATGCTGGCTTGAAAAGGGTTTTAGTAGGCACAGTGGAATGTACATGGGCCATCCACTTGATTCATACGGGATTGACCATGTGAGGGAGACGGGCTGACTGCTCCTTGAATTAGGGATTGACCACACGTCGTTCAGGTAGCATGTCCTGCTGTCATTTCGTATCCGGCATGGTCATATCGACAGAGCTGTGCTCTGCATCAAACGCTAGCGTAGCGAGTGGGAAAGGCCCTCGCTTCGTATGCGTGAGCAACGCTGTCAGAGCTTGCGTGATCTGACCAACCACCGAGCGTGTCGGCGGCTCTCGTCCCTTCGTCGCACTGGAAACTGAGGTGAGCCGCATTTGAGGGTGCAGGCCTTGTTTTCGGCGCCTGTTCCGCTCATTCGTACTGTGGACCGGCCATCTGACGGCCTGGAGTAATTTGCCCTCTCGCCGCTTGATTGTGGGATTTGACACATTGATGTAAATGTTCCTATACTCCAAGTCTGGGCAGTTGACAGTGAGCTGGCGAGTCTTGGCAGCTTGGGTCTGCGGCGAGCTTGCAGGCGAACTGGGTCTGCAGGTGAGTTTGGGACTGCAGGCGGACTTGGGTCTGCAGGCGAGCTAGCAAGCGAACTGGGTTTGCAGGCGAGCTCAGGTGCGCAGGCAGACTTGGGTCTGCAGCGGATTTGGACTGCAGGCGAATTTCGAGTTGCAGGCAGAGCAGGCAGAAGACTTGGGTCTGGGCAGGCGGATTTGGGACTTGGCAGGCGAATTTGAGTTGCAGGCGAGCTCCGGAGACGTGCGATGAAAAATAGGCCGTAACTTTCCAACCGTAAGTCCGGAATTGACGAATTATATATGAAAAATCGGCCTATCTCGAACGAGAGGAGCATTCCGAACCAAGCCGAAAGGCTTCGGTCGCTTCTCCGTTTTTTGCCAAATTCCTAACGGTTTGGGAAGATCACTGCGTTTTCCCCTTTTCGCTATTCGGGTGAGGTTTTAGCAGTTTTGTTCTGAACTTCTCTGATAAGGATTTAAAGGCGATTTTTATTGCCTACACCCCCTTCTTGCCCCGTGGACGTAGACAACTTGCCGAATCACGTTAAATTTGTTTGTGTTTGTGGCATTGATTTGGTTCGTTTGGCCTTCTCTCGATGTTTGTTTGATTTGGTCTCTCATAGCACGTTAGTTTGGTTTTGGCTTCCGCAGCGCTTAACAAGTGGTATCAGAGCTTGGGCTATGCTTGGGCTATTTAGATGAGTAGGTCGTTTTGGAGGCTCGCCTAGGGCTTCGTTTGGTGATAAAAGTGGGATCTTTTTAGTAAAGACTATCTTTTTCAGTTTTAGATCTATTCTTTATTTGTTCCGCATTTGTTTTGATGCTTTGAGAAAGATGGTCAGGAAAGAAGGAGTTGTGGAGGGTACTTTCGGTGTGAAGACCGTCCAATGCGCAAAATTTGGAAGATACTTTGGAGGACGGAAAACCGGACGACATTGAGGAGAAGGTTTGAAAAAAGATGAATAGAACGACGTGTAGTGTGATTAGTTCTTGTTTGACTCAAGATTTAAAATATGATGTGATCAATGAGACTTCGGCTAAGAAGATTTGGAAGATCCTAGAGGGCAAGTATTTGACCAAGAGTGTAGAGAACCGCTTACATTTGAAGAGGAGGCTTTATCGTTTCCAATTGAAGAAGGAGACCTCCATTGGCGATCACATGAAGCACTACATGAAGCTTCTTACGGATTTGGCGAATGTAGATGTGATGATTAAAGTGTTAGATATAGGTGCCCTGCAGGCAATAATCGTATGTTGTAACAGAACCTATATGAATATAACATTATTGTTCAAAATGATAGTATGCTATTATGGTCAGATTTATCTGGTATTTTAATACAGATAAAGTCCTTAAAATGATACTAAACTATCAGACATTTCAGATATAATCGTAATGAAGAGATCTGATTTGTCGCTAACGTATATTCTAAAATGTTCCTAGTCAATGAAGTGTTGAAATGGGACATCATCACTTTGGAAAGACTAGTGTATACTCTATTTCTCCTTTGGTAGGAATGAAGTGTTGAAATGGGACATCATCACTTTGGAAAGACTAGTGTATACTCTATTTCTCCTTTGGTAGGATGATGATCCATCTCTTGGATCATTGATGTGAGACATCAAGATATAGTATACAGGTGACTCATTAGTAAATGAGTTGACTGAATGACTCACTAAAAATATCTAGTTGGTAATTATACTTAACTGTCAAATAGAAGTTCTCAAGTGATATAGTACATAGTAGTCTCTTGACCTGAGGCATGAGTGTAATATCTTACATGTCAGTATATGTATACTTAGACTTTTACCTAATCACAGTTCTTATTGAGTTGTGCATAACGGTTCTTGTTGGGTGCATCCCGAGACATAAGTAGATATTGAGATGCCAAGATGAGATTCGTCTCTCCCAGTATAAGGGGTTGATGTCATAAGATTGTTTGATATAACTATAGTCAGGAAATCATTGGCCGAGGTAAATAAGATAAACTGAGTGTCAGTTTGATCTTATAGGTTATGAGCTTAATATCAACAAACACTAATCGAGCTATTAGGATTTGACAGTTTTCCATACCCTAGGCTCGATCGCTTGGCATGGTTTAACGAAGAGACTGGACTGTACAATATTATCACTGAGTGGTCCTGATAAAATCGTGTTAGCATCTTACAGACATTTATCATAACTTATACCCGGGTAGTCTTCATGTGTAGCTAGCACATCTGTTGTACTTGTGGATATCATCACTACCGAGTTCTTAAGTTGGGCCCTAGAGTCACACCAAGCGCGTACTTAAACCCTATGAAATACTATTTATAGAGTGATACGTATGATTAATACGCATATATGATTTTACCGGATACACATAAACGGTTATGTATATTGATAAAATCGGAATGCTATATGCTTAGGAAATTAATTTCAGTATTTTTCCCATAAAGTTAACTTTTAGTCAACTAG
This sequence comes from Asparagus officinalis, assembly GCF_001876935.1. NCBI lineage: Eukaryota > Viridiplantae > Streptophyta > Magnoliopsida > Asparagales > Asparagaceae > Asparagus > Asparagus officinalis. The sequence continues at coordinate 63,371,353 of NC_033796.1, forward strand.
TTGACGTTTTTATCAACAATTGACTTTTGGTCAACTCATTGACTTTTTGGTTATATGATGACTTATTGGTCAATGATTGTAAAGTTACAAAATATTGTATTTATGAAATACCGTATTGATGTGGTATTTTCATTTATGAAATACGCACTTCATTATACCTTGATTAATGAGTCATGAGATGAGTCATTAAGGTGGTATGGTTTGGGAACATGGTTTTAACATATAGTTTTGATTCTTCATGATTCATTGCATGACTCATGAGATGAGTCATTGCATGACTCATGAGAGAATCATTGTTTTGATGACTCATGGTGTGACTCATAAAATGAGTCATTCATGTCATGACATATTCTTCCTCTATAAATATGAGCTCTCTTTCTTCTTTCATGGTTAATGGAAAAATAAAAATAAATGGTTTATTCATAGTTTCTTTCCATAAAAGAAAAGAAGAGAGATCTACCTCTTACTAAACTCTAGCAATCTTTGAGTAAGAGGAAGTAGTAGGATTTTAAAGTACCCCGGGGTGGATATCTTGCCTTGTGTCTCAAGAAGACTCTGATTTTATCAAGCACACTTGAAGACTTAGAGATCCACTACGAAGATATTTACTACTATAAGGAGCAAGAGCTAGGGGTTGTTCGATCTTTCATCGAATCACGCTTCGAAAGTACGACTTTCTAACTCTTGTATGCTCTCTTTAATATAGGGATCATATTAGATTCAATTAGGATGGTCCTATTTTGTTTTTCATGCTCTCTACATGCTTAGTATTATTATACATACAGTCTTCCGTTGTGTATTTTGCATGTATTTAGCATGAATTTCCTTCATGAAGATGAGAACAAAGCATTATTGTTGTTGAGTTCCTTGCCTGACGAGGAATATGAGACCTTCGTTCTTACTCTTATTAATAGGAAGGTACCTCTTTCTTATAGTGAGGTCACCGCTGCACTTGTGAATTATCAGCTTCGAAAGAAGGATAATGAGACTTCAGTTGAGCCGGTAGCGGAGGCATTGATCACAAGAGCAAAGAGTCCAAACCGTGGTAGGAGGTCACAGTCTAGAGGGGCACATCTTGGAGTTCGCAGGAATCAGTGTACCTTTGGTAAAGAGGATGGATATTGGAAAGCCGAATGCCCAAAGTTGGTTGATCGAGCCGGGAAGAATAAGGGGAAAACTATTTAAGCTTCAGAGGTGAATATTGTCAAGGCTAGTGGCAATAATTTAGATTCGGATTCTTCGGGCTACTCGTTATCTGCACTACCATCAATTTGTGTTGCCGACTCTATAGAGTGGATGTTGGATTCGAGTGCTTCTTACTATATTTACCATAGGAGGGATTGGTTCTCCAGCTTTTAGGAGTTAGAAAGAGGGGATGTCGTACTCATGGGTAATGATCATGAATGTCTTATTGGTGGTATCAGTACTGTTCGGATTAGGCTGAGTGACGGAGTAATTCGGGAGTTGGTTAGAGTAAGGTTCGTTCCTCAGATGAAGAAGAACATCATTTTACTTGGAGTTTTGGAGGCAGCAGGCTATAGGGTGACCTTGGCCGATTCACGTTTGAAGGTCATATTAGGGTCCATGATTGTGATGAAGGGAGTTAGGAGCAATAATTTGTATTATTTGATTGGGAGCACGGTGTTTGATAGAGAGCTGACGACTTCATTGGATTTGGCTAGACTGTGGCATTTGTTGAGGCTGAGTTATTTGATTGGTTATGTCGTGTATAGTTTGTTGAGGAGTTCTTTGACCTGCAGATTGAAGTTCTTTGAGCACATTGGTATAAGCAAGAAGACTGATGTGGAGTTTGGGACTTCTATATATCGATCAAGGGGTCTTTTAGGTGGTGTTTAGTCAGGCATTTGGGGGCCTTCCAAGGAGGCATCATTGGGAGGTAATCGATATTTGGTTTTTATAGTTGGGGATTGTTCTAGGTATTGGTGGGTTACAACTAGGTCCCGTTGGTGTGAAGTCCTAGAAGTCAATAACAATTGGAAGAAGTATATTAGCAGAAAGGTAACTCGTTGTTCTAGCTTTGGTAGGGGTTCTTTCTTGTATTTGTGCTAAGCTCATGGTAGTTTAAGACACTTCATTGATGTGGAGACATTTGGGCGACGAGATGAGATGATAGTTTTGATGAGTCATTCCTTACTGGAGGGGGATCGGCGTTGGTTGTCGAGCATTGGTTTTGGTTTTGGAGCTTCAACATATTTGGGTCATCTTGGTCATAGGTTGCTGACTGTTACATGTGGAGATTTTGGATCTGGTGGAGCTGCTTCAGATTAGGTTGCGTCGGATATTTGGTTGCCCAGCATTTGGTCACATCGAGGATGTGAGATTTGATCCGATTGTACGTTTGGGATTCAGAGGTTCGTTTGATTATCAGTTAGGAGCTTATGATTTTGTTCTGAGTAGGTATGTCACATTTGACTCTCGGCAGATAGGGAGTGTTGATCAGATCATTGGGATATCATAGTGGGTGGAGGGTGATGCTACTTCACATTGGGTGGAGATTACTCCACATACTCCAGATCATACTGCATCGTTTGGGATTCTAGCTGAGGTGACACGGTTTGGAGATCATTTGGATTTGGATGCAGATGATGAGTTGGTTTTGGATTCGAGTGCAGCTGGTGGACATATTTTGGATACTGCCATTGGTTCATCTTAGGTGGAGGTGTTTGATTTGTTTCAGTTTGGGGCCATTGGGAACGCTATCAGTTGCATATCCGTTGGTGATATTGGTGAAGAGTTGTAAACTTTTCTATTTGATTGGGGGCCTCTGGAGACCGTTTGGGTGAACTACGTGAATGCTTGATTCCTTGGACAAGAGGATAGTAGACAGTCATTTATGATACAGCCAGTTTGGTGAGTTGATACTAACATTTGGAGTTTGTTCGCATTCTCTTTTGGGTTCTCGACTTGTTGTGGATTGAGTCATTTGTCGTGGATTTGTTCCACTTCGTACTGGACACAACAAGTGAGACGTTTGGTTGGTATTGGTGTCGGCTCAGTTATGAAAAAACTTCACCGAGGTAGAGAATTATTGGATAACAGGTTCCTAATATGTTTTCTAATTTGTTTTGGTAATAGGTTATTAGGATTCCTAATCTGTTTTGGTAACATAATTTCAAATCTGTTTTGGTAACAGGTTATTAGGATTCCTAATCTGTTTTGTTTTTTGTTTAGAATTTCTAGTATGTTTATGATTTTAGAATTTCTATATATATGGAACAATTGGAAGAGAGAATGGAGAAGAAAATTGGGGATATTTGGAGCACAGAGAAGAGGTATTTTCTGAGTTATTGGTTAGGGTTTTGTTTGGAGAGAATTAGAGATTTGTTGGTGAGATTAATTGGTGAGTTTGAGTGATTTGTAATCTTAATTTGTACTCTTCTTCTCTATTAGTGAAAAATCCTATCCCCTTCTTGCCCCGTAGATGTAGGCAACTTACTGAACTACGTTACAATTGGTTGTTTGTGTTTGTGGCATTGATTTGGTTCGTTTGGCCTTCTCTCAACGTTTGTTTGATTTGGTCTCTCATAGCACGTTGGTTTGGTTTTGGCTTCCGCGGCGCTCAACAACCTGGTGCGCCCCAAATTTTTTAAATTTACATATACTACACGATCTTCATGAATGAAATAGTTTATAAGTTGAGATCTAACAAAGGAGGAAAGAAAAGATGCTGGCCCTACGATATATATTAATTGGAATAAGAGTGTTGTAGGTTGCCATACGCGAAGCAATCCACTGAAGGGGACAAAATATCAAAATCAACCCTTTCCAAACTTAATTGTCAAACTCGACCTATTTTACACTTATTTGCCAATTTCGACCCATATTCAGCTAGATAGCTTAAATTGGGTTGAAATTGATAAATAAGTGCAATGAACTACATGGGATTGAGAATCCCTTGAAGTTCCATGCAGTTTAGAACTACAATAAACTCCACGGGATTCAGAATTCCATGGAGTTTGCAACTGTAGAAATCTCCGGGGGATTCTGAGTCTCATGGAGTTTGAAAATTTCCACGGGATTCTTCAAACACCATAGGATTCAAAATCTCGTGAAGTTACAGTGTTTTGGCACAGAGAGCTAACTCTTTGTAATTTTAACCAACAACATTAAGGGGTTCACAATCCCTTCAAACTCCTTAGGATTCTTCAAGCTGCACATGATTCAAAATCCTTTGGAGCTGCAGGGTTTACCATAGAGAGCTAACTCTCTGTGGTTTCAACAAATAGTTCAATGGATTCTCAATCCCGTGAAATTACAGAAAATGCAGAACCTTCAATTTGTTATCTATCTCGTTCACAACCTACTATATATACACAATCAACATATATCTAACCACATATACACAAAATCTCTTTCGCAACCTGTTATATATACAAAATCAACATATATCCAACCACATTGAGAAGATACTTATGTGGATTGATTAGTGTAAGTTTGTGTAAGTTATAAATTAATCCATCAAAAGTAGATGATTTGGAATAAATAACTTCATATATAAACATGTTATTCCTAAGATAGTTAAGTTTCCCATCATACGAATAAAGAAATAAAAATCGATCGTTCATCGTTACCTCTGATAAGTAAAAAAATTCAATATCAACTAATATTACATAAAGAATACTACAAATAATATTTAAAACTTTCAACAATTCAATTCCCTAATTTTTACATTTTCCCCTTAATTTTTAATACAAATTTCACAATTTCCTCCTAATGCAAATTTACAAATTCAACACGTTATTCTACAATATAAACTAGAATAAGCTCTGGGGATAAACGTTAGTCCAAATTCACAACATCAATTCAATTAACATTACTTTACATTATTTTCCCTAATTTTTGTTCAAATTTTATACAAAATTCCATTATTTTTCTTCACAAAATTTCAAAAAAATCAAACATTAATCTAAAATCTAAACTAAAACTAGCTATTATGATGAAATAGTGAGAATATGTAAAAATTTAGGGAAAAGATCTTAAAAAGTTTAAATAATTTACGAAAAATAGGTCAAAAGCCTAAAATTGAGATCCGACTAGCTACAACAAACTCTGGTGAACTTCGACCCCAAGGAGGTCGGTGGTGGTAGGGGAAGATAATCGGAGATGGAGTGTAGCTGGGGGGTGAAGATGGTCAAGATCACAAGCCTAGGGGAAGAGGGAGAGGGTGGGGGGGGGGGTGA
>NC_033796.1:63376563-63378619 GCF_001876935.1 Asparagus officinalis
GTGAAATATATAGTCGAATAGGTCCAACAAGTGAATAAAAATAATTCCATGGGATCCCCAACCCTATGGAGTTACAGGGGTGGTATTATAGAGAATGTGTTCTTTGGAATGATCCCTGCAGCTCCACGAGATTGGGAACCTCGTTGGAGTTTCTGTCTATAAAAACTCCATGGGATTTTGAATCCTGTGAAAATTTCTGCAATTACAAACTCCATAAAATTCTAAATCTCAAAGAGTTTGGTGTAGTTCTAAACTACACGGGATTGAGAATTCCATGTAGTTTAATTTTCTACTAAATTAATAGGATTCTCGATCCCATGTAGTTCGTAGCACTATTTACCAATTTCGACCCAATTTCAGTCAAGTGGCTGAAACTAGGTCGAAATTGGCAAATAAGTACCAAGTATGTCAAATATGACAATTAAGTTTGAAAAAGGGTCGAATTTGAAAATTTATCCGAAGGAGTTAGCAAAAAGGTGTGGAGGCCACCACGCATATGTTGGAAGAGTAATTATATGCCATTGAGCATCCAGTAAAACTTATGTAATATTTTTTGAAATATTAATAAATTTAACTATTGCACATATTTGCGTATCATTTCTATAATTATTATAATATCTTTAGAAATTATTTTGTTAGATAATCCACTGTGATGATCACTTACTTGGAGATGTGATCTAACTTAGAGATTTCTTAAACTCGTACTTAACCTATAACTAGTAAATGATAATTTTGTTATAACATGTTATTATGCATGCCATCAACATGTAAGATGTAGGAATGAAGATTCCTTCGATGTATGTCATAAGCACACATTGTGATGTGTGTAGCACTAGACCACATTTGCATTCTCTAGGATAAGTCACCTAAGAGATAGGAATTCAAATTATTACATATTCCCTTTGACTTGATAATATTGTCATTTCCGATTTGATAATTTAGTATGCTTTGATATGATGGTTAAATTTATTAGCAAGTACTATATAACTTGAAATATTAGGTTGCTAAATTTTATTTAGGAAAAAATGATAGATATCTAGATAAGCTCCAGTATGCTTATTATGATAAGTCAATTTATTATGCATTCTCATAAAGTTATTAAATTCCTGCCGGCAGATGGTTTTAAAAAATATTTTTTAAAATTTATTTTCTTATAACAATAAAATATTTTGATATTTCAAAATAATTTTTTATTTATGGTCATGGGAATTGTAATTTAAACATGAGCAAATAGGTGAATTGTCCTACTCAAAAGAGTTGTCTAAAATAAATGATACTAGAGGGGACTAAATGTAAGATATTATTTATAAATAATTAATCTCAAACTATAGAAGAGCTTTTATGAACAGCTAGTCATATTGGGATTTGATTGTCAAATTGAAATTATTAATTTGATTATTAATTAATTCTTGATATAGGATCCAATTGGTCTCACTAATGTCATTAGAAGAGGTTTACATGCAATACAAATTCTATTATATCTTTAATTGTTGTGGATAGTGTTTTTTCAACAATTCTGTTATATTTTGAATTGTTATGGATTGAGTTTTAAACAATTATAAATTGTTTGAAATTAAAATGTAGGAGGCTAGTCTTTTCCTATATATAGGGTTCATATGCAGTCTTATAAAAAATACAGAACAATGTTATGAAGATAAGATGATGAATAGAATAGAGAAAATAGAAATTTGAGAACATATCTCTAAGTATTGCTCCTCTTCGATGACAGATAGATTTCAATTGGTGGCTTTTTCTCTTGAGGAAGCAATTTCAAATTGATTTTGGGACAGATCATTGAAGAAATTCGAAAAGCATTTTAGGTATTCTTTTATTTTTTATTAATTTTAATTAATAGTCATGATATGCATATTCCGCCTCGTTGTATGTCATGTTTCCAACAGATGGTATTAGAGCGGGTTAGGAATCTGGTCTTTCTAATTTAATTAGATTAAATTATTAAATTATCATGATTTGATCTTAATTTAGGATTATTTAATAAGATTAAATAATTTTAATAAGATCAAATAAAATCGGGTTATTGTTCACTAATTGGGTT
>NC_033796.1:63378629-63384276 GCF_001876935.1 Asparagus officinalis
CTGTGGTTACTGTTTATTTCATTTAATTTGTTAAGCCAAAAGTAATTATTTTTGAATAAGATCAATTAGGGTTTTTGATAAGATCATGATTAGGGTTCTAAGCAATATGGTTCTCTGCTTAGATCATGTATCTTTGTTATTTAATTTGATTAAATGTTATCAAATTAGGGTTCTTTATTTCAAAAATGTTGTCGGCCGTAAATTTGCTGGAGAACCCACTACCAGCTGTATATGGCGGCGCCCGCGCCCTAAGGAACCCTAGCCCAAATCATAACTTCAATTGAAGAAGAATATAAGAGTTCTAATTGGATTAGAATTCTAATAGGTTTTGAACCCAAATCTTATTAGAAATAGAAGATTAAGTTAAACAAATTTGACCCGCTTTGATTTTAAACCCCAAAACCCAATTAATATTTGAATAGTTCAAATGAGTTTGACCTGAGGCTTTCCAAACACGACCCTATGTGTTTAAAGATGTTAAATTGGATTTTCATTTGGAATCGGGTTTGACCCGAACTTAAACCTGACCTGTGTATCAAAATTGGTTTTAAAATTGTTAAAATGGGTCTGACGGCTGTTCGCGGGGAAAATCGTTTTCTTCATTGAATTCATTACACTCTTTGGTAACAGTTTATCGGTTACAGAAAGATCCGGTCTTTTTTAGATCCGGTTACAACGAAATCAAAGAAAAAAAATAAAAATTACAACTTTCTCCTTTTGAACAAATCGCGAGCTCCTGTTTTGCGGTCGCTCGCTTTTGTGGGTTCTTTGCCAACGCCGGGGTTAATCCGTGGACCACCGCGCGATCTAGATCTGGTCGGATCTACACGATTTGACGGGTATTATTCCACGAAGGGAATAATAGCCGGGAGGGATTAGTTCACTAAGGAAATAATCGCTCGGATCTCGGGATCTAAGACCAAGCTTAGATCCGGAGTGTGATCTCGTGTAGATCTCAGATCTGTTCTTCCCCTCTCTCGAACTCCTGCCTTTTGTGACGTGGATGCTCGCCGAGGATCAGATCTGGATGTCCAAGTCTTCAAGTCTTCAAAACTCTAAGCTCGGTCTTCAATCCGGCAGAGTTTCGGCTCTCCAAAGTCCAACCTTTGAAAATGAACAAAAGGGGGCCTATTTATAGGCTACCCTCACTGTGCCTTGGGCACAGTGCAGCCGGCCACCTTGAGGTGGCTCGGCTCTGGGCCGGCCACCTCAAGGTGGCTCGGCCACCGAGCCACCTCAGGGTGGCTCGGCAATGGCCGAGCCACCTCAGGGTGGTTCGGCCTCGTATACTTTTCGGAGTATTAAGAAGCAGTTTATACTCGTATACTTTTCGGAGTATTAAGAAGCAGTTTATACTCGTATACTTTTCGGAGTATTAAGAAGCAGTTTATACTCGTATACTTTTCGGAGTATTAAGAAGCAGTTTATACTCGTATACTTTTCGGAGTATTAAGAAGCAGTTTATACTCGTATACTTTTCGGAGTATTAAGAAGCAGTTTATACTCGTATACTTTTCGGAGTATTAAGAAGCAGTTTATACTCGTATACTTTTCGGAGTATTAAGAAGCAGTTTATACTCGTATACTTTTCGGAGTATTAAGAAGCAGTTTATACTCGTATACTTTTCGGAGTATTAAGAAGCAGTTTATACTCGTATACTTTTCGGAGTATTAAGAAGCAGTTTATACTCGTATACTTTTCGGAGTATTAAGAAGCAGTTTATACTCGTATACTTTTCGGAGTATTAAGAAGCAGTTTATACTCGTATACTTTTCGGAGTATTAAGAAGCAGTTTATACTCGTATACTTTTCGGAGTATTAAGAAGCAGTTTATACTCGTATACTTTTCGGAGTATTAAGAAGCAGTTTATACTCGTATACTTTTCGGAGTATTAAGAAGCAGTTTATACTCGTATACTTTTCGGAGTATTAAGAAGCAGTTTATACTCGTATACTTTTCGGAGTATTAAGAAGCAGTTTATACTCGTATACTTTTCGGAGTATTAAGAAGCAGTTTATACTCGTATACTTTTCGGAGTATTAAGAAGCAGTTTATACTCGTATACTTTTCGGAGTAAGGATTCTCTCATTGCAACGCATTGATTGGCGTTGACCTAGGGTTACGCGTTGACCGGCGTTGACCCTAGGGTTTCGAACGTCGTATGTTGACTTTTTGATCGCAACGCGTTGAATGGCATTGACCTAGGGTTACACATTGTCCGGCGTTGACCCTAGGGTTTCGAATGTCGTTGGATGCTCAAGTCACGAGACCAACTAATGAAGCTGATGCGTCAGTGACTCTCGCACTTATAGGATTTTCGGCAAACCCTCAGCCATCAACGGGTTTGATGAGCCTTTACCGACTACCGTTTGAGTCGGGCTAGCATGCGGATTGTCTAAAAATGTTCCGCATGTGACGTTTTGCTAAGAGAGTTAACGCTCTGTTACAGGAATAGGCTACCCGGCGACATGTGTTAGGTGTTGACTTTAGGATTTTTGGCTAACCCCCAGCCTTTAACGGATTTGATTAGCCTTTACCGACTACCGTTTGAGTGGGGCTAGCACGTGGATTGTCTAAATCCGTTCCGCATGTGACGTTGTGCTAAGGGAATAAACTCCCTTAGACTTGATGCTACGACTTCGAATACGTAGACTTCGCCATTGTTATGGGAATAGGATACCCAGCAACGTGTTTTAGACGCTGACTTATCCCTACTTAGGCTTCGGGATAAAATACCCCAGAATCGAACTCTGGTGTCTTTTTCCACGGAGAAAGACTAAACCGGCGACGCGTGTTAGGCGTCGGCATATCCTTTCTTAGGATTCAGGATGAAATTCCCCATGCGTGTAAGGCATGGATTCTGGTGTTATTAATAACAACCTGTCACAATGTTGAATATGTGAACGGGTGTTCTTTTTAAACGGTTAAGAACTGACCGGCAGCGCGTGTCAGGCGCAGACTTATCCTTGCTTAGGTTTCAGGATAGAATACCCCAGAATCAAACTCTGGTGTCTTTTTGTGCAGAAAAAAGACTAAACCGGCAGCGCGTGTTAGGCGCAGACTTATCCCTGCTTAGGATTCGGGATAAACTTCCTAGGATGAATCCTGAATTCTTCGAAAAGGATTGGTATGGGGAAGGAAGAATTTTATATTCTATTCCCCGAACAAAGAAGGAAAGGAGACTCGAGGTGGGATCTCCACCCCCAGAATCCGGAAAGGTGAAACTAAGAGTGGGATCTCCACTCCGAGAATCAAAAAGATTCGGATAACCCTAACTGTCGGAAGGTTTGATTATCGAACTAAAGATGATGCTATGATTTTGAATACATAGACTTCGTCTTTCTCACGGGAATAGACTACCCGGCGACGCGTGTTAGGCGTTGACTTATCCCTACTTAGGATTCGGGATAAAATTCCCCAGACTTGAACTCTGGTGTCTTTTTCTACGGAAAAAGACTAAACCGGCAGCGCGTGTGAGGCGCAGACTTATCCCTGCTTAGGATTCGGGATAAACTTCCTATGATGAATCCTAAATTCTTGGAAAAGGGTTGGTGTGGGAAAGGAAGAATTTTATATTCTATCTCCCGACACTGAAGAAGAATTTTATATTCTATCTTCAGCTGGAAAAGAGACTCGAGGTGGGATCTCTACCCCCAGAATCCGGAAAGGTGAAACTGAGAGTGGGATCTCCACTCTGAGAATCGAAAAAATTCGGATAACCCTAACTGTCGGAAGGTTTGATTACCGAACTAAAGATGAATTTCTCGTTTATCGAGAGTGAATTGTGGTTTTGGTCCTAACTGTAGGAAGGTTTGACCAAGCAGGAGTTTGAGATGACCCTAACTGTAGGAAGGTTTGATCACTCGATTTGAAAGTGGACCTCTCGTTCATTGGAGGAATCGAGAGGGGATTTTGACTGTGGTCCTAACTGTAAGAAGGTTTGACCAATTGGGAGGTTTGAGACGATCCTAACTGTAGGAAGGTTTGATCGCTCGATCTGTGGACCTCTCGTTCATTGGGGGAATCAAGAGGGGGATTTTGGTTGTGGTCCTAACTGTAGGAAGGTTTGACAAATCGGGAGATTTGAGACGATACTAACTGTAGGAAGGTTTGATCGCTCGATCTGTGGACCTCTCGTTCATTGGGGGAATCGAGAGGGGGAGAGTATTGAGTGCACAGACGCGATGAGAATTTGAATGGGAGTTTCTTATTCATCATCTTGCTGTGGTGACCGGATTATCCCTAAGAATACACTATATGGATTTCTTTTGGGAACTTCCCGTTACATGAATCATCCACCCCCAGCTTCCTTTGCAAAACTGGGTATGGACATTATTCTCAGTTACCTGACCGGGTTATCCTTAAGAATATTAGATCAAGCATGGTATTCTCCAGGAACTTCCCGTGAAAGAAAGGAAACAGTTTAGACTCATATACCTGTTGGAGTATGTAAGGAAGCAGTTTAACCTCATGCACTTGTTGGAGGATTGAGAAACAGTTTATACTCATATACTCTTTGGAGTCTTGTTTTGACTTAATTGAGCGATATAACGCCGGCTTCAACCAAGGTCTGAATGCTATTCTTGAGAGCAAAGCAATCCTTGGTGGGATGAACGACCCTCCTGTGGTATGCACAGTACTTTGGGTCCGTAGTATTGTCAGCTTTCTCCTGATTTGTTATAGGTAGCTTGATCCTGTTGCTTCCAAGGAGGGATTCGAAGATGGCTGGAATGTCTTCGTCTTTAAAAGAGTACTCTTTTTGGAGTCTCGGACCCGAAGCCTTTTGCTGCCTTCGGGATTGCTGTTGTGACGTTTGATTAGCATCACCAGGGAGGATTTGTTGCCGGTTGGCCTCTCTCTGCCTTCTTTCTCCTGAGGAACCGCTCAGCTTGCTCTCCTCGGACTTTCAGATCCTTCCATGTCTTGGACGGTGCTGTTCCCATTGCTTCTAACACGTCCAGTGCAAGGTTGTTGTGGCAAGTCTGGGAGAATGACTCCTCAGTGATCGGGTCCCGACAATTCATCGCCTTGTTCCGGAACCTTTTGACGAAGGTGTCGACTAACTCCCCGTCTTTCTGCTTCTCATCGAGCAATGATCCGATAGATATCTCGGTGTCGTCGTCGAAGAAATTGGTGAGGAACATGGTCTCCATATCGTCCCAGCTGTTCACGCTACCTGGCTTGAGGCGGCGATACCAATCGAAGGCGGCTCCGCGAAGAGTGCCGACGAATGACCGCACCATCAGAGGCTCATTGCCAGAGATTACGTACCATCAGAGGCTCATTACCAGAGATAACACCCAGGTGCGATTTGAAGTAAATCAAATGCTGAGTGGGTGAACCCTTCCCATCAAACGGCGTGAAGTTGATCAGATTGAACTTCGCCGGATAGGGGATCGATTCTCATTCTCGTGGGTATGGACAAGGAATACCCGTCTTCTTTATCTCTTGAGCAGAAATCAACGTATTGATTTTGCTCTCGAGGTTTTTAATCTTCAAGCTTTCACCTGAGTCTTCGTTAGCATTCTCGTTACCACCCCCTGCATTGACGGGAGGAGCATTGGCGTTATGAGTTTCATTCGCACCTGTGTCCTCATCTTCCAGATCAATCTGGTTACGACGACTTGGCTCGCCTTGCTGGTTTG
>NC_033796.1:63384301-63422286 GCF_001876935.1 Asparagus officinalis
GCAGACGAGTTAGATATCGGTATTGGCGAATTGACTGCGGAATTATCCCGTGTCGATGCCCTTGTTGCTGGTCCATATTGGAGCGGTGACCTTCGGAAAATTCTACATCTTCAACCACCGTCTTCTTTGCGATAACCGCCATATGGCCTTGGTTTTGGCGTTTCAGTATTTAACCTTTCGAACACGCGAAACTCTCTCAGGGAGCTGCCTTGATGCATGTTGCGACTCAGACAGTATCGCCCGAATGAGCTTTGAAGGCAAGGGCACGGGTTTTGCTAGCCTTTTGAGGACTGTCTCTTCTGGCTTTGCTCGTACCCCCAGCACGATAGTACAGCTCGTCCGTTGAAAGTCATGAGCAAGAAGCTTATCGTGTGTTGGCCAATTTCCCAGGTAATAAACGCAATCATGCATAGGACGATAACGTTTTCGCCTTCTGAGAGTGAAGCTGCGCTTCCTTTTGGGCTCTGCAAGATGTTACCGCGCGCTCGAGACATGCCTTTTTGGGCATGAATTCTTAGCGGGCTCTTGGACTTCGCGATGCCAAGATTTGTGGCGTGCAGTTGCCTTGAGCTTCCTTGTCACGGTTGGAGGTGAGCAGGCACCCCCCAGCGTGTTGAGGTCGTTCGGGGCTTCTTCATCGGGCGCCAAACGCTCTAGCACTGGAGTTTTGCCTCGCTCATGCTGTAAAATGGACGGGCGAGAACGGCTCAAGACTGACTTCCCTTTTCTTGGATGGTCCTGCGAGATCTCGCACAGACAGTTGTGGAAATGCATCAGCGGTTTGGATTGATTCACCATCGGCGGAAGTTGAACTTTCGCGGCTGCAGTTGACGCTCTTTGGTCTGCAGACTGCGCTTTAGACTTCGGCCCTCCAAAACTTTTGGCTGGTTGATGGGCCGGCTTCTTGGTCACACTCTTTCTGGCAACCTTCCTAAAACGGCTTCTTCAGTCTTGAGCCGCGTGGCCTGCGCTGATAGTGCGGCGGTGTTTCGAATGCGCGGTCCTCCAGCAGTTGATCGGTTCCGTTTGACACAGACTCTATTCCATTGTTGGCGGCTTGGAGGAACGCAACCAATTCTTTGATTGTTGATCGCTGCTTGCCTCTTTTGTTCTTCAGATTCCGCGTTGCTCGCGTATCCCGCGTCCAACGGGACTCCATGGCCTTTGCGAACTGATGTTCGCAAGGCGTTGAACGTTGGCCTTGTGGGCTCTCTTCGAGAGATCACGCAACGCCCTCTGCGGCAGAAAGAGTTGGCCAGAGCAGCTCCGACTGGTTGGGATTTTGGAGAATCTCGCGCCGATGCCGCTTTGGCATCCAGGCGGGGCGAGATCCCTTTCGTTGGTGTTTTTCGCAAACGTCTTCCATACCAAACGAGTTTTTCTCGACTGGAGGATAGCTTCTTTGGACTTGTGGCGGGGGGGAGGTTTGTCCGGACGAGGACGACAGATTGCCCTCGAACTTTTTTGGTCGAACTCATACCAGACCTCCTCCTCGACCGGGATCGATGATCCGCGGGCTGCCGACGCAAGGGATCCGGCATTGGCGAGATCGGTCTCCCACTGTGGTCGCCAGATTGTTCGTGGGGAAAATCGTTTTCTTCATTGATGTCATTGTGATCTCAAAATAACAACTTTTTGTGGTTACAAAAGATCCGGTCTTTTTTAGATCCGGTTACAACGAAATCAAAGAAAATAAAAAAATTACAACTTTCTCCTTGTGAACAAATCGCGAGCTCCTGTTTTGCGGTCGCTCGCTTTTGTGGGTTCTTTGCCAACGCCGGGGTTAATCCGTGGACCACCGCGCGATCTAGATCCGGTCGGATCTACACGATTTTACGGGTATTATTCCACGAAGGGAATAATAGCCGGGAGGGATTAGTTCACTAAGGAAATAATCGCTCGGATCTCGGGATCTAAGACCAAGCTTAGATCCGGAGTGTGATCTCGTGTAGATCTCAGATCTGTTCTTCCCCTCTCTCAAACTCCTGCCTTTTGTGACGTGGATGCTCGCCGAGGATCAGATCGGGATGTCCAAGTCTTCAAGTCTTCAAAACTCTAAGCTCGGTCTTCAATCCGGCAGAGTTTCGGCTCTCCAAAGTCCAACCTTTGAAAATGAACAAAAGGGGGCCTATTTATAGGCTACCCTCACTGTGCCTTGGGCACAGTGCAGCCGGCCACCTTGAGGTGGCTCGGCTCTGGGCCGGCCACCTCAAGGTGGCTCGGCCACCGAGCCACCTCAGGGTGGCTCGGCATTGGCCGAGCCACCTTGAGGTGGCTCGGCTTTGGCCGAGCCCCCGCGGGCGGTGTTTTCCACCTCAGGGTGGCTCGGCTTTGGCCGAGCCACCTTGAGGCGGCTCGGTTTTGGCCGAGCCCCTCTGGGTATGTTGTTTTCCGTCGTTTTGCGCTGTATCCATTTCTCGGTTCTGTCCGTGATTCGGTTGACTTAGATTCTGATTTTGTTGATCTGATTTGGCAGTAAATCCGCTTCTGAGTTCGTGTCCGAAACTGATCTTGATTCGATCGTGATTCGTCCGAGTTTGTCTTTGGTTGGATCACTCGTTGACTCTTCAACACTTGGCTTAATTCCGAACACGAATGGGTTTATTCCGTTGCTCGCGTGCGATTCGTCGCCTCGTTGGTTCGTCGGTTTGTGCCGAGCTGTGCTAAGGGACCTATAAGCAATTTTATATGCCTACAACGGCAAACAAAACCTAAACCCGAAACCTTGACAATTTAAATTTTATTATAAAATTATTATCAGAACCCTAATTGACCTAGAAACTGTTATGAAGTCCACCATTATTGATAAATTATTATAAAATTAGTTACAGACCCTTGTTGATCCAGAAATTATTTTGGAGTCCAACAGTTTCCTAAATTTGTTGTTAAATTAGTTTTAGCCCCTTGATTGATTTTGAAACTATTTTAAGGTCCATCTAAATATATAAACTAATTTTTGATTTGTGACGCCCCTGTTTTCACACATGGCGGTAGTCCAAAATGAACTCAGAGATGTCAAACATGTCATGCACCCAAACTATGCAACAACACATTTTACCATCACAGTAATATCTCTCTAGTGGAATCAATAACAAGTGTAGGTACAAAACAGGCAAAAAAAAGAAATAAATACATTAGATATGATGTAGAAAGAGATATCTAATAAATATAATCATGTCTTAACTGAATAAACTGAATACAACTAAAGTTTGAAATAAATGTGAAGTATCTCAATACGAGTCAACTGAAAATAAACTAAGTCACACAGCCTCTACAAGATAAAGTACAAAACTCTAAATGTCTAGAGATAAATATCAACTACGGTGGAGTTTCATCTACTAAAAATATGTGACGGCGACTATGCTGGAAGTTTGTCATCCCGTGGCTCTCTGAAACTTTGAGTTGCTGCCTGAAAGGAATTGAAAAATAAAAAGAAAAATAATAAGAGCATCAGAGCGCTACAGCAAGATCATCTCCATCCTCCCCATGAGAAGGGCTACCAGATGTGTTGGAGGCTCTATCTGTTAAGCATAGTCTACCTCGATCATTTACCCTGTATCTAAAAAGAATTAATATTTAGAAACCTACAACATGAGGCGTAGTACGTCGAGCAAAATAATCCAAACAAGAAAACCCTCATGTATATACAATATATCTCAAATTGTAGATAACTAAATATCAATACTAAACTAAGAATAAATAATCTAAATAGAAGTAATAATTAGAAACTCACAATACGAAACTGGTACGTGTGTCATTGTGCGGCTCGAACCCCGCACTCATGGTCAAACGATGCAAAAACAATCACTCAAAAACAAAGAGAACACAGGTCGATTGATCGTCCTTAGGGCGTCAGTCGAACGAAAGTAACCATGCACATAATGTGCATGCTCAGGGCCTCACCGATCGACCGGCTAGTGTTGGTCGGTCGACCAGCCAGAGAGAAAAACACAAGATCAGGTTTCTGATGTTTTGTATTTTATAACTTTATTTAAAAACTTATTTTAATCAACATGAGGCATATAACAAGAATAAATCTTTCATAATTATTTAACAGGAATTAACTCATCATGATATAACCACTTGAATTAAACTAATTAGGGTTTAACATCCTAATTAATCAAAATTTCTCAAATAACCTAATTTATAAATATGGTTAAGTAAACATGATAAATTCTAAACATTAAACAGAGATAAATTCATTTAAACATGCTCACATCACTTAAGTATCATCAACCTAGGGTTTAGACCTCTTTAATTAGCAAGAAAACTCAAATAATTATTAAACTAGGGTTTAAACATGATTTAAGCATGATTAATAAGTTAAAAATAAAATTAAATACAATCCTAATGATCATGACCATCAAACTAATATAAACATAAACTAAAACTATAGATTTTCCTATTGGTTTAAAGATTAACATCATAAACTAAGATTTTAAAATATCGGGTTAAGCTTAAACATGAGATTCATCAATTAAACATATTAAATCTTGAATTAACTACATGAAAAGGTTTGGAGGAAGATGATATTGTCTAAAATGTCGTGTTGAACTCCTGAATACATGCGTGCAAGACCCCTCTTTACCAAAGTCACAAAATCCCGCCTTCCTCTTGACAAACACCTCAAGAACTCTCCCAAATCTCACAAATTATGATTAGGGTTTGAGAGAGAGGTGTAGGGGCTACTAGGGTTTGGAATACTAATAAAAAGATATATTTTTCATGTGTAAATATGTATATATATAATTGCAACCCCGAATCACAACAACCCAAACTTGAAATAGGAAACCTAGTCAGACTGGGAAAATAGTCTTCGGTATTTTGGTTGTAACTTTCACGTACGACCTCGGAATGAGGTGATTTAAGATGCTTGGAAATCTATTGAAGATACCTACAACATTTATCTTTTTAGTTTTTTCAGATTCAAACTGTATCAGTGTGTAATGTAGATATACTCTTAACTGGTCATTTTTCCAGATTTTTTCTTTGTGCATGTTTAACCTTTGTATACTCTCATATATACTCTTAATTGATCTCAAATTAATTGTTAGCATAATTATTCATCCATAAATGATATAATTCATACTATTTTTTAAAATTCACGGGGTTTTACATTCACCCCCCTTAAAAGAATTTCGTACTCGGAATTCCGCAATCATATATTAGAGATTAATAATATAAGAAAAGCACGATGAGAAAAGCACATGATTAGTTCCTAATAGTTATAGAAATTATTCTAAAGTCTATATACATGTATAAGTTAGTTTCTTTTATTGAAAAGATTATCTAACTCTTATTGAACTATTAGAATTGATATTGTATCATGTATATTTTTGAAATATTGTTTAAATTATACGTGTTATATGATTTGTTGTTTTTAAATTATTTAAATTTAAAAATTCATGTGATTAAATTATTTGTATAGAAAATTACTGTTTGGTCCATAATTTATGCTAAAATTTTTATTACGTATAAACAGTTTAGAATTTATTAACAATTGATTATTTCACAAATTTAATGTGTTCTCTCAATTATGATAAATAACAGAAGTTATATAGAACTGTAGATAGATTATTATTTAAAGAAATAAGAATATAAAGGTCTTCCATCATAGGGATATAATTCAGATAATAGTTTTAACTTATCTAAAACCGGACAAGATAGGATTTGTTAAAATTTATTATTTAGTTATATATCATATAAGGATGCTAAATATTTTATGTATAATGAGACCACTTGGTTACAATAGAAGGTGCAACTTGTTTTACATAAAATGATTGAATTAGTGAGTGCACACTTCATTAATGTCTTGGATGCTCGCTATAATAGTGGAGTTAACTCTTACATTAAAGACCAAAATTAAAGAAAAATCATTAATTGTTAATGATTAAATAGATGATTCTATCTTGTTTATTTAAACTCTACCTTGACAATCTAGAAGAGTATAAATAAGCTTGGATTTCCTAGCATTTAAACAAATAAGAAAAATGTTAAATGTGAAGTCATTGCTTAAAATACTCATGGTAATGATATTACAATAATAAATAACAATTTGAGATATTTGTGTTATTATATTCTGCTTATATATAATAACTAAATTTTGTCCTTTTGATAAGTTATTCAATGATTATAAATTGAATAGCCTAAACTGTTAGATTGGAAAGAAAATTTATTAATATCCTTATAGCTGAAAATAACATAAGATTAACAAATGTGACATACCCGCTAAATTAGATGCAACTCGTTATAAAGATCATCAGTCATTATTCTGTTCAAAGATAATAATATTAAAATTAAAGGAGTATTCATAAGATGAACACATATATATTTCTTCTTAAGATGATTATATATATATGTGTGTGTGCGCGCGCGCGCACGTATGTGTGTTGACAATTTAGATTTCTTGGAAGTTGAGATCAAAATCAAACATTGACATGACTTTTACTTCCCGATCTCTAGCCCCTTTTTAGTTCAAAGTGAATATTTTAGAATTTAAGATCCAACTATTACTTTATTAAAACTGAACAATGAAATTAACCTAGGGGGTGAATAGAGTATATGCTAATCTAATCCGATATTAATGCCAATTTAAAACTTATTAACTTATATCCTAGCAAATATGAAATATAACAAGTTATATGAGCTAGGCATGCGATATAAATAAAGGGCGATATAAACAAGAACAAATATGCAATTGAGATAGTGCGCATATAGAGAATACAAACATACGGCGCATATAGACAATACAAATATACGATGTGATCACGGAGTTCGGTCACTCTCGACCTATGTCTCCTCTCCCCACTCACGAGGAGAACTCCACTATCTCAAAAGATACTACATAATCGGTTTTCAAAGCTCACCGACAAACGTTTACAACACTTACAATGAAATCACACAACACACTCTCTAAGTGTTGGCCTAGCCCGTGTTGCCTTCCTCAAGTGTTCGGATTTACAACCTCTCTTTAGGCTTTACTACCGACGTCACTCCTCTTGGAATCGATCCCGTCTATCACCACACACTCCTCTCGGTGTACTTGTGTATTACAAAGTGAACTCTCAAAAATTAAGAACAAATAAAATGATTTGTTCTCCAATACAATTTGAGAATGAAATTAAGCTCACTCAATCACACTCACAACCCAAATGTATTATATGTAAAAATACTCAAGCTCAAATATGGGTGCGTGTGAAAATAATATGAACAATAATGAAAACTAAATAAAATCTAGCTTAAATAAAATTGATAATTGTTATAGTAATCTACCATTTATCAACAAAAATGATTAGAAGATTGTCTCCATGAGCCTAATGGAGTCACAATTCAAATCGACTCAGCTGAAAAACCTAACCAAAAGCCAAACGCTTTAGCCGACACGAAGCGCGGAAGCAGTCGGCCCTTCCCCTTTAAGTCAACTACTCAGGAGTCCACCCAACTCCCAATCGAGACGACTCCCCCAGTGGCGACTCGGCTATCTACCGAGCTGTCTGACTGGGTTGACGACTCACTTATCTAGTCAACAAGTTACGAGGACGACCCGCCTTCCAATTCAATCCTGTTGGGGAAGATAAAGATCTGAGTCATCGAACTGAGCTATTTCCAAGATATACATTAATCAGCTACAGTATTGATTAGTCACATCAAAAGTCTCAAACTCTGACGAAGTCTTAAATGCAAAGGTGGATCATTCTATTCCCAAGTCACTTCTAGGACGTAATCAAGACACCCTCTGAGCTCAGACAACCTTTTCTCCAGTCTCCAGCTGCCATATGTGACGCAATGAGTGGCTAGATCGGTCAGCCTATCTTCCTTTTATCCTTATCCATCAAACCTAGGACGTTATCAAGGCACCTTCTGTACTCGAGTGCCTCGTCCTCAAATCACTAACCGCCATCTGTAAAGATAAGGGCGACTCAGCACCTCCCTGTATTCTCGGTCATACGCCATCTAATCAATCCTAGGCCTTATTGAGATCATCTTTAAATAGTATCTCCTCCAGTTGCTTGCCGACACGTGAAAGGACTACTGCTGACTCAGCCTCCAGCTCATCCCCCACCATCGTCCTCAGACCCCTGATGAAGCCACATGTCTATCCTCAACAGCCTATAAAGAGGGAGGCAATGGAAAAAGAGGGGGGGGGGAGGAAAAAGGAGGGGAGGAGGCTTTTTTGAGGGACTCAGGTTCTTTGAACTCAAAAAACTAAGAAGTCATTCTTTTCTTCAAGTTGATTCTAAATAAATTCTAAAATGAGAATGTACCCTGCATGGACCTCAATGGCCCAGGGATTCTCCCCAAAACTTCCCTCAAACTCATCCTCTAGCTTGACCATCGGAGGTACCATAGGGGAAACACGCCCCGTACCCCGACGTTCCTTATGTGTGCAGGCCATCAGTCCACCCCGTGCGCTCAGAGCTAGGCATAAAGTCGGAGGGGGAGTCATCCCCTTTATCCTTTATCATCCTCTCTTAGTAGATAACCTCCCCCCTATTGGCTGTGTGATTCCAGACATCAACAGTTTGGCGCCCACCATGGGGCCCACTCTCTTCTCTGAGAAGAACTGCACAATTCTGAGCAGGGGCCTGATCCAGTTTATCCTTACACTACTTGAATTGCATCACTCAAGCTAAGCGAAGCCTAAAATCACATCACTCAAGCTAAGGAGTAGTAGCCTATGGCTATGAGGAGCCAAAAGTAGGCGTAGCCCTCTGGGGCTCCAATGGCTTTCTGGGGAGTATTTGCCAAGTGGAACCCCGAAATCCCTCCTGAAGAAGATGCAGGACTAAAGTGCTCGTCTGGCTTGAACATGAAGCGTAGGCTTCCTACGACCACCACAGATAAGAACTCCATCTTCTGGACAGCCCAGAGGAGTTGGATCACAAGAAGAGCCCTTCCTCCATCAAGGCTTATGATCAGATCCAGAATGGCACAAGCTCGATGCCACGCCAGCCATTTGGGCCCAGGAGCAGCCATTAAATCTGTGGCAAGCTACCCGAACCATCACCGCCTTCATAGAAGAAGTCCTTTCTCACCCAGCGTGAGAAAGCAAGAAGAACTCAAGGGCTCGCCATCTGGTTTTCTCAGGAAGATTAACAGCTCTGGCCCCCAGTCACTGGTTAGAACCGCCAGAGTCAAAGTAAAACCTGGTGGTCGAAGCATGTGACTTGCACTCTCCCTGCAAGAAGGCTCCTCCATTTATAGGATTGTCTGGCCATCGCTATCCCTAGAAACCTCAAGAGAAAAAATATGATCCTATCAAATTTTGGGGAACAAAGCATCAGCATGTGGGGTTCCCTCCAACAAGAAGCCCCCACCACAGAAGTTGCTTGGGCCCCCTCCATTGAGCAACATCTTCCAAAAAGCTCAAAAAATGGAATATCGGGCCTAACAGAGCAACCGACGGTGGACAAACAATATCTGTTGAAAATCACCATGACCACCGTCGACCTGCAAGGATCTCAGCAAAGCCTCCAAGCAGGTCCTTGGCCGATGAGATGGCAAATATGCCAGCAACTCAATAACGCCTAAAAAGCCAAATGGCTTACCATCAAGAGAAAGAGCAAACCCCAGCTCTGGGCGTATCTTAGTTTGGTAAATAAGGGCAGCCAATGAAGCAACGGCTCGCTCTCGTCAAGGCACGATGCCATTCTAAGTTGATCTCAAAGTCCTTGGCTCCTGATCAGGAATAAGCTCAAGGCACGACACTATTCTAAGTCGATCACAAAGTCCTTGGCTCCTGATCAGGAATAAACCTAAGGCACGACGCCATTCTAAGTCGATCTCAAAGTCCTTGGCTCCTGATCAGGAATAAGCCCAAGGCACGACGCCATTCTATGTTGATCTCAAAGTCCTTGGCTCCTGATCAGGAATAAGCCCAAGGCACAACGCGATTCTAAGTCGATATCAAAGACCTTGGCTCCTGATCACGAATAAGCCTAAGGCACGATGCCATCCTAGTCGATCTCAAAGCCCTTGGTACCTACTCAGGATAAAACCAAAGCACAACCCTTTGGTCGACTCCAACCATCGCCTCTTGGCCCAAGGGAAAATGGAAGACCTAGTCACGTAGGAACCCGACTCCTCAGTCGGTATAAAGCCCTTGGTACTTGTTCAGGATAAAACCAAGGCACAACCCTTTGGCCGACTCCAACCGTTGCCTCTCGGCCCAAGGAGAAATGGAAGATATAGTCTCCTAGGCACCCGACTTCTCAGTCGGTACAAAGACCTTGGTGCGGCCTCAGGGAAGGCCTAAGACACAACATATGGTTTGATTCCGTCTGCTCTCATCAACCATTATGATCAAGACCTTGGTGCCGCCTCAGGGAAGGCCCAAGGCATAACGACTTCTCAGTCAGCACAAAGACCTTGGTGCTGCCTCAGGGAAGGCTCAATGCACAACGACTCCTCAGTCAGAACAAAGCCCTTGGCTCTTCTTAAAGGTAAGCCTAAGGCACAACATATGGTTTGATTCCGTCTGCTCTCATCAACCATTATGGTCAAGACCTTGGTGCCACCTCTGGGAAGGCCCAAGGCACAACGACTCCTCAGTCGAAACAAAGCCCTTGGCTCTTCTTAAAGGTAAGCCCAAGGCATAACATATGGTTTAATTCCGTCTACTCTCATCAACCATTATGGTCAAGACCTTGGTGCCACCTCAGGGAAGGCCCAAGGCACAACAACTTCTCAGTCGGCACAAAGACCTTAGTGCCACCTCAGGGAAGGCCCAAGGCACAACGACTCTTCAGTCGGAACAAAGCCCTTGGCTCTTCTTAAAGGTAAGCCTAAGGCACAACATATGGTTTGATTTTGTCTGCTCTCATCAACCATTATGGTCAAGACCTTGGTGCCACCTCAGGGAAGGCCCAAGGCACAACGACTCCTCAGTCGGAATAAAGCCCTTGGCTCTTCTTAAAGGTAAGCCCAATGCACAACATATGGTTTGATTCTGTCTGCTCTCATCAACCATTATGGTCAAGACCTTGGTTCCCCATACGAGTAAACCTAAGGCACAACGACTTCTCAGTCAGTACAAAGACCTTGGTGTTGCCTCAGGGAAGACCCAAGGCACAATAACTTCTCAGTCTGCACAAAGACCTTTGCGCCGCCTCAGGGAAGGCCCAAGGCATAATGACTCCTCAGTCAGTACAAAGACGTTAGTGCCGCCTTAGGGAAGGCCTAAGGTATAACGACTTCTCAGTCGGTACAAAAACCTTGGAGCCGCCTCAGGGGAGGCCCAAGGCACAACGAATTCTCAGTCGGTCATCCAGTTCAAACTCCTCAGTAAGAATAAATTCGAAGTATGGTGCCTCGGCCGGTCATTAAAGCCTGAGTTTCCTTACGTAGACGAGCTTAAGACAAAGCACCGAATACAACCTCTATGCTTCTCGACTAAACAAAGAAGCAAAGACGCCGATGCCTATGGTCTATGAAGGCCGACATGATTCTTAAAGAAGAGGACCGGGCCGAATTATAATGATGACAGGGTCATAAGTCTCAACAGACGGTTTGTAATTCTTAGAAACAAATGATAAGAAAAATCACTTTCTATTCAAAATATGTTTTTACAAAAGAGGCCCAACGGGGCTTATAAAAAGAAGAAAAGAAGAAAAAAAGTAAAATTGGTCCGGCTACCGAACCTCCTGAGTGGTAGCCTCGATCCTCCTCCTTATTAATCAGAGCCTCCACCACTTAGTGAGACACCCCTCTTTTTTGAGAGGCCTCCTGAAAGAACTTTGCCCCTCTGAGTCAATCCTTTTACATACTTCCATTGGGGGAGGAAGGACTGTTGCTCCGAAGTAGGAAGACGAGGAAGACATTTCCACCTCTAGGAATTCATCCCCATCTAGAGCCGTGGACTCCTGAAGGCCGAGATGGAGATGGAGATTCTCTAGGTCTCCGGCTTCGGGAGGGCTAAGGGCCCTCGACTCCAACATATTGTCCTGCACTTCGGGCCAACCCGAGCAGGACAGAATGTTGTCGGCGCCAAATACCCAGGCGAAGGACCTCCTCCAGTCCTCTTCCAACTCTGGAAAGTCATCATCCAGGTGGAAGTCACCTCGACAGTGGAGAAAATAGTGTGGGCCGTCCTCCGTGGACCTCACATTAACTACGTACCCGAGCAAATTAATACTGGGCACCACGCCCACCTCGGAGCAGGCATCTATAAATGCCACCAAAGTATAAATGGTATGTGGGTGGAATTGGTAGGGAAAACCCCTAGCGCTACAAAAACCTCCCTGACGAAGGGATGCAGCGGCAGGCGCAAGCCGCATTCTAGGTGCGCCCGGTAGAGAGGCACTCGGTCCTCGCCGTGCATATGCACCGGAGTGAGGCTGTCCGGTGCCCCTATGGTCATGGCGCGAGAGATGTCATACCAACTAGCAAGCGAGGCACGTCATCCAATGACATTCTCGATTGAGAACAATACAAAACTCTGAGCCTCCTCTCATGGTCATTTTGAGGAAAAGCCATGTGTAAAATGCTTAAAGGAATAGGGATCCAACAAGAAGAATATTCCTGATGAAGAATGTGCTCCTATAGTCGTGTCAGGGATTATTTATAAGCCTCTAAAGAAGCATGCAGAACTCAAGAAGCATTATCTCGAAGCGACCAAGGAAGATAAAAAAAAGAGATCCGTTTTTGGAAACGGAAACAACTCGCGGGGAATATCAACCGCCCATCATAATTGCTGCCCACTTTTCCCACGATGCCTCGTTTCCCCATGAAATGATTTCCAATATCGGCAACGTTAAACCAAAGAGGGATCAATAGAGATGCATGATATTAAGAGCTGAGTCATACCTATTTCACTCGGACTCGACCAAAGCCGGCTCCGAATGAAAGGGGCCAACTGTTATGGTAATCTACCATTTATCAACAAAAATAATTAGAAGATTGTCTCCATGAACCTAATGGAGTCATAATTCAAATCGACTCCGCTGAAAAGCCTAGCCAAAAGCTAAACGCTTTAGCACCCTTCGCCTTTAAGGCTACTGTAGGCGTATAAAATTGCCTATAGGTCCCTTAGCACAGCTCGACGCCGATTTAACAAACGGACCACCGGGCGACGTATCCAAACAAGACCGCCAACGCTGAAGCCAAGCTATACGCAACGGAACAGGTTAACGAGGCGACAAATCGCACCCAAGCATTGGAATGCATCCACTCGCACGCGAAATCAAACCAATGTTTAGGTGAATCACCGAGTCATCTAAACAAGAGTGAACTCGGATGAATCACGATCAAATCAACATCGATTCCGGACTCAAATTCAGAAGTTGGTTTACTGCCATATCAGGAACCCGACTCACTGCCATATCTGGAATCAAGTCAACAAGTCGTTGCCAAGTCAATCAACCACACAAGAGAACCAGAACCGGAAACAAAGGACGAAACGGACAAACACCCGGGGACTCGGCCGAAACCGAACCACCCCAGGGTGGCTCGGCCCAAGCCGAGCCACCCTGAGGTGGCTCGGCCAAGGCCGAGCCACCCATGGGTGGCTAGGCTCAGAACTGTGCGCGGGCACAGTTCTGAGTGCCTATAAATAGGCCTTGTGCTCATTTGTTTCAGAGGTTGGAAATTTTGGAGAGAGGCGAAGCCCTGCTGGATTGAAGACTCAGATCTAAAAAAAGATCACAACTTTGAAGGCTTGGAGACTTGGACTTTCAGATCCGGTGCTCGGCGATCACCAACGCCAAATAAGGCAGGAGTTCGAGAGGATTGGATTTGAGATCTACACGATCACACTCCGGATCTAAGCTTGGTTCTTAGATCCCGAGATTCGAGCGGTTGTTTCCTTGGTGAAACAATCCCTCCCGGCTATTATTCCCTTGGTGGAATATTACCCGTCATATCGTGTAGATCCGACCGGATCGAGATCACGCGGTGGTCCACGGCAAATAACCCCGGCGCAGGCAAAGAACCCACCAAAGCGAGCGACCGCAAAACAGGAGCTCGCGATTAGTTCGACAAATAAGGAAAATTGTAATCTTTACTTTGTTTTCTTTGATTTTTCATTGTAACCGGATCTTATAAAAAGACCGGATCTTTGTAACGCATAAAGTTGTTAACTGAGATAGCAATGATATCAACAATGAAGAAAGACATAATTTTTCCCGCGAACAATCTGGCGACCACAGTGGGAGCCAACAGCTTTACTGCCGAAGCTGTCGCGTCGCAGCCGCGGATCCCGATCCCGGTCGAGGAGGAGGTCGAGTACGAATTCGACCAACAAAAGTTCGAGGAGTATCTGTCATCCTCGTCCGAATCCACCTCCCCTCGCAAGTCCAAGTCTCCAAAGCTCTCTTCCAAGAGAAAACTTCGTTGGTACGAAGAAGTTGAAGCTGCCAACGAAGATCTCGCCCCGTTTGATGCCGAAGCTGCATCGGGTGAGATCTCTCCTTCCAACCAGGTCAGATCTGCTCTGGCCGAATCTTCCGTTGCCGAGGGCGTAGTGACTCTCTCAAAGAGAGCCCGCCAAAGGCAACGTCAGCGCCTTGCGAAACAAATCGCAAAGGCAATGGAATCTGTGGACGGGATCCGTTACAACACGGATCTGAAGAACAGAAGAGGCGAACGACCTCAACAACCAATGAATGGCAACTCCTCCAAGCCACCAACGAACGAATGGATCCGTGTCAAACGGAACCGTTCAACGCTGGAGGATCGCATTCAGAAGCGCCGCGCACTCTCAGCACAAGCACGAGCTCAAGTTCAAGAAGCCCGTAGAAGGTGGCAGAATGGAGTAGCCAAGAAATCACCACTAACTCACAAAATATGGAGGCCAAAGTCCAAAGTGGTGAGTCAGGCCGAGGATCGACCTTTACAGCCTTCAAAACGAGTTCAACCTCCCGAACCATCCCGAGGAAGGAGGTCAATCTTGGAGCGCCTCGGTCCAATTCCCGACGAGCGCAACGAAGTCCATGAACGCTCGGGCCCGATGAAGAGGCTCCGAACTAATCAACATGCTGGGGGTCGACACAACCCTCAACATGACAAAGAGTTTACGGCACCCAAGCGCACTACCTTGCGCATCGAAGTTCGGGAGCCCGCTGAGAATTCATGTCTACAAAGGCGTGTTTCGAGGCGAGTGACTCTCGGAAGTCCAAATAAGGCAGTTTGCTCTCAGAAGGAAACGTTGTCATCCGAGGATGATAACGTTATACCTGGGAAATCATGCCAACACGCGATAGGTTACTCCGATCAAATGGACGAGTTGTACTATCGTGCTGGGGGTACGAACAAAACAAGAAAAAGAAGCCCTCAAGGGCTCGAAACTCAGTGCCCATGTGCCAAGCTCATTCGGGTAGTACTGTCTCAATGCAACTGCATCAAGGGAGTCCCCGAGAGAATTTCAGTGTTCGAAAGGCTCGGCACCGAAACGCCAAAACCAAGGCATAGGCGCTTCCGGCAAAGAAGAACAGTGGTTAAGGATGGAGAATTTCCGAAGGTCACCGCCAACATGACCAGCAAAGAGACATCGACACAGATTGATCTCAAATCGTTTCTGGAAGCGTCCCGGCGTGTAACCCGTCTGCAGTCCGGAGCCATCGCACGAGGAACTTATGGTAGGGTTCGGATAAGATTGCCTTCGGAAGATGAAGAATCGGATTCCTGCTCTGCTGTCGCATCGGACAATACAGTGTCCAGCGAAGGACAACCCCGCGAGTCATTCATGATAGGCGCGGAAGAAATGGCCAAAATGCTTGAAGACGCTTTGGCTAAGCAGAAAGAAAGTTTTAAATTCGAGATGGAGACGGCCATGCAGCAGATGAGAGAGATGCATGAACAGCAAATCCAAGCATTCAGGAACCAACAAGGTGAACCAAGCCACCGTAACCAGGTTGCTCAGGAAAAGGAGCACGCGGATGGGGATGAAGCTCACAATGCCAATAACCCTCCCATCAATGCAGGGGGTGGTAGTGAGGATGCCAACGGGGATACAAGTGAAGACTTGAAGATCAAAAGCCTCGAGAGTAAAATCAATACGTTGCTGTCTGCTCAAGAGGTAAAGAAAACGGGCATTCCTTGTCCATACCCGAGGGAATGGGAATCAATCCCCTATCCGGCGAAGTTTAGTCTAATCAACTTCACGCCGTTCGATGGAAGGGGTTCCCCCACCCAGCATTTGATTCGGGATAAAATACCCCAGACTGGTATTCTGGTGTCTTTTTCAATCGGTAAAAGACTAAACTGGCGACGCGTGTTAGGCGTCGGCATATCCTTTCTTAGGATTCAGGATGAAATTCCCCATGCGTGTAAGGCATGGATTCTGGTGTTATTAATAACAACCTGTCACAATATTGAATATGTGGAGATTCAGGATGAAATTCCCCATGCGTGTAAGGCATGGATTTTGGTGTTATTAATAACAACCTGTCACAATGTTGAATATGTGAACGGTTGTTCTTTTTAACGGTTAAGAACTAACCGGCAGCGCGGGTTAAGCGCAGACTTATCCTTGCTTAGGTTTCAGGATAGAATACCCCAGAATCGAACTCTGGTGTCTTTTTGTACGGAAAAAGACTAAACCGGCGACGCGTGTTAGGCGTCGGCATATCTTTTCTTAGAATTCAGGATGAAATTCCCCAGAATCGAACTCTGGTGTCTTTTTGTACGGAAAAAGACTAAACCGGCAGCGCGTGTTAGGCGTTGACTTATCCCTACTTAGGATTCGGGATAAAATTCCCTGTACCTGTGAGGCACAGATTTTGGGATTTGAAAAAGGTGGTGTCTTCTCTTGGGGCAAAGACGAACCCGAAATGGGAGAGGAAGAATTTTATATTCTATCTCCCGATGCTGAGAAGAAAAATTTTATATTCTATCTTCAGACGGAAAGGAGACTCGAGGTAGGATCTCCACCCTCAGAATCCGAAAAGGTGAAACTGAGAGTGGGATCTCCACTCCAAGAATCAAAAAGATTCAGATAACCCTAACTGTCGGAAGGTTTGATTACCGAACCAAAGATAAATTTCTCATTTATCGAGAGCGAATTATGGTTTTGACCCTTACTGTAGGAAGGTTTGGCCAAACAGGAGTTTGAGGTGACCCTAACTGTAGGAAGGTTTGATCACTCGATTTGAAAGTGGACCTCTCGTTCATTGGAGGAATCGAGAGGGGATTTTGACTGTGGTCTTAATTGTAAGAAGGTTTGACCAATGGAAGGTTTAAGACGATCCTAACTGTAGAAAGGTTTGATCGCTCGATTTGTGGACCTCTCGTTCATTGGGGGAATCGAGAGGGGATTTTGACTGTGGTCCTAACTGTAAGAAGGTTTGACCAATTGGGAACTTTACGTCCAGACTCTAACAGAGAGAGTGTTGAGTGCACAGACACGGTGAGAATTTGAATGGGAGTTCTTATTCATTACATTGTTGTGGTTTTGGGAACTTCCCGTTACATAAATCGTCCACCCCCAGTTTCCTCTGCGGAACTGGTTCAGACATTATTATCAGTTACCTAACCGGGTTATCCTTAAGAATATTAGCTTAATCTTCTCTAGGAACTTCCTGTCAAAAGTGAGGAAACAGTTTAGACTCATATACCTATTGGAGTATCAGGGAGTAGTTTAACCTCTTATACCGGTCGGAGGATTGAGAAACAGTTTATACTCGTATACTCTTTGGAGTTTTGTCGTTCTCAATTGGCTTACCTTAGCGTTATGACGCCGGCTTCAACCAAGGTCTGAATGCTATTCTTGAGAGTAAAGCAATCCTTGGTGGGATGAACGACCCTCCTGTGGTATGCACAGTACTTTGGGTCCGTAGTGTTGTCAGCTTCCTCCTGATTTGTGATAGGTGGTAGCTTGATCTTGTTACCTTCAAGGAGGGATTCGAAGATGGCTGGAACGTCTTCGTCCTTGAAGGAATACTCTCTTTGGAGTCTCGGACCCGAAGTCTTTTGCTGCCTTCGGGATTGCTGTTGTGACGCTTGATTAGCACCACCAGTAGCTGCAGGTGTTTTGCCCTTACCACGAGAGGCGAAGTTTGAGTCCAGAGGATTAGCCGTCGGTAGGTTCCTCTCGGCCTTCTTCCTTCGGAGGAAACGTTCGGCTTGTTCACCGCGCACCTTCAGATCCTTCCAAGTGTCAGACGGTGCTGTTCCCATTGCTTCCAACACGTCCAACGCAAGGTTGTTGTGGCAAGTTTGGAGGATGAATTCCTCTGTGATCGGGTCCCGGCAATTCATCGCCTTGTTCCGGAACCTTTTGACGAAGGTGTCGACTAACTCCCCGTCCTTCTGCTTCTCATCGAGCAATGATCCGATAGATATCTCGGTGTCGTCGTCGAAGAAGTTGGCCAGGAACTTGGTCTCCATGTCATCCCAGCTGTTCACGTTTCCTGGCTTGAGGCGGCGGTACCAATCGAAGGCGGCTCCGCGAAGAGTGCCGACGAATGACCGCACCATCAGAGGCTCATTGCCGGAAATAATACCCAGGTGCGATTTGAAATAAATCAAATGCTGAGTGGGGGAACCCTTCCCATCGAACGGCGTGAAGTTGATTAAACTGAACTTCGCCGGATAGGGGATCGATTCCCATTCTCGTGGGTATGGACAGGGAATGCCTGTTTTCTTCGTCTCTTGAGCGGAGATCAATGTGTTGATTTTGCTCTCGAGATCTTTGATCTTCAAGTCTTCACTTGTATCTTCGTTGGCATCCTCGTTACCACCCCCTGTATTGACAGGAGGGTTATTGGCATTGTGAGCTTCATCCCTATCTGCGTGCTCCTTTTCCTGAATAATCTGGTTACGGCGGTTCGATTCACTTTGCTGGTTCCTGAATGCATGGATTTGCTGCTCATGCATCTCTCTCATCTGCTGCATGGCCATCTCCATCTCGAATTTGAAACTTTCTTTCTGCTTAGCCAAAGCGTCTTCAAGCATCTTGGCCATTTCTTCCGCGCTTATCATAAATGACTCGCGGGGTTGTCCTTCGCTGGACACTGTATTGTCCGATGCGACAGCAGAGCAGGAATCCGATTCTTCATCTTCCAGTACTGCCCGAATGAGCTTTGAACAAGGGCACTGAGTTTCTAGTCTTCGAGGACTTCTCTTTCTGGCTTTGCTCGTACCCCCAGCACGATAGTACAGCTCGTCTGTTTGAAAGTTAGAGCAACCTATCGTGTGTTGGCACGATTTCTCACGTATAACGTAATCATCATCAGACGACAACGTTTCCTTCTGAGGGAGAACTGCCTTCTTTGGACTTTCAAGAGTCATGCGCCTTGAGACCTGTCTTTTTGGGCGTGAATTTTCAGCGGGCTCCTGAACTTCAATGCGCAGCATAGTGCGCTTGGGTGCCATGATTTCTTTGTCATGTTGAGGGTTGCGGCGACCCCCAGCATGTTGCGTCGTTTGGGGAATTCTTAGTGGGCCCAAACGTTCTTGGATTGGAGTTTTGCTTCGCTCCTCAGGAAGTGGACCGAGGCGCTCCAAGACTGACTTCCTTTTCTGGGATGGTCATGCGGGATCTCCCAGAACAGTTGTGGGAATCATCGGCGGTCTGGATTGATTCGCCGGAGGTTGAACTGTCAGGGGCTGCAGTTGCTGCTTTTTGGTCTGAACCGCCGCTTCAGACTTCGGCCTCCAAACTTTGCGAGTTGGTGGCGGCTTCTTGGCTACGTCTCTTTGCAACTTTCTACGGGCTTCTTCAGCTTGAACCCGTGCCTGCGCTGATAGTGCGCGGCGTTTACGAATGCGCTCCTCCAGCGTCGATCGGTTCCGTTTGACACGGACCCATTCCATTGTTGACAGCTTGGAGGAACCACCATTCATTGATTGTTGAGGCTGCTTGCCTCTTTTGTTCTTCAGATCCACGTTATAGCGGATCCCGTCATCTGACTCCATGGCCTTTGCGAATCGTTTCGCAAGGTGTTGACGTTGCCTTTGGCGGGCTCTCTTCGAGAGAGTCACCACGCCCTCTGCGGCAGAAGGGTTGGCCAGAGCAGCTCCGACTTGGTTGGGAATTGGAGGAATCTCACCCGATGCGACTTTGGCATCAAATGGGGCGAGATCTTCGTTGGTGTTTTCATCGTCTTCATACCAACGAGTTTTTCTCCTGGAGGAGAACTTGGACTTGTGGGGGGGAGGTTGATCCGGACGAGGACGACAAGTATTCCTCGAACTTCTGTTGGTCGAACTCGTATTCGACCTCCTCCACGACCGGGATTGAGATCCGCGGCTGCGACGCTCCGATCTCGGTAGCGAGATCGGCGGCTCCCACTGTGGTCGCCAGTTTGTTCGCGAGAAAAATCGTAGTTTTCTTTGTAATTGATTCCATTGTCATCTTAAATAATAGCTTTTTGAGTTACAAAAGATCCGGTCTTTTTTTAGATCCGGTTACAATAAAAATCAAAGAAAAATAAACAAAGATTACAACTTTCTCCTTTTGTGTCGAATAAATCACGAGCTCCTGTTTTGCGGTCACTCGCTTTTGTGGTTCTTTGCCTGCGTCGGGGTTTATCCGTGGACCACCGCGAGATCTAGATCCGATCAGATCTAAGCAGTACGACGGGTATTATTCCACGAAGGAAATAATAGCCGGGGAGGATTGATTCACCAAGGAAACAATCGTCCAAGTCTCGGGATCTAAGACCAAGCTTAGATCCGGAGTACGTCTGCGTAGATCTGAGATCCGGTCCTCTCGAATTCCTGCCTTATTTGGCGAGCCACCTTGAGGTGGCTCGGTTTCGGCCGAGCCCCTCCGGGTGTTGCTTTCCGTTGTTTTTCCGTTGTGTCCGTCTCTCGGTTCTGTCCGTGATTCGGTTGAATTAGACTCTGATTTGTTGATCTGATTTGGTAGTAAATCCGGATCCTGATTAGGCAGTAAATCCATTTCTGAGTTCGAGTCCGAAACTGATCTTGATTCGATCGTGATTCGTCCGAGTCTGCCCTTGGTTGGATGACTCGTTGACTCTTCAACACTTGGCTTGATTCCAAGCGCGAATGGATGTATTCTGTGGCTTGTGTGCGATTCGTCGATCTCGTTGGTTCGTCGGTTTGTGTCGAGTTGTGCTAAGGGACCTATAAGCAATTTTATATGCCTACAACGAAATTATTTAACAATGCAACAATATGAATAAAAATGGAAAAAATCATTGCTTATAGCTTATAAAATCATACATTATGGCCTCCATGAATTTTTTTTGCCACCAAGTCAGAATAATAAAAATGGCCAAAACTATTAGTTATAACTCATGAAATATGATGTTTAGACTCCATGGAATTATTTGCCAATTGGTAGAACGACTAAAAACTTTTAGAAATCGTGGGTTATAGCTCATGAAATCATAGACTATAATAAATTATTAGGTAATGGGCTGAAACAAATAAAACCGGCCAAAAATCATAAGTTATAGCTCATAAAATTATGAATGTTAGACTTTGCAAAATTATTTGCCAATTGGTCATAAACTTTTAAAACGGCAAAAACTCGCAAGTAATAACCCTTGAAATTGAAATTCTCGACTCCGCAAAATTATTTGCCAATGGAATAAAATAACTAAAATGGTAAAAAATCATGGGTTATAACTCATGAGATCTTAAATTTTTGTCTTCGCAAAATTATTTGTTAATAGGTAGAAATGAATAAAAATAGCTAAAAATCATTGGTTACAACTCATGAAATCATAAATTTCGGCCTAACAAAATTATTTGCTAGCAAGTTGGAAAAAATGACCAAAAGTCATGGTTTATAGCTCATAAAATTATAAAGTTTGAACTCCACAAAATATTTATTAATAGGTAGAAATGAGTTAAAATGTCCAAAATCATAGATTATAGCTTATTAAATTGTAAATTTTGGATTCCGAAAAACTATTTGCAATTAGTCAAAATGACTAAAATGACCAAAAATTATAGGTAATAGTTCATGAAATCGTGAATTTTAAACTCCAAATAATTATTTGTCAATGGAATGAAACGAATGAAAATGGCTAAAATTTGTAGGTTATAACTCATGAAATATTAGCCAAAGGTCAACAAAAGAGAAGAAGGCAAAAAACCATTCTTTATAGTAGATAAAATTATAAATTTTGGTCTTCGCAGAATTTTTTGCCACCAAGTCAGAATAGTTAAAAATGGCCAAAAATTATGGGTTGTAAATCATGAAATCATAAAGTTTGAACTCTATGAAATTATTTGCTAATATGTATAACGACTAAAATCGTACAAAAGGGGTGACAGCTCATAAACTCATCAAATTTGGACTGTGATATTACCAATGGGTCAAAACGAATAAAAATAATAAAAAATTATGGATTATAGCTCATGAAATTATAAATTTTTGCCTCCGCAAAATTATTTGTCAATAGGTAAAAATGAATAAAAAATGATCAAAAATCATGGTTATAACTTTTAAAATCATGAATTTTAGCCTCCGCAAAAATATTTATCAATGGGTCGAAAAGAATAAAATGGCAAAAAATGGATCGATGCATACAAGGCTAGAATGTATAGATGTACATCTTAGATAAAATCACAATCACATACTCACAAATAAAGACATTAGATATAAGTGTAGGCTGTCTAAATCACTACAGATAGCTGATCTTCATCAAACACTGATGAGTTACAATTCGACAACTTCCAGAAGGTTACAATTAGAAGATTTTCATGTAGATTGAGGAATGTTACAATTCAACGACCTTCATGACAACTGATAAAAGCTCTGATTCAATAGTCTTCATAATCAACAACAAGAGTTACAATCTGACGAATCCCACATTTTAAAGAGCAAAGACAAAGATTATAAGACGATAATCTTTGCAACATTCTAACAAAAGAGACTACAAGTTGACGGTCTCTTCAGACCGAAACGGGGAGGTCCTCCCCGTGTGATAGCAACAAGACGCAGAGCTCGTAGCTGCGTCCTAGAACGAGACGCAAAGCTCAAAAGCTGCGTTGCAACATCAAAACGCAAAGGTCCTCCCTGCGTTACAACATCAAAACGCAAAGGCCCTCCCTACATTGTGTTTGACTGGTTCAAACAGAATCTGAACGGTTTTAAAACAATATCTCCACTTAATGGGGTCGGTTACAACCCATTATGGAGAGATTTATGGGAGGGGAGCGGTTACACCCCATTCAGCCCCATTAAGGAGCAAATTAAGGGGGCGGTTACACCCCTTAATCCCTTTAAATAGCTGAAATTTCAGCTTAGTTGAGGGCTCTTTTTTTTTTGGATCGGCTAGTTTTGGGGAGATCAGAAAATCGCCTAAAGAGATCGGCATTTTGCTCTGCAACCGAAGGTCTTCTTCAGCAATAGAGGTCTTTGGAGCTTTAATACTTAGGCTTCTAACCGATTTCTCAGTTTAAAATCAACTCTTTTATAGAGTTTAAACTCACTCTGAGTTATCAACTCGTCAAGAGTTTCAAACTTGCTACGCAAGTCATCCTCAACATCTATCCAGAGGAAGAAACTGTGTTCTAGTGAGGTGAAACATTCGGATCGTCAACAAGAAACAAGGATCTGAACTCCCATCGACACCAAGAAAAACCCAGGTTAAACAAAAGAAAGAATCTCCATCGATCTTTCTCTTTTTTGCAAATCGGGAATCCGATCAAGAAGTCTGTTAGTGAGAGATTGCATTGAGAGAATTATAATTAATTCTTTTTCTAAGTCTGTTAGATAGAATACTACAAATTCAATTCTTCATTTTTCTTCTTACAATTTTACCGCCCGTACAATAAGCATGGAAGCAGGAATAATAGTATATATGGATATATATCAAAAGTATCTAATAAAAACATAGTCTCAAATGGCGCTAGGGCCCAAATACTACATCATCAGATCGGAAATAAAAGTATACAACAGAATTCCCCAAAGTGAGATATGATAGCCGAAAATAACTCACGATTTCCATACATTTTTGTTTGTTTGGACACAATGACAATTAAGTAATAACTATATATCTTTTTGTTTCCCATTCCCATACTCTTAAGGATCAACAAGCGTGCAACTTCATCTTGAAAGCTTGTGACACGCATAAATGCAAAAATTATTCAATTCAAGGATTCATGATACTGAAACAAGAGAATACTCTTGATGTCTTCTTGTCGCCAGCTTGCCTAAATCTAAGTACGTGACAATTATAACTTCAAATTTACATTCAGATTTAGATTCCCATTATTAGTGTTCCTGAATAATCTAAAATGATTTCATGCTAGAAGATTCCAGTATGCATGGTCCTTTGTTGACGGCATCCTTCTTCTGACCAACTTCATATATACACTAGAGGAGCTTCATTTCTCTATGTTGGCACTACAAAATACACAAACTTGCATAATAAAATTAGAATTTATGAAACAGAAGTAATTTTAATCATTACTGGGATTGAGTATTTGTTACATATGCAACATAAGTGAAATTAAAATTGGCTTCATAACCACAGCTACTAAAAAATATAAATAGTCAGAGTAACAGGACAAATGAATTATGAGGGCAAAGCTTGATAGGATCAGTAAGCTAATATCTTATGATGTGTTTGATTGGTTGTTCAAAATAATGGAAGATAAATAGACATTGGTAGATAGTTCAAATTTAGTTTTCAGATATGAAAGAAGAGCATATCACACGCCAAAAATGGAAGGTTTGGTAGGGCTTTAATTTATTCAAACCAACCTAACAATATAATGTTGGATGTTGATACACACAACGAACTCGATTTGATTAATAACAAATGTTCATATGTATTTGATGATTTCGAGATGAAGTGTGCAGGTTTACAAAGTGATGTAGGACAACAAGTTAATCACACTTAATCCTGAAAATAGCAGAAACTAAAATCAACTTTGAGCATATCAAAGTGTATGTTCCTGTAGGCAAATAAAATTGCCTTTAACCCAAAACTCAGGAGTTTGCCTGCAAGACTCCGCCTGAGCATCCAAGCTCGCAAGAACAAAGCTCATATGGCTTGTTCGCCTGCATCAAATAGGCCAAGTCAAGCTCGCCTGAATGCCTGACTTCGCAGGCGAAGCTTGCCTGAACACGGGGCTTCGCCTAAAAGGAGCTAAGCTCGCCTGAATGTTTAGCTCGCCGACTTGCTTCTGTGTGAAATCGATTTCGATTTGTAACAAACAACTCAATTAATACAAATCTTTGAGATCCATTTTACATCCTACAGTTCCTCTGTTACAATTACAAACCTAAATAAAAAAACAAAACTCGATTTGAAGGTGTATAGCACAACATATGAGTTTTTTAGTGAGACAGGGTCGAAACACTCAGCAACAGAACCGGTCGGCTGGTCATAGATTTTAGGCGGCTAAAATCAGCCTAACAGAGAAGCATTTTTCAGAACATCGTTACAGAGGCAGCTGAAGAAAAATCTAGGCGACTGAACTCGAACCTGACGGCTGGAATTTAAAGCGGATGGCTGAAAACACGCACGAGCAAGCTGAAAACGTGCACGAAAAGCTGAAAACTTGCTCGGGCCTAACTTTTAACTCGGTAATCAGAATTTCTATTTTCATGTTTTAAAAAGTTCTCGACGTGATCTACAGGATGATACTGATGTCTATAGCTAATACTTCAATCAGCCGGCTACATGGCAACCAGCTGGAAACTGCCTGACAGAAAATGAGACTCCGTATTTTTCTCAGAGGCGGCTGGAATTGAAGACCAGGCGGCTAGATCATTGGGCAGTCAGCTGGACCAATAAAACCAGCCAGCCAATCGTCGAGCTGAGCTGCATTGTTGTGTTTTTTAGAGATGTAATCTGGACCGTTCTTTGGGATAACTATACATACATCTCTAGGGCTGTTTTTCTACAAATTAGAGAAGAGAATTGCAGAGATAAGAAAGTCATATTGTGAGAGAGAAAAGGAGAAGGCTTTGGAGGGTTTGTAGGAGATCTCATCCATTGCCGCCTCCGAGAGTTTCGATTACGCCCTCAAAGCAAGTTGAATCATCCAATCAAGAACCTTCCTGAAGAAATGCCTTTGACTACATTACCGACATCGTTCCTCCAGAGCTTCAATCTGAATCTTTCAGAGAACAATTTGCTACAAAAAGGCTGTAGGATCTCTATAGTTCTGCTTAATCAATATTATTGTTTTTTGTAATACACTTGTCTTACAATCGTGTGATCGGTTGTTTTTACGATGTATTCAAGCCTGTGTTAATTGAGGATGAGGGTCGAGCATACTCAAGCCGGTGTTAATTGAGGAATTAGGGTTACTAGCTGGAAGCTAGAGTTACTGTTGTGTGTGAGAGTGTTTGGTGGAGACAACTAGTTTAGGGTTAGATTAGGGAGCAATCATGTAACCACCTATTGGATTGAGATTTGTAATCCAAGAAACTCACATATAGTGTGAAAGCCCCTCCTGACGAAGAGGAAGAGTGGAGGAAGGATTTATGTGAACCACTTTAAAATCCTTGTGTTAGTGATTTTGCACTGCCTATCTGTAATTTCTTAATTTTCCACTGCCTATCTATAATAATTCTTCTTATTGTCGAGAAGTGCGCAACTCAATTCAAGCCCCCATGTAGGCTTGCATCTAGATCCCAACATGTAAAATCTACAACCAGTCCAAGAACAAGAAAAGATTATCACTTTCCATTTAGTTATAAACCTATGTTAAATTTCTAATTTCTAAGAAAGGCTTAGTACAGAGAAAAACTTTTACACATTGTTAGAAAGGAATATTATTTCACATTATAGTCTAAGGATGAATATCAAAGTTTTTATTTTACAATTATGGTTTGAGAATCTTGAAAAAGAACATTGAGGAAACAACAAAAGAGAAACCTATTAATTTAAATAATGACCTAATAATGCCAAAATTACGCATTTGAGATAGTCATATGAAAATAGGGGAACAAATGCAAAATATCACAAAGTGTCACGTAATGTTGTATCTATCTTTCTCATTTTGCTCCTTCCGGCTATATAAAGTATTCATGAATACCTAGATTTGTTGTTCACAACATTTGTCATTGAAACCAATACAAGGTACTCAGGGTTAGTAATTATTTCGAGCCGACATCTTTACTATTTAATCATGATCCTACAGGCCATCAATTAACAAGAACATCTAATGGGCTATAACCATTTGAAAAAATATGCAAAAAATAATAAATCTTAAATTGTGTGCACTTAATTGCCAAAAGGGCCGAAATGAAAAAAAATTAGCAAAATTAAGGGCTAAATCCCATGGAAATCATGAATTTTGTAGTATTCACACTTAACAATCATTGAGCCCAAACAAACAAAATTAAACAAAAATCGTGGGGTATAACTCATAAATATCTTGTAGTTTGATTGAATATGCATGCGTAATTGCCATTGAATCAAAACAAACAAAAATAGACAAAGATCATATTTTATAGGCTATGAAAACAACGAATCTTGAACGTTGCACACTTAATTTCCGCTGGGTCGAAACAAGAAAACAATATACAAAAATCATAGGTTATACCATGAACTACAAAAATCATGGGTTATACCTTGAAATTTGTGAATTTATACATACATAGTTACAATTGTGTCGAAATAAGAAAGATGAACAAAATGTTGCTATATAGCCAATGAAAATTGCAAATTTTGAAGTATGCTACTTATAACTATTGTGCGAAAACGAATAAAAAGGACAAAAACCATGTGCTATAACTCATGAAAATCTTAAAATTTGAAATATGCATACTTAATTGATATTAAGTTGAAACAAACAAAAATGGATAACAATAATTGGCAAAATCATGGACTTTAAAGCACGCATACTAAATTACTATGGCGTCAATAGCAAAATGGACAAAAATCACGGCCTATAACCCATGAAAATTGCAAATCTTGAATTATACATACGCAATTACTATAGGCTCGAAACAAAAAAAAAGACAAAAGTCATGTTCATTAAACTTGCAAATTTGAAGTATACGTGTATAATTTGCCCCAGAGTCAAAAGAAACAAAAATGGACAAAAGTTCACATATTATTGCCCATTTTAATCGCGAACTTTTTCAAGTTCTCATACGTAACTACTGTTGTATTGAATTGAAACAAACAAAAATTGGACATTCTCGTTGGTTATAGGAAAAAATCATGAATTTTGAAATACGCATACTTGATCCTCATTGGGTCAATCGAAAAGAATGGGCAAAAATTGTTGGTTGTGGTCTATAAAAATCGCAAATTTTTACTATTAGATTGAATCGAGCAAAAATGAATATAAGTTATGGTCTAAAGTTTATTAAAATCACAAATTTTGAACTACACGTACTTAATTATTATTAGGTCGAAAGAAAACAAAAACGAACAAAAAATGTGGGCATAACCAATGTAAATTATGAATTTTTAAGTATTCATATTCATTTGTTATTGTATCGAAATAAAACAAACTGAACAAAAATCATGGGCTACAACCCAAAAAAATTGTGAAATTTAAATTACTAATACTTGATTGTCATTGAAACAATATGAAAAAAACAAAAATCACGGGCTATACCTCGTGAAAATAGGAAATTTTTAACTATGCACACTTTATTGCCACTATATAGAAATGGATAAGGGTAAAAATCATGGAATATAGCTGATAAAAATTGTGAATTTCAACTTTGCAAAATTATTTGCCATCATGTCAAAATGAGAAAAAATAAACAAATATCATGATTATTGCGCATGAAAATGTGAATATTGAACTTCGCATAATTATTTGTCATTTGGTCGAAATGGCCAAAAATGAATCAAAATCGTGGTTTATAGATTATGAAATCGTGAATTTTAAACTCCACATAATTATTTGACATTTGGTCGAAATGAATAAAAATATTGGGTTATAGTTCATAAAATCATGAATTTTGAACTCCATAGAGTTATTTGCCATTGGTTAAAAACAAGTGAAAATAGAAAAATCATGAATTATAGCTCATAAATTTCATGCATTTTGCACTTTGCATAATTATTTGTCATTAGCTTGATATGAACAAAAATGAAAAAAAAATCGTAGGTTTTAGCCCATGAAAATTATGAATTTTGAACTTCATTTTATTATTTCCTCCTATGTCAAAACAAACAAAAATAAACGAAAATGGTGGAATATAGCTTATGATATTGTGAATTTTTAACTCTGCATAATTATTTGCTAGTTGGGCCGAAACGTATAGGAATGTACAAAAATAGCTAATGAAAAAGTGAATTTCAAACTCTACATAAATATTTGTCATTAGGTCGAAATGAATAAAAATGAACAAAAGTAATAGATTATAGCTTATGAAATCATGATTTTTGAACTCAGCAAAATTATTTGTCATCAGGTCGAAATGAGAGGATACATGGAGGTTTCGGGTATGGAGATAAGAACAATATGGGTAAATCGATTTTAGAGTTTGCAATATCGTATGATTTGATAATAGCAAATACACATTTTAGACAAAGGGATGAACACTTAATAACCTTTAAAAGTGGTTTCAATAATAGTCAAATAGATTTTTTTTCTTACCAGAAGGGCGGATAGGTTAATATGCAATGATTATACAGTTATACTAGGAGAGAGTTTAAGTACACAACATAAATTAATGGTCTTAGACATATCTATTAAGAAGTGGAGTAGAAAAACTAACGTGAATAAGAGACTAAGAACTAAATGGTGGAATTTAAAAGGAGAGAATTTAATGCATTTTAAAGATAAGATCATGAAAAAATATATAGAATATAGATAATGAGACTAATATTATGTGGAATAGCATGTTGTCCTGTATTAGGAAAGTGGCTAAAGATATACTAGGAGAATCTAAATGTTGCAGATTAGACGGTAAAGAGAGTTGGTGGTCGAATGAGAGTGTGCAAATGGTTATTAGAAAGAAAAAAACTTTATATAAAGAGTGGCAAAGTGTAGGAGTAGAGAAAACTTAAAAAAATATAAACTAGTAAGGAATGAAACAAAAAAGAACGGTTAGTGAGAATAAATACAAGGCTTATAAAATTTTTTATAAAAAGTTAGAATCTAAAGATGGAGAGAAAGATATAAATAAGCTTGCTACGATTTGAGAAAAGAAGAGTAGAGATTTGGGTAATATTAGACGTATTAAAAGTGAGGATTAAAGAGTTCTAGTAACCAACGGGGAAATAAAAGAGGTGGAGGAGCTACTTTCATCAATTGTTTAATGATAACCAAACAAGTGAGCAAAAATAGGTATTTTGATCATATAGTAAATGGTAGGAAGTATAGATATTGTCAAAAAAATTAAGATTAGTGAGGTTAAAGATGACTCTAAAGAAAATAAAAAGTGAAAGAGTCGTAAGACCGAACGGTATCCTTATAGAAGCTTGGAAATATCTTGGAGATATAGGCTTAGGATGGTTAACTAAACTATTTAATAAGATTATCGAGACGAAAAGAATGACAGATGTGTGAAGCATTAGTACTTTGATACCGATATACAAGAATAAAAGAGATATACAAAATTGTTCAAATTATTGAGATATAAAACTCATGAGTCATACTATAAAACTTTGGGAGAGGATAATTGAGCAAAGACTAAGAAAGGAGACAAGTATATCTGAAAATTAATTTGTTTATGCCTAGGAGGTGAACTATGGAACCTATATATATTTTGAGACGGTTGATGGAGAAATATAGAGAGAAGAGAAATGATCTACATATGATTTTTATCGATCTAGAAAAAACTTCTGATAGAGTGCTTAGAGAGGTAATGTGGTGGGTGTTAGAAAAGAAATACGTATCTAGTATATATATATAGATATGATTAAAGATATGTATGATAGAGTAACAACTAAAGTAAGAACTAATAAAGAAGAGACTAAATTGTTTCCTATTACTATAGGTTTACACTAATGGTCAAATTTTAAGTCCTTATCTTTTTGCATTACTTATGGATCAACTTACTAAGCACATTCAAGACGAAAGTTCATGGTGCATGTTGTTTACCAATGATATAGTGTTAGTTGATAAAACTAGAAAATAAATTATTTATAAAGTAGAAGATGAAGATAAGCTATTGAATCTAAAGATTTTCGAATTAGTAGAACAAAAACAGAATAAATTGAGTGTATTTTTAGTAAAACTAGAAAAGGAAGAGAGCCTATGACACATATTGATGGCCAAAAAATACCTAAAACTAATCATTTCGTTATTTAGGATTAATTATTAGGCATGATGGTGAGATAAAGGATGATATTGTGCATCGAATTAAATCGGGATGGTTAAAATAAAGGAGTGCTTCGGGAGTCATATGTGATCGTAGAATACCAATGAAACTAAAGGAAACATTCTATAGGACAGTTAGAAGACCAACCATGCTTTATGGGTCAGAGTGTTGGGCAATTAAAAACTAACATGTTTAAAAAATGTGTAACAGAAATAAGAATGTTGCGATAGACTTGTGGGTATACACTAAAAGATAGGATAATAAATAAGTGCATTTGTAGTAAATTAGAGGTTGCTCTTATTGAGGATAAAATAAGAGAGAATAGATTAAGATGGTTTGATCATATACAACGGAGACCGTTTAGTACACTGACTAAGAAAAGTGATGATATTATAGTTAATGGGGTTAGAAAATCTAGATGTAGACCTAGAATGACTTAGTTAGAAGCAATTAGGAAGGATATGATTAGGACTAGCTTAACAGAGGAGATGGTAGAATAAAATTCATGTAATCAACCCTAAATATTTGGGATAAAGGCTTGGTTTTTGTTGTTGTATTAGGTCGAAATGAGCAAAGATGGGCATACATCATGGCAGCTCATGAAAATTGTCAATTTTGAAC
The DNA here is from genome assembly GCF_001876935.1 of Asparagus officinalis. Classification (NCBI taxonomy): domain Eukaryota; kingdom Viridiplantae; phylum Streptophyta; class Magnoliopsida; order Asparagales; family Asparagaceae; genus Asparagus; species Asparagus officinalis. The sequence continues at coordinate 63,416,034 of NC_033796.1, forward strand.
TTCGTTTAATTATTTCTATTAACTTGAAACAAATAAAAATTTCAAGTTATAGCTCTTGAAATTGTAAAAATTAAACTTTGCATAATTATTTGCATTAGTTTAAAATAAAAAAATAAAAAAAAATCATGCGTTATAGCACATGCATAATGTAAAGTTTAAACTCTACATAATTATTTGTCATTTAGTCGAAACAAAAATAGTTGTACAAATTCTTAAGGTTATAGTTCATGAGAATCATAGAATTTGAACCCTGTTAGATTATTTCTGATTTAGTTGAAAGAATAAAAATGCATAAAACTGTAGGTTATGCTTATGGATCATGAATTTTGTACTCGGCATAACTATTTTTCATGAGGTCGAAATAAACAACACTGTAAAGAAATCATGGTTATATAGCTCATAAAATCGAGAATTTTTCACTCTGTATAATTATTTTTTATTTTATCAAAAAGAAAAATAAAAAAATTGTGGGTTATAGCTCATGAAATCATGAAGTTTGAACTCTACAAAATCATTTGCCATTTTGTTGAAATAAGCAAAAATAAACAAAAATAATGGATTATAGCTTCATTAAACCATGTATTTTGAAATCAGCGAAATTATTTTCCATTCAAGTTAAAACGACCAAAAATGCACAAAAATTGTCCATTATAACTCATTAAAATCGTGAATTTTAAACTTCTCGTAATTATTTCCTACTTGGTCGAATCAAGCTGAAATGGACAAAAAACGTGGATTATAGCTCACAAAATCGTGAATCTTAAACTCTGCATAATTATTTGTCGTTTGCCTGAAACAAACAAAATTGAAGAAAAGAGTGCTTTATAGCTCTTAAAATCATATATTTAAACACCACATAATTATTTGTCATTTGATTGAAACAAAAAAATAAACAAGAATTGTGGATATAACTAATGAAAATCGTGAATTTTACCTCAGTTTAACTATTTCCTATTAGGTTGAAATAAGCAAAAATGAACAAAATTTGCGACTTATAGTTTATAAAATCATGAATTTGAACCTTACAAAATTATTTCCCATTGGGACGAAACAAGCAGAATGAACAAAAATTATTGATTATATCTCATGAAATCGTGAATTTTAAACTCCGCATAATTATTTGCTATTTGGTCAAAATAAACAAAACTGATGAAAACTATATGTTATAGCTCATGAAATCGTGAATTTTGAGCTACACATAATTATTTACCATTTGGCCCAAACAAAATAATGAACAAAAGTTGTTGGTTATAGCATATGAAATCATAATTTTTAAACCCTACAAAAATATTTCTCAATGGATCTAGATAAGCGAAAATGTACAAAAAACATGAATTATAACCGAATTGTGAATTTTGAGTTCGGCAAAATTGTCATTGGATCAAAACAAGCGACAATGCACAAAAATCATGGATGATAACTCGTGAAATCATGAATTTTACAAAATTATTTATAATTTAATCGAAACAAACTAAAATGAACAAAAATAACGCTCATGAAATTGTGAATTTTTCATTGTGCATAATTATTTCACATTAGATTAATAAAAAAATGATAAAAAATAATGGGTTATAGCTCATAAAATGATGAATTTAAACTCCAAAAATTATTTATGAATATACTCTTGAAATTGTGAATATTTCACTTCGTTTAACTATTTGGCATTTGGTCGAAACAAACAAAGAAAAACAAAAATCATTGGTTAGCTCATGAAAATCATGAATTTCGTATGTTTAATTATTTCTTATTTAGTCGTAACTAACAAAATTGAACAAAAATAACAGGTTATACAGATCACGAAATCATGAATTTTGCACTCAGTAAAGTATTTGTTATTCGGTCGAAACAAATAAAAATGGACAAAATTTCGAGTTATAACCCATAAAATTATGAATTATAAACCCATCATAATTACTTACCATTTGGTCGAAACAGACAAAAAATGAAAAAAAAAATGTGGGTAATAGCTAACAAAATCGTGAATTTTGAACCCTAAAAAATTAGTTTCCATTGGATAGAAAATGGACCAAAATCGTAATTTATAGCTCAGGAAAGCATTAATTTTGCATTGTGCATAATTTTTTGTCATTTGGTCAAAATGAACAAAAATAAACAAAAATTATGGGTTATAACTCATTAAATTGTGAATTTTAAACTCCACATAATTATTTGCTATCAGATGAAAATGGTCAAAAAGAAAAAAAAGTGACTTATAGCTCATGAAAATCATGAATTTTAAACTCCATTGAATTATTTCCTCTTTTGTTGAAATGAACGAAAATAGACAAAATTTGTGTTATAGCTAATCAAATTATAAATATTGCACTCCGCATAATAATTGTCATTTGGTCAAAATAAACAACAAATAACAAATGTCTCGGCTTATAGCTCATAAAATCGTGAATTTTGAAACCCATAAAAATTGTATAATAATTCGTGAAAAAAAGTTGAAATGAAGAAAAATGGACTAAAATTGTTAATTATAGCTCATCAAATTGTTAGTTTTGCTCTCTATATACATAAATTGAACAAAATTGTGAATTTTGAACTTTGAAACAAATGGAAATGGAGAAAAATCATGTGTAATAACTCATGAAATCATGAATATCACATTATTATCTGGTCGACACAAAATAAAAATGAACAAAAAATATGTATAATAATTCAAAATTATGTATAATAATTCATAAAACTGTAAATTTTAACTTACACAAAATTATTTTCCATTAGGTCAAAACAAGCAAAAATTACAAATTTTGAACACGAGTGCTTAATTGCTATTTGATCAAAACGAACAAAATTAGACAAGAGTTATGAGTTTCTCTATGAAAATTACAAATTTATAGTAAGCATACTTAATTGCCATTTGGTCGAAACAAATAAAAATGGACAAAAGTCCAAGGTTATAGCTAATAAAAATTGCAAATTTTGAAATATCCTTACTTAATTTGTCATTGAGTCAGAACACGTAAAAAATGAACAAAAGTCATGGGTTATATCCTATGTAAATTGTAAATTTCAAAACTAAGCTTAGTTAATTGTCGTTGAGTCAAAATGGAATAGTGGAAAAAATCATTATTTATAACCCATGAAATCTAAATTTTGAAATACACGTACTTAATTGTCGTTGGGTCGAAAGGAACAAAAAAGTGGACAAAAAATCATGTGTTGTAATCTATGACATAAATTTTGAGATATCTGCACATAGCCATTAGGCAAAGGAATAAAAAATCAACAAAAAAATTATGGTATAGCCTATAAAAATCGCGAATTTTTAAATACGCGTATTTAATTGCTATGGGAAAATAAAAAATGAAGAAAAATCATGTACTATAGACCATGTAAATCATGAATTTTAAATTTTGCGTACTTAATTTTTTGTTTCAAAAATTGTCATTTATATCCCATGAAAATTGCAAACTTTGAATTACGCATAGTAAATCAACTTTTTTCAAAGAACAAAAAATGGATAAATTCATAAGCTATATAACCCATGAACATCGTGATTTTTGGAGTACACATACATCATTTCCCTAAGGTCAAAATGAACAAGAAATGAACAATAATCGTCGGCTATAGCCTATTAAAATAGTAAATTTTCAAGTGTGTACTTATTTGCTATTGGGTTGAATCAAAGAAAACATAGACAAAAATCGTGAAATAATGTTTGAAATAAGTTGAATGAAAATGTTGAAATAAATGAGTAACTCACTAGGATGTGGAATTTTTATCATCATTATCATTGTATTCTATTTGAAATAATATGCAGGTTTGGATTTCTATAGAATAAGTTGAATAAAAATGTTGAAGATTAAGTCTTCTTCCCTCCCTAACTAGAAAATAGATGACTAATGGAATACGATAATAATGACAGTATGATATCATACTTAGTTTTGATCTACCACGTGTTGTTGTTGTTTTTTTTTTTTTTTTTTTTTTTTTTTTTTTTTTTTTTTTTTTTTTTTTTTTTTTTTTTGAAAATACTTTTTTTGAAGACCAGATGACCTCTCTGACTACCCCAAACATGAAAAACATAAGTTCCTTCCAAGCAGGCTAAAGTTAATTTGTTTTAACCAATTCTACTATAATCAGTTCTTTACAACTTGCTATCTCTGAACAAACGAGCAATTACACTTAATGTTTAAAAAAGCGGAAGCGCTAGACCCTTTGATGAAGCGAGACGTAAGCTTCAAAGCGTGAGGCATAAGCTTCATAAGTTTAAGCATTTTGATTTTAAATTTGTAGAAATTATGAACATATAATATATACTGGTATTATAATTTACAAATATATGCATTCATGTCCTGATTAGTAAATAAGAATTAAATATGTAAAGTACAGAAAGAATACAATAAGTAAAACACTAAAATGTTAAGGCATATGAATCAAAATAACCTAAGCTACATGATATTATATATATATATATATATAATATATATATATATATATATATATATATATGAAATATGGAGAAACTTGGTACGGAAGTTCTTTCCATTGAAGCTTGGTAGTGAGGTGGCAAATCAGCCCTCTAACATCACCCTCGAAGATGGAGCCTCATTTTAAAAGTTATGTGAGGCTACTCTCTTCGAGGCGTGATGTAGGGTGGGGATTTGGCCAGCTCCACGCCAAGTTCAATGTACCAAGTTTACTCCATATCTGCTCTCTCTCTCCATCTCACCGTTCATCTCTCTCTGCTCTCATCTCATCGTCTCTCTGCGTCATCTCCTATATATATATATATATATATATATATATATGATATAATATATATATATCACTATACTATATATATAATCATATACTGATTATATATATAATATGTACCTCACTAGTGCATCATTGAAAATATATAGGGGCATTTTAATGTTCGTCAAAAATTCTTTTATGCTCTCCCATCCTGTCTAAAGCGAGTGCTTCAAAAGAAAAGCGCTTTATGAAGCATGAAGCGCATGCTTCAATTATGATTTGAGCGATGAGACGTAAGTTTCAAGGGATAAAGAGCTTCACTCTTGAGTTTTGAAGTGTTTAGACTTCAAAAGGTTGTTGAGCGGGTTTTGAAGCTGAGTTTCAAAAAAGCTTTTTCAAACATTATTTACAAATCTCTACACCAGAAATCACACACTTCATAGTTATACCAAATCAAAAACCCTTTATCATAAACTAGGCATAAACGTAATAATTCAATTCAGCGGTAATTAAAAAAAGTAATTGCTCATAAATATATCAAGTTACCTGAAATCTCGAAACCAACAAACACTCAGATCATCACCGGTGGGCCCACATCGCCATTCCTAAGGGCGAGAGCAATCTCATCAGCAAAGAGCAAACAAGTATTTATCCAACCATGAAGAACTATCCAAGCCAAATTCATGATGAAGAACGCCAATCTCCACTGCATTTTGTCTCCAACTATTGGTTGATCTCAATCTCCTCTCTCTCTCCCCCCACTTTTCCTCCTTTCAACTTCTCTGATTTAAATAAATACAAAACCCAATAAATACACCAACAGAATAAAGAAATAAGTAAATTAAACATGATTCATGAATACCCAATTTCTCAGTTACATCGAACATATTATATAAATTAAACAAAAAGGGCTTCGAGCTATCCACTGCTTTGTGTCTTCAACTATTAGATAACCCCTAATCTCCTCTCTGACATTGAAGAGGTCAGATTAATACAAAACTCAATCAATACCCTAATAGAATAAACAAATAAATAAACTAGGCAAATTCATCAATACCAAAATTACTCAATTACATCAAAAACATCATATGAACAAAAAAGAAGGGTTTTGAGCTATTCCCTTTTATTCCCCTTTCTAACTCCTCCGGCTTTGAACGGTTCAGATTATTATTACAAAACTCGATCAACACCCTAACAGAATAATGCAAGTAAGAAATTAAACACCTTCGTGAATACCCAATTTCTCAAATTCATCAAAAACACCATACAAATTATTATTTAAAAAAACAAAAAAAGAGGGTTTTGAGCTGTCCCCTGCGTTGTGTCTTCAACCATTAGACAACCACAAGTCAATAAACAAACAGAATGACGTACGGTTCATGAATACATAACTTCTCAATTTCATCAAAAACTTCACACAAATTAAAAAGAACAAGAGGTTTTGAGATGGAGAGTACCTCGGGCTCAAATCTAATGAAGACCCACGTGAGGAAACGGCCAGAAGAGATCAATGAAGACCCGTTTGCTTCTCTGTCTTGGTTTTTGTTTGGATGCAAACAGATGA
>NC_033796.1:63423286-63488934 GCF_001876935.1 Asparagus officinalis
AGGGAAATGCATGACAATGTACAAAAATATCATCATTGTTAGCCTCCAGTGCAATATCAATAGATACTGTAGGTTGCTACTCTCAGATAAATTGAAAAGCATCATATCCTAATTTGAACACCTGTAAACAATATCATCCAAATAAAATCCAGCCAAAACAAGCACAACCAAGCTCACAACCAGGCATCAACACCAGGCCTCAACACCAGCCACCCACATCGCCCAGTTCATGAAAATTGGGTATGAACTGAGTTAGAAAATTGGGTATGAACTGAGTTATAAAATGATGTATCAATAAGCCAACAAAATCAAGAATGCAGCCAAAAACACCAACAGGCAAGTAGGCAACAACAACCCAGCAGATAAAAACCAACAGGCATCAGCAAAACCAACAGGCTTCAAAACCACAACCAACACAAACAGGCATCAACACCATCCTTGCCTCAACCCCAGTTCATGAGATTGTGTATGAACTGAGTTAGAAAATTGGGTATGAACTGAGTTTGGATACTAGAAATTATGGACACAATTAAAATGATGCACCAACCAGCCAACAAAATAAAGAATGCAGCCAAATACACCAACAGACAAGTAGGCAACAACAATCTAGCAGAAAAAACCCAACAGTCATCAATATCACCAACAGAAATAACATCATATGTAACAACAGTTAAATGGGCTCAGAATCTAGTCAATATCATCATTGTTAGCCATCCAGTGCAATATCAAGTGATATTGCAGGTTGCTAATCTCAGAAATTCTGACAATCATCATAGCCTAAAGTAAATACATTTCCCACGTGTTATTATAAGCAAGTTAAATAACATCATATGTAACAAAAATAACATCATCTCCAATATGTTATTATAAGCAAGTGAAATAACATCATATGTAACAAAAAATAACATCATGAAGAGATTGGTGAAATCCTCACAACCAGGCTCACAAACAGGATCCACAAAAAACAACAGTTAGAGAAAAAGGCATGGTAAACAGGCTCACATCCAGCCAATCAAGCCTCATCTCCAATGTGTTACTATAAGCAAGTGAAATAACATCATATGTAACAAAAATAGCATCATGAAGAGATTGGTGAAATCCTCACAACCAGGCTCACAAACAGGATCCACAAAAAACAACAGTTAGAGAAAAAGGCATGGTAAACAGGCTCACATCCAGCCAATCAAGCATCATCTCCAATGTGTTATTATAAGCAAGTGAAATAATATCATATGTAACAAAAAATAACATCATGAAGAGATTGGTGAAATCCTCACAACCAGACTCACAAACAGGATCCACAAAAAACAACAGTTAGAGAAAAAGGCATGGTAAACAGGCTCACATCCAGCCAATCAAGCCTCATCTCCAATGTGTTACTATAAGCAAGTGAAATAACATCATATGTAACAAAAATAGCATCATGAAGAGATTGGTGAAATCCTCACAACCAGGCTCACAAACAGGATCCACAAAAAACAACAGTTAGAGAAAAAGGCATGGTAAACAGGCTCACATCTAGCCAATCAAGCATCATCTCTGAACTGAGTTTGGATACTAGAACTTATGGAAACAAATAAAATGATGTAGCAATCAGCCAACAAACTCAAGAATGCAGCCAAAAACCGTGCATCAGGCAAGTAGGCAACAACAACCCAGCAGTAAAAAAACCAACAGGCAGCAAATAAACCAACAGGCATCAAATAAACCACCAACACCAACAGGCATCAACACCAGACATCAACACCAGTCAACAACAACCCCAATTTTGTATGAACTGAGTAGGCAACAACAATCCAGCAGAAAAATTCCAACAGCCAGCAGAAAAAAACCAACAGGCAACATTGTAGGTTGCTTACATCTTAGGAAATTATATGGTGACTTTTAAATATCCTGCAGGCATAAGAATAATTTAAAGGTTAGTACACTAATATATTCACACAATGAAAGAAAATATTACAAAATTCACCATCATTATCCATCTACGATGAAAAAATTCATTTTTTTGGTTAGAAACTAAGTCGAATTCTTACAAAATCTGAACAAATTGCATGGAGAATACTTCGAGAAGTCATATAGGAACAATCTCTATTGCACAAAACATAATGAAACTTAATGTGATAAGCAAAAGTTCAGATCTGCTAAAAGAATTTGGTAAACAACAAACATATCCTCTATTATTAACAAAATGCCTCATACAAAAAATTCGATTGACATCCTTAAACACACAAATAATTTCAAATCAACTCTGTAATAATTTTAACAAAATAGTTTACGATCTTACAGANATTCCAAACAGCCAGCAGAAAAAACCAGCATCACATGAATACCAACAGGCAGCAAATAAACCAACAGGCATCAAATAAACCACCAACACCAACAGGCATCAACACCAGACATCAACACCAGTCAACAACAACCCCAATTTTGTATGAACTGAGTAGGCAACAACAATCCAGCAGAAAAATTCCAACAGCCAGCAGAAAAAAACCAGCATCACATGAATACCACCAACAACACTAACAGGCATCAACACCACCAATAGGCATCACAAAGCCAACCATAGCTGTTTAACTAATTATGGATGAAGGCTCAGAATTTGGTCAAAATCATCATTGTTAGCCATCCAGTACAATATCAATAGATATTGCAGGTTGCTAATCTCAGAAAATCTGACAATCATCATAGCCTAAATTGATGCAAACCAAAATGAATAGGGCTGAGGGCTGAGGGCTCATAATATGGTCAAAATCATCATTGTTAGCCATCCAGTACAATATCAATAGATATTGCAGGTTGCAAATCTCAGATATTACGACAATAATCATAGCCTAAATGTAAAAAAGTCACCAACGTAAACACGTGTCATGAAAACTTACTACACAAAATACCCAGATTAATAGCCATCCAGTACAATATGTGCACATTGTAGGTTGCTTGCATCTTAAAAAATTGTATGGTGACTTATTAATATCCTGCAGTCACAAGTTTAATTTAAAGGTTAGTACACCACAATATTCACAGTATGAAAGATAATATTAAAAAATGAAAGCAAATAACTACTTAATAAAATATAAATATAATATTAGTCATTGTCATACGATTCGACAACCACAAAACTAAACATCATTTTAAAAAAGTATTGTCTATGAACACAAACAGACAAAAGTCTTCAACCATAATTAAAAAAGTTTTCAAACAACAAAAGTGCTTAAGTGAGAATCATAAACTAACAAACACACCCAGATCTAAATGTCTTCAATCCTCTTTGTTGAGAAATGCCTCTATCATCTCCTTTTGACCATCCGAAGATATGCCCATAAATAGTCTAGATTCATGCTCATTCATAAAGAGGTGACGATAGTATGTATCTAACTTAGCATTAGTAAAGTCATGTGAATGAGCATATAGGACCGTGGATAACTTCTCGGTCCAATGCATATTCACACACTTCATGTTTGTGCTGAATACATCTATCTTATCCACCATCTTTATCATGATCTCACTATCTAGGTTGGTCTTACGAGCCTTTACCTTGGCGGAGGATGACTTAGCTTTAGAACTTGATATTTTGGATGCTTCCTTAGGTGGAGGAGTGTCCTCGTCATCTACAATGTGTACTTGAGTAGATTGGGGAGAATGCATTGGTGAGTTCGCCTCATCTCCAAGATTTATGGTCTCACTACGACTAAACTTTTTCCAAGCATCATTAGCAAATTGACCTGTGGCTTGATCATCACCGATGATAAGGGCAAGATCATCATAATGCCTTAATGGTTTATTGACATATTGTCTAAGCTTCGCATTCTTAAAGCTCTTGTCCTGAAACAGTATAATTTAATTAATTACAAAAATTGCTTAAAATGGAAAATAAATATATTCTTTAACCAGACTTTATTTACCTCAATCCACCTATCCAAACATTCAGGATCCATAATGACAGTCTTCGTACTATCATCCCATCCAGCACCACTAAGATTACGACAAGTTTCCATATCACGAAATCGTGTTCGTAGAGTTTTGATGCGGTGCATGACATTATCCCACTTAAAAACTGTGTTGAACTTTTCATTAATGTGTTGAGAAGCCATATGAAATGCGGTTCTCTTAAAGCTTTTGTCGGGTTTGTATCCCTTTCTTACCAAGTCGGCAAGAAATGGAATGAGCTCATCATCATAACGGGAATCCCAAAACAAATGTTTGTTGCCTTGAGAACCACCTACTTCACCATTTTTGGAGGATGTGGTGTTTTTCCTCTTCTTCTTTGGATTTGGCGATGTTTCTACCCCTTCTTCTATGAGGTCCAAACCTGATTCGGGAGTTGATCCATTACCACTAGTGTGTGAAAGCTGCACCCCACTCAGATTAGGACTGTGAAATTGTGGAGGCAAAGTGGGTGAATTGAGCATGTTCGAATATGGCCCCATATTATGGTGCATTGGAAAGTAGCTGCTATCATGGAATGGCATGTTCGGGAATGCTTGAGGTGGTTGTACAAAGTACGACTGCTGAAATGGAAAATACCCATCACCGTGATGCACAGACTGAGGGGGTTGAGATGGTTGGGAAGGTGAAGGAACGACCCCCTTGCCTTTTTGATTATCTCTCCCACTCAATGAAGTATTATCAGCCATTGCTAATTAAATAGAAAAAGTTAGATGAAATAAGTACAACATGAATAAAAGCAGAACGACATTAATGGAAATAGAGTTATTGAGTACATATATAAGCATAAATAGAACATTAATAAAAGTCAAGTCTCTGTGGTTACACCATGATTATACATATCACAGTAGTCCACCCACATCGCCCAAGCAATGTCATCCCTAAGAGTCTTCCACTCATTTCTTGATTCAGTTTGCTCTCTTTGGGTTTGATTTTGAGTAAAATCAACTAAATTAGTGTCATTCTCGAAAGCCACTTCACCATCAATGTATTCATTAATTTCATCATCGTTGAGTAATTCATCACTTGGATCCACAGTTGCAATGAAATTATGGAGCACCGTGTATGCCAATATGATATCTACTTGTATAGGAAAAGGATAATGCGGCTTAGCACACAAAATCTTAAAACGATTCTTCAATGTGCCAAATGTAGATTCAATCTTAGACCTCAATGAAGAATGTCTTAGATTGAATAATTCTCTTCTATTCTTAGGTGTTTTACCCGAATGTTCTTTCAAATGATATCTAACACCTCGGTATGGAGAGATGAAACCTGGCATGGTTGGGTACCCAGCATCACATAGATAGTATTTGCCTACAATTTTATTAAGAAAATTGTTAAGTCAAGTTTGAATATTAAAAATAATAAATTTTAAGTTAAGTCTATAATTAATTACCATCATAGACTCTCAATCCATGTGGTTGTGGTCTAGACAATGCGTCCTGAAGAATCCTATAATCATTTGCAGACCCCTCCCAACCTGCTAGAACATATGTGAACAGTTTGTTTGGGGTGCAAGCTGCAAGCACATTCTGTGTAACACCTTTGCGGCCTCGAAATCGTGCAACAAGATTAATCGGAAGCATAGCATCTACGTGTGTCCCATCTATCATTCCAATGCAATCCTATAATACGTGTATCACACGTTTAGAGTCATTATAAGTTGTTCTTCCACTGTTATATTCCTTGAGTCTTTTAGCAGGTTATTGTTCCTCATTATACTCGCTAGTTTTGCAAAAGCACCACTTCTCATTCTAATATAATTCACGCAACTATCACTAAAACCATTATAAATTCGACTTATGTGCTCAATTCTAGCTCTCTCTCGTCTTCTTTTTTCCTTACTTGGACCACTACGAATTGATTTACGCCTTGCTTGCATTCTTCTTATGACAGTAATTATTATAATTAGAACGGATAGGGCAGCACCTTGAACCATATTTATAACACTTTGTTCATCGGAACAATCACCATCATTATCCATCTACGATGCAAAAAATCATTATCACGTTAGAATCTAAGTCGAATTATGTCAAAATCTGAAAAAATTACAAATTATAATTTAAAATTTACAATTTACATTTTACTAACATGGATTACTACAATATCAAACCCAAAAAATATTCCAGTGATATAAATAGCATTAATAAATAACAAAGATATGAACTTTAGCTCCTAAAATCAGTAAAATTACATTAACACGCAACCAATTAACATTTTCATACTATCTAATAATGAGATAATTAAAAATACCAAAAATTGATCTTAGAAAATACGAAATCATGGGGGATTCTCACTGCTACAGTCACAAGCTCCTCATCACAGATTAAAATTTTTTCAACACATCCAGATATTTATTAGCAATTAAATCTGATATGTGTCACCTAGAAAAATAAATCCGTAATACATTCCCAATAATAATGCTAAAACAACAAAAATTAATTCTAAAATCTAAGAAATTATACGAAATTTGAACATTTTCTTATCTGTAAAATCTCAAAAATAAAAGGAAAATCACCAAAAATGTAGAGATAATCAAAAAAATGCGTAAATCAGACCCCTCCCCACAAATTCTCAGATCATTGTTGTAAATTAAACTAATAATAAGAAAATTAAAAAATACGAATTTTTACCTTGATTTATGAAGCTACAGCGTCGGCAATGATCAGATCTGATAATTGTCGAAAATGATCAGATCCGAATACAGGGACAAAGAGGGTCGCAGGAGTTTCTGGCGGGAGGAGAGCACGGAGGTAAGTATAGCACGTCGAAGAAATCAACGAGGAAACCAAACAGCCGACGTGGCTCTTGTTTCCGTCGATTTCACGAGGGGAAGGAAGAAATTGAGGGAGAGGAGGAAATCCGATGTGGCGGCGGTTTTTCTTCAGTTTCGCTCGTGAAGCCCTAGCGAAACAAAGTGGGGAAAATAAACCGACGGAAACGTTTTATCCAACGTGGCCATCAAATTTCTGACGTGGAGGCGGTGAAAAGGGTTTCCACAGAGATAAAAAGCGAACCAAACAGGCCCTATATAAAATTGAAAAAATATTCCTTTTAAAAATTTATCCTTAAAACTAACAGTTAACAATAACTATTTAAGTCTTAGCGTAAAACACTCAGGTTCCGTGGAGAGGGAAATACCCCACGAGAGCTTTTATTATATTAGTCCACTTCAATATCTTTTAGTCCCCCAAATTTTCATATATTGAGGGCCTAATTTCAAAATATGAAAATATAGGGGAGTAATTTTAAAAACACCCTTAAGTAATTAGGTTTTTATGATATAAGCGTCCGACAACCCCTCCTCCCCACCCCGACCCACCCACCCACACAAAAAAAAACCCAAATATTCTGCATGTTAGACGTAAACCCTTAGGTACCGTTTGGCAAAGGGTTAAGTGAGGGGTTAAGGAGACTTAACCCCTTCTTAACCTGTCAAACACAACAAATCTATATAAAGGTTAAAGTGAGTTAACCCTTGTAGGCTGTCAAAAATTCACAATAGATAGCTGATCCCCATCAAAACACCGATGATGGAAGTTACAATCTGACGACTTCCAGAAGGCTATAATTTGAAGACTTTCACGTAGATCGTTGAATGTTACAATCTGATGACCTTCACGACAACCGATGATAGCTCTAGTTCAACAGCCTTCACAATCAACATCGAGAGTTACAATCTGACGACTCGTGCATATCAAAGAGCTAAAGTAAAGATTACAAAATGACGATCTTTACAAAACTTCGATAGAAAGAGACTACAAATCGACGGTCTCTTCAAATCAAGACGTGGAAGTCCTCCCCGCGTACCAGCATCAAGATGCGCCGCGTTCATAGCCACGAACGCAGCTCAAATGCAGCTCCAAAAGTCGCAAACGCAGCTCCAAAAGCTGCAAACACAGTTCATGTTCGGCCACAAACGCAGTCTCCGAAAGCTATCAACGCAGCTTTCATAAGGCAGCTTCCAAGCCGCCAAACGCAGTTTCCAACAAGATGCCAACGCAGTTTCTAGCCGCTGCGTCCGAGCTTTTAGACACTGCATTCAAGCTTCCAAACACTGCGTTTGAACACAGAATTCACATCAGAACATGGATTTTGCGTTTGACTCGTTCAAACACGAGCTGAACGGTTTCAAAACCGTTTCCCACGATCTGAGGGGATCACAACTCCACTCAGGAGTGATTTAAGGGGGCGGTTACATCTCATTAGCCCCACTTAGGAGCGAATTAAGGAGGTGGTTACACCCCTTAATCCCCTATAAATAACTGAAAATCAATTCAGTTCAGGGAGGGTCTGTTGGAACTTCTTGGCAGCAACAGAGGCTGGATCTTTGGGGCTGACTTTTGGATCCCTCTCATTGGCAGCAAAGAAGAGATCTTCGGCTTGTCTAACCAATTACGGTTAAGATCAATCAACTCATCAAGAGTTCTAAAACTTGCCACGCAAGTTCTCCACCACGTCAAATCGTGAGGAGAAGATCATGTTCCAGTGAACAAGACGTCGGATCGTCAACGAGAAGCAAACTCGACGCGAGCATTCGAGGGAGGCATCTCATCGACACCGTGAAGAACCCAGTTTTAAACAAAGAGGAGAATCTAGATCATTCTCTTCTCTTTTATAATCAGAAAATTCAATTGTAATCGAGAGTAGAGAGAGTTGTAATCATTCTTTTTCTAAGCAGTTAGAGAGAATAAAATCAGATACAGTTCTTTCATCATTACAAAATTTCCCACAAACAAAAGATGGTGACTCCGTTGGGGAAAAGCTTGGTGGCGCAATCCGACGTTCATCTCATTGGAACAACCGTTGAAACTCTTATTGTTGAGTTTGATCAAGTCAAGTTCGAGGAGGCCCTCTCATCCGAATCCCTTAGCCCCAAGGCTATGCGCAAGATCAGCAAAGTTTTCAAGGAGACTAAAACTCCAGATGTGGCCGACTCGCCGAAGGACTGTCTCCCTTGGGGTTGCACTGTCCCCTCTCTGAAGGAGAGGACTTAGCTTCGGCACAACTCCAAAACAGCCGATCTTCCAATCAACGCGAGCTCCGCGTTTGTGAGCCTCAACACGAGCTCTGCATAAGCCAAGCTAAACGCAGCCCTCAGGGGTGCGTTTCACCAGCAAAACCTGGAGCTGCGATTAGATCGAGGGGCAGATATAAGAAGTCTTTGGATTCAAGGCATCTCAACCAGATCCATGTTCACCAAGAGCCAGTCCTGTCCAATCATGGACTGGGGGTTCCAATTCAAACCTCACGATCAGTGAGTAATTCTCCTTGAATCTTCACAATAGATTTGAGAGAGTTCACATCGAGAGAAAAACCGATGCAACAAGTCATTCGTTCATTCCAATGTGAACGACTGATTCCTACGGTCCTCTCAGGATGTCAATGCTGCTCATATGCGGCCAAACTGTTGGTGTTCGACCAATTTACGAACGTTGCTTTGCCTAACCAACGATGACGTTCTCACAGGAAGAAGTCTCTAAAGACCGAATATCTTGGGGTCACTATCAATGTGATCGGCAGAAGAAAAGTATCAGGTCCTAGTTCCGATGACTCTGAGACAAGTCGTTCACCGACCGTTAGAGAAATCGCTAACGAGTTTGAAGGAATCTACCAACGCACTCGGACGCGAACAGGAGCCATTCCCCCTGTCAACTATCGGAGGTTAGCCACATGAACTAATTCCGATGATGAACATTCAGTCATTGCTGAGTCTCAATCATCAAGCTCTTTCATTGGGCATGAGAGCTTCACCCACATGGCAGAACATTCTCCCTCAATGAACTCCTAGACCTGTTGACTCAAATCGTCGCAGACAAGGCCAAATCTCAGAAGACAGATTTGCCACCAAGGCAAGAATCTTCCCGGAGAGAAAAAGCGTCTTCATCCCGACTTCACACAAGCAAAGGGAAGGGAAAAGTGGTTGATGACATGGCTTCTGACCAAGAAGCCCACAACCTAGAATCTTCCTCTGATGAAGGAAGAGAGACGGAGAACGAGTAGAATCTTCAGTCTGCCAAAATGGAAGAATTGGAAGCCCGCCTTAATGTCATTGCCAACAGAAGCGAGCTCCAAGACGAGGGAGTTATCAGACCCTATCCTGCCGAATGGGATGCAGCCCCTTATCCTCCAAAATTCGAAGTCCCGACGCTACAAACTTTTGATGGCACGGGATCACCGAACCAACATATCTATCATTTCAAGTCACAGACTTGGAATGTGATATCAAACGACGCCATACTGGCTCGATTATTCATTGGCACCCTCAAGGGAGTTGCCTTTGAATGGTTCAGAAAATTGCATGTCGGATGTATCCAAAAGTAGGCAGATTTAGAGAGACTCTTCCTGTCGAGATTCTTTGAAGAGGATACGGAAGTCTCCATCCATACCCTTCTCGCCACTAAGCAAAAGAAGAGGGAGTCCGTCAAAGCCTTCGTCAAAAGGTTTCGAAATATGGCTCTACGATGTCCGACAGGCTCAAAAGATTATTGCCAGGATCAAAGCTGAAGAACAAAGCAGGCAGGATCAACCTGAGCAATCGAACCAAGCCCAACCTTCTCCTGAGCAATCGGACCAAGCTCACTCTTCCCAGTCAGAACCGGAAGATACTACGGCCGCTGAAGCCAATCCTTTCCAGTAGAATGGTGGGTCCAACAACTATCACGTTAACAGTCACCTCTGATAGTCA
This sequence comes from Asparagus officinalis, assembly GCF_001876935.1. Taxonomy (NCBI): domain Eukaryota; kingdom Viridiplantae; phylum Streptophyta; class Magnoliopsida; order Asparagales; family Asparagaceae; genus Asparagus; species Asparagus officinalis. Next base: position 63,433,923 of record NC_033796.1, read on the forward strand.
AACTCATTAGATAGTGGCCTACTCTTTTTTCCCCTACACTTGTTCAAGACTGGGAGTTGGTTTATTTTTAGTTCATTGGATTATGATTAATAAAGTTTCTGAGTTGTTATGTTTAATAGAATACCTCTGTCAACCACAAAATCCACCAAAACTATCACGTTAACCATCACCTCTAATAGTCATTTTCCTCCAAATTCCCCCACCAATCCTCTTCAAGTAGGATGGCAGGTCCACCAAAACTATCACGTTAATGATCACCTCTGATAGTCCTTTTCCCCCCAAATTCCCCCACCAATCCTCTTCAGTAGGATGGCGGGTCCACCAAAACTATCACGTTAATCGTTACCTCTGATAGTTTATTTTCTCCAAATTCCCCTACCAATCCTCTTCAAGTAGGATGGCGGGTCCACCAAAACTATTACGTTAACCATCACCTCTGATAGTCCTTTTCCTCCAAATTCCCCCACCAATCCTCTTCAAATAGGATGGCGGGTCTACAAAAAACTATCACGTTAATGATTACCTCTGATAGTCTATTCCTTCTAAATTCCCCCACCAATCCTCTTCAAGTAGGATGGTGGATCCACCAAAACTATCATGTTAACCGTCACATCTGATACTCCTTTTCCTCCAAATTCCCCCACCAATCCTCTTCAAGTAGGATGGCGGGTCCATCAAAACTATCACGTTAACCGTCACATCTGATAGTCTTTTTCCTTCAAATTCCCCCACCAAAATCCTCTTCAAGTAGGATGGCGGGTCTACAAAAAACTATCACGTTAATGATTACCTCTGATAGTCTATTCCTTCTAAATTCCCCCACCAATCCTCTTCAAGTAGGATGGTGGGTCCATCAAAACTATCACGCTAACCGTCACCTCTGATAGTTCTTTTCCTCCAAATTCCCCCACCAATCCTCTTCAAGTAGGATGGTGGGTCCACAAAACTATCATGTTAACAGTTACCTCTGATAGTCAAACTCATCAGATAATGGCCTACCAGGTGATGTACCTCTATTCTGACTTTATGGATAGTGCCCCACTAGGTGATGTGTCTTGTCTACCTCTTTTTATTCCCCTGCTAAGTCTTAATCAAGACTGGGGGTTGGTTACTTGGAATCCATTGGATTAAGAGTAATAAATCTTTCACACCGTCAAGTTAACATTACACTTCTGACGGTCATCACCCCACAGAATATGAATGCAGCTTGCATCACTCCCAATTTATCACGTTAACAATACACCTCTGACAATCAACTTATCAATCCTTGTCAATAGGATGATAAGTCCTCAAAATTACTCAAATCGCAATCTTCCCCAGCAAGACACTAGGTCTTTAAAATCTTAGTATCAAAATTCATCGCTTCTGATGATAAACTCACTTAGAAATTCTCCCCAACGAGACGCTAGTCCCCAAATTCTTGTTCAAATTACAAGTACACAAATCCTGTCACGTTAACACTAAACCTCTGACAAATTCACTTATCAATCCTCTTCAATAGGATGATAAGTCCACAAAGTTGCTCCAATCGCAACACAAATCCTGTCACGTTAACACTAAACCTCTGACAAAACACACTTATCAATCCTCATCAATAGGATGATAAGTCCACAAAGTTGCTCCCATCGCAACACAATCTTGTCACGTTAACATCATACCTCTGACAACCCACTTATCAATCCTCGTCAATAGGATGATAAGTCCACAAAGTTGCTCTCATCGCAACACAAATTCCTGTCATGTTAATATCACACCTCTGACAAAATCAACTTATTAATCCTCTTCAATAGGATGATAAGTCCATAAAGTTGCTCCGATCGCAACAAATTCCCGTCATGTTAACACCAAACCTCTGACAATCCACTTATCAATCCTCTTCAATAGGATGATAAGTCTACAAAGTTGTTCCAATCGCAACACAATCTTGTCATGTTAACATCACACCTCTGATAAAAACCCACTTATCAATCCTCATCAATAGGATGATAAGTCCACAAAGTTGCTCCAATCGCAACACAATCTTGTCACGTTAATATCAAACACCTCTGATAAAATCAATTTATCGACTCTCATCAATAGAGCGATAGGTCCTCAAAGTTGCTCTGATCGCAACACTTTCTACTTATCGACTCTCTTCAATGGAGCGATAGGTCCATAAAAATACTGTTAGGTTAACATCACACCTCTAACAGTCAAACCCCTCAATGAACTTGTTAATCTTTTTTCAACAAGAATAGCAAATTTTCATTATAAAATCCCCAGCGGATTAATTATTTTCTAGAATTATCCTAGTGTTTATTCTAAGTAAAAATTCATGCCAAGTTAATATTACACCTCTGGCGTTTCTAACTTTCTTTCAGTAACACAGGAAGAAATAACGACAAAGTCCACGTATTCAACATCATGGCAGGTTGTTATTAATAACACCGAAATCCATGCCTTACACGCATGGGGGACTTTATCTCGATCCCTAATTAGAGATAATTCTATGCCTAACACGCGTTGCCGGTTAGTCTTTTACCGTGAAAGGACATCAAAATCCATGCCTCACACGCATGGGGGACTTTATCTCGATCCCTAATTAGAGATAAGCCTAAGCCTAACACGCGTTGCCGGTTAGTCTTTTCCCGTGAAAATGACAAAGTCTATGTATTCAAAATCATAGCATCAAGTCTAAGAGGGTTCATTCTCTTAGCATAACGTTACATGTAGAACGGACTTAGACAATCCACATGCTAGCCCGACTCAAACGGTAGTCGGTAAAGGCTTATCAAATCCGTTGATGGCTGAGGGTTTGCCAAAAATCCTATGCACGTTTGCAGGTCCATCAGCTTAATGGATGTGAGCCAAGACTTAAAACAGATGAGCCAAAGACAAGTTTTAAAGACTTAGTCAAAAATGTACGGAAGTCACTTCCATGTCTTAAGTCAAAACGTTGAGGTCAGACCCGCGATGTAAAAACCAAATGCCGAGGTCACACCCGTGTTCCAAATTCAACATGCAAGGGTGAGACCCGCATCTCAAGCTCAAAATGCAGGGTCCACCCCCACATTCCAGAAGCAGGATTATGGCGCATACCTTCACACAGGTCCTACGTGGCAAATCCCTTAACCAAGATGCCTTCGAAGCAAGTGCAGAGAACAAATCCTTTACAACAAGGAATCAACAGCTCCAAGATCAGAGGTGAAATCCAAAGTATTCCGAAAATTCGTCCCAGTCAACCGCGAACTTTCGAAAACTTTGGAGGGGGTTCTGTAGGCTGTCTAAAAATCACAATAGATAGCTGATCCCCATCAAAACACCGATGATGGAAGTTACAATCTGACGACTTCCAGAAGGCTACAATTTGAGGACTTTCACGTAGAAGGCTACAATCTGACGACCTTCACGACAACTGATGGAAGCTACATCGAGAGTTACAATCTGACGACTCTTGCATATCAAAGAGCTAAAGTAAAGATTACAAAATGACGATCTTTGCAAAACTTCGATAGAAAGAGACTACAAATCGACGGTCTCTTCAAATCAAGACGTGTAAGTCCTCCCCGCATACCAGCATCCAGATGCGTCGCGTTCATAGCCACGAACACAGCTCAAACGCAGCTCCAAAAGTTACAAACGCAGCTCCAAAAGCTGCAAACGCAGCTCAGATTCGGCCGCCAACGCAGCTCATGTTCGGCCGCAAACGCAGCTCCAAAAGCTGCAAACGCACTTCATGTTCGGCCACAAACGTAGTCTCCGAAAGCTATCAACGCAGCTTTCATCCGCTGCCAAACGCAGCTCCCAAGCTACCAAACGCAGCTTTCAACAAGATGCTAACGCATCTTCCAAATTGCTGCGTCTGAGCTTCCAAACACTGCGTTTGAACACAGAATTCACATCAGAACATGGATTTTGCGTTTGACTCGTTCAAACACGAGCTGAACGGTTTTAAAACTGTTTCCCACGATCTGAGGGGATCACAACTCCACTCAGGAGTGATTTAAAGGGGCGGTTACATCACATTAGCCCCACTTAGGAGCGAATTAAGGAGGTGGTAAAACCCCTTAATCCCCTATAAATAACTAAAAATCAATTCAGTTCAGGGAGGATCTGTTGGAACTTCTTGGCAGCAACAGAGGTTGGATCTTTGGGGCTGACTTTTGGATCCCTCTCCTTGGCAGCAAAGAAGAGATCTTCGGCTTGTCTAACCAATTACGGTTAAGATCAATCAACTCATCAAGAGTTCTAAAACTTGCCACGCAAGTTCTCCACAACGTCAAGTCGTGAGGAGAAGATCATGTTCCAGTGAAACAAGACGTCGGATCGTCAACGAGAAGCAAACTCGACGCGAGCATTCGAGGGAGGCATCTCATCGCCACCGTGAAAAACCCAGTTTTAAACAAATGGGAGAATCTAGATCATTCTCTTCTCTTTTGTAATCAGGAAATTCAATTGTAATCGAGAGTAGAGAGAGTTGTAATCATTCTTTTTCTAAGCAGTTAGAGAGAATAAAATCAGATACAGTTCTTTCATCATTACAAAATTTCCCACAAACAACCCTCCATAATTTGCCAAACATAAAAAATATAGAAGGGTTAAGTTAACCCCTCTAGAGGGGTTAAAATGAGTTAACCCCTTAAAATGATGGGTTTACTAATACTCCTATTTAGATGGAATAAAAGTTAACCCTTCTAATTATAAAGAAAATAATCAAAATCATTGTTATTCCCAAACACTAAAACCGATCATAAGGGCTAAAATAAAACTTATTTAACGAGTTAATAATTTAGTCCTTCGGATTATCAAATGGGCTCTTATTTAACGAGTTAATAATTTAGTCCTTCGGATTATCAAATGGGCTAAGTACATTAATCCTTCTCTTTAACCCCTCTTCAGGGCTAAGTACATTAATCCTTCTCTTTAACCCCTCTTCATTAACCCTTTGCCAAACGGGGCCTTAAAATCTTGGTAGTTCTAAGTAAGACCTGCAAATCCTTTAGGCCATGTTTGGCAAAGGTTTAAGGACAAGAGATTAAGAAGCAGGGTTAAGATAGTTAGCCCATTGGATAACTTGAAGGATTAAATTGTTAACCCGTTAAGTAAATTTTAGTTTAATCTTTGGTAGTTCTAAATAAGACCTGCAAATCCTTTAGGTCCTGTTTGACAAAGGCTTAAGGACGAGAGATTAAGAAGAAGAGTTAAGATAGTTAGCCCATTGGATAAATTGAAGGATTAAATTATTAACCCCTTAAGTAAAATTTAGTTTAATCCTTGTGATCATTTTTATTGTTTGGGGATAATAAAGATTTTGATTTTTTTTATAAATAAAGGGTTTATCTCTTAATCCTTATAAATAGGACTTCTATGGTATTATTGTAACTTACTCTATATAGTTACGAGTTAACAATATACTTAGTTAAAGAATTTGAATGTAAATCATTCACGGGGCTCTGTTAAAGAATTAAGTGAGGAGTTAAGGAGAGCTAACCACTCATTAGCTTGCCAAACACAAAAATTTACATAGGGTGCAAACTGAGTTAATTCCTTATAATTTTCTAAACACAAAAAATAGTAAGGGTTTACAAATTCCTATAGAGGGTTAAAGTGGTTAACTCCTCAAAACGAGGGGTTCACAAACCCATCTATTTAGACGGAGGAAGCACTAACCCCTCTGTTTATATAAAGAAGTGTTCATAACCCCTTTTTATTTCCCAAAAGACAAAAAATAGTCACTAGGATTAAAATAAAATATCCTAACGGATTAAAAAACTTAACCTCCGAGTTAACGAATGGGCTAACTGCTCCTTAATCTCTCATCATTAACCCTTTACGAAATGGAGACTAAAAGATTTGTTGAAAATACCAAGATGTTGGGGTCTAATATTGAAATAGAGAAGATCCGAGAGTCTTAGTATTATAAAAATCCTAGATATTTCTAGTTAAAATTGATCTCCTCTATTTCACTTTTATACGAGACGTTCTCAATTTCCTGGGGAAACTTGAATCTGCATTAAGATTTTTACATTTTACTCTTACCTACGCTTTCGATAAAACAAACACCTAAAATAATAAAAGAAAATTACGTCCACACATTATTCATCTCTTAACTAACTAATCTCTCATAGATAAGGATATGAAAGGATTTATATTAAAATTTGAGCAATAAAAGAGCTTTTCGTTATCTTTTTCATTTCCCCCTAAAAATTTTCAAGGAAAATAGTTCTGCATCGAATTGCTCAAGTCAAAGTTCTGATCTGTTTAGATAATTCTTCCGATGCATGTTTAGTTGCAGAAACCAATCTCTAAGGTACACCTGGCCTCTTCAAGAAATGTCATTCGTGCTAAATTGTAGAAGATCTTCATAAAAGTACTCATTATTTCTCATCTCCTTATAGCCTACAAGAAATTCTATAAAAGTGTTATTTGATTAAAAAAAATTTTAAAAAAAAAAATTATCTTTGTCAAAATGATGATACAGGGGCCATAAGTTTCAAAGCGCATATTGCAGGGGCTAATGTGAGATTAACCTCTAAAAACTTCCCTGTGAAAATGCAAGTACTCTTACGAGTAAGGTAGTATCTTGACAAATAACACACATGTCAATAACAGTCTCAATTAATCAGACCCCTCATATTTAGAAATCAAAGTGGTTACAGCAACATTCTTTCAGACAACATGAAATCCCTGTAACTTTAGACTCATAACCTGACAGTATACAACCGTATCCCTGTAACTTCAGAGTTCTCAATTTAGTGAAAAAATAGCCGCCGTCCGGATTTCTGCCCATCAAAAAGAACTCAGCTTGCAACGGCGTGTGTTATATTTTATAGACTATAATCCTCAATTTTCATCACAACTTTTAGTTTTGTGTGGTGGAAAGGATCCTTTGTCAAATTTTCCTGCACTTCATCTGGACATTTTGATCCTCCCGACAGGGACTCTTAATAACCAACCGTAATCATCCAAAACAACAACACTCTTTAAGATTAATTAGTGCCACTGGATCCTGATCTAACACAAGAAAGATGTGTACACCCAGAAAAGTCCAGATGAGAAGATAACAGTTGGAGAGTCCAAAATCCTTTGGAGCAATCTCATTGGTTGAAAATAAACCCCCCTCATCTCCACCACACCAACAATTCCCTTCACATTCTCCACCACAAACCGTCGCTTCTCCTGCGGTACTTAACATACACCATCACTCCACAGAGAGAGGGAGAGGAGAAAATCAACAGAGACCATCAACTTCACAGATTGAAGGGGAGAGAGATGGCAGCAAGCGTTGTTAGACCAACTCCATTCCTTGGCCAGACCAGGGTCCCAGCGGGCGCAAACCCGCTCCGAGATGCGGTCTCCATGGGCAATGGGAAATTCACCATGGTAAGCCTGATGAGATACAGCTGTGAACAAAATGAAAACATATTATCCTGTCTTAAGAGGTCCCCTTTCTTCTTACCGTAAACAAATGAATTTTATTAACGGTATTGTACTTTTCAAATTTTATTTCTTCGATTTGGTTAAATTACATAATATGTTATTACTCAGTGAAAAGAAAGTTGTTTAATGTGGTTAATACGCCAACTATTCCAGTCTGAAAATAGCTCTGAACCAAAGCAATAGAATGTTTCCAACATGGTATTCTGCACGTAAACAGTTGTGGCTGTTCAATTGTGAAACAAGGTCAAGAAACTATAGAAATCAGATGTCTCGTAGCTCATCATCCTGTCATTTCTTGGGGGACCTTTCCTCTTCCATCACAAAAATTAAAGGGTTACACTTAATACCCCAAAAGTTTACACCATTTTTAACTTTGATACATAAAATTTTCCTCTGGCCAACAAAATACCCCAGGTTCAAAAAGCTTCACATTGTTTTATGGGGAAAATCAACTTTGATATGCTATAATTACTAAACAGGTGTATCAAAGTTGAATCTTTTTGGGCAGAGAAAAGTTCAGGGTATCGAAGTTAAAGATGGTGTGAATTTTGGGCTATTTAAGTGCTAATATCCCAAAAAAAACCTTAATAAAATCCAGAGTAAGCTGAACCATTCCACGACAAATAGATTAATTATGCTTCATTTAGTCCCTCCTGGTTCAGATGAACTATAAAGATATCTGTTTAGGAATAATGATTAAACCTCTCATGTCATATCTCATGTTTTGTCTAGGGAAATGACCTCTGGTACGGGCCAGACCGTGTAAAATACCTAGGCCCATTCTCTGCCCAAACCCCATCCTACCTCACCGGTGAATTCCCAGGTGACTACGGCTGGGACACTGCTGGTCTCTCGGCAGACCCTGAGGCCTTCGCTCGCAACCGAGCCCTCGAAGTCATCCACGGCCGGTGGGCCATGCTTGGTGCCCTCGGATGCATAACCCCTGAAGTCCTCGAAAAATGGGTCAAAGTCGACTTCAAAGAGCCTGTCTGGTTCAAGGCCGGAGCCCAAATATTCTCAGAGGGCGGACTCGACTATCTTGGAAACCCTAACTTGGTTCATGCTCAGAGCATTTTAGCAGTTCTAGGGTTTCAAGTGTTGCTAATGGGTTTAGTTGAGGGTTTTCGTATTAATGGGCTACCGGGTGTCGGAAGTGGTAATGATTTATACCCAGGTGGGCAGTATTTTGATCCATTAGGGTTGGCAGATGATCCGGTTACATTTGCGGAGTTGAAGGTGAAGGAAATCAAGAATGGGAGGCTGGCGATGTTTTCGATGTTTGGATTCTTTGTTCAGGCAATTGTGACAGGAAAAGGGCCATTGGAGAACCTTTTGGATCATCTTGATAACCCCGTTGCTAACAATGCTTGGGTTTATGCTACCAAGTTTGTTCCGGGGTCTTAAACCTACTTAAGCTCTTTCGGTGTATCAAATGCTCTTGAGGGTATTCGTTGTAGATTATTGTTGTTGTGATGAACTTTAGTTTGTATCAGAAAATCAGAGATATTTGTGTCATTGTTAGTGCATATTTGTATCATCCTTTCATTCTTATGTTTCAGGTAACCATGTGACCAATGTTTCTCATTGTCAGTGTATGATCAAGCAAATTTTCATTCTGGAGTTCTATCGGCAACAATAGAACTAAGGGGGTTTACCCGCAATTGGGTGATATACAAGGAATCAAACTGCAATTAACCCAAAAAATATATATTCATTCTCTAGCAAAGTTTAATTTGGAGGACAGGCTGTGCTTTTGTAAAGCAAAAACGTTGTCAAAAACATATTCACGACTGACCACTAAATACAAATTATGAATGCCTCAAAAGTATCTGATTCATCAATTTAAGGACAACTTTTCAAAACCAACCATATTTGAACTTTATTTTCAAAAATCGACCTTTTTAACATTTATTTAGCATTTTCGACCTAGTCTAGCTGAAACTGAGTCGAAAATGCTAAATAAGTTGCGAAAACTTCACGAGATTGAGGATCCCCGCAAAGTTTAGGATGAAATTAAGGCTTGCTAAATTATTTTCACAAAGTTTTTTTATCAGCCACATGATTAATTTTGTGATAAACTTCACGGGATTCTCAATCCCGTGAAGTTTTTGCAACTTATTTAGCATTTTCGACTAGTTTGACTAGTTTCAGCTAGCTGACTGAAACTAGATCGAAAATGCTAAATAAATGTTAAAGGGGTCGATTCTTGAAAATAAAGTTAAAAAATGGTTGGTTTTGAAAATTTGTCCTCAATTAAACTATAAATCTGTATGCACAAAGATCCCTCTGAAATGCTGCAGATAACAATAAAGAAACTACTTCTGTAAATGCCATAAAGTACAGAAAGCCTATGGTTTCTGAAGCTTTCCTGGAACTCCAGAGGATTCTCAGACAAACAAGAAGGTGAAGAATTCTACACGTAAATTTGTCTATACTTTTGATGGATTATGACACACTTCAGTGAACATATCATGATCATGCTATCCTTGGGTAATTAGTTATAAATAGATAATCAGTCACCTATTCCACTAACAGTTGGTTGTACTTATCCAAAGAAAAAAGGTAAAATGACATAAAATGTGAAGAAATTTATGTCCAACCTTTTAGGCCGTCTCTCTTTGCAGTTCGGCCAAGCCTCTCTCTCTTAAGTAATTGATGAGGATCTGACTTCTTTCATATGATGCTGACTAGTCGGTATCTCCTTTGGAAGTTTTGGCCTGAAAACAACCACAGAAAACAATAATTGGTTCAGAAATTGCAACAAAGGAGTGGTTTCCCGTAAAATGCACTTTGCCTAAACTTTACATCCTTGCTTTCAACATAAATGATTAAAAAAGTCTTGTGACTCAAGAGTAGTTTAAAATTCTTAACTTAGTTGGAAATAAAGATCAATTACTCCCAGAAAGAATTCTAAACATTTGCCACCAAGAAACAATGATTTCTGAAAATGCTACATATTAGAGTATTACTAGAAGCATTTGTCAACAAGAAACTGTGAGATTGATCACATGAGCAGATGCAATTAATAAGAAACAGGAAATATAAGAGAAGATATTAAAGAAGTTCTTTACGAACCTTTTGAATTGTCTTGCTTTCTGTTTGAGCAGATTTTTCTCCGTGACTGGAAGAGAAGTTGTAACACTTTAAAATTTCCATCTACTTTCTGACACCATTCTTGATGATTGTTCTGCAAATAATTACAGAAAAAATAAATAAGTTCTAGAAAATGTATTGTTTATAAGGTAATTGTTCCAACAAAATAGAAGTCCGGTACGAAGTTGTAATTTCTTCCTCTTCAAGAGAATATATCAAGCCAACTCTTGGATCACAATACCTGCACCAGGAGAGGAATCCTGATGAAGTTGTAGCATTCAGCAAGACTTAAATTGTAAAAAAAAACATTAAAGTAAAATAGATATTTTTTTCCATTTCCTTGTTTGCATGTACAAATGTCATTTCAGAGAATGACTGAAATTTCGCTCCGCATTCATAGTCTAACCTCTACAATTTACACTCCGGAGATTGCATCACATAAATATGTCACATAACTAAGCCGCTCTAAACTAACAGCTCTCGTTTTAATTATATACACAGTTAATAGCTCCCCCACTGTCCAACATATGGTCAAGTATAGTCCATCTGATTCTGCTCAGGATTCCTTGCTTCAAATCTCAGACACCAAAGAACTTCAATAAAGCAAGTAGCAACCATCTATTATTCCCTTGTTCACCGTGCTTCCGGAGGGTTTCGACCTGCCCCAAATTACCGAGCTTCTTGGAGTTCCGGATTCCTTGTTTCATATCTCACACGCCAGCATACCATTTTTATAAACTATTTAGTGCTCCTTAAGTTCCACCATCTCTTACGGGTTTTGACCTGTTCGGAATTACCGAGCTTCTGAAGTTCCATCTTTGTCTCCTTTAACTTGACCTTGTAATCCTTCTTCCAAGTAGCAAATCTCACCTTCAGTTTCTGTAGTTCATCATTTGGGTTCATGTTGGCAACTGACTGCCCAGCCTTCACCTCAATGAGGAATTTTGCATCATCCTCAAAAACCTTCTTTTGCTGCTCAAACTCTTTTACCATGTGACTAACTGCATTGTGATTGCCATTGGAGTTTCTTGGTAGTACCGCAGCAGATCCACGAGGTTGTTTGGCCGGTGTGACTTCAGGTGTTTGAAACTCTGAAGATGTATTTTCACAATCAGAATAGAGGTTATTTGGTGGAGGTTCAAGTTTTCCTTGTTGGCTTTCACTGTCATCAACAGCTAAGCTCTTTTTTGCTGCAGCTAAACTCATCTGCACAGGACACCGCATCATTAGGAAATAAATTGATGAATGATCAGGATAATGGTTACAACTTACAAGAACTAACAACAAAAGTTTTGTCATTGATATTTTTCTCCAAATATGAGGCATGAAGGTGAAAATAATGATAAAGAATCTCAGCTTAACAAATTAGGGAGGTAAACTTCAGTATAAGTATTGGATGTGACAGATAGATTTTTGGGCTAACAGGTTAGATGAATCCATAAAATATGTAGTTGCTGACTGAATCCAACTTCAGATATTAACTGATAGCGAAATCTACCTGTAACGATGTCATCTGCTTTTGCCACAACTTACAAGAACTAATAACAAAAGTTTTGCCATTGATATTTTTCTCCAAATATGAGGCGTGCAGGTGAAAATAATAATAAAGAATCTCAGACTTAACGAATTAGGGAGATAAACTTCAGTATAAGTATTGGGTGTGACAGATAGATTTTTGGGCTAACAGGTTGGATGAATCCATAAAATATGTAGTTGCTGACTGAATCCAACTTCAGATATTAACTGATAGCAAAATCTACCTGTAACGATGTCATCTGCTTTTGCCACAACTCTTCCATAGACTTCATTTTTGCCTCGTAATCAGACCATTTTGTCTTATATAGCTGGAGTTCCTGTTTCAATGTGAGATTCTCCTCTTCCTTAATTTTCAATGCAGCTTCCGCCTTCAAAACCCGTCTTTGGAGATCTTCATCAACTGCATGTGCTAGTTGACATTGCTCCTTGTTTGTTTCCTACCATTATAAAGTACATTCATGAAACCCCATAAGCTCTGTGGATATTGTCATAATAAAGAAAGAACATAAACAAAATATGAGTATGAACTCATTTTAACACGAGAAAAGGGAGAAGGCGGTATAGATTGTCCTCATAAATGTTTGTGAATGTTAGGCAAAATATTAATAGCATTTACAATAGACTAAACTTATAATTTTATGAATGATCTGGCCAAGATTTTTTTTCCATCTGATGTATGTCTCCTATTATCGAAACTAATTTTACGAAAGGCGCCAAAACGAGTAGACTTATACAGAGAAATTTCTGTTACTTGATAGAGAGGGAAGAAGGGGTAAAACATTATAGATCATCCTCATAAATTTTCGGTGGCATTGATCTTCACCTGGAGGCCTTAATGACCTTTGCACTCAAGATAATAGAAAAACTAGAATGGCAATAAAATGACTTTTGAAACGGAAGCTTTCATGTCATGACGTACCACTAATTCCTGCATATTGAAATTAGGATCACTTGTAGCTCTCATATAGTTGGTTCTCGACATTTTCAAGCTTTTAAGGTCATTGAAGTGCTCTCTTGCCAGCCCGCCACGGATAACTGCAAATGGTAAAAGAAATTAGGAAGGAATAACTGATTGTTAATTCAGGTACTAAGATTGCATTACATGACTGCAGCATAGTAACTCCATTCTTGAGCTCTTGAAAATGACGACGAACTTTAAGAGCACGAAATCGCTTCTGAACACATAGAATAGCTTGCAGAGTCCGGTGTCTAACTTCTTCCAGCGATGCAATCTAAAACAACATGCAAGCAACGAGAAATCAGTGAGAACAAAAACTTAATTGTCAAATGAACATCAATGTTGAGAAAAGGAAACAATGGCCAATATTAAAAATATTAAGAGCATGTCAGTTTCAAAAACAAGTGGACTGTCTAAATGCAATGCTCATATAAGAGGAAAAATGAAAGGTTCAAGAAACGTTGGTAATGTTTAGAAAACATCATGGCTGTGCTTATCTAAATGTTTTGGCAACTATGAGAACAAAATAAGAGAGATAATATGGAAACTGTGGAAATATTTGCTGAGTTAGGTTCAAGAGCAGAAGCACAACTGATCGTAGCATTCCTACAACCAACAAACCAAAACAACTTGGAGATGGAAAAATTACCAACTTGCTTTGGGATTCGGTACTGGATTTGGGTAAAAGTGAACTTTTGTATTCCCCAAATTCCTGGCACACTTGTTGAGCCAATGACAAATCTTTTTTGAGTGCAAGGTGGGACATATAAAATATCTCAAGACTGCTAAGGAAATAATGGGAGATTCTCAGTAAAGTAGGAGACATTGTATATGATGATTCCACAAGCAGAGACCAGGATCTTTGCTATCATTTTTCAGTTTATCAAACGGAGGTAGAGAACTTTGACCAATGCGCAGTTGTGAAAAAGTAATGCACACGTACAATATCATGCCAAAAACTGGAAACAATAGCACGCAACCCGATCAGAACAGGATTGTCGATGAAGAGATCCACTGTACACATTCTATTTTGCACCATTTACCATGGGCCCGTTTACATACGCCTTCAATAGAACTTAATGATGAGAAGTTCCTAGGAAGCCCAGACAAGATAAGTTGAATGAAACTCTTACACTGTCTCGTGGCTATAGATTCATATTCCCATCAAGGAAATTGCTGATTTTATATTTCAATTGATACAGAAATCACAAACAATTTTTTATGTGAAGTCACAAGGTTTCCAATTCTAGCAAGCACGCACCAACAGGTTTGCTTGTTTCCCTAATGAAAGATATATATTATGGTTGTACGTCTGTATGGAGAATACTATCCAGGGATTTGTACGAACATTATGAACATGATAACTATCCAATAAAGAAGAAGGCACTACCAAATCACACTACTAAATCAACAGTTTGCTTGTCTACCTAAAGAAAAATATATATTGTGATTGTACGCATGTTTGGAGAATAATATCCATGAATTTGAATCAACATTATGACCATGAGAATTATCCAGTAAACAGGAAGGTATCCAACCCAAGATGATGTTCCCAGGGAAACTTAACAGTTTAATTAACTACACAAATCCCAGAATATCTAGTATACATGAGCCATCATGTGAGTATGTGTGCGTGCGTGCGTGCGTGCATGAGAGAGAGAGAGAGACCAAATGTGGATAGAAATAAAAATAACAGAAATGGATAACGGAAATTGCCTGTCCACTGCGGAAAAATATCTTCGTATAACCAACTTGATATGTGTCAGGCGGGACACTGAAGTGCTCAAGAATGTTGACGGAAACACTGAGTGGGTCCTGAGATGCAACATTTCGCGAGAGAAAAAAACCATACCTGAAGGAAAGATACGGGTTTCTCAAGAAGTTGTATGAATACAGATATTACTGAAACTTCAGATATAAGGAAGACAGTAATTACCTTTCAGTAAATTGCTGGTGTGTCATCCAAGATGGATATCCTAACTTTGACATCCTAACAACTTCCAGTATTCCACAGCATCTAAGCTGTTGTAAAACTAGATCATGTTCATACAGTCCAGGAAGATGCTGTCCATTTGGCTTAATGCATCGTATAAAGTGAGGAGAGGTCCTCTCTAACTGCTCCATCAGCTTGAAAAGTTGATCCTAAAAGCATATCAAATATCTATAAATCATATTGACCATCAAACGCCCATGGTGATGTATGTCAGAATCGGATATATGCGTATTTCAATATCATGGACCAAAAAGAATTGAAAACTTCTAATGGAAGCACAGTGGTAACCTTAAGACAATTTTGGGTACTACCAAATAATTCTTGCAAAGCAGGAAGTACACCAAGAGCAACATCCAAAGCTCATGAACTAAATAGATGTGTATCTGAACAGTATCCTACTATCTACTAAAGCTACAGGACAAAGCAGAGTATTAATGTACCACGTTAGAAAATTTATAATTCAAGTTGGAGATACCTTAAAGTTCGTCCCAACACTCTGCTGCTGTGTAGCTCCATTTAACTTCAGGAAAGGGCTTACTTGGTTATGCATACGGGAGGCAAAAAGCTGCGGAAGTTGACAAGAGCACGACGAAAGAAGCTCAATGTAATCTGAATGATGTGAATCCTTATTCTTCTCCAAGAAACCAATTGTATTATACAAAACCTGTTATCAAAGTAGAGTGTTAGCCCCCACATTGTTTGATCTTGAGAATACAATGTGAATATATGTCATATACAGTAAGCTCTGCTAGTTATGCACTTTGTTGTGTGGCCCCCGAATTTATTGGAACGCACAGAAAGTTGAAACGAGTAATAGCACAATTGCTTCTTAGAAGATATCAAATGCACCCAATTTTTATATATGTACAGTTACCAGACTCAGAACACATTTCTTGTCCAAGATATCCAGATGGTATTTTTCCAAAATCTAAAGCGTCACATATACTATATTCATTTACTAATGTCTTCACCGGCCTATAGTTTCCAATAATAAATTATAATATTCTTCTTTCCATTTAAATTATAGACTTATAGCTCTAATTTAATCATTCAGCCAATACTGCAACTCTTGCTTTACATCTTTTCACAGTTAACATTAGTATACTCAAAATTTTAATTTGTAGATTACTAAAAGAATCTAAAATAGGAGAAGTAAAATCCCAATCACTGCCTTGTCTATTACATAAAAGATAGCTTTCATTTAATCATTCAGCCTATACTGCAACTCTTACATTTGTGCAACATCTTTTCACACATTTCACAGTAGTGAACTAAAAGTTTGAGTTAGTAGATTACTAAAAGAATTTAAAAATAAGAGAAACAAAATCCCAAGCACTGCCTTGTATAGTACATTATGCAGAAAAGTGAATAAAGGCAGAATAGCAAGAATTTATATTTAGCTCCATGGCACAATACTTTGCCCATGAACCGTGTCAACACATAAATTTATAATAAGATTTTACGCACCACTAGATTAGCTTAAAATATATTCTCCAGAGTAAGTGCAGATTCCTGAAATATCTCGTATAAATCAAGTTCTAAAAGTAAGTTACTTATGCATCTCAGCGAAACATCTTTAAACTTGACCAGCTCTATTCAAATACAGGGGAAATGAAGGAGCAAGAACGAACCTCCCCAGCAAAATGGCAAATTCGGAAGGCACCACCTTTTTCTGCCTTGAAGCAGGCATTACTGCTCAGATTTTGCTTAAGCTTATTTGCAAATGTCATATCAGTTGCTTTTGGAAGTGCTGACACCTCATCCAATAAGGACAAAAGCCCAATCTGTTTCTGTATGCATAAAAATTCAGATTTGTTGCCATTTTAGAGAGATCAAATGTTCATGGTAAGGTATTAAAAATTTTGTAACAAAACTTAGCATCATCATCATAATCATCACGTAAACCTTTTCCAGCAGATATATGTTTGCACAGGGTGAAAGAAGACAGTAAACATCCAACATTTTTATGTACTGAAAGGGGAAGTAGAAGGGAGAAGATGGGATTAATTACATTGTGGTACCCTTTAGTACGATGTAAATCTTTTCCAGCAGATATATGCTTCCACAGGGAAAGGAGACAGAAAACATCCAACATTTTTATGGACTGAAAGGGGAAGTAGAAGGGAGAAGATGGGATTAATTACATTCCGGTACTATGATGTAACCACATGGGTGCCCTGAGGCTTGGGTATCTATAAGGGTAACCCGAGGTTGATGCCCAATGTGAAAGTCTAATGGAGCTTAACTTTGCATATGAAAAAGACAAAAATGCCCTTTCATACAAATAAAATTTTCTCATCATTTGGCAGGATTTAATCCAAGTTGTTTAAGTGAATGTAGGGGACCGTACAAAGTTCAGCGATTAAAACAAGTTGAATGAATTATTAGAATGGTTATTTGCATATAAACCATTTAAATCATGGGTAGTTGCAAAAAAACCTCCAAATCTCAGCCTTTGTAAAACCACCCCTCAAATCATCAATTTTGAAAATTTTACCCTCAGCAATTAATCATCAACTTTGATAAGCTAATTTGTAATTGCAATATAAAAATTATCAACAAAATAGTCCAATCTTTAGCACCAAGTTGTTGATTAGTTCATTTTAGGGATTTTCCCCCCAAAGTTGATGATTTGAGTGATAGTTTTGCAAATACCAAGATTTGGGGAGTATTTTTTACCCATGATTTATGGGTATATATGCAAATAACCCTATTAAGAAACAAATCCTTTTATGAAAGGGTTTTTAGAAATCAGTCCCCCAAATCTTTAGTAACCCATATTAATTCCTCAAATCTTTGAAACTGCTTAAGATTTGATGGACTAATATGGAATTACGGAAGATTTGCAGGACTAGTGTCTAAATAACCCTTTTATAAAATGATGTGAGCGACTAATGAACAACTTTAAAGATTTGACGGAGTAATTGAAGATTTGAGGGACTAATTAGAGCTACCTTTGTAAAAAAGGTATTTTAGGAATTCCCATATTGTGTTAGTTGACATGTTACTAAAATAACAAACAGTGTTAGTTGACAAGTTAGCAACCTCACGGTTATCCGTGTAAATACCCAAACCTCAGTGTCACCCATGTAGTTACATTATACCACAAGGTACCAAAATGTAATTAATCCATGATATAATTTGATGCATGGGACTTCATTTGCCTCCAAAGAATGGCATAAGCATAAAAAGTAAGTAAAGATGCATTTCCTATGTAACATAAATTGACACGAGTATAAGAAACATATTAAAGTGGCAAAAGCATGTAAGAAAAAACTTAGTTAAAGCCAGCTAAGCCTATGAATAAAGTAGCTATTCTTTATCCATCTATGAAGATACCTATCTCCATTTCTGCGACTTGCATGATAGCATGAAACTACAGGCCTTTTCCCGTTTATATAGTGGTCCAAGTATAACCCCTCAAAATTGAAAACTTTTTAGTTCTTATCATGTAACTATATAATAATTGAACAAGGGAAAATACTGCTCTATCTCTTTAGCATGAATCAAATTAGTAAAGAGTCCTCTATAAACTGTTATGAATGGTGTAGTTATATGCATAGCTTAAAGTGTAGTAAAACAGGCTTTAGGTTATCTCGCCATCTAGAAGAAGAAACTTATCTTAGGCATGTATAGCTGAATATGCAGTTGAGCAGGCTTTTAGGTTAATCTCACCATCCAGGAGAAGACACTCACCATACTCACATTCACTACCTAAAGGCAACCTGAAAAGCACTACGAGGATCATCATTACAGATGGAATATATTTCAGCACATTTGGGGTTGCCTCACAGCACAATAATTATTCTGGGTATGTATGTATGAATATGGACTTTTTCTGCTGTTTCCTATATTACAAGTATTCCTCTCCCAAAGATTCCCGCAGGTATGAGAAAACCTATTTGGCAATTTTCAACTAGAACTAACCGTCACATAACCTTTTAACATAAAATAAGAAATTAATTTTCAAGCTTCAGCCATATTCAGATGTAAGCTATTATATGACAAGGAGTACCTTCTCAAAAAGTTCTAGACATTCCATGTTGTCCACAAAATCAACATTGGTCCAGTCCATCCCATTTTGGGAATATTCCTACAAACAAGAAAACATGAATTATAGAAAACTGAGCAATATAAATATCAACTGAAAGGAAGCACGGCACCATCCACTTTAAGTGCAATATGTGTATTGACATTCAATTAACTTGGACTCCTCAACCAAGGACAAACAATAAAACCAAATGTGTAATTCAGCAGGCTTTTAGGTTATAATACCCCCAAATTTTTTTTAACAAAATCTTAACTCAAAAATAGGAATATTTCTGACATATCGTGTTCAGATTGAATCCAAAGTATCTAAAATTTCTAATAGAAATTTGGGACGAGGTGGCTTTACAACTCCTTATGAAACCCAAAAGAATTACATAGATTCAGCTTTCAATACTGCACAGTGTTCTCCTAAAATTGGCTAAAGTTGCTTTTTTAACCATCAAGAAGAGGGCCTGTGAGAAGTTCCCATATAACTTCCTGGAACCTAACTGTTCTCTAATTACAGAGTTTCAAATTATTGGTTTAATCAAATAAAATAATGCACCTAACCCCTACTTTAGCAACATTTGACAAAGATATTAGTGAAAAAATCCTAGAGAAACCGTCTTGGTAGTATGTGTATCGACATTCAATTAACTTGGACTTCTCAACCAGGGATACACAATCGTAGGGATAAGTCAACACCTAACACGTGTTGCCGGGTAGCCTATTCCCGTAACAAGGGCAAAGTCTATGTATTCAAAGTCGTAGCATTAAGTCTAAGGGAGTTCATTCCTTTAGCATAACGTTACATGAGGAACGGATTTCAATAATCTGCATGCTAGCCCGATTCGAACGGTAATCGGTAAAGGCATATCAAACCCGTTGAAGGCTGGGGGTTTGCCAGATTATGATACCCTCAAATTAAATTAAAAAAAATCTTAACTCAAAAATAGGAAAATTTCTGACATATGGTGTAAAGATAGAATCTAAAGTAACTAAAATTTCTAATAGATTTACAGCTCCACATGAAACCCAAAAATTACATGGATTCAGTTTCCAATACTGCATAGTCTTCCCCAAAAATTGGCTAAAGTTGTTTTTTTCTAACCATCAACAAGAGGGCCTGCGAGAAGTTTCCCATATAACTTTCTTCTACCAGTTCAGCTATCAGGAACTCAACTGTTCTCTGATTACAGAGTTTCAAATCATTGAACTAATCAAATAAAAATGCACCTAACCCTTAGTTTAGCAACATTTGACAAAGATATTAGTGAAAGAATCCTAGAGAAACAGACTTGAAGATATCCTATTTTTTATTGATCAAATCAAAATGCGCATCATCTTTATGTTAGCAACATTTGACAAAGATCTTACTGAAAGACTGAAAAAAATCCTAGAGAACGTGACTTGAACATACAGCCTGTCGTAGACCTTAAATTAAAGTGTTCGGCAGCTCCCATACAAAACCAAGAAGAGGAAGCAAATATTCAGTTCCCAATACAACTTTCATAATACCCATACACCTAATGAGACCCTAACCATTTCAAAAATTATAGAGTTTCACCCATACACCTAATGAGACCCTAACCGTTTCAAAAATTACAGAGTTTCAGATTCTTCCATTGATCAAATAAAATAAAAGCATGACACATTTATTTTACCAACATTTGGCAAAGATCTCTTACTTAATGACTGCGAGAAACTTCTTACTGAAAAAAATCCCAAGAAACATGCTTGATAAGTTGATATATAGATCTACGTCTAAAATATTAAGATTATACATTCTCAGCAGTTTTAACAGTAGTGTGTCTAAAATGTTCACCTCTCGTCCAAGTTTAAAAAAATGCTGATTGATGTGTTGTTGCAGTCTCTCATTTGCATAGTTTATGCAAAGCTGTTCGAAGCCATTCCTCTGCAATAGCATAGGGCGTAAATTAAAATAAGACATAAGTTTGAAAAATTTTCCAAGTGAAGAATCAAAAAAAAAAAAACCAGTGAATGATAAATACATGAAAATATTCAAATCCGTAGATATCCAAGATGCTAATGGATTTTCCTGCATAGTAATCCCCTACTTCAAGCGACTTGTTCAGCTGTCCCACAAGCCAGTCAAACAAACTTGCATATAATGATTTTGCCAAAGCGTCCCTGGTGTCAATTGCCTGTGGAGAAAAGAAACAAGTAAATAAAAAGTTCCACACGTATTAAGGTAGAAGGTGACTATATATAGCAAAAGAAAATGGCATGCCTGTGATAATGTCAGCTTTTGGATAACATTTTCACTTCCTGTTTGAAGTGTTCTCGTTGATAAAGTCATCATCAAATCAGAAACTTTGCAACCCATCAATTTTGCTGCATTAGTTACGCCTGCATAGAAATTATGTGAGCACCACATCTTTTGTTAATATTGAAGCATAGAAAAAAGCCTAATGATATCATTAGCTGCGTCCAAGACCAAGGAACATCAAAATTATTGACAATCTAAATGAGTACCTCATAATTTAACAATTTAAAATGATTGACATTATCACCAAATACTTCATTTATGTACATCTTCATAGCTATAACTTTCATATAGCAAATAGAATATTTAGGGCCTGACTGTGCAACATCTTAGAAATTCTCTCCTGCCCACTTAGTTTTTTCTCAATTTCTCGCTTTCCCAGTCTCTTCAAAACTTTTACTAGATTGGAGGTCTATAATTTTCATACAGCAAGTAGAATGTTAAGGCCCAGACTGCAGAACATCTTAGAAATTCTCTCCTGCCCACTTAGTTTTTTTTCAAATTCTCCCTCTCCCGGTCTCTTCCAAAGAGTAACTTTTTGTTTAGGCTTTACGCATTCATCCAGAAGAGAGGGAAAAACTAATTATAATCATCCCTAACATTACTGAGAAAGTCAATCGTTGGCACTATGCCCTAACATCTCAGAATTCAAATATTAATTAGTGAATCATTAACTTTTTAGCACATAATTTTTGTACCATGGTAAGTAGGCACAATTGTTATATTGGACTAATAGATGATAACTTAAACTAAATGATAAACATAACCCATTTTTTAAGAGAAAATCAATGAAGAAAAAATGGTAGTGTAGTTAAGAGCAGGATAGCTAAGTACTCTGTAATCGACCTTCTTGAATACCGAACTGTGCTTATTCCTAGATAATAATAGCATTTGTTTTGAGTTTCAACATATTTATTATATTAGGATACCTGCAGCCTCTCCAGCTAACCTTTTATAATGTTGCTCATCTAATGTACAAATTCAAGATGCTGTTTTGTTCTTCAAAGAAATTGAATCCGCAATAATAGAGAATATTATAAATTAATGTCGGAAACCATTTAGCACATTATAGAAGCGTTTAACCATGCAGACGGAAAACATTTGGCAGTATTGTAGGCTGAATTGTGTATAGATCCAGTGAAAATAATCTCAAAGGCCTTCTCTCATGCAATGAATAAGCATGAAATATTCCATACCTTCACTCATATCAACTTCTACATGGTTTTCCTCATCAATCACTGAGAAGCCGATGTTTCCAAGCCATAGCACTGTTGCAAGCATAGCAAACGCGTTCTCTTGATCTTCCTTACAGATTTTAACAATATCTAAAGCTTCCTGGAAAGATGCAAGGTGAGGGGAAGCGGGGAAAACATTACACAAAGAAACAATAGGAATACAAGACAGCAGTAAAGAATCCTCGGAGAGCAATGCAATAATAGGAAATTCTAGTAAATTACCGTCAACATGTGAAATCTTTTAGCATCATCAATATCAGTAATTGTCAAGCAGTTGCTCTGCTTCAAATACTCGTATTCATTAGCTGCTTTCAGGTTTAATTTCTCTGTAGATCACATTAAATTAAGTCATTCATTAACTTGATAAATATGGGGGGGGGGGGGGATACATGATCACAGGCTACTTGCTATCAGAAAGACTCGTTTGATAGAGTCATAAGCGTTCTTAGGAATAAGGAAGAACTTGCAAATTATGCTCATTCACAAAAAATGAAGGTCTATACTTCTAGAGAAATTAATAAAGGATTTGAAAAGTCATATTGTTTGGCTTGCTTGAGTACGTCGCAGGTTCAGCAGAAGCATTTTAAAAGAAGCATTGTCATTATTTATTGTTTTTTAATTTTAATAAAACCCAAAAGTTGGACTTCCAATAGCTCAAAAAGAAAGGAAGATAGAGCTTCAAAAAGAATAGCCACAATCACTTTGGACAAGTAAGGATACCTTATTAGTTGTAAAAGAACCAGTAACTTAGTATCTAATCTCAACTGAAAATTCTTTTAGAGAAAGATATTAATCCGTACTTGATCACCCAAAATTAAGCTATTTGACACTCAAAATATTAGATATAGAACACCTTTAAGATGAATCGGAGCTCCTGCACAAAGTTGATAAAAAACATGATACGATCTTTCTCCAATTGCTCTCTGCACCACCCTTGACTGCACGTAAAAACAAAATTTATTAAACTATGCATGACAAACTGCAGCTAGATTTAAGATTAAACCACAATTGAAATACCTTCTCAAGTAAAACTGCTTGGCAGGAAATTTGTGTAACACAAAGTAGATGAAACCAGTCAGCTGATATAAACCAATATAGTAACAAAGTAAAACACAAGCTAACTACGACATGCTTACAAGTTTGGATCTCAGCACCACATATTTTCCCCGCTTTGCTAAAATTTATTTCAATTAGTTTTCCCTGCATAGGTGAGAGGGGGAAACTACAATTCAGATATCTAAATAAATTACAAAAAAATCATTCATTATAGAGAAATTGAGCGTAGACGCATTAAAGATGAAAAGTAAATAAGTTGCGAATTCAGTTTATCCTTTTACTATTTGAAAATTCAGGATTAGAACTCACAAATCGGCTAGAGTTGTCATTTCTTAATGTTTTTGCATTCCCAAATGACTCCAATATCAAATTGGTCTGCAGAACCTCCTCCTCTATACCACTGCCACCACCAACAGCTGCAAGATATTGCATTGCAAATTTTGCTGTTTCAGTTTTCCCAGATCCACTTTCACCACTGCAGTCAAAATAATTTAATCATCATCAAACTATATAATGATCGTGGTAGAAGCAAAAGTAACTACTACAAAAAGACTGCTATGCCTGTCTAATAAACTTGAAGTCTTAACTACCTTACAATGATTGACTGTTTTTTCCCATCTGCAGAATCCACAAAGTAAATACTATAAATGATCTGGAAACCATCTTTGAGTTGTTTCAAAACACATAAAATTGCTTAGGAAATATTATTGCCAATGAAAAAATAGTGGTAACCTCTCATCATTTCACTGTAAGCAGTGTCTGCCATTGCAAAGACATGTGGATTGTCAATAAGTCTCTTCTGCCTGTAAGCTGCAATTAAATCACTCCCATGAAGGGACACCTCCTTGTATGGATTCAGAGCAACTAGAATGGGACCTGCTTTGGTCTACACGGCAAAATGGCACAAGGTAATTAATGAAGATAATAGACTTAAAAAAGCTAAAAGAAAACTAGTTCATTATTCTTACATAAATCATGTCACGAGAATATCTGTACTGAAGATTTTGAATAACAGAAGGTTCGTTAAGGTAACTGAGCTGGATAAGATCACTAACACCATCAAGGACATCTGGGTTTGCAGGTAATATATTTTCAGTTGGCACTGCCAAAACCTGAGCAGAGACACATGAAACAAGTACTTGACTATTGTTAAGCTCAATTCCTATCACTGAAACCATGTCCCTTGAAAGCTAGAAACTTTAACACTTACTTTCCCATTAGAGGATTTGACATGAGTAACATCTCCTGAAACTGATTGGATCTTCCCCAACTCCCACTTAGCATCTCTATGATGACACCAGACACGGAGATCCTGAAAAAAAAATCAATATCTTTGCAGATAATAATTACAGCAGATACAGAAATAAAGACGATGAAATAGGAGGGAAAAACAATAGTTACAATGAAACAGTAGGTTTTCACATAGGATATAAATAGATTAATTTTCTGGATCATAGATAAAGTAAATCATAAAAGATAAAGGATCCAGCCTGCATGAGATACAATGAATTCACTCCAAATAAAATTGTGCTGAGAAAGCTACTAATTGTCGCAGTATTTCTATTGATCAGATAAATCCGTCCAAAAGTTCATATGGATCACATCATTGTCAGCGTCAACATCAATATAATCACAATAGAATTCTTTGATGCCCAACGTTTTACATCACTGTCAGCATCAACATAACCATGATTGAAGTCTTAATTGCCAAATGGCAATGGCAATGAAGCCCGGCTCTGTCAGCATCAACATAACCATGATAGAAGTCTTAATTGCCAAATGGCAATGGCAATGAAGCCCGGCTCTAATATTTAGAAGGCTCCATGGGAAAAGGTTGGCCAAATGTTGGAAACACTCAAGGAAGTTATGGGTGAGAAACTTGCAAAAACTGTCAAAAAAATCCCACATGGTTGCAGTATTGTCAGTGAAGGAAACTGTGAATGTCTGCAGTATCGCTACTGATCCGACAAATCAGTCAAAAGTTTGACATTATTCACATCCTATCAGCATCAGCATCAACGTAATCATGATGGTAGTCTTTGATGCCAAACAGCACCGCCAATGAAGCAAAACCCTAACACTGGGAAGGCCCCATGAGACAATGATGACCAAATCAGAAATATAACTTACAGTGCAAACCAGATATTTTTATACATTTGATAATCGAATCATTACCTCTCTAGACTCATATTCCATACCCTAAAATAAGAACAAGCTCAATAGAAAACCAAAAATCCACTAATAGCCTCATTATTTATGGAGCACAGGAAAATGCATAAACCAAAGACATATCAATGTTTTCCTTACAATTAATGATCTAAAGCCCAATTACCTATACCCTTGTTTACCAATATAAAAAAAATGCATGAGAACAATAAAATTTCTACCAACTGATAAACTCAAACAAACGTGCATGAGAAAAGCATACAATTTAAAATATATAATAAACTGATCCACATTCTTACTTCTGATAATTCATCAACCCATTACTGTTAAGAAATAATAAAAATTTCTACAATCATCATCTATAAAAACAACAACAATTAAAATTCTAAACAGAAATCAATCAAAGGCAATACCTTTATTAGAGCACAATTGAACTTCTTCCCATCCGATGGCGAAGTAGAAGGCTGCGGAGCCCCGACTCCTTCCGATCTCCGTTCCTCATAGCTCTCTAACTCCGGCATCTCCGAATATGCATCCATCTCCTCTTTCTTCTTTTTAAACCCATTACTACATTCAGTATCCAAAATGACCGGCAGCAACGATCTCTTAAAGGACGGCCGTCGACCTCTTGACATCGGCCTCGCGGGCAAAGCCGGCATTAAATCCTCCGGCTTCTCCTCATCCTTCTTCATCAAAGAATCCAACATCACCTCCAAGGAGCTCCGAGTCCTCACAACGCTGGGACCCATCGGCGGAGCCACCAGCATCGGATCCTACAAACCCTAATCCGACCACCTCAACGATTTCCTACAATTCGAAACCCTAAACCCAAATCGCGTGGATCTGGAGCTGTAATCTAAGTGATATGCTAGCAATCGTACCAAAAAAAAAGTTGAAAAGACTGGATCTTTTTGTGAGAAACGAGGAGGGAATTATAACCCTAGAAGCTCCAAAAAGGAGTCCGTTGCCTTGTAAGAAAAGAAAAAAAAAATACTTTCTCAGGGTTTGCTTCAACAAAAATTCAAATTTTCTGATCGTTGGACCCGCCCGCAAGAGATCTACAACTTTTTCTTGAATTTGTTTTCCTTTTTTTAGTGATTAAAAGAGTGTTTAAAAGTTGTTTATTTACCCCCGAAAGGGAAAGCTGTTATTGTTCAAGACATGGTTTTCCGTTTTAATAACGGGGTTTGCCATTGTCGTGGCGTTATCCGCTGTCTGCTGAATGGTATATCCGTTAATTTGATAAAAATAGGTGGTCTTGTTGGTAAATTGGAGTTACTAACGTTTTCTTATCTGTTCTCTAGCCGTTGTTTTGTCGTGATTGTGCGCTCCCATTGCTGTGGACGCTTCAGCTGGTACGTGTTGATGCACGTAGAAACTTCAGCACCCAAGAGTTTAACCATCATTTCTCTCTAATTTGTGGTATTTTTGAGGGGGAAACTGAGTCAAAATTTGTTAATCAGTTTAGCTTTAACTCCACCATTGATTTTGACTTTTTCTTCAAGACCCGTTGAGAAATTATACAAAGTGAGTTGTTAATTGTGAAGTTGTTTTATGAAAAACTCAATGTGTTTGTTCTATTATGAGTATTGGAAAATGATTTAAGGACCCAAAATATGGGACCAAGAGAGGGACAGGTGAGGTGTCCCCTTCCTATTGCATAATGAGTTGGTCATGCCAACTCATGTCAACTCATTATGCAATAGGGAGGGGATACCTCATCTGTCCCCTTCCTTGGTCCCATATTTTGGGTCCCCGTAGCAGCACTCTATGAGTATTACATCGCATCAATTGAAAAAGACTGTGGCACAAATCACTTCCGAATAAGAGAGTGGTTGGATTAAATAACTTTTTTATATCGCACGCCCTCCTCCTGTTGGTGTGGTATACTGCTCATAGAGCATCTAAGAAATTGTTTTGATTTAAGCCAAAAATTGACTTAACAAAATCAATTTAAGACGTTATGATATGTTCTTTTGTCAAATTAATTATGATTAATCACGAACTGATTATGTCGATGAAATAGATTAATATTTTCTACTATGAACCAGGGTGAGGTTTATGTCAATGGATGAATTTAGCATACGAATTCTATTCGAAAGCATCATAAGGCCTTTTTATAGTTGGTAGGATATGAAATCATCTTGTTGCTACTGAATCATTGCACGTAGGTGCTAAGATAGCAAGATATTTTTGAATTTAGCATCTCTTTGCTGGATCTCCTTTGGCTTAAACAAAGTAGTTGATTATCTACTTTGGATTTTTAGTGTACAAACTTGTGTGCTCTATTTCGTTACACTTACCAAGCTACCAACCACCCAAAACGAGAGATGATGTATTAAGATTGCGTTGCCAAGACAAATAGATACCATTAAAAAAATGTGAGATGGTGAATTAAGATTGCGCTGCCAAGGCAAATTTTTATAATTGTTTGAAATGGGAGTCTTATTAAAACAACTTAATATATTTGAAGGTCTAATCTAAAATAATTTAATGGATTTGCGTCCTGTTTAAAAAAAAACTTGATAGATTAGGGGTGTAATTTGGATATGAAAATTTATGGGTCTGCTATAAACTAGACAGAGATTTGGAGGTTTAGTATAACAGAAATTCAGTAAAGAAAAAAAAAAGGTAATCAAGGAAAAGTTAGCGGCAGAGAATGAGGAGGAGTTAGTTGAGGAGTGGGGGAGCTCACTTTTACATAACCTCTCTTTAATCAAGGAAGAGTTAGCGGCAGAGAGTGAGGAGTTGGTTGATTAGTGGGGGAGCTCACTTTTACATAACCTCTTTTTTTATCCTAATGTAATCATCTCAACAACGTGCTTACACTTTGATTTTTGTTGTATATTAAATAAAAAAAAAACTTTACGACTTTGGTTGGATTACTACTCATTACCTAATGCACAATGAGAAGTTCAATGATAAGTTGGACGCATGAGCAATGGCTTTCTCGTCGTCATCTTAATGTCAAATCATTTTCACTTCACTTTTAAGGATCATTTATAGTGTGGACAAATTTTCAAAACCAACCTATTTCATTATTTAATTGCAAAAAAAGGCCCGTTTCAGTTTTATTTAGAGAAACCGACCTGGTTTCAGCACTGTCGCTGAAAACAGGTCGGTTTTTCTAAAAAAACTTACGAAACTTCACGGGAGTTCAACTCCCGTGAAGTTTAGTATGTTTTTAAACTTCACGGGAGTTGAACTCCCGTGAAATTTATTACCCTCAATAAACTCCACGGGAGTTCAACTCCCGTGGAGTTTGTTCTATTGTTAAAACTCCACGGGAGTTGAACTCCCGTGGAGTTACAGGCCAAATTTCCCAGAGAATCGCTCTCTGGGAAATTTGCACTGCAACTTCACGGGAGTTCAACTCCCGTGAAGTTGCAGG
This sequence comes from Asparagus officinalis, assembly GCF_001876935.1. Taxonomy (NCBI): domain Eukaryota; kingdom Viridiplantae; phylum Streptophyta; class Magnoliopsida; order Asparagales; family Asparagaceae; genus Asparagus; species Asparagus officinalis. Next base: position 63,463,086 of record NC_033796.1, read on the forward strand.
TTTTACAAAAAACATGCACAGCATGCATACATCTACCTATTTAACTCATATATACAACTATTTACCTGTTGACAATAATTACTGCAATATATATATTATTTAAACACGCACGAATCAAACAATACGCAAAAAGATCACATATCGAGCTATAATTGATCCATAAAAGTATAGTATTTGAAAATTCATACAATTTACAAATTTTAACAAAATAAGTTCAAATACAACCCAATATAGCTCCTCTCCTTCCTCTCCCTCTCTTCCCCCTCCCCCTCGCTCTTCCCCGCCCCCCGCGCTGATGAGCCTCGACTATCTGAGTATCCGGCTGTTCTTGATCCTGCCGAGGAGCCCTAACGCCACCTGATCCTGAATCTCAGGCACGGTCGCATCAATATCAGTCGGAATGCTATCCAAAGCATGGACCTGTGAGGTAAATAATTTATTAAGTACCAACTCAAGAAAAAAAATATTATAATTTAGCTTAGAAACTTACGTAATCTCTCTCGTTCATCCCACTAGGGATGTAACTGTCTGTCGGTGGCCGTGGCATGTGTCCAGCTAAGGGCTGTGGGTCACGTGTGATCCATCTACGTGTGATATCCCAATACCAACCCATATATGCGGTGTAGTCAACAGCCGTGGGCCTCGTATCCTGGATGAAATCCCACCTGTGAGCCCACCTGTCTATGTAGGCCGCACGGACTACGGCCCAGTCGTTATGGTGCGAAGTAGGTCGCCGCCGACGAGAGATCTGCTCAACAGGATCTGGTACATGCTGAGAGAGCGTAAACTGTCGTAGCACACGGTCAGGGACATGCATCTCCACGATCTCCCAACAAATCAATGGAACTCTCGCTCTCCACAAGTCGGGACTATCTCGGCAGATGGGTGCAAGAGAATGCATATCTAGCTCCGGCAGTGTATAGGGTCTCCACTTGAACTGAAATAAAATAAAAAATTTATCAGTATCAACAACAAAACTATAATATTCATAACGACTTGAGATTTATATTTACCTGTTCGTGTTGGAGACCATCAAGCTCATTTCGGTAAAACTCACGATGGCGCGTCGCTGATCGGTACTTAGCGTACCGCACGTTATACCTATATGCAGAATAGAGAATATATAAGTACAAATTCAGTGTGAATAAAATTTGTGTACAATTATACCTGTACGCCAAAGGATACTGCCCCTGTAGGTCACGGTGCACGAGTAAAGTAGGGCGTCCAATATGAATGCGCTCCCATGACCAAATCTGTATCAATGTGCAGCATCCCTTGAATTCTTTATTCTGCATCAGGGATACTCTACTCAACTCTCGATACAAATAATAGTGCGCCGCATACACCAAAATCCTCCAGCAGTGGCAGCCATCGTGCATGTACGAGAGTCTTGCTCGTATCCGAAAAAAGCACGCACCCTATCATGTGCAATATGTATGCAGGAGCATGAAACTAGAGCGTATCATCATCGGCATCCTGTGGTATATCGCCCTGAAATGTCTGACGAAGCCACGATAGCTTCATCGCACCACTCCTCAAGTCGGGAACCTGTCCAAGAAGCCGGGTACATACCTCAGGCCAACTATGATCATCGGTGCCCGTAACTGGCAGCCCATCGATCCGGAGCCCAAGAATGACGGCCACGTCCTGTAAAGTGATCGTGCACTCCCCTATATGCATGTGAAAGGTGTTGGTCTCTGGCCTCCACCTCTCAATCAAAGCAGCGATAAGCGGCCAATCAAGCCTGATATATCGAACCGTCGAGCACTCCCGAAAACCAGCCTGAGAGATCAGCGCTAGAACTCTCTCATCCTCAATGACCCAAGATGAATGGCTCTGTGAATGCTCGATCATGGTGATATCAGGTACGGGCTGCACGTCAAAAAAGAATTGATTAAGTATAAAGTGAAAAATTAAAATTAGTGCCAATGCTAACTAGCATATCACAAAAGATGTTTTACCTGTCCTGAGCCAATATAATCTGAAACGTGGCTCGCCTGGAGGGTCAAAACGTCGGGGCGTCTCGGTCCCGGATCCATAATGAATATAACTGAGAATTATATTAGAAGACAATGCTCAATGTGTTAGATCTTTTTTGTTAAAATACTCATCTAGTTATATATAAACAACAAACGAATGCGCAACGTGAAGAAAGCAATAACTTGAAACCAAACATTAAATTTATATAACATAGTACGAAACGATACAAATTACAATCACAAATGAGATACAAAAACAAACAACTCACGAAACCGCTACAAATTACAGTCACAAATGACACACGGAAAAAAACACAGAACGAAACCCCTAGCATTTAACAATCACAAATGACATACGGAAGAAAACACAGATCGAAACCGCTACAAATTACAACATCAACGCCTAATCCTAACTGGACAATTATTTTTCTTATGGCCCGGTTGATCGCATCTACTACACTTATTTCTCCTCCTAACTCCTTCACGACCGTCATCCATACAATTTCTAATTCGTACGGAACGAGGGCGCCCCGCCGACCTTTTATACAAAGGAGGCAATATCAGTGGCCCGTCTTGTGTCCAATATCGACTATCATATGGTGGACGAAAACACTCTTTGTATGTTTGTCGATAGTTGTAAGTAGAATACCAAGCCTCGACGAACTCATAGTGTGAAATCCTCGCACCACCTTGTAGATCAGAACAAGCCGCGACAACATGTGAACAAGGAATCCATTGTAATTGCGGTACGTTGCAAGTGCACGTACACGAGTGATCCACTAACATGTTAACTTTATAAGAGCGATTTTCTCTATGTGATATTCCCTCAATGACTTCCCATTCATTAAAACTGTATCTTACGACATGAAAGGATCGAGCTTGTACAATCCGAGCCGCTAACATTTCATCATTTTTCGGTGTGAGCTCCGAGCGGATATTTTCACCAAGTTCGCGACGTCGTAGAAAGAAGTTATTAAGTCTGTAGAATGTTTTAGCAACTAGTGATTGTATTGGCATACCGCGTGCTCCCTTGAGCACGCCATTGAAACTCTCTGAAGCGTTCGTAGTCATCATACAGAACCGTCTCCCGCCATCTTCACATAAAGCCCACTTATCAACATTGTGTGGTCCCAAACTAGTTTCGATCCAATCATGTGCAGCTCGGGAGATAAACTTAATCCTCTCTCGTATTTGGTCATAAACTAATTTTTCTGTTGCACATCCGGCTTGCCAAAGAAGATCTTGAACCTGACCGTTTCCAAATTTCTTCTTGAAGTTGTCCCTAATATGTCGCAAGCAATAACGATGTGCATGTGGCTCTGGGAAATGACGTTGGAGTGCTCTTGGAATTCCTTTCATCCTATCAGATATGAATGTAATCGGCCGCGCACCCACACTAGGGATATGATATCTAATGCATGCAAAAAACCACGCCCAATTCTCTGTGTTTTCAATATCAACCACTGCAAACGCCAAAGGAAACAAACCGCCATCCGCATCAACTCCGGTGGCAACAAGCAAAACTCCTTTGTACTTGCCGTATAAGTGGGTGCCATCAATGCTAAGAAGAGGACGACAATATCGAAACCCCTCAATACATGGCCCAAATGCCCAAAATACACCGGTGAACCGCCGATCTCCGCCATCAACGGGGTCCGAAGATACTTCGTAGACAGTTCCTGGATTTTCTCTTTTGAGTGCTTCAAGATAATGAGGTAAGATCTCATACGATTTATCCCAATCACCGAATATTTTTATCATCGCCTTCCTCCTAGCATTCCAACACTTGTGATATGATACATCCAAGTTGGTGGCTTTTTGCACTAGAAGACGAATATCTTTCGGCCTTAGATCAAAATCCTCCCTCAGATGCGGTAAAATCAATCGATATATGAAGGAAGAGGATGCATTCTTGTTATTCATCTCTAATCGAGGATTGCTACAAGTGTGGAGTCCGTTGTATGCCGTGATTTTGAATTGCCCGCCTACTCTTACACCAGAGCGTGAATTAAGCTTCCACGGACATTTCGCATTGCCGTCGTGGTGTCCACTAATATCTTCATCATCGCCATCTTTGCGATAGAAACAAACCGCATTATAGCTTGTAGTATTATTTTTTGTTGGCCTAAACTTAACATTTTTTGCAATGGCGTACGAGCGAAGCGCATGGATCAATTTCTCCTTGCTCTCATATAGATCTCCCTTCATGAATGAGAAGTCCTCACCCTGTGTATCATGACCGCTATTAGTGCCAATAGGAACACTTTCCATCACGGAGTTATCGATCCATTCTTCTCCTTGAAGTTCATCGGGCGGCGGATCCTCTAAGACAACATACTCATTATTAGCATAACACCCGTCAATGTGGTGGTTGTCCCCTTCATCACGATCTATCAAGGTCATGCTATCAATTTGTAAGCCCTCATCTTCATCATCATTATTAGATTCAACACTTGCATTATCTTCTTGAACTCCCATGTTAGTATCGACCGCATTCGAAGTGCCCACAAGCGAAGGACCACTCATATATTGTGATTGTGTCCAACCTTCATCTTGTTGAGGAGATAAAAAGCCAACGGAATTAACATCAGGGTCTTCCAACATGCGGGAATACATTCCATCATAATTCAACGATTTGCCCAAATTCCTTTGATGTTTTTCAATGAACAATTCAATCGAACGCTTCTCGTCATGTAAGACTCCAATTAGACTCATATCGTAGTCACTTGATATTTGAATGCCGCTTGTCCTGTTCTCCACGACAGGATAATTGCAAATAACATTAAGGTGATACTCACGTGAGTTGGTTAATGTAAGTTTGTGCAATTCATTAACCAACTCATCGAAAGTACACGATTTTGTTATAAACAATGGTCTCGTCGTACCTCCTTCATAAACGGGCATATTATTTTCGAGGTATTTAATCTTCCCATCATACAAACACAAAATTATGATTTGATCATTCATCATTACCTCTGAAGAGTAAAACAATCAAGATCAATATTACACGAAAAGACTCTAAAAATTTATTGTTACTTAAAATTAAATCCTATATCAATTTTAGGGAACCATAATTTTTTACAAATTCATATACCGATTCATATACCGATGTCAAACACTAATTTTTACACTATTTTTTACATTATTGATAATTTACCCTCTAACTCGACAAAATAATTTAAGTTTTCTTCACATAATTCATAAAATTCACAATTAAATTCTCAAATCTAATTGATGTCATATAGCACTAATTTTTAGATTTTTTAATTGATGTCATATAGCACTAATTTCATAACTTATTCACAATGAAATTCTAAAATCGACAAAATTATTGATAACACAATTTTTTTTAAATAAATTAGATGTCATACATATGTAGTAACACTATTTTTTACATTATTGATAATTTACCCTCTAAATCGACAAAATTATTTAAGTTTTCTTCACATAAATCATAAAAAATTTACAAATTAATTCTAAAATATAATTTTTTTTACATGTAATCACCATTAAATAGCGAGAAAATACAAGAAATTAAGAGAAAATCTAATTTTGGGTGGAATTTACCCTCAAATTGTCGAAATCCGGCGAACTTGACTGTTCCGGCGGTCGGAATCAAGGGCAAACGGTCGGAATGGAGTGCTGGCGGTCGGAATCAATGGCCGGCGGTCGGATTTGGGGGGCTGGGGTCGGAAACGACATGGACGGCGGCGGAGAGAGGTTAGGGTTTGGGGCGGTTGCGGGGAGAGAGAACCGAGGTGAGGGGGAGGTCTTCCGAAACTTCACGGGAGTTCAACTCCCGTGAAGTTTTGTTATGAGAAAAAACTTCACGGGAGTTGAACTCCCGTGAAGTTTCGTAAAGTTTTTTAGAAAAACCGACCTGGTTTCAGCGACAGTGCTGAAACCAGGTCGGTTTCTCTAAATAAATATGAAACGGGTCGTTTTTTGCAATTAAATCATCAAATAGGTTGGTTTTGAAAATTTGTCCTTTATAGTGTCTAAAACTTTAAACAGTTGGATAAAATGATTCTTACCAGAGTTTGAAACTTTAATGTGTACCCGGTTAAAACTATAATATTGCCAAAATACAACGCGTAATTATTTATCCTTACCAATCTGTTTCTTAAGATTATGTTAGCTTAATCTATATCGTTAATAGGGGTGCAAATAGTTCGGATACGACTTATAATTATTTATCCTTACCAATCTGTTGGAATGCACGTGCAATGCACGTGGTCAAATATTATAATTGTTGATTTTTAGTTTATGTATTTACTATAACATAGTTGCAAAAAAGTTTATGATTATCATAATATATTAAAAAGTTTTAGATATTTCAATATATAAAATCTTGTTGGTTTCAACACTTTACCTTACACATAATTAGTGAGGTTTAAAGTCTTAAAATATTAATGATCTAAGAGCAATTTAATGATTTAAAATTATCATTTTAAAATATTAATGATGTAAGCATCAATATCTAAAAAACGATTATTATTAATGAAAAAATAAATCTTGAATTTATCAATGTAAAATGATAGGTTTATCTGGTCATAGAGGATTTTGTTTAATTATAAAGAAATCACTCGCGTCTATTGTCTACTTCCACTTTCTATTATCTAGCGACCAAGTATTATAGATATTCAAAAACTTTTTTATAGAATTTTCAAAGTTAGAATGTGCAAATTCAATCAAGAAAAAAAAATATAAATTATGTGATCAATTCTAAAATTTGATATTATAATCTTCTTACATCGTCTCAACTAATTAATTAATTTGTCAAAATGATTACTCTCTAATTTTAGAAAACTATAAAATATAATTTGAGAATGATTTAAACATATTTTGTACACATATGAATTGTATTTTAACAAAATAATATAGATCTATCCAATACTGAATAATATCCAAAAATTTAAGCTAAAGAGTTAAAAGAATCTAATAACACTCATATCCAAGCTATATGCTTCATAAAGGTGAGACATATAAAATGAACAACTTAATTTATTTTGTTAAATAATTTATTACAAATCATAAAAGATAAGGAGAACCATAAGGATTACATAGTCATCCCAAATAAAAATTAAATTTCTCTTAAAGGATTTTGTAGCAAAAGATTTTCAAAGATACTGATAGACTTGCTATAAAATTCACTCTTATAAGATTGATATCACATGTGTCTATAAATGTTTCTCAATTAACCCTCAAAACTAATATCATTGAGTCGAATTCATTATGTGATAAGTACTTGACTTGGAAAGACTAAAATATCTCTCAACCATAAAAGAATTAGCTTGGTTTTTTGCTACATGAAAGAAAAAGTGAAGATTTATAGGTAAAAAGAATTGTAAATTGGTCGTAATCCTTTTATTATCGGTTGAGAGTTTCTTTTAACTAAAATGACTTTCTTTAAAAGGGCATTTTGACAAAATCACTTATTTAAGTCTTTTACATTAAGGGGGTTCGTTAAGAGATGTGTAAAAGATCAGGAGAGTTTTTATAAGACACGCTAAGTCAAAGGGTGTTTTCTAAAATCACTCCAAAGTTAAGAGGGATTATCTACAACACCTCTATATTTAGGAGGCTCTGTCAAATTAAATTAGTTGAGTGGTTTTTTTCAGGCATTCCCCGTACTTGAGAGAGTTTTCAAAGAATTGATTATTCTTTTAAATTTAGCTCAATATTTTATAATTCTATATTAATACCTAAATTATAAGCAATTTTAAAATTTTAAGGGGATAATGTAGAATTATTGGATGTGACGCCCCTGGGTTCACACAAGGCTGCAGTCCAAGGTGAAACCAAGAATGTCAAACCTGTCATGCACCACACCGTGCAATAACATGTTTTATCATCACAATTACTATCTCTCTAGTAGAGTTATTAACAGGTGTAGGTACAAAAGCAAGTGAAAGATAATATAAGAGTCAACCGATGAAATAATAGAGATCGAATTAATATTTTATCATCTAACACACTGAAATACAAGTAAATGTCTGTAATGAATAAACTGGAGCCCTCAACAAATCTCAATTTACAAAATGTCTGACAAATGGAAATAAGGCATTACAGCCTTTACAACTATAGAATAAAACTCTCAAATGTCTAAACAAGAGTCTAAAGTGGAGCTTGAAAGAAAATATAACTAAATAGACAGCTGAAGCTAAAGTGCATAGCCATCAACCTGCGACTCTCCGGGCTCCTGGCTCGTTACCTGAAAGGGGGAGGGACAACGAGCGTTAAAGCGCTAGCGAGCAACATCACAACCAACCCCAAGGGAAAAGGCTCATTGTATATGAAAATACAGTTAATACATAATAATATAAAATTATTTATCCTAAGAATAATGGGTTTTAGTACTTAGGAAATTTCAACACGAGCATAGGTACGTTGAACGAAATAATCCAAATAAGGAAACCCCCATGTATATATCTTGTATCTCAAATTGAAAATCCCTAAGTACCAAACTCGAAGTCTAATACATGAACAATAAAGAAAAGACAACAATCCCATCTCTACCAATAAACATAGTTATGTCAAAGTTACATAGTTACAATAAGTGTCATGTCCAGCCTAGGTAGCTATCATGTCCAAACTTTATCAATATGTCGTGCTCAAAACTCAAATATGTATCATGCTCAAGGTTTAGCGAAATGTCCAACACATGGACTAAAGGTAATGCATGTCCAACACAGGGACTAAAATGATAAGTATCCAACACATGGATTAATAGTAATGTATGCCCAACACATGGACTATGAATAAAGAGGTGAAATTGTAAAAGGTATATGTGGAAAGATATACACATCCCAAACTCGCACGTGTTTCGATGTGCGGGTCTAAACTTGTGTCAAAAAGTCAACTCACATGTACAGATAAATCACTAACATTAAAAAATAGTGTCAGATAATCGAGGCAATCTCTCGAACACGCAAAAAGCTCAACAAAAATCAACAGTACACAGAACTGTGCGGCGATCGACCGCAAAGGTCACTCCGGTCGACCGCACACAAAGCACAAATCCACTGAGCTCAAAACTGAGTGGCGGTCGACCGCAGAGGTCACTCCGGTCGACCGCGAAAAGAGCAGAAACACTTCTGCTCGACAAAACACGCCGTATCCACTGCAGTCGACCGCGAAGCAGACAAAAGCCCAGTTAGGGTTTCTGTCAACTTCGAACCATATACAAACTTGATGATTTCTTTACTAATGTAAATCTAATATTTCTAATATATCATATGATAGAAAACAATGAAATTTAAACACGTAAACTACATCCCCAATACTCTAAACACATATGAAATATGTTAAAAACGTTTTGAAAATAGTAAATCGTGATTTAACTCTTGTTTAAGCAATTTTAGATCTAGATCTTCACTAAACAAAATATTGGTGAGCTTTTATAAACTGAAACATTTGATTCTTGCAATCCACATTATAGGGAATACATTTTTATACAAAAATACCTTTTAGGCTCATCAAAACTCATGAAAATCATTATAAAAATTCGTAGAAATATGGGTGAGGGATTGGGCGAGATGTTACTCGCCTTAGGTGCTGACAAATCTCCAAAAGATAATCCTCCTTCAACCTGAACCGCGAAACCCCACCGAAAATCCTTCGAAACACCCTAAAAACACCAAAATCCGAGCTAGGGTTTGAGAGGAGAGAGAGAGGGGAGGGGGGCTGAGGCTATTAGGGTTCAAAAGAGGGTTCTGAGAGCTTCAAAACGAGTATAAATACCTAGGGTAACAACCGGGTTTGATATAAATAAAACCCGACCCAAAACAGAACTGACAGAACCAGGTTCACCCAGCGGTCGACCGCATCGACTACGGCGATCGACTGCGTAGGGTTCTGGGCCATGCTCAGACTGGGGTTCGGTAAAAAGATTGTAACTTTCTCATACGATCTCGGAATAAGGTGATCTAAGATTCATTGGAAAGCTCTTGAAAAGACCTACAACTTTGATCTTATACACGTTTCCAGATTCTAAAAAAATTAATATGAAAAATATAGAAACTCTCAACTGGTCAAAATTCTCAGATTATCACTCTTTGCATTTGTGCATGTTTTGTGCCTTTGAACTCATATATTCACAAATATACATTGAATTGAACTCAAATCAATTCTTATCATACTCAAACATCAAAAATATATTATTCTCACCATATAACATATTTATAATTATTTATCACATTATATTCAAATTTTCAGGGTTTTATATTCTTCCCCCCTTAAAAGAATTTCGTCCTCGAAATTCAGAAATCAGACTTAAGCAAATAATAATACTAGAAAAACACATAGAGGGTCTAATTCAATCTGCAAATATAAACATCTCAGAATATTTACTCTTGATAAGCATATAGGGATATTTATATTTAACAGTCCAGGATGACTATATTTCCACTCATCCCTTAATCGAATGGAACTAGTACGTCGGGCAAAAAATCCAAACAAGGAACCCCCCATATATATACCATGTGTTCCAAAAGATTAAGAATTAAACGGAAATATCCTCATTCTAGCGTTAAATCTAAATATAACCACACAAATAATCGCACACATAAATCAATCCACTTCCTCAATAGGTTAGGAAGTCGCGCGGCATAACATCTTCGCGCTCCCGAAAATCATCTTCGATGTCTACACTTAACCATCAAAAATGTAAATACCCCCACTTAAGCCCTAATTAAATGGAACAAGTACACCGAGTGAAAAATCCAAACAAGGAACCCCTCATATATATACCATATGTTCCAAGTACTTAGGAGATAAGTGTTAATACCCTCATTTTAGTGTTAAATATAAACATCACCATACAGGTAACCATAAGCCATAAACAAGTCATACAAAAATTTAATTTACTTGATCAAACAGTTGTGGGTAGTCGCGATGTATATCCTCCTCGCACTCCCGAGAAACCTCCCCAACTCCTTTCCGGTTCCACTGAATTTTCACCAAGGGAAAAATATCTTGTTTCTAAATTTATTGTCTTCTCTAGCAAGTATACAAACTGGGATTTTAATCGTAGTCAAATCATCCTGAAGCTAAATCTCTGATGCGTTCAACACTCACTGCTGCTCTTCATCATGTAATTGCTTCTTGAACATTAAAACATGAAATACTTTATGTACACTAGACATCGATGCTGGAAAGTCTAGTCCATATGAAACAGCCCCAATAAGCTCCAAAATCCGAAACGGTCCAATATATTTCAGCTCAAGCTTTCTCCGCCTTTCGAATCGCTGAACGTCTTTCATAGATGATACTTTCAGCACAACTAACTCTTCAAACCTGAAACTCTAAATGTCCTCATCTCTTATCTGCATAGCTCTTTTGCTGACTCTAAGCGGCTAGAATTTGTTCTCTGATCAATGTTACTTTCTCAGTAATCTATCTCATAAGCTCTGGCCCAAGCATTAAACTATCCTCCGGCTCTACCCATCATATAGACGATCTGCAAGGCCTCCCGTACGATGCTTCATACGGGGCCGCACCAATTATCGCTTGATAACTATTGTTATAAGTGAACTCTATCGGTGGAATATGATTCCTCCCAGCTGCCTTGAAAGTCAATGACACAAGCCCGTAACATATCTTCCAACACCTGATTTACTCTCCCCGTCTGACCATCCGTCTATGGATGGAATACACTACTGTATGATAGTCTGCTACCAAGTGAATCCTGGAAACTCTTCCAAAAGTACAAAGTGAACACTGAACCTCGATCCGATACAATCGTGTCTGGAACTCCATGAAGTCGAACTATCTTCCGAACAAATATCCTCGCATATGCCTCGACGGTATAAGTAGTCCTCACTGGAATAAGATGTGCTGACTTCATTAGTCTATCCATTATCACCCAACGGAATCATTTTCTTTCTTCGACTTCAGCAACCCTACAATAAAGTTCATTAAAATGTCCGCCCACTTCTATTTGGAAACAGGTAAATACGGAAGTGTTCCTACCGGTCTCTGATGTTCCACCTTCACTTGCTGATAGGTAAGACACTTAGCTATATACTCTGAAATCTTCCTACGCCTATCACTCCACCAAAAGTGTCTCTTTAAGTCCTTGTACATCTTAGTTATTCCTGGATGTACTAAATCGCGAATTCATAGTTCTTAATAAACTCAATCCACCGCCGCTGTCTCTGGTTGAGTCCCTTCAGAAATGTCTCGTGACTTCAGTGCAAATACCGCTGCTGCTAACACCAAATCATGAGTGGGGTAGTTCTGCTCGTGCACCCTAAATTATTATGAGATATAGGCTACTACCCTCTGATTCTACATCAAGACGCTTCCTAAATCTGCCAATGATGCATCTGCATAGACCACAAATGTCCTGGATTATCTTCCTGTAATATCCGGCTAAATCCAAAAAGCTTCGAATCTCTGTCACCGTCTTCGGCGGTTCCCAATTAAGAGCTACTATAACTTTAGTCGGATCCAATGCTATGCCCTCTCTACTGATGACGTGGCCCAGAAATCTTACTTTTGAAAACCAAAACTCGCATTTGCTGAACTTGACATATAACTGATGCTCCTGTAGAGTCCTCAAAGCTAACCGTAGGTGCTGCTCGTGTTCTGTCTTCGATCTCGGATAAATGAGGATGTCGTCGATAAAAACTATCACGAACTGATCCAAAAAGGGACGGAAAACCCGGTTCATCAAATTCATGAATACAGCGGATGCATTGGTCAACCCAAATGGTGTGACCAGAAACTCAAAAGATTCATATCGAATCAGAAAAACATGGCTTTGGGAAAATCCATCTCCCGAACTCGCAACTACAATATCCCAAAACGAAGATCAATCTTCGGGAAAACACGCGCCTCGCGCAGCTGATCGAACAAGTCATAAATCCTAGGTAATTGGTACCTATTCCGGATAGTGACCTTGTTCAACTCTCTATAATCAATACACAAACGCATATTGTCGTCCTTCTTCTTCACGAAGAGAACTGGCGCTCCCCACGGAGAATGACTCCGATGAATAAAACCCTGAGCTAATAACTCGTCTAACTGGGCCTGAAGTTCCCTCATCTCAGCTGGTGCCATGCGACAGGGTGCACGGGATATCGGGGCTGTGCCTGGCTGCAACTCAATACAGAACTCGACCTCTCACACAGGAGGTAATCCAGGTATGTCCTAAAAGACATCCTGATACTCTAAGACAACTCTAGTCTCCAATAAATCAACACCCTGATCCCGTCGCATCATCTCCTCGATGTATGCCAGAAATGACTCTGCAAAACGGTTGTCCTGAGAGGTTGCTATAATCTTCTCGGACCCATTGGACGCCCGCAAATTAACTGTCTTCGCAAAGCAGTCAATACTAACATGGTAGGAAGATAACCAATCCGTACCAAGAATGATGTCGAAATTTAACATCAACAACACGATCAACTCGATGACTAACTCAGACTCATCTAGTCTGATGACACATCTCCTACAGATAGAAGGGACACTCCTTCTAGAGGAGTAGAGACTAACAACGGAATATCTATGGAATGTGCTACAAGTTGAAACCTATCAACGAAGGTATGAAAGATAAGAAGTAAGCAAATTTCCTAACTCAAACTAGATCCGAGCTGAAAAGGAAATTTTGAAGAAAGCTCCGCTCGTACCCTGATCACGCGGTACGACTGAATAGACTCTGCTGGATAGTGCAAATCTCCTGGGTGATGCAAATATGGCCTGCTGACCCTTAATCCTCAGATTAGCAAGTAATGCCTCTATTTCCCCACTGCTGGCTATAATTACGACTCTGAGACTGTCGTCCGTGACCTCTATCTTGCTGGCTCTCTGCTGGTGTACTGTGATAATTCTTTCGCTCTTTGTTCGATCTTGTTGTAATTATAACATGTACTCGAACTCTGCGCTGCTTCGGCGCTCTCGAATCATATTGTGCTCCTTTCTTATATTGTCCTTGTTGCTGGGGTAAAATCATTCTCCCGCCACTAGGGTTCTCTAGATTTTCATAATAGTTCTCTTGCCATTTAATTGTCATTATTCTGGATTTGATTTCTTCATTCACTATGGGTATATCTCCCTGCTTCATTCGGACTAGCTCTAACTGCTTGTTGAAGCAGTGACCAAAATTCTCCTAAATAATTGATGCTTGCTGCTCCGTCGAAAATCTAAAGTCGTTGTTACCCTCTAGTGATGTTCTATATGCCGAATACATCTAACTACTGCTTTGGTACTAAGTCGACGTTCAAGAAATTTTCACATACTTCTTCCCTTTATAGGTTGCAAATGAAATTTGCGTGCCTTGAAATTCTGGTGCTCATACTGTCTGATACTTTTCTTATCCTTTTAGAGTTAAATCTCCCGCTCTGCGGCTCTATCAACAAATGATTACGGTGGTGGTGTACTCATTGGTATTTCATTTTTACTTCCACGACGGGTATAGCCGGTGGTGAATCTCTTGAAAGTGGTATAGTTGACGGAAATGGATACACTTCTTGCTCCTCAATTGTTGTAAGATCTTGCTGCTAAAGGTGCCATGATGTCGATCAAATACTGTGGAGCCTGCTGTGGCTTGGCTCTGCATGCCCAGCTCTCCAGGTATGAGTTTTACCTCGACCACATCCTATATATTTTTTTTTTTTTTGAAAGATAAGTAAATTTCATTAATACCAAGAAACACTAGTACATTATTTACAAAATTTGGCTAGGCTACTCTGAGAATCTTTACCAAGAAAACTATAGAGAGGGGAGAGGACCATGGCCGTCACCCTCTACTATAGAGAACCTGGTAAAGTATCAGATTGACCCAAAGCCAAAAGAAAAACCTACAGTACTATCAAAAGTAACAAGACTTTGAGCTCAACAATGGATTTTCTTCATAGTTTGTCATAACCCCAATTCGATAGGATCTTAGAGTTTCCAACCTTCCAATTGCATGTTCTGAGCAAAATATTTATGTCTTCATATATTCTTCTGAATACCATAATCTTGTGCATTTTTTGATTCTGAAAGATTCTTCTATTCCTTTCCTGCCATACTTGCCAGACAGTTGAATTCAGCGCTAATCTTGCCAATATATAAGATTTATCTTTTGACTTGAACTTTTGTTGGATGTTTTGAGCTTCTGTGTTCAGGTCTTTGTTATCAGAGTCGTTCATCTGCAGCTTTAGCTTGCAAAGTTTCCAGATATAAACCAAGTAAGGGCATTGGAAATAAAGGTGGTCTCTAGATTCCTTCGCTAGATCACAGAGCACACAGATTTCAGAAGATGAAATTCCAAAATTAATCAGTCTGTCTCTGGTTGGTAATCTATTATACAGAGCTTTGAGCAAGCAATAAGACATCCTTGGATTTGAAGAAGGATACCAAACCACATTGTAGAGTTCAAATGCAGCACCAGAGCTACGAATGTGATTCCACGCTGAATGAAAAGAAAACTCCCCGTTACCTGATGGTAGCCATTTCCAGCTATCTTGTTGACCTGTAATTGAGGTGTTAGCAATAGAAGGCATAAGAGGAATAAGTTTCATATAATGGTAAACTTCGGAAGAATGTTCAATTTGAATCAAAAAAGATTGCTGATGGGTTTCAACAATCAATATCTAAAGATTTAGATCAACAATCATCACATCAACATGCAATTAACTGGAAATTCAAATCGGGCGGATCTACAACTTGGAAAGATGTATGTACAATGGGTCGTGAGGTAAATCAGAATTGTTCATTAGAATATTTTCCTCCATCTATTGATAGCAATGGTTTGTTATATGCTTCTATTCCAAGATCTGAAATTCTTCTTAATGTTGATAAATGGAATAATACTTTAATTGGATATGTTCTTGGTGATAAACCTTTTTATACCCATTTAAAAGGTTGTGTTGGTCGGCTATGGAAACTAAAATGTTCTCTTGAGATATATTCTAGGGAAAATGGTTTTTTCTTCTTTAAATTTGGAAGTAAGGAGGAATTAAACAGAGTTTTGAATGGAGGGCCTTGATTATTTGACGGAAGGCTAATTATATTAAAAAAGTGGTCTGAAAACATTGGATTAGAAAGAGAACTCCTTAACTCAGTTCCAGTTTGGATTAGACTTCCAGCTCTGCATCTAAAGCTTTGGTCTAATAATATTATTGGTCGTATTGCTAGTATTGTGGGTAAACCTCTTTATATAGATCAAGCGACAGCATCGGGGGAAAGGCTAGCATATGCTAGATGTTTTGTGGAAATTTCATCTAAAGCTAAGCTACCAAATTATATAAGGATGGATTTAGGGAATGGAGATTGGTTGGAAACTGCCGTTGAGTATGAATGGATTCCACCTAAATGTGTTAAATGTCAGAATTTTGGCCATGTTGATCATCAGTGTCCAGTTGTTATAGTTGAGAAGTGGGTGGCTAAAACAACATTGAATGAAACAGGGTTTGGAGAATCTATGATTAAACATAATGAAGGCCTACTAAATGAAGATGCTGTTATTAATAAGAGTCAGATAAATGTTGAAGCTACAAATAATGGAAGTATAATTCATGCCATTAATGAAGATGATGTTGCCATTAATGATGTTCTTTCGGATTCTGAGGATTTTTCTGATCGAGAGTTGGTGTCTCATAATGATGAAAGCCAAGCTAAAAAGGATAAATTAAATGCCCAAGAGTTATCTATGAAAGATAAATCTCCTTACTCTGATACAACTGATACCCTGGAAACAGAGCTGCCACATAAATCTGATTCTATGAACAAGGTTGCTGTTAATAGAAACAATTATGATTTTATTCATGATCCTCAACAATCTGTCTCTGCTAATATCTTAGAAGATATACCAGGTTCCTCTGACATTACAGTTACAGATGTTCCTATTACTGAGAATAATTCAGAACAGACTAAAAATAATGCAGTTTTTTTGGATTCTTTGCAATCTGATGTGGATAATTCAAAAGAGAAAGGATTAGATTTTACTATTGCTGTTGATAATCCTGACTGGATAACAGAAAAAGACCAGCTGATTATGAAGAAGAAAAGCCAGGTCAAAGTGAATAAAGACCCCTCAGGTACAAAGAGGGTTACAAGATCCTCCTCTGCTAATATCTTATGACTATGTTATTTTGGAATGTTAGAGGCATGAATAAATTGGGAAGGAGAAGGGATATTAAAAATCATATTTTATCTTTAAAGCCAAGTATTGTTGGTTTATTAGAGACAAAAGTCAAATCAGCTAAAGCTTACAGAATTACTAAATGTATTCCTGCTCATTGGTCTTTTTGCAACAATTATTTTGCTTCTGATAGAGGGAGAATCTGGGTGGTATGGGATTCTGATATCTGGAATGGTGATGTATTATCTGCTACTTTACAAGTTATAACCATTAGACTTCAAAACAAAGGAGGTTTCAACTTATTGTTGAGTGTCATTTATGGGGAAAATTCAGAATCTGCAAGATTATCATTATGGGCTGACATTAGAGACATCTATGATAAATTTAAATCAATGCCATGGTTGCTTGTGGGGGACTTCAATGTTTGTAGATTTACTACAGAAAAAATTGGAGGTAGACATCTTACTGTTAAGAAACTCCAGGATTTTAATGATTGTATTCAATCATGTGGTCTATCTGATATCAAGAGCACTGGTTCTCTATGGACATGGCATAATAAACAACAAGGTCAAGGCAGAATATATGGTAAATTGGATAGAGGTCTGGGAAATACTAAATTGTTTGATCAATTTCCTCAAGCCTTTATAGAATATAAGAGTACTTCAACTAGTGACCATACTCTAGCGCTCCTTCATCTGACTCCCAAATTACAGTCTGGACCAAAACCTTTTAGATTTTTTAATTTCTGGATGCAATGTCAGGGTTATGAAGAAATTCTCAGATGTGTTTGGAACAAACATTACACAGGTTCTCCTATGTTTATTTTGGTTTCTAAACTTAAGGATCTTAAACTGACATTGAAGCAATGGACAAATCAGTCTGATGTATCTCCTAAAGCTAACATTATGAAGCTTAAAAACAAATTGGATATCATTCAACAGAAGCTAAATCAGGACTTTCATAATGAGGACCTACAGGACTCAGAATCTGCAATAATTATTGAACTAGATGGTTGGCTATGTAGAGAAGAAGAGGAGATGAGGCAGAAGAGTAGACAGCTATGGCTTCAGCAAGGAGATAAAAAAATACTCTATTCTTCTATAATGCTATCAAGCATAGAAATTCTACAAATTGTATCAGACATATTATTGCTCAAAATGGATCACATATCACTTCAAATGACAATATTAAACACATTGCTGCCAGCTTTTATGAAGATCTTTTCAATCAAACATCTTACTGGAATGTCTTTCCTAAATTGACAGTAAAGAGGATTCTGACTGCTGAGTCTAAACAATGGTTAGTTCAGGAAGTTAACTACAAAGAGATTAGAAATGCCCTCTTCCAAATGAATGCAGATAAGGCTCCAGGACCAGATGGCTTCAACGCATATTTCTATCAACAAAATTGGAACATGATCAGTGGTGATGTTGTCTTGGCAGTGCAATCTTTCTTCAAATCTGGTACAATTCTTAAGCAGATCAATCATACATTTCTCACTCTTGTACCGAAATCAAAGGAAGCTACTTCCATTCAAGATTACAGACCTATTTCATGTTGCAATGTCATTTATAAGATTATTACTAAGATTCTGGCCAATAGATTAAAGATGGTGATTGGGGAATTAATTTCAAAGAATCAGCATGCTTTTCTTCAGGGGAGACATATTGGTGAGTGTTCTTTACTTGCTCATGAATTACTTAGAGATTTCAATAGGAATCATGGCAAGAGAGCCTGTTTTAAAATTGATCTTCACAAGGCTTTTGATAGCATCAACAGGGAATTTGTATACTATGTTATGCATTGTATGGGCTTTCCTGTTAAATGGATTTCTTGGATCAGAGCATGTCTTTCCACTCCTTCCTTTTCTGTCCTCTTAAATGGTTCCTCTTCAGGTTTTTTTAAAAGTAATAGAGGTATTAGACAAGGGGATCCTCTATCTCCTTATATCTTTGTTATGGTCATGGAATTTTGGTCTATTGGTATGGAGCTAGCAGTTATCTCAGGGAAAATACAGAATTTTAAAACTCAACATGATCTTCAAGTCTCTCATATATTGTTTGCAGATGATATGTTGGTTTTTTGTAGAGCAAATAAAAAATCTTTTGAAGGTATCAATAATCTGTTGGATACTATGGCTTTGAATACTGGACTGTGTATAAACAGAAAGAAAAGCAAATTATATTTCAGCAAAGGATGCAACTGTAAAGGAGTGTTAAGCTCTATTGTGGGAATTTCAATAGGGACTCTTCCTATGAAATATTTAGGATTACCTTTATCTGCAAAATACCCAAAAACAAAGGATTTTCTTCCACTTATTGACAAGGTCAGACATAAGATTGAAGGTTGGATGTCTCATTCTTTATCCTTTGCAGGTCGTCTAGAACTCATCAAATCAGTATTATTCAGTACCTCTGCTTACTGGTATTTTGTATATAAATTCCCTCATTCCATTATACAAAACCTGGAATCTATCTTTGCAAATTTTCTTTGGTCTGGACAGTTTCATGCTATCAACTGGAAGGAAGTTTGTCGACCAAAACAGGAAGGGGGATTTGGTCTGAGAAGATTGAAGGATCTAAGTCAAGCAGCTGCCCTTAAATTGATATGGAGACTTCTTACAGCTAATTCTCTTTGGACAAACTGGATGAATGTCAGATATATCAGGGGAGACAATTTTTGGGAATCTAATACAAATCTGTTGGATTCTGGAACCTGGAAGCATATATCTAGTCTCAAAAATCAAGCTCTGAAATGCATTATGAAATCTATTGGGAATGGAGAGACCACTTCCCTTTGGTTTGACCCATGGTTACAGGAAGGAAGAATTATTGAACTACTACATTATCTCACTCCTCAACACACAGACACTACTACTTGGACAGTCTCTCGTATCATCCAAAATTCTCAATGGAATATCATACTGCCATGCCTTAATCCTCTGATATCATCCATTACTAATATATCAGTTTCAGGTTAAAAAGATCAATGGATATGGTTGCATACAGGTGATGGTGATTTCTCCTTTTCTTCAGCTTGGAATCAAGTTCGTACATCCTATGACAAATTTGAGCTTTACAATGTGGTATGGTTCCCAAACTCAAATCCTAGAATGTCTTGTTGCATGCTCAGAAGTTTATGTAACAGGTTAGCTACAAGAGACAGACTATTCAAATTTGGTATAACTTCAATAGAAGTCTGTGCTCTTTGTAATTCATACAAGGAGACTAGGGATCATTTATTCTTCCAATGTCAATATTCAGCATATATCTGGAAGCTATGTAAACTGAAACTGCAAATGAAAATTACTGATGTTAAGGATCTTAAGACAGAAGCCCTGGAAATCCAACAAAAGTTCAAGAAGAAAGATAATACCTATATCTTGGCTAGATTAGCACTAAATGCAACTGTTTGGCATATTTGGCAGGAAAGGAATAAAAGGATTTTCCATGATCAAAAACTACATAAGATTATGGTGTTTAGGAGAATATATGAAGACATTAATATTCTGCTTAGGACTTGCAATTGGAAGGTTGGTAATTCAGATATTCTATCAAATTGGAGCTATGTAAAACTGTGATTGTCCCTTCGTGAGCTGGTTGTTCTGTTATGTAACTGAGGGTACTTTTGTAATCATGTGGCTTTGATAACTCATGAATCTTTCTAGGGCTCTATAGTTGAGGGTGACGGCCATGGTCCTCTCCCCTCTCTATAGTTTCTCTAGTTTAGATTCCTGTTGTTATTTTGCCAATACTGTCACTTTGTACGTGTATTTGGTTTTAATGAAATTATACTTATCTTTCAAAAAAAAAAAAAAAATATATATAACACATAATATTCACGCAAATACTTTCAGTCAAAATAAAATAGTTGTCATAAAAAAAAATTCTCAAATTTTGAGATATACGCATATATCGTCCTCACTCATACTAGGAATTCCTTACGGACTCTATACATGAATCCTAAGAAACTCTATCCTAGCTCCACGACTCGACACAGGATGATCCTAAGGATACTGGAACTAGAGCTCTGATACCAACTGTGACGCCCCTGGGTTCACACAAGGCTGCAGTCCAAAGTGAAACCAAGAATGTCAAACCTGCCATGCACTATACCGTGCAATAACATGTTTTACCATCACAATTACTATCTCTCTAGTAGAGTCATTAACAAGTATAGGTACAAAAGCAAGTAAAAGATAATACAAGAGTTAACCGATGAAATAATAGAGATCGAATTAATATTTCATCATCTAACACACTGAAATACAAGTTAATGTCTGTAATGAATAAACTGGAGCCCTCAACAAATCTTAATTTACAAAATGTCTGACAAATGGAAATAAGGCATTACAGCCTTTACAACTATAGAATAAAACTCTCAAATGTCTAAACAAGAGTCTACAGTGGAGCTTGAAAGAAAATATAACTAAATAGACAGCTGAAGCTAAAGTACATAGCCATCAACCTGCGACTCTCCGGGCTCCTGGCTCGTTACCTGAAAGGGGGAGGGACAATGAGCGTCAAAGCGCTAGCGAGCAACATCACAACCAACCCCAAGGGAAAGGGCTCATTGTATATGAAAATACAGTTAATATATAATAATATAAAATTATTTATCCTAAGAATAATGGGTTTTAGTACTTAGGAAATTTCAACACGAGCATAGGTACGTCTAGCGAAATTATCCAAACAAGAAAACTCTCATCTATATACCTTGTATCTCAAATTGAAAATCCCTAAGTACCAAACTCGGAGTCTAATACATGAACAATAAAGAAAAGACAACAATCCCATCTCTACCAATAAACATAGTTATGTCAAAGTTACAAAGTTACAATAAGTGTCATGTCCAGCCTAGGTAGCTATCATGTCCAAACTTTATCAATATGTCCTGCTCAAAACTCAAATATGTATCGTGCTCAAGGTTTAGCGAAATGTCCAACACATGGACTAAAGGTAATGCATGTCCAACACATGGACTGAATAAAATGCATGTCCAACACATGGACCGAGATGATAAGTATCCAACACATGGATTAATAGTAATGTATGCCCAACACATGGACTATGAATAAAGAGGTGAAATTGTAAAAGGTATATGTGGAAAGATATACACATCCCAAACTCGCACGTGTTTCGATGTGCGGGTTTAAACTTGTGTCAAAAAGTCAACTCACATGTACAGATAAATCACTAACATTTATAAAATAGTGTCAGATAATCGAGGCGATCTCTCGAACACGCGAAATGCTCAACAAAAATCAACAGTACACAGAACTGTGCGGCGGTCGACCGCAGAGGTTACTCCGGTCGACCGTACACAAAGCACAAATCCACTGAGCTCAAAACTGAGCGGCGATCGACCGCAGAGGTCACTCCGGTCGACCGTGAAAAGAGCAGAAACACTTCTGCTCAACAAAGCACCCAGCGGTCGACCGTCGTGTCCACTGTGGTCGACCGCGAAGCAGACAGAAGCCCAGTTAGGGTTTCTGTCAGCTTCGAACCACATACAAACTTGATGATTTCTTTACTAATATAAATCTAACATTTCTAATATATCATATGATAGAAAACAATGAAATTTAAACACGTAAACTACATCCCCAACACTCTAAACACATATGAAATATGTTAAAAACGTTTTGAAAATAGTAAATCGTGATTTAACTCTTGTTTAAGCAAGTTATAAACTGAAACATTTGATTCTTACAATCCACATTATAGAGAATCCATCTTTATACAAAAATACATTTTAGGCTCATCAAAACTCATGAAAATCATTATAATAATTCGTAGAAATATGGATGAGGGATTGGGCGAGATGTTACTCGCCTCAGGTGCTGAAAAATCTCCAGAAGATAATCCTCCTTCAACCTGAACCGCGAAACCCCACCGAAAATCCTTCGAAACGCCCCAAAAATGCCAAAATCCGAGCTAGGATTTGAGAGGAGAGAGAGAAGGGGGGCTGAGGCTATTAGGGTTCAAAAGAGGGTTCTGAGAGCTTCAAAACGAGTATAAATACCTAGGGTAATGACCGAGTTTGGTATAAACAAAACCCGACCCGAAACAGAACTGACATAACCTGGTTCGCCCAGCGGTCGACCGCATCGACCACGGCGGTTGACTGCGCAGGGTTCTGGGCCATGCTCAGACTGGAGTTCGGTAAAAAGGTTGTAACTTTCTCATACGATCTCGGAATAAGGTGATCTAAGATTCATTGAAAAGCTCTTGAAAAGACCTACAACTTTGCTCTTATACACTTTTCCAGTTTCTAAAAAAAAATCAGTGTAAAAAATATAGAAACTCTCAACTGGTCAAAATTCTCAGATTATCACTCTTTGCATTTGTGCATGTTTTGTGCCTTTGAACTCATATATTCACAAATATACATTGAATTGACCTCAAATCAATTCTTATCATACTCAAACATCAAAAATATATTATTCTCACCATATAACATATTTATAATTATTTATCACATTATATTCAAATTTTTAGGGTTTTACATTGGAGATTTAAAATTAATGAAATTATATCTAAATTACCTTTAAATATTGCTCTTATAGGCAATATATAAAATATTGGCCGATATATTGCTCTATCGACTGATATCAAAGGTTAAATACTTTATCTTAATAATATTTATGGTTTTATATTATTATTTGTTGGGGGGGAGGTTTCTCATATATTGATCATTATCGAAAATATTGGCTGGTATAATAAAATCGAGTCATTTTTACTTTGATTGTGGGCATGGTATTAGGTCTTGTTTGGAAACCAAAACTAAAGCACAAGTCACAAAAGCCACAATTCATATCTCAAATCTCTCCACTCTCAGCTCTTCCAAATCTCAAGCATATATCTTGACGCAAATTCTTATGTTGAAAATTCATCAATATCTGAGATTATAGATTATAATGTTGTATTATGTATGAGCATTATCTCATATGACACCCAGATATTTTTTACATAACCTCGATTATTACAATCCAATATCATGGATTTTATTTGTCTAGTATTTATATGATGTCCAACACTTTGTAGTAGTCATTCGAAAGCCTATTCTAAAGTTTTCTAAGCAAAGTATATAAATTCAAAAATAATTCAAAATCTTAAGATTATTCAAAATATGATGCTTTAATTTTCCCACATTTCCTCTAGTATATAAATATAAGCTAACCACCTGGCCTCATATTATATGATGAATATTATTTATCAAAGGGATCACATACTATTGCTTGTGGTTAACAAAGGCTTTAAACATTTATTGGCTTAATTAAATTAAATACCTTTTAGTTTATAAAAGTTTTAATTACATACCTCCACTTGTATCTTTCTGCACTTAATTATCCTAATTTTTTAATATTGAATGTATATACCTTCAATACACAAGAATACTATTTGTAATTTTCCTATATGAATATAATGATATAATTTTAGGATAATACTATATTTTCTACACTTTCCATTAATAATTTATTAACATGCAATTGTCTATTAATATATTATTAGACATTATTAATAATTAATATGAGAGTTTTACAATAATATTGAAAGTTTTAGGGACCAAGGCAAACTTAAAGTGGCATATAATATGATTAATTAATCATAATAATTAATTTAGTTTAGTTAGGATTAAAATATAATATTTAAAAAATAGGGGTAATATAGTTCATAGAAAGTTTCTTCTACAACTTCCTCTTTTAAAGGGAGTATGATTCTAAGCGAAGTATATAATTTTATTTATAATTCAAAATCTTAAGAATTATTCAAAATATGATGCTTAAAAATTTTCCACATCTTCTGTACTATATAAATATAAGCTAATTCTCTAGTCTCATATTATACGATGTATATTATTTATCAAATGGGTCACATACTATTGCTTGTGTTTAACAAAGGATTAAAATCTTTATAGGCTTAATTAAACATATATAGTTTACAACATACGAAAGTTACACTCATATACCTCTACTTATATCTTAATGTACTTAAATATCCTAATATTTTATAAAATTGCATGTTTTTACTTACGTACGCAAGAATACTCTTTATAATTTTTTTATGTGAGTGCCACGATATAATTTTAGGACAATTATATATTTTATACTCATTCTAAAATAATTTATTAGCTTGCAATTGTCTATCAATATAGTATTATGCATTATTAATAATTAATATGAGAGTTTTACAATAACATTGGAAGCTTTAGGGTCAAGTTAGACAAAATTGAATTGACACGTAATATGATTAATTAATAATGATAATTGATTTAGTTAATTTATGATTAGAATATAATAGCAAAAAAGAATTGGGGCAATATAGTCCACGAAAAGTTTTTCCACAACTGCCTCTTTTAAAGGGAGTATGACTATGTTAGCTTAATATATAACGTTAATAGGGGTGCAAATAGTTCGGATGCGACTCAGATATGATACAGAAATAATACTGATCATATCCGTATCCACTTATCAATCACAGATACAAATACATATTTGCCTTGGTATAAAAAAGTTCATATTCATATATGCTAAAATTAGTTACATATACGATTATACATATGGATGTACATGCAAATATAAAAATAGATATGAGAAAAACTTAATAATATTAGATATATATAATTCATTTGATGCAAGAGAGTTCACTTATATATGTCATTATGTCTGAAAAGCTAAAATTAGATATGTTGATCGTCAAAATTAGCCTAAAATCTATTAACCTAAGGATTAAAACTATTGATATTTTACTATATATATATATATATATATATATATATATATATATAGAGAGAGAGA
>NC_033796.1:63489684-63505517 GCF_001876935.1 Asparagus officinalis
TATATATATATATATATATATATAGAAGTTCTTCATCCTTATTGGTTAAATAGTTAAGAGATAAATCTGTAAGAAGAAATTATGTCAGATATCATAGAAAGTAGTTCGGCTCGTAAATCCAGTTATATTGGAATGAAAAAAGTAAAAAATGCTCAGTTGACTGAATACAAAACTGACATAGAATCACTTAATAAGTGGACAATACCTGATGTCCCTAATAGAGACATATATAAAATTGGTTTTTTAGATTATAAATCTTTAATCAATATTAAAACCCTAGAAAGGACTAGTACAGTCGATAGGAAAGAACAAACCATTCAATTGCTAGGAGAAGCAGATGTAAATCCATATATGGATAAGTATAAATACATACATGTAGGTCTTATACAGATCGCTTTTTGACCATTGACTCTATCAGGGTTAAACGCATCTTTATTAGTCTGCCTTAGAGACTCAAGATGTTTGAATTGGACCCAATCTTTAATGGGTATTATGGAAACCGGTCTCTGTAATGGACTGGTGTATTTTAATGTTTATCCTAATTTAAGTCTATCTTTAACTGATTCGAATATACTTGAATCTATTAGTCTTAATATAAAGACTCATGGTTATAACTTTATTCCTGGATCTGAAACAATTGCTATCATATATAGGATCCATTATAAAGTTCTTAACACTTTAACTCCTAAGGCTAAAAATCATTCTAAACCAGGTAAAACTGTTCTGGTTGAATCTAATGCTTTATCTTCTAATGTTGCTGTTAATAGACAGATAAGACGGGATGAAGTAAATTTTCCCAAAAACTGGGTTATACCCAATGTTATGCAACCATTGCCTATTATTAATCAAGATATTGATCAAATTGTACAAACTACAGATGGAGAAGTAGAAATAACATTTAATCCATCTAGAACTGTCAGAATATCTGACATGGCAGTATTTGCCAGAAACTCTTTGTCTCGATCTGAATCTTATAGAACCAGTTCTGTTCAAGGGATTAATATATCTGATAATAATATTCCCCATCCTTTATATAAGGATAAAGTTTTTCCTCCTAATACAAAGATGAGTTTTCGAATGAAATAATGAATTTTGAAAAAGGAAGTTTAGAAAGGGAAATTCTAAATAAAGAATTTTACCTAGAAAAACATCAAGATTTTCAAAGATGGTTTTTTTTAAATTTTTTTCGAAAAAAGACCAGTTAAACTGGGTAGATAAATATTATGCGGAACTTAAATTAAAACAAGAATTTAAGTTTTTTATTCTATAGTTTTTAAAACAGTATATCTGTAGACAAGAAACTCAAATAAGAGTTTTAGAAGATCATCTAAAACAGTGGAAAACCACTACGGGTAAAATTATAAGATCGGCTTATCCCCCAATTGACCCGTTACAGCTAAAAGATGTTCACCCCTCTACTATAGAGGCTACAGCTTTTATAAAGCCTAATGATCTTAATGAAGATCATATGAGAGAATTATGTAGAATTATTAAACAAAATAATTGCACTAATATTCATCTTCAAACAATAGGAGATCAACTTATAAGAATTGAAGATGCTTTAAAAAAATTATTAACTAAAATTAATGATCTTATACCATTATTAAGACTGTTAGAAAAATCAAAAAGTTCTTCTAAAAAAGTAGAACAAACTAATATTAAATCTCCAGTTGAAATTTCAGGGTTTAAAAGAGATAGTGAAATAACACCTGATAGAACAAACTAATATTAAATCTCCAGTTGAAATTTCAGGGTTTAAAAGAGATAGTGAAATAACACCTGAAATCATAGATATTCTAGCTAAGAGATAGTGAAATAACACCTGAAATCATAGATATTCTAGCTAATAAATTAACTCATGCTAGAATTCATATGCTTAATGAAGCATCACCTTCTTTGGATATATCTGAAGAAGATAGTTCATCTGATAAATCAGATAGTTCTGAAGATATACCTCTAACTGAATTACTGGCTGTAGAGAATAACTTTACAGAAATAAATAAAATAAAAAATTATCCAAAGAAAAGACTAGAAAGGTACTATTATAAACAACCTACTCCAGCAGATGTATTATTTGAAGAAAATGATGTCTTTCTACAGGCAGATTATAATGGTAGACATATCTACGAATGGAATATAGATGGGTTATCTGACACCTAAGTTAATGTCACTATACATCGAATGCTAATGTATGGTACTATATGTAAACAAAATGATAATAATGAAAGAAATATAGCCTTATTTATAACATGTGGCTTTACCGACATCTTTAAAGGATGGTGGGATAATTATCTCTCTGCTGATGCTCGTAATGAAATTTTAGGTGCAAAAAAAATTGAAAATGGAATACAACGAGAAGATGCTGTATATACCTTAATGTTATCTATAGCTCACTATTTTATTGGTGCTTATCTTGATGAAGGTGAAAGAATAAGGACACTATTACAAAATTTTCGTTGTCCATCTTTGACCTATTATAGATGGTATATAGATACTTATTTAAGCAGAGTTATGTCTCTAAGTGATGCTAATAGCTCACATTGAAAAGCTAAATTTATAGATGGCATACCCACATTATTTGCTAAAAGAGTTCGGAATAAAATTCGAGTTGAATATGGAGGATATAATCCCTACGATAATCTATCATATGAGTATTTGTCAAACGTCTGTATTAAAGAAGGCTTAGCTTTATGTAATGACTTAAAGCTTAAAAATCAATTGAAGTCTCAAAGACTTACAAAACGTAAAGAATTAGGTGAATTTTGCGAACAATTCGCTTATAATCAACCTTATAAGGCTGACAAAGAAGTTATTCTTAATAAAGGAAAAAAGAAAAAGTTCTTTAAAAAGTAAAAGAAAAAATTCTTTAAAGAAAAAGAAAAAGAACAGCCAGATAGGGCTAAAAAGAAAGTGGAAAAAAAAAAATTTCTTTGTTATAAATGTGACCGTATTGGGCACTACGCCAATAAATGTTATACAAAGAAAAAGATTGACGAAATACAAGACGAAGGTCTTAAAAGAATGCTATACAACATTCTTTTAAGACCTTCATCTAGTATTTCGTCAATCTTTTTTTTATAACATTTATTGGCGTAGTGCCCAATACGGCCACATTTATAACAATGAATTCTATTTTTCTTTTTATTCTCTTTGAAACAACCTAGCAGAAGGCTTACACGTCTGTCAACGACTTATACTACCCTAAAAGCCATCCCGGCAACAACGGGCTTTACACTGCGTGACTTAGATGACGTCCCATAAGCATGCAAACTAGGTTCTTAAACAGAGAATGAAAAGAACATATAAAATTCTACATTCTTACAAGTAAAGAATCAAAAGATAATCTGTAAGATCAAATTTAAACAGACATAAAGTAGTTAAACATGGCTCTGATACCAGAAATTAGCAGAACCAGAAAGTAAACAGAAAGAGGAGAACTTATAGAGTTCACCTACCAATTCGCAAAACAAAGTCTTTATTATGATCTTCAATATTTTACAAATACACTCTATTTTACAGAGGAACTTAAACTTGCACGCTCACACTATTCTTAGAATATCTTATTTTCTCTCACAAAGCTTACAGACTCTTTTCAAACTTAACTCCTATATTTATAAGCTTTCTTGTCTTCCTTCCTTCTAAAGCCTTCGAGTTCCTTCGACAATGACCTTTTGTATACACGGGAAACTAGGATGCATTATCATAATAGTAGGAAACATTAGGGCCCACCATATTAAATCACCTTCAAAAAGTATGACTTTTTGAAAATCGCATAGTAATGGCATCTGCTTTAAAGGCTGTTTTATAAAGTGGTTTTATAAAAAGTAGATTCTAGACGGCTCTCCCAGGCTCAATCTAGAATTTTTATCTGGTTAGGAAGCTGGGCTTTTTCCTTTAAGATCTGATATATTTTGGTCAAAGATTTCGACCCAAATCTCATCAGGATCTTGTGCGTCGGGTAATGGAGTATCTTCTTCCATGGATGAAGTATGACTATGAGTCTCACTTGTGTTAAAAGCTTCAAAGAATTGTCTTTTGAAATGTTCTAAACACTTTTGCTTAATTTCTGATTCAGAGCTTTGAGGATATTTTCGTCGCATCATTTTAGCAACTTTCATCATTGGATTATCCTTTTTAATTTCTTGAGTCATATGAGACTCTAGAGCAGAAGTATTTCTCTGTATAATTTCTTCAAGTTGTTTCACCTTAGTATCAAGGCACATTCCGTTCCACCATCTACAGTAATATTTTCTTCTCAAACGGGCATATGAGAAGGGGTCCAATCCCAAATAATAGACCAATTCTAGATCTATGGGATCTCAACTTCAGCAAAGAAGTGTATTAAACACATGCTATCTATAAGCTGGCTTTCATCCATTCGTGCAAAAATAGGATGAGGATCTACCCAAGAAGAGTATAACTTCATTAAGGGTTCTGGAATAATACCAATTTCAATACCATATGTTTCCCACCATTTATAGAACCAAGCAGGAACGCCCTTTTGAAGAGCTTTACGATAAATTTTTATAAGCCAAGTGTGCTTCTGTTTGGGATTCTGATATAAGAATATCTCATTAAAGGCCTGTTTATAGTCCCAATAATTGAAGTTATAAACTTCTTTTGTATTTTAAACTCTGACAAGTGGGAGCTCCTTATTAGGATTTAGTGTCCAATTTCTAGGAAGTATAACTTCCTGAATAATGCATTTACTAAAGCTTGGAGGGACATTATGATTATCTGTTGTCCAAAAATGTGTAATTTCCATGCCCTTTTGCATCAATAGAGTCTTCATCCAGGCTCTTGGTTTTAAAGATAAAGTTGGATAATATGTATCCTACAGATATCTCTGCCTTAATTTTTCTGGATCATTCATCAAGGGAACATCCTCTTGTTCTAGATACAGAACAATATTAGACTGAGGTTTTTCAACTCATTCTGTTTCTTGCTTTACTATAGAAGTAAAGGGTTCAGGAGTTTGTTCCTGTGTAATAAGATCATTTATGCCTTTATAAAAGGCTTGAGATGGATGCGAAGAATTATGTTTTTTCGAAATAGTACACCATGAACTGGGCTGAGGTGGAGTGTAACTCCTTTCAGAACTAGTTTGGCCTATAAGGCCTAAACTGGAAGTTGGGCTTGGGCCTCCTCTCCTCCTCCCTGAAAAGGAGGGATTACTCCGTCTCATTTGTACCCTGTAAAAATTCACGTGTTAGAAAATCAGGAAGGTGGTTATAATCTTTTTTAATATACTTAATTTTAAATTGATACATGGCTAATTCAGCTTGCCATCTGGCAAATATTTGTTTAGGAACTAAGTTTTTCACATCTTTTCAATAATACTTTTAGCAGAATTGCAATCAATTCTTAGTAAGAATTCTTGATTTAAGATATCATCTTGAAATTTAGAAAAGCACTTAATAATTGAAAGTATTTCTTTTTTAATTGTGGAATAATTAAATTGGGCTTTATCCTATTTACCAGAGGTAAAACGAACTAACTGTTCTTTATTGGCTTGGGGATCAACTTGTTTTAATATGCCACCATAACCAATATTAGATGCATCTGTTTCAACTATTTTGAACAACTTGTTTTAATATGCCACCATAACCAATATTAGATGCATCTGTTTCAACTATTTTGAACCAGTGAATATTTGCAAGATGAATGCAAGGTAAGCATTTAACCTTTTGTTTAATTCTTTTCACAGCAGCAGTATGTTGTTCAGTCCAAGGCTTAGCATTCTTTTTAAGCCTATCATATAAAAGGGATGTGTCTTGTGCTAGATTTTTATAATAATCTGCTACATAGTTTAATGCACCTAAAAAGCGCTGTAACTGCTTAGTGTCAGTTATTTTATCAGGAAATTTGGATGCAAATTCTATACTTCTATCGATAGGAATCGTGGTTCCTTTTCTATATTATGACCCAGAAATCTAATCTGAGTTTGAAATAACTTTATTTTAGGGGCAGATATGGCTAACCCATTTTTAATGGCTAAATTTCTAAAAATTTCTAAATGCTTAACATACTGATCAAAATTTTGAGAAAAAAATCAAAATATCATCTATATATGACAAGATAAATTCCGTATAAGGAATAAAAATTTCATTCATAATATTTTGAAATTCAGAAGGAGTGTTTTTAGGCCCAAATGGCATAACATTCCATTCATAATGTCCAAATGAGACAACAAAGGTAGTTTTATATTTATCATTTTCTTCTATTTGGATTTGCCAATAGCCTGATTTTAAATCAAACTTAGAAAAGATTTTGGTATTTGTAATGTGATTTAACAAATCCCTTTTATTAGGAATTGGATATCTGATCCATTTAAGGACAGAATTTAAGGGTTTATAGTTTATAATTTTATTAGGAATTGGATATCTGATCCATTTAAGGACAGAATTTAAGGGTTTATAGTTTATAACTAATCGAGGAACTCCTCGTTCTAAGGGTTTATAGTTTATAACTAATCGAGGAACTCCTCGTTCTCTTTCAGCTGCATTATTCACATAAAATGCAGTACAGCTCCAAGGAGAATATGATTTCCTTATTAATTTTTTTCTCTATAAGAGTTTATATTTCCTTTTTACAAAGATCAAGATATTCTTGATTCATTTGACATGGTCGAGACTTAGTCGGGATATTTTTCTCATTAAAACCTTCTATATAAGGTAAGGAAACAATATGTTGTTTTCTATTCCAAAATGCATTTGGAATATCACTACATATAGTGGGTTTAAATTTATTTTCAATTTGACTTATTAAGTCCTTATTCTTTTTTATTTGTTCTATAACTTGAACAAATACTACTTCTTCTTTAAGAAAATTAATTTGGTTTTCTTTTAAGATTATATTTTTGACTTCATTTAGCATTCTAGTTTGAGGATCTGTGATGAATTCAAATATAATTTCATTATCCTCAAAATGACCACGAATACCATCAGTGTCATTTTGACTAATAAACATAATAGTATGTAAAAATAGAGTTCCTAAAATAATATATTGGGATAAATTTTTGACTAATATACAGGGAGTTGGTATGCAAGTCCCTTGCACACATATATGTGCTTGTGGTAATTTATATTTTATCTCTAATTGATTACCATTAGCACTACTTAAAGTCTGAGTAGTTCTTTCAAAGAATTTAGAAGGAATTATTCCTTCGTTTATGCAGTTTAGATCTACACCTTTATCAACCAGAGCTATAAGATCTGATATATACATTTGATCAGCTATTACTAAGGTAATATTTATATACCATTTTTGAGAGGTAACTTGTCGCAATATTTGCAACAGTGCATTATTATCAATATCATTATCACTGTGTTCACTATGTTGAACTAGAGCATTAGAAGTTTTAGTATCATCTAACCTTGAGAGAATGTATTTATTTTTTTGTTTTAACTCTTTGACTTCTTTTTTCAAGTCTTGTATCTCTTTATTAAGAGATTATAAAGATATATCCTTAGAAGTTTGGGCAATATTTTGCCTTTTTTTTTAACTTCAGAAAATCTATAGACATTGTCAATATTTGGACTCTTGTCTTTATTGAATTTTTTTAATAATTCTTCTTTTAGTTCAGGAGATATATCTTCTGATAAAATTTTTGATAATAATTCACTGTTTGATTTAATCATATTAATTGACAGTCCATTCATTTGAATTATGGCTTTCCAATAATCAGCCTCTTCATTATAATTATTAATTGCACATTTACAATTTTCTTCTTCCTTGGATTCTGAGGTTGATGATGAATATGAT
Organism: Asparagus officinalis; assembly: GCF_001876935.1. Taxonomy (NCBI): domain Eukaryota; kingdom Viridiplantae; phylum Streptophyta; class Magnoliopsida; order Asparagales; family Asparagaceae; genus Asparagus; species Asparagus officinalis. The sequence goes on from NC_033796.1 coordinate 63,497,449, forward strand.
TCATCTTCAGTGTCATTGTTAATTAGAATGTATATATATATATACATATATATATATACATATATATATGATATATATAATATATATATATATATATATAATATATATATATATATATATATATTAATAATATATATATATTATATATATATAACATTATGGTGTGTGTGTGTGTGAGTGTGTGGTGGAACTGGAGAGGCACTGGCAGTGGCTGGTGCTGGCCGTGAGCTGGGGGCATTTAGGTGGTGCCGCTGTGATTCATCCAGGGCTGAGGCGAGTTGATTTGAAAAAAAAGCCATTTTACAATGAGCCTCTCGGTCCCCCTCCCCCCAAACACCGCTTCATACCGCCAGGCGTTCGTCGTGAACTGCTATAGCGTCCGCTAAAACGAAGAGTGCGGCATTTTGAGATTCAGGGCAAGATGGCAATGCGCTTCACTCTGCCCTTCGCCGAGGCCAATCTGGGTGTGATCCTTTCCTCCGTGGCCGCGCAGCCAACTCCACGCTGCTATGGTAATCGTCTCGTCTCCTCTCGTCTCTCAACGGACATAGTCTCGCTCTTCAGTCTGCAGTCTCTGGCTCCCTCATCCTCTCTCTCTCGCTATCCCGTTGTCGGCCTGCTCTTTGCACACCTTCAACTCTCTCCAAGTCTTGGACTACTTCCATAAATTCCAAAATATCAATGGACAGGTTGTTATGACATGTTTGGAGGATGAAGTCCTCTATGATCGGATCTCGGCAATTCATCGTCTTATTCCGGAATCGCTTGACGAAGTCGTCGACCGTCACTTCTTCTTCCTGTTTCTCCTTAAAGAGCATCCTGTATGATACCTCGGTGTCATCATCAAAAAAATTACTGAAGAATAAGCTTTGCATATTATCTCAGCTGTTGATGTTTCCAGGCTTGAGACGACGGTACCAATCGAAGGCAGGCCGGCGAAGGGTGCCAACGAATGACCGGACCATCAAAGGCTCATTGCCAGAGATCACTCCTAACTGAGACTTAAAATAAATCAGATGTTGAGTGGGCGAGCCCTTCCCGTCGAATGACGTAAAGTTGATCAGGTTAAACTTCACCGGGTATGGGATCGACTCCCACTCTCTTGGGTAATGATACGGAATACCAGACTTCTTCACCTCTCGAGCAGACATCGGAGCGTTGATTTTTCTCTCGGGGTCTTTCATCTTTTTATCCTCGTCTGTATCATGCTTTGAACGATTTCTGAGAGGAACAACGCGGTCATCCTCGACATTGTCATCTTTGGTGGAACCACCCCAGCGTTATTATCTTCAGTGGGGCCACCCTAGCGTTTTGATCAACGGGAGGGTTATCTGTATCGAGATATTCGTCCATGTTTGAATCGCCACCTGCCCGGTAGGCATTATTGTGACGACTAGATTCGCCAATCTGATTAGACAAAGCCTGAATCTGTTAGTCATGTGTTTCCCTTATCTGCTGCATAACCATTTCCATTTTAAATTTAAAATTCTCTCTCTGCTTGGCTAGAACGTCTTCGAGGATTTTAGCCATTTGTTCGGTGTTGATCATGAACACCTCACGAGATTGTCCTGTGCTGGACATCGTATTGTCGAAAGCGAGTGCAGAGTTGGCATCTGATGCTTCATCATCCGAGGATAATCCTCTATTCATCCTTTGATAGTCCCTACGTCTAGTAGTTTTCACGCGTAGCCGAGTTAGACGATATGATATGAGGGGGTCAGAACTGGAAGGTTGAATCGACTTTCCCTTATTAGCCATGTTAATTGTGACTTCTGGAACTTGGTTATCTTGAATGGCTGGTCGTTTCTCGCGGAAACGCCTTGGCTTGGTTTTTGACACTTTAGAGGAAAGCCTTTGGGATACCGAGACCCTCTGTAGAGTGGCCTTGTGGCAGCTGCATGCTGATAATACTACCCTAATAAGCTTGGTGCACGGACAATGAGAATCCGCTTCCCAAGTATTTTCCTTCCGAGTCTTATTCGTAACCCCAGCCCGATAGCACAACTCATTAGCATGATCACCGGAGCAACCTATCGTGTGCTGGCATAACTTCCTAGGTATAACATTATCATCATCAGACGAACACATTTTCTTTTGAGGATATAACGCTTTGTTAGCGTCTTCAAGAGTCACACGCTTGGAGCTACGCCTTTGTGAGCATGGGACCTCAACGGGCTCTTAGACTTCGACTCGTAGTCCAATGCGGTCGGTTACTAGAACTTTTCCTTTATGAGAAGGCTTTAGATTGTTATGAGGGCGTGTGCGACCCCCAGCTCGTTGAGTTGCTCAGGGTTTATTCACCAGGCCCAAGCATTCTTTGATCGGAACTTTGCCTCGATCCTCATGTAAAGAACCCAGGCGATCTGCCATCCTATTTTTGAATCGGGACAAGTCTACGCTGTCGTAGGGCTCCATCGGAGGTGCAAGATTCATCGGAGTAGGAATAGGGGCTGTCGGAGACTCGAAAATGGTCGTGGGAGGTGAACCAGGGGCAAAGCGGGCCTTGGTGGCTCGGACCTAGCACGCCACTATTTGGTGACTCGGCCTTGGCCGAGCCACTCCTTGGTGGCTCAGTTTTGGCCGAGCCAGCAAGAGGTGGTTCGTGCTTTTCGATAGTTCCGGGCGATGTCTGAGTTGTTTTCGATGCCGTTTTAGACTTTAGCCTCTAGACTTGGCGTAGTTTTGGTGGTTTCTTGACCACCTCTTCCTACCTTAACTTCTGCGCTTCCTGTACAAGAATCCGTGCATACACAAGCAGTGCGCAATGCTTTTGAATGCGCCCCTCGAGGGTTGAATGGATCCTTTTGACCTGGATCCATTCATTCATTGCTGGTTTGGAGGAGGGTCTGTTTGTTTGCTATTGGGATCCTCGATGCCTTTTGAATTTCAGATCCACTTCGTAGCAAATCCCGTCAACAGGTTCCAAAGCCTTGGCAAGTTAGAGCGCGAGGCGTTGGCGCTGCCTTTGGCAAGCTCTCTTTGATAAAGTGGGCGCGCCTCCAGCAGCTATCTCCTTGATTGAGGAGGAGTCCAGATCTACAGATCCGACCTCGTTGTAGGCCGGAGGAGCGTTGCAAGACGAGATTGCAATAGTAACGAGGGCCTTGAGCTTCCTGCGCTTGCAAGAGGCGGAGGATCTGGAGGAAGAGGACGATAAATACTCCTCGAATTTCTGTTGGTTGAACTCGTACTCGACCTCTTTGTCAACCGAGATCCGGATCTGTGGTTGCGGTACAAGAGCTTCGATAGAGAAAATGTTAGCTCCTATTGTGGTCGCCAGTTTGTTTTCGTCAAAAGTTACTTTTTCCATTGTTGTTAACTTGTTACACCGTTTATCGATTACAAGTTCAGACTAAAAAAAGTCGATCTTTTTATAAGATATTCTTACAATGAAAAAGTGAAAATTATAACTTTATCCAACAAAACGCAGTAGTAGTTTATCTCCTGTTGCTTTGCGTGGGATCTTTGCCTATATCGGGGACGCATTAGTCCGTAGACCACCGCGGATCAGATCTGGTTAACAAGGTTAATTATGTTCTTGTTTCACGAAGGAAACAATCACAACAGTGACAATCACGACCAAGCGAGATTGTGGCTCTTTTCGAGATTAAAACCAAGTTTAATCTGGAGGAAAGAGGGAGAAAGAATCTCAAATCTTTCGAAGGGTTTTTTTATGAAAAAGTTCGTCAAGATTTACCAATTCTCCTCTGAAATCCGTGGTCTACTGTTCAAATTGACAGTACCTCACCCTCTGATTTCAGATCCTCTCTAATGAAGACTCTGGGCTTCTATTTATAGGCTTTTGTCGTCACATTTTCTGATAAGATTTGATAATTTGACATTATCTACAGTAAATAACCGCTCAACTACACTTAGGGATAACTTTAAAATAGTTGGAGAGGTCCTGGAATGAAAGAATCCTTAAAAAGTATCAAAATCCATGTTTTGGGGAGTTTTGGGAGGCCAAAACAGTCGTGGTGGCTCGGAGCTGTATGAGTCACCATTTGGTGGCTGCATGGGTGCGAGTCACCATTTGGTGGCTCGCATGCGTGCGAGTCACCATTTGGTGGCTCGCATGGGTGCGAGCCTCCTGGCCTATTGTTGTGTCTTTTTTACCCTTTAGGCTATTTGTATCTCCTTCGGTTCGCTTGTTTTTCCCCTTTATGTGTGTTTCGTTACTTCGTTGACTTGTGCATTTTACCGAATCGTTTCATGCGTTTATCAACGTCGGATAATCTTTCTTGACTCAGATAATAATGTTCATTATCTTCTCTCTGTCTCGAACTGTGTTTGGTAACCTATAGGTAATTTTTAACACCTACACCTGCATCTAATTTAGCTTATTTGCTATTTCAGAACTTGAATCAAGGTTTGAAATATTTGTTTGATTTGTTTATTTCACACAAACTTCTTGCATTTGATTATACAAAGTGTATTATAATGTTGAAAGATGATATGTATTAGTGGTGATACAATGGATTTTGCATGCATGAATGTCTTATAATCTATGATAATTTCTTTTTAAAGCACAAATTTTCAGGTTATCCATGGCAAGAAAGAGTTTTTCTATTGTGAAGAGAGGTCGACGATGTGGCATTTTTGATAATTAGGAGGAATGCAAATCTCTAGTTGATAAATTTCTAAATACCTCCTACAAAGGGTATGCAACGTACAAAGAGGCTTTGATTGATGGGAGAAGCACACCATCGCTCGTGATTCAGCATCCATCTCAAGGCCTGTCCAGACATCTGTTTATGTTCAAGAACAAATATTTCCAGAGGAGCATAACTTAGATGAGGATAAGGAAAAACATAAGCATGTCCGGACACCAGTTCAATTCCAACAACAAATATTTTCAGAGGGGCATAATCTGGATGAGGACAAGGAAAAACTTGGGGAAACTGGTATTTTCCTCATCTATACTTTTGCATTAGGTTCAGTGTTTACAATATTAGTGTTTGTAGTTTGTATCGTTGCAGTATTTGTTGACTTGTCCATTGCAAAAAGCATATGATGTGATTTGTAAGTTGTTATGTGTTGGATGTTTCTCAACTAGGTTTGTAAGTGATTACAATATTATGTGATGTAATTTATTGGCTTTAGTTTCTGAAATGCTGGATGTCTAAGAATTATGATATATCTTCAACCATACATGCTACCTATGAAAAAAATATTAATTGTACCTTAGCAAGTTGACTTTATAGGTAGTTCTATAATGCCCGAGTTCACCATATTTGCTACATATATGTTTCTTCCTTTCTTTCTTTTCTTATGCTTGTTCTAAACCTGACTGGATTCTAGTAGCATTGCGTGGACGGTTTCTTCCTTTCTTTCTTTTCTTATGCTTGTTCTAAACCTGACTGGATTCTAGTAGCATTGCGTGGACGACCTTTAGTCCTTGCAGGTCTATCATCTAAACCTGACTGGATTCTAGTAGCATTGCGTGGACGACCTTTAGTCCTTGCAGGTCTATCAGGATCATAAACTGTAATATGAGGAATGCGCTCCATTGTATGTGAAATGGATGCAGCAATCTGAGGAATATCCACCATTTGAACTTGAGTTTCTCTAACTTCTTCTTCAATTGACTCTATAAAATTTGTTAGCACATCATCTAGTTTTTGCATCTTCTCTTCTGAATCAAATACAAGTTCGAGCGCATTATTGAATTTTGCTCTTAAAGCCCAAGATTTTAATAAATTAATCTCCTATTCACAGCTTGTGATGTTTCTTCTAAATACAATGTTGCTAACCCTATGTTACGAAGTCGAGCATGTATAGTCCAACGGTGTAGGATGTAATGGTCGGGTAATAAATCCATTTGTCTAGCCATCATTAGCGACATTATATGCCTACATACAACACCATTGGTTTCAAACAAAGCACAAGTGCAAATAAACTACAAATGACTGGACTGATCATAAGTAACCACCTCCCATTTTCCTCTATCTGTAAACTTACAGACCTTATATTCAACAACGTCCCCATCTTTTCTCAATTCTTCACAAAAAAGTGTACCAAATCCTTTGAATTCAGTTTGGAACACAGTAAATATATTGCATGTATACATTTCTCTAACTTGTACCTTAATTGGATGTCCAAGGAGCATTACAGACTTTGTGTTAAGACTCTTAAAATCTTCATGGGCTTCACTTAAGCGACGATGAGTTACTGTTTTTTCATATTGTGTCGCAAACTCTTGTAATTGAGTATGTGAGTTAACAAACTCATCAAAAAAGAATTAATACTTTCACTCCTTTGGCTCGATCTCATTCCAGCAAAAAAAGTGTCCTTTAAATAACATGACACCCAATGTTCTCGACATTTGTAAACTGTTTGCAACCATCCATTCCCTTTTTTATTTACCTCTAACTTCTCCTTCATCTCAAGCCAATATCCTCCATACTGTTCAATTAGAGAATTATTATATCACAAGCCCTAATACCTTTGAAACTGTTCACCATAATGAGACCCCAAAATAGGCAAATGATTAATAATGTGCTTTTGCATGTGCCAATAGCAATAACGATGTCTTGTTATTGAAAACACTGAGTGAATAGCATTATACATTGTTCTATCCTGATTTGCTATAATGGCACCTAGTTCAACCACATGCATGCATTTCATCCATTCTTGAAATAACCACACAAAGGTATCTTCCTGGTCATCGGCTAATAATGCACAACCAAGTAAAGTGAACTTCCTATGGTGATTCACACTAGTAAATGGAGCAAATGAAAGACTGAACTTATTAGTTCTGTATGTCACATCAAACACAACAACATCATTGAATTGCAAATAAGATGCTCTTGATCTTCCATCAACCCAGAAAACACTCCTCATTTGCCCACTACTGTCTACTTCTATTGCAAAATAAAATCCTGGATCATTCATTGTCTTACTCTGAAAATGTCAAATGATAGGCATGCATTCATGGCCAATATTATTGTATCTTTGGATTCTGATATGATCAATACACTGTTGTGGTATCACTAATTCACCTTCTCTTCCATTGGCTGCATTAATGACACGAGAAATAGTAGAAGGAGGCATACCTTCTTCTCGCAGACTCTCAATAAGTTTTTTACATCTATGAGTTTTATGGGATTGTTTATGCGATCTGTATTTTTGCTTTGTCTGGACTACTCATCACATAATTTGTATGCTCTTCAACAAACCCCGTGACCTCCCACGATTTGTCCTCCAATAATTTAACTCGTAGCATTGCCTTACACCCTACTCGGGTCTCTCGCCAAAAAGGGATCTCTATCTTGTCTCTATTAGATCTATATCCCTCATTATCACAAACAAACTTTCTGTCTATCACATCTCTAGTCTTGCAAGAGTAATTTACCGTGCTCTTCCTTATTCCAAAATCCATCAATAATGCATAAGAATTATAATAGTTATAAGCTTATTTATAAGTATTAAACTTCATTCCTAGTAGTGATTTAGGAGCATTTTTAGTATTGGCTGCAATTTTACTTCCAATAGCACTTGATTCTCCCATTCTGAGCTCTACACTAGTTGAATTTATTTCCTCCATTCTGTAAGGTTAATGTACAATGAATTATAACAATGTTGAATACTGGCTAAATATACAATTCAAAATTTTTTGCATCATTACCTTCTAACATTGCTGGTCATTGTGAAAGGCATAACAGTGCTTATGGTATTGCTGCCGACATGGACATTATCGTTATTGTGATCCATGCTTGTTCTGTAGGACATCAAAAAAATATTCTGCAACAAGCACAATGAAGAAAATAATTTGCTGTCTAAAAGAACATCACTTTACTAGCAGGTCATATGGAAATACATGGACGATATTAATGGCACCACGAACTTTGCTTTTATAATGGACAACACCAACCATCACATAAAAGTTCCTCAGAAAAAAATTCATTTGAGTACCAGTTTCACAATGTTGCTACAAAAATACCTTATTTGGGCATCAACATTCGATGCATTTTACAGAATAAGAGATCGAGAGAGAGAGAGAGAGAGAGAGAGAGAGAGAGAAATATCACAGCTGATAATCGTGGACAAAGAGAGGGATCGAGAGAGCA
>NC_033796.1:63505910-63512670 GCF_001876935.1 Asparagus officinalis
TCACAGGCTGCCACCTGTAATGTGGCTCACAGCCATAAGCACTAGCTAGTGCTTCTCCAGTTTCCTATATATATTTATATGTGTGTGTGTGTGTGTGTGTGTGTGTATACATATATGCATACATACATACATACATACATACATACATACATACAAACATACTAGGTGGAATGCATGTGCACTGCACGTGGTCAAATATTTTAATTATTTACTTTAAATTTATTTGTTTACTATAACATGGTTATAAAGAAGTTTATAATTATCATAATATATTAATTAGTTTTATATTTCCATGTGTAAAATCTTGTTAGATTTAACATTTTATCTTCTAGAGAAATAGTGATGTTTAAAGCCTTAAAATATTATTGATTTAAAATTAATTAGTAATTTGAATGTATGATTTCAAAATTAATTATGTAAGGGACCAATATGGAAAAACTATTATTATTAATGAAGAAAATAAATTCTTAAATTCATCAAAGAAAAATGGTAGGTTTATCTAATCATTAAGGATTTTCTTTAGTTATAAAAAAATCACTTCCATGTATTGTTTATCCGGCAACAGAGTATTATATATATTCAATAACTTTTTTCTAGAATTTTCTAAGTTAGAATGTGCAAATTCAATCAAGAACAAAAATATAAACTATGTGATCAATTCCAAAATATGATATTGTACTCTTTTTACATCTCAACAACTATTAATTTATCTGTCAAAACGATTACCCTCTAGTTTCTAAAAATTATAAAATATACATTGAGAATGATTTATACATATTATGCACTCATATTGATTGTATTTTAACAAAATAATTTATATCTATCCAATGTCAAATAATGTCCAAAAAATATGTTAAGGAATTAGAAGAATACAGTTTCTGTAACAATACTCATATATGAGCTATGAGCTTCATAAACTTATAAGAGGGTGAGTAATATAAAATGACAACTTAATTTAATTTATCCAATAATTTATTATAAATCATAAAAGACAATGAGAATCATAAGGATCACATACCTATCCCAAATAAAGATTAAGTTTCACTTAGAGATTTTTATAGCAAAAGATTTTCAGAGTTGATGTATAAGAGAAATTTAGGGACAAATAACCCCAATCAATTCATTGAGTGGTGATCTTGTTATAGACTCCACCCTTCTAAAATTGATGTCACATGTGGTTTAAGTTGTGCTTTTGGTTAAATGTTAATTTTGAAAACTCCCCCTCAACTATGGGGTGCATGTCAACATCCCCCACCCATCCAACCCAAAAGAACTATTTGAAACTGAGTAAATCTCCGTCAAGTTTTGGGTGTTTTGTAGGTAATCTATCTCAACGTAAAAAATTTGATTTAACCCCTATGAACTTTTTCACTTAAACCTAACCTCTTAAAACTAATATCATTGAGTATAATCTATTATGTAACAAGTACTTAACTTGGAAAGATCAAAATATCCCTCAACCATAAAAGAATTACCTTAATTTTTGCTAGATAAAAGAAAAGGAGGTGATATAGAGGGAAAAAGAATTGTAAATTGGTTGTTGTCCTTTTATTACCGGTTGAGAGTTTCTTTTTAACTAAAATGGCTTTCTTAAGGAGGGTATTTAGTCCAAAGCACATATTGAAGTAACTATGTTAAGAGGGTCTATTGATAGAAGTGTAAAAGATTATAGGAGTTTTTACGAGACACGCTATAGTTGAGGGGTGTTTTCTAAAATAACACTAAAATTGAGAGTGGTTATTTATAACACCCCCATAATAAGGGGTTTTATTAAATTAAATCAGTTGAGTGAGTTTTTCGACACAATCCCCATAGTTGAGACGGTTTTTAAAAAAAATCAACTCTTCTTTTAAATGTGGCCTATTTATAATTTGTCCCTTAAAATTTTACTAATTTAATGACAGTCCCGAAAATTATGAGCAATTTTAAAATTTTGAGGGAATAACATTGAATTATTGGATACTTAAAATCAAGGAACTAATAACTAAATAATTTTCACATATTTGCTCGTATAGGCATTGTATTAAACATCAGTTAATATATTGCTATATCGGCCGATATATCGAGTTAAAGACTTTATCTTGATAAAATTTTATATTGTTTTCTTTTATTTGGTGATTTTTTTTGATATATCAACCTTTATAAAAAATATGACTGATATGTCCCTTAGAAGATATCAGAATAATCGTGTCATTTTTAATTTGATTGTGGGCTCAGGTTTGAATCATGTTAGGGAAACTAAATCAAAACCCCCAAACCCACAAAAGCCGCAATTCTTCTCCAAAATATCTACATTCTCGGCTCTCCAAAATCTTAGGCATATTTCTCGATGCAAATTGTTATGTTTAAAATTCATTAATATATTATTTATGAATATTATCTCATACGACGCCCAATATTGTATACATATTCCCGATTTTTGCAATCTGATATCAAGGATTTTATTTGTTTAATATTTATCTCATGTCCACCACCTTGTATAGTCCTTCGAAAACTTATTCTAAAATTTTCTAAGTGAAGTATATAATTTCAGGAAATAATTCAAAATCTTGAGACTTATTCAAAATATGGTGCTTTTTTTAAGCATTGCATTTTGAACCTCCCTCCCTCTAAGGTTTAATACATTTGATTTGATTATTGTTTGCTTAAAATTAAAAATCATATGTATTACTCTATACTTAAAAGGGTGTTATTTATAATACATTAAATTATTGTAGCATGAATACTAGATTTACTCTGCATACTTAAAGGGCCTAAAGATTTACTGTTCACGGTATAGTAATTTACTGTAGCATGAACAATTAATATTTGGATCCTCCTTAAAGAGTAGAGGAATAGATAAGCTAAGCATGTGGTCTCATATAGTATGATGAATATTATTTATCAATGAGATTATGTACTATTGTTTGTAGATAACAAATGTTTTAATTTTTTATAGGCGTAACTAAACTTAAATAACATATAGTTTACCAAAATTATACTATACTAGTCGTGAACACGTGCAAAGCACGACATATTATTATTTTTCCTCTGCTACAGTAATCCCGATTTTAATGCTACAATAAATTTTAAGAATTTTTGAATTGCTACAGTTCGCATCTGCAATAGTTTTTATAAAATACTACAGTATTCCTGTGCGTTACAGTATTTTTTCAAAAATTGCTACAATATCCATTATCCTGTTGCTACAGCAATAATGCTACAAAAAATATTATTGTAGTATGAATAGTGAATCTTGGGTTCTCCTATTTGTATAGAGGAGTAGATATACCACCACTTGTATCTTACTACACTTAAGTATCTTAATATTTTCTAAAATTTTATGTTTTTACATTCTGTACTGTTACCTAAACATAGGAATGCCTTTGTAATTTTCCTATATGAGTGTCATGGTATAATTTTAGGACAATTCTATGTTTTCTACTCTTTCCATATATACTTTATTAATTTGCAATTATCTATTAATTTATTATTATAATTACTAATAAATAATATGATGTAGAGTTTTATAATAATGTTGGAAGTTTTAGGGACCAAATTATATAATCTTCAAGTGACATATATTATAATTAATTAACAATGTTAATTAATTTTGTTTAGTTAGTAATAGAATGTAATATCAAAAAAAGGGTAATATAGTCATTGGAAAGTTTTTCACAACTCCCTTTTTTCAAGGGATATATATATATATGGAGAACATTGGTACCAAGTTTCTCCATTGAACTTGGTAGTGACGTGGTCAGATCTGGCCCCTACATCACGCATTGAAGATAGAGTCTCAATCACTATTTACTTAATCATTTAAAGAAGAGGCTCCGGAGTGAGTGATGTAGGTGGGCATAGATTTAACCACATCAATACCAATTCAATGCGAAGACTTGGGTACCAAGTTATGCATAATAGTAATAGTTATATTATATTGTATGAAGTATAGTTAGGGACGGAAGTTGAATAATAACCTCGATCATTCTGAGGACAACATAGAGCAAATTGCGTGCGTCGAAATCCCTCTGTGATTAAGCTTGTTGTTAGAGAAACGATACCCAGATTCTCATAAGCTTGATTCGTTGATAAATATTTGAAATTCGATCTTTGTCGTTCTCGAATTCCTCAAAAATGTTACCACCGGCCGTACACCTTTTCGAAGATTGATGTCTCTATGGTATAACCTTATACCGTACTATAAATCTCGAAATCGTGTTGTCTCGATGCACAATAAGACGATATACTGATATATATTATAAATAACATATTAATGAGTTGAGTTATTGTTTAATATGTAAAATATAATATGTTAGTGGGTGGATCGTGTTGTAAAAGCTAACTATACAAATCAGCGTTATGCCTGCTAGATAGAATTCACTAGTGATCAGTACTAATGATCATTATCTAATATATATAGAAATAACTCAGCTGTCCATACAATATAAACGTCTCATCATTAACCACCAATATCTATTCTACAGACTTCTAATTACAACTGATTATTTTATACGATCACACCAAAACGAAGGCACACACGTACTCGCAGACACTCAAACACGCATAAATCAGCGCACCACACACACCACCAACCACTATCACATGAGTACACTACTCACATCAAGCAGTAACGGGGTCTATTATATGCTCACCAGTATCCTAATGATAATTATGAGAATCATTAAATGATCTCACTCCTTGATATTGATGCTTCACTGGAGCATAGTAATTCAATGTGTGTAGTGTTGATGATCAGTTATATTTCAAATGCATATTAGATATACAGTTATACCGTATACACGCAATTATTTGTAAGTCATCTATATTAGCCTCGTATACAATAATGTAAGACAGTTATCTCATCAGACATATAGAAAGGACATCCGTCCTCAAGTCAAACCATGGCATTGAGTTATGATGCCAATGGGAGTATAGAGCATTGATGAACCTACAATATCTTTTACAACTCGATAGCCATCTCTACAGTATTTATAACGGAACATTAGGATGAGGAAATTAGATAGTGAGTGTCGATACCCACATATCGGAAACACAGCATCCGACAAGGCAATTATAGCAATCAGCTCGAAGATATCTTACTATTCACGCGACATAATCCGGTAGGATACCTCGTGGATTATAACGGTATAGTGTTATGTTTTTCACTAAGTAGTGTATGTGTGTTCTTCTTGATAGATAATAGTAGCGACGATAATCTACTCTTCAAACAGCGCCTGACAACATTTATCAAGCTTCTGTAGCGTCCACGTATGTGCCGTTAGATTGTGGATAGTGATGAATGGAATAAGCCTGTACCTCAATACTTCACGAGAAGCCTTATCGTTACATTCAGGCAATATGACGTAGAAGTCCAAAGCTGATAGTATAATTCATATAGCTGTGACGTATGTGTGTAACTCTGATGCAAAACATCAATCGAATATGGGTAGGTTGTTCTATGTGCTCGGTATCGTGCGTGGAGCGCTGTGCTTAACAATTCTTTAACTGACTTTTCGTACTTACCTTTCTTGTACGCCGTGTATGTGCTAGGCTGTTCAAATATCTCAACATGATCCTACCCCGCGTTGATATCTGCAGGTTGCAGGAATGCGCTACTCATTTTAGACTTCAAGTGACGTAGTTCACCCCTAATCTGAATGGCTACACACGTTGATGATCTTCGCGGGCTCTAGTATTGAGTTTCCAATGTCACTGTTCATCCATTTAGTAAGTCAGGAACCCACGCAATTCACCTTTTTAGGGTGATACGAGCACCATCCCCTTCTCTTTTCTGAAACGGGCGTAGTTCACACTATCGACTCGTTGAGGAATCGGTTCACGTATGTTTACTTCAGCCCGCGAAATCCTAAATGAAATGAGTACCATATTGCATATAACCTTCTTTAGCAAGCTGATATGGTCTAACCGATCTAACCAAACTTTAACTTCTTATCAGGATGTAACAAGCTTCTAGTGGATTATATCACCATCTTATGGTCACATCATAAGAAATTAGGATCATCAGTCCTTATACTTCTGCTTCGCTTTACCCTGGTGACTTTTGATCATCTTGATTAAAGATGTAAGAATAGAGACACATGTCACTTTGAATATCATTTCTACTGATAAACGAATGTTCGATGTATATCTTCTTTGTGTATTTACGGGATCAGATGCTCAACAATAAAGGCTTTCTTTTGTCGTTTGACTGGAATATATTACCTTTACACCTCCCTTTTACTGGGATTCTTGAGTTCTCACACTTATACTCTTGACATGTTCCACTTGCTCCTCAACAAACTCTTCTAGAAACTGATCAACAGCTGACCATATGTGATATATTGAATAAGAATGTTGATATAGTAAATTATGCGCACATCAACGAGAGTAGCTTCGAATACTTAATCATATGTATAAGGAGAGGTTCAAATAAATAAACACTTACTGAATCTCTGATGCAAACTAGCCTAACAATAGCACAAGACACCTTTATTTATCTTCGTTCACTTGATCTAGAACTTCATACATATAGGTTCTGCATTAAGCTGCATAAAGGTCAGTTAAATTGGTAAAACGAGGTAAAAAAAGAAGGATCGACCCACAATACAAGAGAGAAACACTCAGAATAAGAATTAGAGTGCTTCTCTGTGAGTTCTACAGACATCACAATTTATCCACACATGCGTCTATCAACTCTCACGGACTCAGTCCATCCTATATACCCAGCATATGGCTATTGATCATCGAAGAGCAGATCTTCTCAATCGAAAAAATCGTC
>NC_033796.1:63512685-63516761 GCF_001876935.1 Asparagus officinalis
TATATATATATATATATATATATATAGGGAGAGGTTCAAATAAAAACCTCACTATCCTAAAAACTAAAAACCAATCCTCTCCATTGGATCTAGATTCATCCAATGGCTGAGATTAAAGCTGCATAAGGGTAATCTGGTAAAATAAACAGCCCACTAAAGAGAGGTAATTAATGCTTCTCTGTTGAGTTCTCCATTTCCCCATGCAATCTCACGGCTCAGTCCACCCAACAATCACGAAGAGCAGCTCTCTCTCAATCGAAAAATCGTCCAGCAGCTCTCGTTCATCAATCATCTTTATTCAGCTCTCGTTCAACGTTGAAATCGTCCAGCAGCTCTCGTTCAACGTTCTTCAGCTCTCTCGTTCATCGTCCAACAGCTCTCGTTCATCGTCTAGCAGCTCTCGTTCAGCATTCTTCAGCTCTCTCGTTCATCGTCCAGCAGCTTGCCATTGTTAAACATTTTATGGAGATATAAATGGAGAGCTTGAATTCAGGTGTGTAGTGTCTAGTTGTTGTGATTGGAGTGAATCTAGATTCAGTATTTAAATAATTAGTCATATGACTTATTATATAGGAGCTTACATTCTTAAACATTTTATGGAGATTTAAATGGAGAGTTTGAATTCAGTTCAACACGTTATAGTTGTTAATCTAGATTAACTGCATTGAATCGAGATTCATTGTTAGAGATTGCAGTGTTTTTCATAATTTATTCACTTGTTCACTGCAGTGAATCTGGATTTTTTCCATAAAGGACAAAAATAGACATGGAAAAATATTTGAGGTAAAACTTAATAATGGATATTGAAACAATAGAAATTGAATCTGTTTTCAATGCAATGAATCGTGATTCAGTGATGTGAATCTCGATTCACAACACTGAATCGCGATTCATTGACCATTTAATGGGCTTGTCATTTTCTTTTTTTATTCCGTGCTAATATACATTGCTTTTTGAATTTTAGGTGAAACACTCTTATTTGAACAATGACGTGCAATGTACGTGTAGGCTGTTTGAGAAAATATGTATAGTATGTAGACCATGGTTTTTTTGTACTGAACCAAGCTGATGTAACAAAAATACCAAGACATCTTGTTGTGAACCGATGGACAAAAGGTGCTGAGATGAGGCATTCATTACAGTTCAAGGAAATATCAGAACAGTGCAATGCAATTAAAGTTACAAATCGTAAGTTGAATGACATATGGTATGATTTCTAATCCTGTGTGAGTTTGGCAGGTCTAGATGGTGAGAGACTTGACTACCTGGAAGGGAAGTTGAAGGAGTTGAAGCACAGTTTGCGTGAATCTAGTTGGAAATCTGACACACAGAACAAAAATGATGTAATGGAGTTTTTTATTGGCTCAAAAATACCAGCGAAAGTGATCGTTAAACCTCCCATTGAAGGTAGAAACAAGGGGTGTGGACGGAGAATTGTTGGTGATTATGAGAAATCACTTACTCAACGAAAAAAGAAGGTGCCAAGGTTGTGTAATATGTGCAAAAAAATAGATTTCCATGACGCACGGACATGCCCATTAAAGAAAACAATACAGCAGAATGATGTTTAATTTAGTTGTTATATTTCGTTTCAGAATCATTTTTATGAATACATTTCTTATGCAAATTGCTGAATTGTGTAATTCTTAACTACATATATTTACTGGATTATTAATTACATGGTTACGTTGTGTCATGTTAGTATATTGAATTGAGATCTACTCATATAGCATGTGAATTCCATTATTATTAGTTGTATTATTTAAGCAGGTATGATAAAGTCGTTGTATGCAGTCATCAGTTTGAATTTAATTCGCGTTAAGCGATTCTGGACTAACTATATTGAATCTAGATTGATCGCAGTGAATCTAGATTATCTGATATTGAATTTCGATATCACTATAGGGATTCATTATAATCAATCAAACAATCAAATTACTTGATTGTTTCGGTTTAAATTATTATGGACTAACTATAATGAACAGATTTTCATTTTAGTGAATCTGGATTCACTGATCTGCATATGGATTCACTATAGTGTAGTGACTAAGATAATATTGACTTACTGAATTTTTTAGTGTAGTGAATCGAGATTCACTTTATTGAATCTGGATTCACTATAGTGAACCCAGTTTCAAAATAATAATTTAGTAATAACTTAGGATAATATTGAAACAGTGATCCAAGATTCAATACATACAATCCACAATAAGAACGATCAATTTATTTGTATGTTACATAAAAGCTTGAATTATAACTCACATTATATGCTGTAATCGAAATTCTTCCATTTGCATTCACTACCTTCACAGTATTTTCATATAATCTGAAATAAAACTATGACAAAGCTATTCTCATAAAGTATATTTACATAGAAAAGCAGTTCAACACAAACTAGAGTATTCCATAACATTAAGTGACAATGTACTCAATAACTGTAAACTTCAACGTTTAAAATTATGGTGATTCTAGAATATCATTTTCCTTGAGATCTTGTGGTCTTCCTCGTCTCTTTTTTGGTATTGGCAGTTTCATCATGGTGCTGTTGAGCTTTGCTGATGACTTCTTTGGCCAATTCATTTGTTGGTTCAGTAAGAATTTGGCAACAGTATATAGACATCAGTCTATATAGCTGATTTTTTAATCGCTCCTGTCGATATGAATAAAAGTTCAGTTCAAGATTCAGTAGCTATATTCTAAATTTTATTAATTCAAAAAGACTAAATGTAAATTATCAACACATTATTAGTTTAAACACTTACACCCTCTCTATGAAAACCAGAGTTCCAATTTGCTGTACCACCGCCCATGTAGGTCTCCATATGTCTCATGACAAAAATAGCACAATCAAATTTGTTTTTGGCCGTTCTCCACTCCATCTCAAGTCTGTCAGGCGTTAATGTATTTATTTCGCTCGCCTTGTGATGTTTTTTTTGTGCCAAATATCTCACAAAATTTTGGTACTGTTTAATCAAAAGTAATCAGTGTCACATAACAAATCCAAATTATTAAACAGTAATGTTTAATGTAATATACAATTTGTTTTGGTTGTTTATATGCAAACAGTATTAATGACATTGAATCACGATTCAATGGATCTAGCTCTCTAGAATTTAATAGAGTTAGTTCACCTGGATTTACTCTAATGAATCTGGATTCATATTAGTGAATCCGGATTCATTAGAATTAACTATAGGTAGTGCATAGTGATTATGTGATGTGAACACAGATTCACTAGCTATATTGAATCGAGATTCATAGTAAGATGTGAATCCAGATTCACTAACTCTCGTGATCAAAATTTCAGATCACTAGTTATAGCTAGTGGATCGTTATTACGTGATGTGAACACAGATTCACTAGCTCTAGTGAATTGAGCTTTATAGTAAATGTGAATCCAGATTCACTAATTATAGTGATCGAGATTCACTAGAGTTAGCTAATCTGGAAATCTCTGACTCTATTGAATTCCAGATTCACTATATTTAATCCATATTCACTATAGTGAATCAATATTCATTATAGTGAATCGAGATTCACTAAAGTGAATCCAGATTCATCACTATAGTGAATATGGATTCACTCATTACTGTTTTTTGCCAGTAAATGTTTAAAGAACATACGTAAGGTGGAAAAAACATACCAAACCCTCAGGACGACCTTGGTATTTTTCCTTGTAGTCTTGGCAGTTTTTGCTATTGTCAATCAGCTCCATACTTGGATTCTTTAGCCCATAGCATACAATGTAGAAATGCTCAAACGCATTTATGGGGAAGAAGACCTATTTGTCATGAAATTTAATAAGAGATTTTACAGATATAGTTAAAATTGGGCTAAAGAACAAAAACATTGTATTCTAATCTTTACCATATCAATCTCATTAAACTTCATATGTGGATACAGAGAAAGTTGCTCATCCATCTGGGTAGCAAACCGATTGTATCTCAATTTATCATTGACCTCATCTGTGTGATGAATGTTGCAAAACTGTACAACATAAAACTGGTTAAATAATATGTTACTCAAGTGTTATTTTAAATAAAATAAAGGAAGATACGTACGGTTGTCTCAACATT
>NC_033796.1:63517852-63526436 GCF_001876935.1 Asparagus officinalis
CTCTCCCTATATATATATATATATATATATATATATATATATATAGAGAGAGAGAGAGAGAGAGAGAGAGAGAGAGAGAAATGAGTACGTTTGGTACCAAACACAAATTTTGTTCTTGGTAGTAAGGTGTTCTATTTCCATCCACTCATTCCAATTCTCAACCACTCCCCAACCCATGTGATATATATATATATATATATATATATATATAGAGAGAGAGAGAGAGAGAGAGAGAGAGAGAGAGAAATGAGTACGTTTGGTACCAAACACAAATTTTGTTCTTGGTAGTAAGGTGTTCTATTTCCATCAACTCATTCCAATTCTCAACCACTCCCCAACCCATGTGAATGTGAGCCTCGATTTTTGTGTATTTCAATATACACCAAGAAAAATATTTGGTGTTCCCTAAAAAAGTTTGGTGTTCCCTATGCATATTAACCTTTGTTGTTCTCAATGTTTTCAATCTTTGGTATTTCCAATGTTTCTACCTTTGGTGTTCCCAACACGGTTTAACCATTGGTATTTTCTATATAGTATAACCTTTGGTATTCCATCATGGTTCATTTATAAATAGAGACTTGATCTCCTGAGTTGAAAAATACTAAAATCACTTAAAATACTTTTTGTGCTCTATCTTCCTTCCTATCAGAGAGAGATATTTGTTGTTCTTTGTAGAACATGTTATTGGAGTGCACCTTAACTTGTTGTCTGCCATTGAATCATGTGAGGAAAGACGCCACTGTAGCATTTTGCACGAAGAAGGGGCGAAATCTTTTCTTAAGGATAGTGATTACACGCCTCGGCAGTTCGTACACTTTGTCCCTTGTTCCGGCCATAAGCAATTATATTCAACAATCTTAAGAAAAGATTTGTCCAATGGCTGGATCAGAAGATGGTGTCACCAACCTCAATGCTTATTCAACAATCTTAAGAAAAGATTTGTCCAATGGCTGGATCAGAAGATGGTGTCACCAACCTCAATGCTGCAACCACAAACTTCAACGGAGTCTCGTCCAATGGCTGGATCAGAAGATGGTGTCACCAACCTCAATGCTGCAACCACAAACTTCAACGGAGTCTCGACCATCGTTCCGCTGGAGAATTTTTTTTATCTGGGCGACTTCTCCCAAATACGTCAAAGATCAAAAGTTCCAGGGAGATTATTTCAAGCGTGGATGGAAAGGGTTTTTGATACCTTTGATGTTCTCAACTATGCTGAATATCTCACCGAAAAGGGACCTCTACCAGGTTCGGTAGATTATGAAGCAAAGCTAGTGGCTTGGCAGAAAGGTAACAAGGTATGTCACCATACCATCCTATCTACCTTATCAAATGAGTTCTTCGATACTTACTTCTCCTATAAGAATGCATATGAAATATGGGGGAAAATGACAAACAAGTATATTATCGAAGATGCTGGTACACAGAAATATGCTATAGGAAGTTTTCTAAAATTTCAGATGAATGAAGAGAAAGAAGTCTCTACTCAAATTCATGATTTTCATATACTTATAAGTGATTTAAAAACTGAGGGAATTACCTTACATGATTCCTTTATTGCTGGATGTTTGGTTGAAAAACTCCCTGAGTCCTGGGATTATTACAAAAATCGTGTGAAACACAAACGAAAACAAATGTCTCTTGAAGATGTGATTGTTCACATCCTTATAGAGGAAAAGAACAAGGCTCGGGATGTTAATTTAGCTAAGGAATTTGATTCCAAAGCTAATATTGTTGAAGATAAACCCAGCAATAAGTTCAATAAGAACAAAAAGAAACCATTTAACAAAAATCAAAAGGACTTGAAGGTTAATGGAGGTACCTTTAAGAAGAAAAGTAAAGGTAATTGCTATGTGTGTGGCTAACCGGAACACCATGCTTTTCAGTGCAAGTACAGAAAAGATAATAACAGAGACAAAGATAACAACAAAAATCCTCCAAAAGTAAATTTTGCTCAAGGAGATGTTTTTGTGGCTGTTATCTCTGAAGTCAATCTGGCTGCTGGGGAGAAGAACTGGGTGGTAGACTCTGGAGGTACCAAACATTTGTGGTGATGAATTAGCCTTCTCAGCATACACTAAAAGTCAAGGATGGAGAAGGACAAGTCTACATGGGAGACTTCCATCTTGTTCCTGTCAAAGGGAAAGGAAAGATCTATCTCAAGTTGACTTTGGGTAAAACCCTTGCTTTGACTAATGTCATGTATATTCCTAAAATTCGCTCAAACTTGATATCTGTTTCTTTGTTGGGAAAAGCTGGTATTAAGGTGGCTTTTGAGGCTGATAAGTTTGTGTTAAGCAAGAGTGGTACTTTCATTGGTAAGGGTTATTGTAATCAGGGACTATTTGTTCTGAATGTTCTTGATGTTATAAATGAAAAACCTTCTTCTGCTTACTTGCTTGATTCTTTAGAAATGTGGCATAGTAGATTAGGACATGTTAAGTTCAATACTTAAAACGGATGAAAGCATGTGGATTATTGTCTGAATTTGCTAATATCAATTTTGATAAATGTGAAGTGTGTGCTAAAAAATCCATACAAAAACCTTGCAAACATGTTTCTAGAGATAAAACTGAGTTGCTTACCCTTATTCATACTGATCTTGGTGAATTTAGGTGTTTCTAGAGATAAAACTGAGTTGCTTACCCTTATTCATACTGATCTTGGTGAATTTAGGAGTACTATGTCTAGAGGAGGAAAGTTTTACTATATTACATTTATAGATGACTTCTCTAGGTATACAAAAGTTTATCTTCTAAAAATCAAGAATGAGACAGGAGACATGTTTTTGAAATATAAAGCAGAAGTTGAAAACCAACTTGACCGTAAGATAAAGAGACTTAGGTCAGATAGGGGAGGACAATATGAATCAAATCTGTTTTAGGATTTTTGTGATAATATACATGAGACCACTCCTCCATATTCTATGGAATTTAATGGAGTCGCTGAAGGGAAAAATAGAACCCTTAAGAAAATGATGAATGTCATGCTTGTGAGTTCAGATGCTCCGTTGAACTTGTAGGGGGAAGCTATTCTGTCTACATGTCACATTCAGAATAGGATACCTCATAAGAAAACTGAAAAGACACATATGAATTATGGAAAGGTTATACACCTAACCTAAAATATTTCAAAGTGTGGAGGTGTCTTGCCAAAGTCCATTTGAATGAGCCTAAAAAGAAAAAATTAGGACCTAGAACTGTAGATTGCATGTTCTTGGGTTATGCTCAAAATAGTGATGCGAGTAGATTTCTTGTTATCAAAAGAAACAATAATCTAGTAGCTGAAAATACTATTATTAAAAGTAAAAATGTTGATTTCTTTGAAGATATTTTTCCTATGAAAAGTAGCTTTGAAAAATCTAAGATTCATAAGGACTCACAAGAAGTGGTTTGTGAAGACTCACAATAAAATCCCGAAAAATTCTGAAATAGAAAATTGGAAGAGTAAAAGAGAGAGAAGTTCACCAATTTTGGTGATGAATTTTACATATTTCTTTTGGATAATGATCCAGTTACCTATAATGAAGCAATATGCTCTAGAGACGCACCATTTTGGAAGGAAGCGATCAATTCGGAATTGAATTCTATCATGTCCAATCATACTTAGAAGGTGGTTGATTTGCTACCTGGTGCTAAACCTATAGGTTGTAAGTGGATCTTCAAAAGAAAGCTTAAAGCTGATGGTTCGGTTGAAAAGTATAATGCTAGGTTGTTAGCTAAAGGGTTCACTCAGAAAAAAGACATAGATTATTTTGATACTTTTGCTCCTGTAACTAGAATTTCTTCTATTAGAGTTCTAATATCTTTGGCAGCAATTCATAATTTATTTGTTAATTAAATGGACGTCAAGATAGCTTTTTTGAATGGCGATCTAGATGAAGAAATATATATGAATCAACCTGAGGGTACTATCGTACCAGGAAATAAGCAAAAGGTATGCAAGTTAATTAAGTCTTTGTATGGGTTGAAACAAGCACCTAAACAATGACATGAAAATTTTGATAATACATTGTTATCCAATGGTTATCATATAAATGATGCAAATAAGTGTGTTTACTTTAAAAGATTTGAGAATCATTAGTATGTCATTATCTGCCTTTATGTGGATGATATGCTCATCTTGAGCCCTAGTCTTGAATTAATAAGTGAAACATTATCTGCCTTTATGTGGATGATATGCTCATCTTGAGCCCTAGTCTTGAATTAATAAGTGAAACAAAGAAGTTTTTATCCTCCCAGCTCATCTTGAGCCCTAGTCTTGAATTAATAAGTGAAACAAAGAAGTTTTTATCCTCCCAGTTTGATATAAAGGATCTGGGAGAAGCTGATGTAATTCTTGGGATTAAAATCCTTAGAAATATAGATGGTTTCACTTTGACTCAAGAACATTATGTCGAAAAAGTTTTGAAAATGTTTGAATATTATGATAGTAAGCCTGTGTCGACACCTTATGAGGAAAATGTTCAACTTAAGAAAAATAATTCACATAGTGTTTCTCAACCCAAATATGCCCAAATTATTGGAATCCTTATGTACTTGATGAATTGTACAAGACCTACCATAGCTTATGCAGTGGGCAGATTAAGTAGATACACCCAGTGTCCTGGTCAGGAACATTGGAGGACCCTAGAAAGATTGATCAAGTACTTAAAAGGCACCATTAATTATGGACTAAAATTTGGAAGGTCTCCACTAGTATTAGAAGGGTATTGTGATGCAAACTGGATCTCAGATTCATAAGAGATCAAGTCCACTAGTGGTTATGTGTTTACCCTTGGTGAGGGTGCGTTGTCTTGAAAATCATCCAAGCAAAACTTGATAACTTGGTCTACCATGGAGTCCGAGTTAGTTGCCTTCGATAAGGCATGTGTTGAGGCTGAATGATTGAGAAACCTTTTAGCAGATCTTCCTATTAATTCTACTCCGCATCTTTCTGTGTCTATGCATCGTGACTATCAGGCCGCAATTGTAAAAGCCATGAGTAATATATATAATAGGAAAAGTAGACACATACGTCCAAGACACGCAAGTATTAAGCAGCTACTACGATCTGGAGTTGTAACTCTAGAATATGTGAAGTCAGAATTAAATTTGGCTGATTCTCTTACTAAACTACTTAATCAGAGGCAAGTGAAAATTACATCAAGGGGAATGAGACTACTGCCTAATAAATAGAGCAAGATTGGCAGCAACCCTACCTACGTGATTGGTGATCCCATGAAGTAGGCTCAGAGGGAGAAACAAGCCACTCCTTGTTTTGACAGTACTATCGATTTCTCTATTAGACGTCCCTACCTATGGTGAGATATGTTAGCCTCATGGTTATGAGCCTACTCTCTAATCTTGTTTTGATAATTATAAATAATTCCTAACTTTGTGCGTCGAGTGCTTGCATTTGTTTTGTTAGGTAATCTACACAAATATCTTAGTCGGAGGTTGGATGAAATTGAGCTAAACGATCACATCAAATGGAGGTTAGCAGAATATCGGTATGAAGACATTGTACATCAAGTCATATTCAATATCAAGCTTTATCTATAACCAAGTCAAGCATATTGAAGATCTCATAGCTTGGGTATAATGTTTTAGGTTTATGCTTTTTGTGTTGGTACTTTAAGCTCAATCATATTACACACACACATCGTTTTTGGTTTTATAGTTTTCATGTTTTTATAAATATGAAACATATATACTTGTTTACATATATCCATGTTTTATATTTATCGATTTTGTTTAGCAATATGATTAGCCATATATATATGAAAAAAATGGATATAGTTATATATATATACACATATTTGTTTCATATCTATACATGCAAATAAACATGATTTCATTTATGGATTAAAGATGTTTATTTATAAAATTATATGTTTATGCATTAAAGAATTTTTTACACTATTGTATATCTTTTATAAAGTCCATTAATCCATTTAAAAGAAGTTTGAAACTTGTTTGAATTCATTTTGTCAAAAACATGTGATGTTGAGTTTTCATGTTTTGAATGGTTTACAAATTAAATGATATCTCACAAATGAAAAACGAAATTTGATAAATTCTTTTTCTAACATGTTCTATTACATGTTTACAAACCTTTTCTAACATTTTATAATTTTTGGAATTGATTTACTATGCTAAATTGATTTTATAAAATCGGGTGTTTTAGCAATTTTTAGAATTTGAAATATCTGTGTTTAAATATTTATTTCTCACAAATGGAAAGTTATATTTTATAAATTTCTCTAACATGTTTATATGCATGTTTAGAAATATACCTAAAAATTTCATGATTTTTGGATTTGCTTTTATATTTTTAATTAATTTTATAAAGACAGCTATGTAAAAATTTTAGAATCTGTCAAAATTGTCAACGGTCGACTTCATCAGTTGACTAATGACATTATCAGTCGACTGATGATATGTTTTCAGCCTATAATGGTTAGTAACGGTTAGTTTTTGTTTTTGTGAGTTTTTGAGGGTTTTTGGCTGGTTTAAGAGGCTATAAAAAGCCCTCAACTTTCACTATTTCATATGCATATTTAAGAAAGTTTCAAAACAAGTTTACAAGTGTTTAAGTTTGTTTTAAGTTTGTTTTCAAGAGGGTTTATGTGAAGAATGTTTCACAAGAGGAGATTATTTTTGTTTAGGCTTTTAATCTTCCAATCTCTCCCTCTTGTTCATTAGAGAAGTTTTTCTAAACTCAATTTCTAGCTTCATTTATATTTATTATTGATTATTATTTCTATAAGCTAGATTTTCATATTGAGTTTAGTTTTGATTATTTCTCATTGTTTACACACACAACCATTGACCTTCTAGTATTATCACATTGAATATATTTGGGTTGTGAGGAGTGTATCTTTGAGAGTGAGCTTACATAGAGTTCTCATCCATTGTAGAGAACAAATTATTTATATTGAACCTAATTTGTGAGTTCATATTGTATTACACAAGTACACCGAGAGGAGTGTGTGTGGTGAGAGACGTGGTCAGCTCCAAGAGGAGTGGGGTCAGTAGTACAGCCCAGGGAGAGGTAGTAATTCTGAATACTTGATGAAGGTGAGACATGAAATGCCAACACTTGAGGTGATATTTGTGTAGTTACAAGTGTGAGTTGTAAATATTTGTCGGTGAGCGTAGAGAACCGAATTGTGAGGTGTAAACGTTTTTGGGTGAACGTCAAAAACCCATTGTGATAGTGGAATTCTCCCCGGGGGTAGGGAGCGGAGACGTAGGTCGGAAGGACTAAACTCCGTGATCATATTGTATGTTTGAGTTTGCCTTGGAGTTTCATTTGTGCTCATTATTTATTTCGCCATTGCTCATGTTTATTTCGCCCTTAGTTTAATATCATTGCATATAATGTTTTTGAATATCATTCTTGCTAGGATAATTAGTTAATAAGTTTTAATTGTCATTAAATTAGATTAGATTAGCATAAACCCTATTAACCCCCCTCCTCCTCTAGGGTACTTTCAAGATAGTACATTGTATTCATATAGTATATTTTTATATATTCATATAGTACTTGATAAACTGAGAAAGGATGAGTTAAGCTCTTAATGGAGAGTCCATAAAGCCAATTTGTGACAATGTATTTTATACACACTTGATGGATATCCACCTATGTGAGTGTAGAACTGGGTTGGTTCTTATGGGTACCTAGACATGTACTCTAGAGCACTCATGAAGCATAGGAAGCGCAGGGCCAAAAAGCGCACACCTGCATAAACAACAATATAATGAAGGTGCAATTTGGGCATGAGTCCTCTATTTCACGCTCAGGGGATATTGGTTTAAAGAATTTATTTTACCATATTTCTGTGAGATAAGATTCATTGTCTTAAGACTAGTTCAAGTCGAAAGGCACTAGTATCTAATGCATTGTATCTTCGATTCTCTCTGACATTTCCTTTGTTATTCTTGGTTCTATATGATGTCAAGTTTTGTGTATTTTTTAAATAGTGGGGAATTTTTGTGTATTTCAAAATACACAAAGAAAAATGTTGGGTGTTCCCTAAAAAAATTTTGGTGTTCCCTATGCATATCAACCTTTGGTGTTCTTAATGTTTTCAATCTTTGGTGTTTCTAATATTTTTACCTTTGGTATTCCCAACATGGTTTAACCTTTGGTATTTTCTATGTAGTATAACCTTTGGTATTCCATCATGGTTCATCTATAAATAGAGACTTGATATCCTCAGTTGAAAAATACTAAAATCACTCAAAATACATTATGTGCTCTATCTTCCTTCCTGTTAGAGAGAGATATTTGTTGTTCTTTGTAGAACAGGTTATTGGAGTGCACCTTAACCTGTTATCTGCCGTTGAATCCTATAAGAAAAGACGCTACTGTAGCCTTTTGCACTGAGAAGGGGCGAATTTTTTTTCTTAAGGACAGTGATTACACGCCTCGGCAGTTCGTACACTTTGTGCCTTGTTCCGGCGATAAGCAATTATATTCAACATCGATTCAATGAATGGAGGGGAATATGTCACCTCACTACCAAGCAAAAAAACTTGTGTTTGGTACAAAGCATACCTATTTTTCTCATATATATATATATATATATATATATATA
>NC_033796.1:63526446-63538756 GCF_001876935.1 Asparagus officinalis
TACTATATCCTAATAGATATGGATATAAATATTTCCTCGAATACGGATAATTTTTTGCTCCCCTACCATTTATCCATATTTAAATAATTAAGTTCTATATAAAATGATTTTTTATGATGAATAATATAGAGGATAGAAGCTTCTTTTGATATTCCTTTCAACTAGTATGTACCTCGTGCAAAGCACATCAGCTTATTTTTTTATCATTGTATTTTAAATTTTTATCTCGCTAAGTTTTATTATTTTTTAATTTAATTTGATTATTGTACACTTAAAATTAAAAATCATAAATCATATAAAAATATATGTTACCAAAAATATTTTCATCTGATGCTTATACATTCTTGCTCTAAAGAATATAAGGTTAACTCCAAATTTTCTTGTTTAAGAATATAAAATTTAATATATTACAAAATTAGCTGAATATCTCTTTCCAAAGTTATGACAATGACAAAATTTTGCAGCCAATTACTATTCAAGAGGTCAATTTAATTTGTATCTCAATGGAGGGTTGTTTTGGAAAAGTAAAGTAGCTTAATTGGTCTTGCTATTATCTATTTCTTCATCTGACATTTTTCTTATGGTTCTACAAAAGAAAGAAAGTATTTATATTTAAAAATTCTCTTTTAAGTTGAAATTCCTATGCAAATTATTAATAGTTATTTGTGAACTTGTCCCTTTCTTTCATTGTTATTGTCCATATTTTTCAATATAACACTTTATTAATAGTTATTTGTGAACTTGTCCCTTTCTTTCATTGTTATTGTCCATATTTTTCAATATAACACTGTTTAGAAGGTTAAAATGAGTATGTGCCCTTTCTTTCATTGTTATTGTCCATATTTTTCAATATAACACTGTTTAGAAGGTTAAAATGAGTATGTGGATAAAATGAGTAGTATGTGAATAAAAATATTGATGGCTACTGGTGTAGTAACATAAATACATTACATACAGGTCTATTCAGATGAGGATAAAATGAGCAGTATGTGAAGTACACGTCGTCTACATTGATGATTATTCAGATTAATTTGAGGCTTGCATCGAGGAATAATTCAAAGCAGTATATGATGATTAGGGGTGGAAACGAACCAAATATTTAATAAACAATTCGCGTAATATTCGTCTAGATATTAAGTCATATTCGATCCAATGGTTCATTTAATACTAAATGTATATTTTTAGTATTCAACTTACAAACAAATAGAATTTAACTAAAGTTATATTCGATTCAGCTGATTATTAACTATTCGATAACCTTTTTATGTTAATCATATTAATTAAACTTGTTGCAAATATTACCCATCAAACTTTTTATTACAACTTCTACCCCATATATAAATAGATAGGACCTAGGGTTTTCACCATCGTTTCCCCTTTCCGCCTCTAAGTCCAACCGATGACCTATTTCTTTCTCTCAGCCGACACCTCTCTCTTCCCCGCTGACGTCGTCCACCCTCCCCGCGACGACGCCCATGTCCTTCCCCGCGATGACTATCCCTTCCCTCTCCGAGGTCCTATGCTCCTCTCTCTCTGGTGCCCTCCTCCCTCCATAATGTCTTGCTCCCTCCCCACGACGACACCCTCATCTCTCTCCGACGACCTAGGCTCCTCCCTCTCTGACACTGTAGACGGTAAAAAATACCTTCGTGAACTTGCAAGAAATCTGCCTGTAAGGGGAAGCCGCCCAAAGCCACGCGAATTCACTCTTTATCACAACTCGCCTAACCGTGTCTGTAGTCGAATCCGCCAGCAAACCTCAAGGCCGCCAACACAGCCAGGTACCTGCTACCCCGCGTGCTGAGGCGGGCTTTCCCACTCCTAAGGCCGTCAAGTGGCCGCTCACAGTACGAATGATTGGGCAGGTGTCGAGTCGACCTGAACATTCATAAATGCAGCTCACTTCGGTTGTCCGAGTCAGGAGACGGACCCGCCGGCATTCGGCGAAGCTGCCTATGCCCACTCGAGTACCGGGAACCCGCTCTCCCACCTCTCTCGGCCTGAAGAGAGAAGACATGGTATTCCAGGCCTGCCGAATGGCCGCTCACGGTACAAGTGATCGGACAAAACGCCAAATCAACCTGCACCCTCATAAATGCGACTTACCTCACTTGTCCAAGCGAGAGGCGAGAGCCACCGACGCTTAGTAGGTTGGTCAAATCCACTCAAGTACCTGACAGCCGTTGTCACACGTACGAGGAGGGGCTTTCCCATTCCTACATAACATGATGCAAAACACGGCTCCTCGAAGGACCGCTCATGGTACGGGTGAATAGTAGAATATCTCTGAAGCAATGTATGGTCACATCCCATAATTCAAGGGACAACAGAACTGTCTCTCTTTCATTTAAGAGCCTCTTGCAACAACCTTTAAAAGGAGGTCGGAAAACTCTGAGAACCAGGATCGAGAACAGAATCGAGGATATCATCGAGAAATCGAGACCAAGCTGTTTGCATAATCCTTGCATTACAGTGCCACTGCTTAGTTCTGAGCCCCGATCGCCGGCGAACTAGCAAATCCAAACTCCATCGACTCGAGCTTCTACTGTGTACTGAAGCTCTCCAGCAACCTCGATCGAATGGTCCAAGGGAAGCAGACTCGACACAAGCATCGAGCGAAGCATCCTGTAGCCACCAAAAGTCCCAACACAAAACAAAGAGGGCATTCCCTCTGCTTCTGTTGTAATTTTGATTTATTAGTTTATAATAAGCTTTCTTATCAATACAAACAAAACTCCCTGTTTTCGGGAAATCCAAATTTACACCCTACAGAAGATGGCGACCACAGTGGGAGAAGCTGTTTCATCAAACGAAATGGTGGTGGCTCAATTTGATGAAAATGCTGTCGGGACGACCGTGGAGTCCCTAGAGATTGAGTTCGACCAAGCCAAGTATGAAGAGTACTTGTCTTCTTCCTCCTCTATTGGCGATGCGTCCCGCAAACGCCACAGAGTCGTACGCCGAGGCCGACCTCAAACGGTCAAAGCCTCCGCACCTGAGGGTTCCACCCGAGTCTCGTCAGGGGAACCCGCTCCCTCACAATCGATCAAGGCCAAGCCGGAGATCGAGAGCAAGGGGCAAGGGTCTGCCAAATGGGTCGCCAAGCGATCTCCGCAGACACCTGTTCCGAAGGAAACGCCGGTTCACTCCGGCACAAACTGCACTGCCACAGCCCGCGGTGATGCTCTCCTTGCTGGGAGAGCTAGCCAACAGTGACGGCAAATGCTCGTCAGACAGGAGGTCCAAACCTCCATTTCCCACAATGGCCTGAATCATTGTACATGCCCGAGAAACGTTAGTCGAGAAGGCAAGCTGCCCGACGTCGAGAGGCTCTCCAAATCAGGAGCGCCGACCGAGGGAGACAGAGCCACCCGCTCAGGAGGGCTTCGCTTCTCAGGTCACATCCCTAATGCGAATAACTCACCTCCAGCAAGCGAGCCTACCCGGATAGGCGAATCCTCGAAGGCTGGCGAGCCTCGCCATAACCCTTTGGCGGATAAACGTGAAAAAGTAGGCGACACCTCACGAACCCGCTCGTTCAAACGAAGGGTTGAAACTCGCCTGCGCACTGGAGTTTGCCCGAACGCGAGAACTCGCCCGTCAAGGCGAGATCGCCTGACTCCAGCACCAAAACGTTCCACCCAACGCACACCAGAGAGCACGTCCAAAGATCTCTCGTGCACTCACCCGAGCGACCCTTCTGAGGCTGGGGGTTGTCACCAACCGCCCACAGAAGACCTCCGGGAATACTTAACTCGCAAACGCACTATACATGAGGCGAATCCTCAGTGCCACTGCGAGAGGCTCATCCACACGGTCCTCGCTGACTGCCAATGCGTTGGAACGACGAAACCTTCGGTGCTTGAGAGACTTTCTCAACAGTCCTCTCGACCAAGGCCCTCCCGTCGAAAGTGTCGTCACTAGAAAGGACGCACTGCCGACGACCTAGAGCTCCCGTCTGCCACAGTTAACATGACGGACAAGAGGAAGACGGTACTCTCCGACTCGCCAGACTCGGACTCCGTCCTGAGACCTAACTCTCGGTTCGTTCAACACCGAGAAGAGGGTATATACCAGCGCACCCGCAGTCGCAGAGGGGCAAGCATCGGGTTCGATTACTCCACTTTAGTCCCCCCTTCCTGCGGCAAAGACGAGGCTCACTCGGCGGCGGCCACGTCCCAGACCTCGAGCAAGGGTACACATGGTCGAACTCGCCCATGACCAGACGGTCGCCCAGAAGCTCGAAGAGCAACAGGCGACCATAGATTCCCTGAGGGAGATGATGGAACAACTCTTGAACAAGAAGAAGAAGAAGAAGAGAACCCCGCGCACCGTACCCCGGCGAACAGGGGATAAGGAGTGGGTACCTCCTCGTTGTCCGGCGACTAAGACGGAAGATAATAGTAATCCACAATCCGATTACTCTTCCAAGACGTTGATAGGAACGTCACACACAGGTGGTAGCACCCACGACAAGAGGTTCGACGAGTTCAAGAATCAACTCAACGCACTCAAGCTTCAGCAGAACATGAACAAGCTGGGGGTGGTCCGACCTTACCCTGTCGAATGGGATACGGTCCCCTACCCGACGAAGTTCAAGCCAATTAGTTTGGTGTAGTTTGACGGCAAGGGTTCGCCCTCGCAACATATTTACTATTTCATGGCGCAAACTGGATTCCTCACGGGGAACGACGCCATTCTCACTCGACTATTCATAGGCACCCTCAAGGGGGTGGCCTTTGAATGGTTCCACAAACTAGAGCCCGGCTCTATCAAGGCGTGACCCGACGTTGAAAAGCTCTTCCTCGCTCGCTTATTCGACGACGACACGGAGGTGTCAATGGCCACCCTCCTCGCCGAAAAACAATGAAAGTCAGAGTCTGTCAACGACTTTGTGAAAAGGTTCCGCAACCGATCAGTCCACTGTCGGGACCAAGTTTTCGAATCCACGCTGATCGAGATGTGCCGCAATAATCTCTCGATCCACATCCTATCCAAAGTAGGCGCGGTGGAAACCCAGACGTGGAAGGAGCTTGTTCGCTAGGGCGATCAAGTAGAAAACATGATCAAAAGGCTAGAGGTCGAAGAACCGCAGCCCAAGAAGGGAGCTGCAGAACCAGCCGCGCCAAAGAATCCCCCTCGGTCCAGAGGAAAAGAGATCATGGCTGTCGACTCTACCCCGGCGCCGAAGGCCGCTCAAAAGCCGAAACCCAGGCAATTTGAACAACGCCCCCCGCAGCAATATGATTTCAAAGAGGATCAGGTGGTGGCGACATTCGACACTCTGCTCAAGAGTGGGCGGATTAAGTTGCCAGAAGCCGCCAAGCCTGAGGAGGCGGACAAAACCAATGACCCAAGTTACTGTGCCTACCACAGATTCTTGGGCCACACCACAACCAAATGCTACGTCCTCAAGGACAAACTCCAAGCCCTCTACGACGCGGGGGTTCTAAAAAAGGAGAAAGTTTAAAAGCAGGTGACCACGAATATGATCACCTTGAGCTTTGGAACAAATCTCCCGAAAGTCCAAGCTCCAGCAGGGATAATTCCCATTCCCAAGGCCGTCTTGAAGATCACCAACGATGACCCTCACAACCAGAGGGAGAAGGGTTTAGCTCCGCAGATTCTTCCGTCGGGTCAGGTGATGTGGGTCCATCCGGACCTCGTCAACGACGAACAGTAGACTACAAAGTCCTCGAAAGGGGCTAAAGGAAAACACTATAATGTCATCTTCGCCATCCTAGGTGGGGAAAAGACAGCAATGACCACCCTAACAGACTCCGAAGAGGAAGCCACCGTCCTCGCCACGAGAGCAGGAAAGGAATTCGCGAAGGAATATCCCGCGAGAGTGGAGAATCCGACAGGACCTCCCGCGAGGCCAGCCGCAACAGTCCCTCCCAATCCAAACGGACTAGGCTCAAGCTGCCAACATTTCCAGTTCAATGTGCTTGCGCAGCTGAAGAGCATCCCTGCGAGAATCACTATGTACGATCTCTTACGGCTATCTAGGCCTACCAGGGAAGCTCTGCAAGAGGCACTGACCGACTCGGAAGTTTTCTCCACCCACTTCTTGAGGGAAGAGGACTCTGAACAGGAATATGCAACGTGTTGCCAAACGTCTGAGAGACAGGTCCCGCGCATCACCTTCACTCCGGAGGACATGCTCATCAAGAGCACATCTCATGACCGACCATTATACTTCACGGGGTACATCGGTTCGTCGAAGGTGGATCGAATTCAGGTCGACCCAGGGTCTGCGTTGAGTATCGTACCTTTGAAATTGATCAAGCACTTGGGGATACCGCCAAAGCGCCTATCCTCGACTATGACGACCATCTTTGGCATCAACGCCACAAGGACTCGGCCGCTCGGCAAAATCCGCCTGAAATGTCGAATAGGCGATATGAAGACGGAGGTGACATGCTACGTCATCGATGCCGAGCCTTCCTACAA
Organism: Asparagus officinalis; assembly: GCF_001876935.1. Taxonomy (NCBI): domain Eukaryota; kingdom Viridiplantae; phylum Streptophyta; class Magnoliopsida; order Asparagales; family Asparagaceae; genus Asparagus; species Asparagus officinalis. The sequence goes on from NC_033796.1 coordinate 63,532,900, forward strand.
TGTGCTCTTAGGACGCCCGTGGATCCATGGCAACCGAATAGTCCCATCAACCCTTCACCAATGCCTGAAGTACGTGGACGATTACGAGCGAGCGAAGACGGTAGTGGCCGACAGACAACCCTTTAAAGGCGTCGAAAACTACTTCATGGATTCTCTGCTATACCAGGACCCCGACGTGCCGCCGGCGGAGGAGCCGGAGAGCGGCAACAAGGCAGACAGCGAGCCCGAGTACGGCGACAGCCTAATCCTGAATGACTTCGAGTCAATTGTAATCGGTTACGAGAGTCACAATGTAACCAACGCTGTTCAAGCAGAGGAAGTTATCATGAATGAGAAGTCCAACTTTGCTTATTTGTCATCTTGCTCCACATCCGAGGATGATGCGCCCAATTTGCCAGTATGCTCGTCATACGTCGCCAAAGCACAGCCAATTAAGTCATCACAAGCTGTGCTCGTCGTGCCCGCAGGGAATAGGTATCGAAAAGATATCATCTTCGGTCGAATCGATCATCCCCTACGCACGCTATGAGACGAATCTTAAGACGAGGACCCGGCGCCCCAGTTTTCGTAATACAGTTAAGTTGCGAAGCGCATGATGAGCGACATGGGGTATGACCTCACTCATTTGGAGGGCCTGAATTACGGCCGAGGATGCAGGACGGTCATCCGATCCGCCTACGTACCCAAGGGGAAACCCTCAAATTATTTCAACAAGACTCAGAGAGGCTTAGGCTACTCCTCCTCCTCGTCGGATTGGTGTTTTTACGCCAACGAGGATTCCGACTATGCATGCTCGGGGGATCAATCGTCAACAACCTCGGCATGGGACTCGGATGTCAGTACGATAGACCCCGCCGAAATGGCGGAGGATGGACAAGTTCCACTTTACGACGAGACGTGGGATCGCCATGTTAACGCCCAGTGGAACAGTCGCTTCAAGCAACGTGAACCACCGACCAAAGACGAAATCCTCCAGGTGAACATGGGTAGTAAGGCGAATCCCAAACCCATATTCATCAGCGGTAGTTTGCCTCCGCAAGAAAAAAGGACCTCATTGCCCTCATACGGGAATACATTGACATCTTCACTTGGAATTACGAGGACATGCCCGGTCTGGATCCGCGGGTCACCATGCATCGCCTCAACATCAGCCCAGACGCCAAACCAGTCAAGCAGTAGCAGAGGCGTTTTCGCCCTCAGATCATGGAGGCAATGAAGCCGAAGTGAAGAAACTAATTGAATCCAGTTTCATCAGGGAAGAACAACACCCCGACTGAGTGGCCAATATTATTTCGGTCCTGAAGAAAAACGGTAAGATTCGTATCTGCATCGACTTTAGGAACCTTAACACTGCGTGCCCCAAAGACGAATTTCCCCTGCCCATCATGGATGTCATCATTGACAACACGTGCGGATTCGAGAGGATGTCCTTCATGGATGGTTTCTCGGGGTACAATCAAATCAAAATGCACCCCGAGGACGAGAAGCACACTTCATTCAGAACCCCTATGGGGATGTACTGCTACACCGTTATGCCCTTCGGACTCAAAAACGCTGGCGCAACCTACCAACACGCCATGAGTATGATTTTTCGAGATCATCTGCGGAAGACGGTCGAATGCTATGTAGACGACCTGGTCGTGAAGAGTCGTCATAAGGAGGACCACCTCCAAGACTTGAAGGCTATGTTCGAACTCATGATGACTCATCAACTCAAGATGAATCCTACTAAGTCATTCTTAGGGATGTCTAGCGGCAAATTCCTCAGTTTCGTCGTCACGACGAGAGGAATCTGGATCGATCAAGACTAGGTGCGAGCTATTCAAGAGCTTCAACCGCCCCAAAATCTTAAAGAGCTAAGAGGCCTTCAAGGACGACTGGCTTACATCCGAAGGTTCATCTCAAATCTCTCGGGCAAATGTCAACCCTTCTCTAAGCTGATGAAGAAAGGTAGTTCCTTCGTGTGGGACGAGTCTTGCCAACAGGCCTTTGAGGAAATCAAGGCTTATCTCTCAAACCTGCCTGTCCTTGCGGCACCAATCTCAGGGAGGCCATTCCTCATATATATACGGGCCATGGAATATTCTCTAGGTGCCCTCTTGGCACAAAACGACGAGGCAGGCCACGAGCAAGGCATCTACTACCTGAGCAGAACCTTGCAAGGCGCCGAACAACGATACCCAATGGTCGAGAAGGAATGTCTGGCCTTAGTATTCGCCATCCAAAAGATGCGGTACTACCTGGTTGGCCAAACAATCCATGTCATCTCCCGGATGAACCCCATCCGGGTCTTCATGACACAACCTACAGCGCTAAACTGGCGCCTAGCCAGGTGGGCACTCCTACTATCTCAGTATGATGTCCATTTCATGCCACAAAAATCAGTCAAGGGACAGGCCATCTGTGATCTCATGGCTAGTCACCCACTGGGGGGAAAACCGACCTATTTGAAGATCTGCCAGATGAACCTCCCGAAGCCAATGTGACTTTATCACCAGAGGGGTGGCAGATGTTCTTCGACGGCGCGTCTCGTGTAGGCGCGAGCGGCTCTATCGCTGCAGGAGTGGGGGTGGTCCACACCTCTCCGCATGACCACGTGTTACCCCGAGCCTTTTCTTTGACAGAACCGTGCACCAACAACGTGGCTGAGTACAACGCGTTACTCATAGGGCTCGAGTTGGCCAGAGAGTTAGGGATAAAGCACTTAGAGGCTTACGGCGACTCCCAACTCATCGTTAAGCAAATGACTGGCGAATATGAAGTCAGGAACAACGATCTCATCCCGCTCCACAAAGCGGCTGTCAGACTAGTGGGGTCATTCGAGAGTTTCCGCATTGAGAACATGCTCCGTTGTAAGAACACGCATGCGGACGCTCTCGCATCCTTGGCAGTTAACTTGGCCTAGCCTTTGGGAACGACCCAACGAGTCACAGTCGCCAGCTGAAAACTCTTTCGACTAAAAGACGTCCCAGAGGCGAACGCCACCCATCAAACCCCGGATCAGCCTGATTAGGAAGATTGGCGTCTCCCGATCATCAATTATGTCCTATACGGCATGTTGCCCGAAGACGCAAGGGAACGAGAGTCTATCCGACGACGTGCCTCGAGGTTCTACTATGATTCAACCACTAAGACACTATATCGGAGGTCATACGACGGCTTCTTGCTTCGATGTCTTTCAAAGGCAGAGGCGCAAGAGGCCCTACGCGAGGCCCATGACGGCGCGTGCGGGGCTCATCAGCCTGGACCCAAACTTTGGGATCGCCTGCGGAGGATAGGCTATTTTTGGCCCGGGATGGTTATCGACGCAGTCGCTTATGCGAAGCGCTGCTACGAATGCCAAATCCACGCCAACTACATGCACCAACCTCCTGAAAATTTGCGTCCGACGAGGGCATCTTGGCCCTTCGAAGCATGGGGGATGGACATAGTCGGACCAATATCTCCGCCATCCGACGAGGGCATCTTGGCCCTTCGAAGCATGGGGGATGGACATAGTCGGACCAATATCTCCGCCATCGGTGAAAGGCCATCGCTTCATCCTCGCGATCACCGACTACTTCTCTAAGTGGGCCGAAGCCGTCCCCTTAAGAGAGGTCAAGACTAATGACGTGATCAAATTTATCAAACACCATGTCATATACCAATACGGCGTACCCCGGTGTATTATTCATGACAATGGCATGCAATTCGTTAGCCATGCATTCACCAGGTTCTGTGACAAATTCCGAATACAGAACCTCTCTTCCACAGCCTACAACCCTTCGGTGAATGGTTTGGCCGAGGCCTTCAACAAGACAATCATCAAAATTTTGACCAAGCTAACTTCCACTAGCAAACACGATTAGAATGAAAAGCTGGGCGAAAGCTTATGGGCGTATCGCACAACGGTTCGCACACCGACTGGCAGCACGCCCTATTCATTGGTATACGGCTGTGAAGCCGTGTTGCCTTTAGAAATTCAAATCTCATCCCTCCGCGTCGCCCTAGCAGCAGGGATGACGGTGGAGGATAATCACCAACGATGACTCGCGGAGCTCGAAGCGTTGGACGACAAGCGACTAGAAGCTCAACAGCACATTGAGTTCTATCAAGCCCGAATGGCCAAGGCTTTCGACAAGAAAGTCAAACGCCGAGCCTTCAAGGAAGGAGAGCTGGTACTAACCGTTCGCCGACCAATGATCCTCACTTCCAAGAAGAAGGGCAAATTCCAATCCAAATGGGAAGGACCGTTCGTGGTAGAGACAGTCTATTCGAATGGAGCTTATTGCCTCGTCAAGCCAAATGGCGATAAGATTATGATGCCCATCAACGGCAAATACTTGAAGAAGTACTACCCTTAGTTCTTCTTCCCAAACTCCCATGGGTACATGAGTCTAAACTGGTCCTCGCATCCTCCAACTGGTATAAGAGGTTAAACTGCTCCCTACGCTTCCGCTTCTCGAGTCAAGTTCCCAGTACAGGCGAACCGCTCAGGTCAGGCGAGCTTAATAATTTAGGCACTTTCGTTTCTTGAGCTAAGTTACCAGTACAAGCGAACCGCCCAAACCAGGCGGAACTAGCATTTCAGGTGGGCTGCATCAAACTCCCACTCGGTCAAACCTTCAAATAGTTAGGACCAAAGCCATAATCCCCCGCCAATCCTCTTCAATAGGATGGCGGGACCCCCGCTGTCACTTCTGACAGAATCAACTTACCAATCCTCTTCAAAAGGATGGTGGGTCCTCAGAATCGTTCCAATCACGACAATCCCTGTCACATTAACGAACACCTCTGACAAAATTAACTTACTAATCCTTCTCAAAAGGATAGTAGGTCCACATAGTTGCTCCAATCGCGACAAGACGCCATCAGGTTAATGATTACCTCTGATGACCGGCGCCGTTATTCCTAAGAATAACACAGCCCAAGTAATGACTTACCATGCGATGTGTTATTACTTTGGTCGATAGTCACACTCTTACGTCCCTGAACTACTTGACCTATACCGGATATCCTAACTTACCCTTAGGATAACTGAAGGGTAGTAGCCTACCACGCGACGGCTCCTACAGCAATCAATCGTCACATTCCTACATCCCTGAACGATTCGATTATCGCCTATGTCCTCGCCCACCCAGATGACAACAATTGTCAATGGCGGTCCGGCAGGCGGCATGTTCGTCGGTCCCCCAGACAATAACTCGCCGAATGGTGGGTCAAAATTGGGTTCTTCAGTTGGCCAAATGCACAAAAAAACTGTTCTCTGCTTCAAGCTAAGTGTTACCCCCTCGGTTCCACTCGAGCTGCAACGCGAAGGTCGGAGTTAATCCAACCCCACGTCGTGAACGGCCAAGAACAAGAAATGAGCCTAATGACTAACTCTAAAGAAGAGTAGTCGAAAAGCTCGCCATATCGCTAGAGATGGCATGAGCAGCTTGACTCAAACGCCAAGACAGCGTAGGCGAATCCAACATGAAAACAAAATACAGGTCGAGCATATATCCACACCAGAAAATAAAAGAGAAAAGGAAATGGTGCATGAAAAGTAGAGGATAAGCAAAGCAAAGAGCCACTACGGGCCAAAAGTACATACATAACATTTCAAAGTTATGATGCAAACTTCATCAACTGAGTTACAAAAAAAAGGGGGAAACTTAGACAGCGTGGGCGTTACAGGAACTTCAGCAGGCTAAAGGCATCGATCTTGGCCTTGACCGATGCAAGATCTGCCTCACGCTGGATCCTCGCCCTCTCCTTTTGCTCTTGCTGCAGCTTGGCGAAGGCCACTTCGCCATCTTCTTCCTCCTGGCGAAGAAGTTGGAGCGCCCTGTCCACCGCTCCGGCAGCCTGGCCGAGCCTCATCGCCTCACGCTCC
>NC_033796.1:63538982-63582656 GCF_001876935.1 Asparagus officinalis
ACCAAGTGCCTGCTCACACCGCCGTGCGAGCAAGATACCGCCCTCGCGGCGGACCGCCCTTAGACCCGCTTCCACGAGGGGAAGCGCGTCATAGTACCTCTCTCCGCCCTCGTCGACGGAGATAGCAATCCCGTGCACCAAACCCTCCAACTTCTAGAGGGCCTCGAACGCAGGATGGGCCGTAGGGTCTGGGACAGAAGACCCCTGGACCGAACTCGCGGGAGAAGCGGGCGGAGCACCGACGTCGATAACGGTGGGGCAGAGCACTGACGTCAATAACGGTGGCGGAAGACCCGACGCCCTCAGAAGCGCTATGGTCGGAATCAGAGGCCATGAGTCAAAGAGAAGTCCTGCAACAATTCTCTTTTTAGCGAATTATCTCGAAAGAAAGAGGACCTTGCTGAAAAGACGGTAAGTACATTATGTACATATAGCCGAAAGATGTGACGGTCGAGATCTGTCACCCCAAGCAATCGAGCGGCCCAGGTGTCCTGCGACGCTTCGAGCTCAACGCCAATAAAAGCCATTCATCTCGGGACTCCAAACCGACCGATCAGATTAAGCCCAAGAGGCGAAGCGTTCTGTCACTTCGCCATTAATGAGCATTAACACGTCCCAAAGGCCTTAGCTGGCAAGCATTTGGGCCCGCTAGTAGACGTGTGGCACGAGTTTCGCCCGCATTTTGAATCCTCGACTACGGGACAGATTCGCCGCTGCTTGAGTTTTGATTACAATACGAACTCGCCATAAGTCGGATCTAACCACACGAAAAATTTCGCTTACAGCCTAAACTTGCCAGAGGCTAAGTTGGGTCTGCAGCGTGGACTTGCCTTCCCACAAGAGTTTCGCCTGCAATATTAAGTCGCCGTCAGCCATTCAAGCAAAACACCGAACGACGACATACTAAAAGGAGGTGTGCGTAACAAGAAGACACGAACTTCATCAGATGCTTCTAGACAGTACATTTGAACAAAGTTATGGTTTTTGTAACTACGAAAGTCATAATATTACATTTAAGAAGCAAAACATGCACCTAGTTTTTTTAAGACAGTACATTTGAGCAAAGTCATGGCTTCATAAACAAACAAGTCACAAGCAAAATGTCTTAACACATTCACAAGTCTGAGATCTCAGTCGAACAGGCTAAAAGAGGAGAGTTCTTCTTTGGCCACTGCCACCCTTCTCGCGTGGTCCGCCCGAGCTTTGTCTTCGGCCGCCTTCCGAATTCGGTCTTCAGAGCTCGACCTGGCGGCGACATCTTCCTGGCGCAAGGCTTGGAGGCTTCGAGTTTCCGCCTCAGCGGTCTTGCTGACCTTTACGACATCGGATTAGAGCCCCTTCAGATTCGCCTCCGCCTGCCCCAATTCAGTTCTCAGGCGAGCTATAGTGCGATTGAGGTCGACAATTCGTTCCTCCAACGAGTGTTGTTGACCCACCCAGAAGTTGACAATGGATTCCAAGTCCGCTATTTCTTTGGAACGGACCTCCTGTTCCCAGGCTTCCTGACGCCTGACATGAACCAGGCAAGACTCCATGTCGACCTCCGGACCTTCTCGTAGCAATGTCTCTAGCCTTATCATACGCGACTCCAAAAGACGGAGCCCCTGCATGCAACGTGTAGCAAGCCGGTTTTCGCCTGATCGCCGAAAGTCGACCACGCGATCCAGGAGGGATTGCCTGAAACCGTCAAAGCTGCCCATCCCAAGGTTGACGAGGGAAATCACCTGCCTCACGGCATTCTCAAATTCTTCGATGCGAGCCTGCAAGGGCAAGGATTCAGAAGAAGCAGGCTCTTGACCCGGAGCGAGCGCCGCAATGGGCGGAACCTCGAGATAGGGTTCGGTTCCCGGCTGAGGAACGAAGCCTGAGGCAGCGGAAGTCGCAGGGTCTTCAGATTCGTCGTCAGATATTAGGATGGGCTCGGCCGCATGCTCTTCGGCAGTCGGCGCCTCTTCTCGATTTGTGAAACACAACAATAACACAAGGAAGAATCAAAGGAAGAATACCTGCTCAACCCACGCGAAAGTCGGGACAAAAAGATACCTTCGACCGTGGCGGCCTCAGCAGTGCCCGGATAAGACGGCTCCTTCCTTTTCTTAGAAACGACTCTCTTTACCTTCTGTGCCATTATGGGTACGGTGAAAAGAAAACTTGGGTTTTCTCTAGGGAAGACAATGAAAGAAACTATAGCCCCTCTTGACAGAGGGTGAGGGCATTAAATACTCTAAAAAAATCCTAGGCGGTTACTCACCACTCGATTGGACCGTTCAGGGCCAAAACAGTCGAGAGTAAGGCCGAACAAATAGGATCTCACCTGGATGGCCAGGATCCGACGGTTCCTGAACACGATCTTCAGCAACGGTCCTAACTGGATGCGATGGACGAAGAGCCCCACTACGCCGCATTTAATGCGAAACGACGTGCCCACGTCCTCCTGGCTGACGTACACGTGGATCAGTACGTGGCCCACTGAGAACGGAGTCCACCCGACGTCAAATTCGTCGTTGAGGTCCGCGCAGGCAAAAATCAATTGGATCCGCATACCCCTCTGGAACTTGAGTCAGTTCCCAATCCGCCTGCGGATGAAATCCGCCCGCGAAGGAAACAAACTTACAGCCGAAATTCGCCGACAGCTGAGAACACCCCTGCAGCTAAGACTCTCTAGCTAACGAATATTAAAAAAAATGGAACGTGCACAGAAGTAATAGTGACCAAAAGCGAAAAGGATAATTTCATTCATAAAGAAATCCTATTACAACGGTGAATTAAAGGCAAATTACAAAGCTTTCAACCGTAGTTCCGCCTCACGAATCTCTCCAGCTAGGCGAAGCTCAAGCCTCCTTAGGACCTCTCGACAAAGATCTTCCTCGGTGCGCGAGACTAAGTCCTGAACGGCATCTTTGACCTCCTTGAGAGCTCGGTCTTTCTCCTCAACAGAACCGGCGACCAATTGCCGACGAGACTCAATGTCCTCCAACTCCTTTGCCGCCTGCTCACGAGCCTTCTCTCGGGTGACCAAAGAGGCCTGTGCGTCAGCTATAACTTGTTTCAGTTCCTCTATCTCGGAGGATAGGCGAGAAAGACGGTTATCGGCTGTCTATTGCTCATAGGCCACTCGTGCATCCTCAGCCTTGGCCTACTCCAGTTCAGCGGACAACCTTGTCTCCAGTGACATGGTCTCATTTAGGCGGCGATCGTGATCTTCCACTGCTGCTCGGACTTCGTCGGAGGCGAGATCAACAATTGCGGAACTCTGCGCACGAAGGGCGAGCAACTGCTGGACAGCCTCCTCCACTTCTTTCAGACGGGAAAAGTACGGCTTCGCCGCGGTGGCGCCAAGCCTCTTGATTAAGAAGAACATGTTGTGATCGAGGTCCTCCTTGAGCTCCTCGAAAGGACAACTCTCCTCCAAGACGAGTTTGATGCAGTCAGCCAAGGTGTCTTGAAAGTTTACCAGGGCTCGGGCCGCGCTCCTCTTCCGCAAATGTTCCAAGGGAGAAAGGGCGGCTTCCTCCGCCAAAGCCGGCATGACCGACCGATGCCATCGGGGTAGCAGCCGCGGTGTCGCTAGCCACTACAGATGAGGAAGCGACCACCAACCGAGTGGAAGTCCTCCTCTGAATCGGAGACTCTTGCGACGAGGGGTCACCCCCAATCGGCGCTCCCGCGGGAGTGGAAGTTTCCTCTTGTTGGCCGGACCTGTCCTCAGGAGCCAACGCCTCTTCCTCGCTAGATAGCGTCTCATGAATCGAGACGTCATCATCCGCCTCTGATTCACCCATTTCTCTGGCCGAATGACCCTCCCAAGAAGGAGGATCCTCCTTACCAGTAGCTTCATGAGAAGGGCCGACTGCGGATGCAAAGAGAAGATTGACAAATGCCCCTTCGACTCAGAAGGATCAACAACACTCAAACCCATGCTTACCTAAATCACCGGGCTCTTTTCCATTTCCGGTCTCCCCCTCTTCGTTCGAAGGGATGGGGATCACTCTCTCGGCTGCACCTGCACAAATTAGACACAAATGTCAGAAGATACAGAGCCGGCCTTGTACCCGAGAGTACCAAAAATTATTACCTTCGGGTGCGGGCGTAGGAGTCGTTGAGACCCCCGCCTGTGACCCCACACCACATGGAGGAGGAGTGTCCTTCGAAGTCATCGGAGCCGCCTTCGATACGGCAGAAGAGGTAGACCGAACAGCTCCAGCCCCAGAGGCAGCATCATCCTGACCCTCCGCCGCTCTGGCAGCCTCCACAGTTTCCTCGCAACGGGCTCCACCGCCATCTCCCGCTGCCGCTTGGAGATCAGCGAACTACTCAGAGATAGAAGGGGCATTCTCATCCGCCCAGCTATGGCGTCCCGAGCTCGCTCCAGTCGCTCGCCCGCCCGGATTAGCTCGTCAGCTTCTCCCCGCTCACTTTGAGGGTCCAACGAAGGACCAGGAGAGGGAGCTCGGGCCTCGGGTGCCTCAGACTTGTCCGGACCCACGTCGCCGCCTTCAGTATCTTCAGCCAGATCCTCTGACAACCACTCCTTAATGGTTTGTCGGCCCCTCCGTCTCGAAGTAGGCCTTCTGGGAGGACACCCGTGCTCCGCCAGACACGAGCTCTGGAACCAGAAGCCGTCGGGATTAGCGCTGGCACCCCGATACCACCGGCAGTACAGGAGAGTATGATGCAAATCACGATCCTTCGCGGGTAGTTCAAAACGAGCATGGGTACCGCCAGCATGAGTCCAGAACCATCCCCGAGCTCCATCCACCAGCCCTCCTTCGAAGTGCAGGTGGGGATTGGCGTTGCCCACGTACAACTGGTCGTACCTAAACTGGCGGGCGAACCTGCAAGGGATATACGGCTCGAGATAGCACACGGAGCCTGTTCGTAGGATATGATACCCCGGCCGAATGTTCACCAACCAGCGGAAGGCACCACATGAGAGAGCCGTGTGATGATCCGCCGTCGGCGCATCTCTAAGAGACTCCCCGTAGCCTCCTCCACTGAAATAAGGAAAGAAACGGCGGAAATTGTAGTGGACGAATTGGAAAGCATCTTCCGCGCGTCAGGAATATCCCTGCACTTCCAAGAGCACCTCTCCAAGCGCTCGACGAACGGAACAAACCTGTCTCCCGGAAGAGTCGTGGGGTCGCTCATCAAGCATTCGCAGTGGTAGACGAACCACTCCATCAAATAAGTGTACGGCAACCCCACCCTAGGATTGGGGGTCCTGATGACCTCTCCGTCCCCCTCATCGATAGTCGATACACGACAGAATTGGGTCGTCAGGGTGCGAAGCCCCCGATGGATACATGCTACCATTGCCGACACCAAGGAATAGGACTTCTCGTGGGCTAAGCAAACCGTGGGGTACACGACTTCCACGGGAAGAGCCTCAAAAGAGTGAGTGGGGACTACGCACCTCTTTAGCCATAACATGAGGTACCTCGCAAACAGGGCCTTCCCAGATATAGGAGACTTGGCCTGGTGGTGGAACGAGTGGAAAACCGTTCCAGACTTGAACCCGCCCTCGTCATGCTCGAGGACTACGGTGGCTTCCTCTTTGGCCATCCTCCTTTCCACTTCAGCCTGGTCACATCCGCTCAACGGCAGAGCAGACCTCCCCTTAACATCATTCTCAGGGAATAGATAATCAGCCCAATTCTTATGGCTGATCCCCGGGGCCCTTTTCTTCTTACCTTTGTGATCAACCGCCCCTAAGGTATTGAGGCATATGTGATAGTGACAGAGCAATTCCCACAAAGTCTCGACCACCAAAGGGGAGCAGTCAAAAAGCTGGTCGATCTCATCTTGACCAGGAATGTACTCTTCATACGGAAAGTCTCCCAACGGCAGTCCCGACACATCGTACATCTCGTGAAGGGCTATGCCAAGCTCACCATTGGGGGTAAAAAATGTGCCACTATCCACACAATACAGCTCCAAAATGCTGTGGAACTGGGAAGCATTAATCTTCAGACCGTGCCGAGTGGCCTGAATGGCCGAATACAACTCTGAGTTCGCAAGATCAGAGTTCTCGGCCAAAATGTAGTCAGTAATCTTGGACTACCAAGTCTTGCTGCCAGGCGCAGAGTAGATCCACCCCGGAGCTCTGAAATCCTTCGGGGGAAATTTCCCGCCGGCTTGGAAGAAGCGATGACGGAAAGTCTTCGCGACCGCCGTCGTCTCCCCAGTAGGTGCCTCATTGGAAGGTAGACCCGGACGCAGGCCAGTCACCCGCTTGCAAGAGCTCTCTACCCCGTACCCAACCGTGGAACCTGTAAAGACGTCGCAAGTTACCCCATCTTGAGTAGGGGTCAAATCCCAATTCATTGTCCTCGGAACCGCAAGGGAGCGCAGCTCGATGATAGAGAACCCTCTCGGCATATTGGGAAGGTAGTAGTGAGCCCCGTCCATTGCGCGAAGCCACCTGCTCTCCTTAATCAGCAGGGCGGAAGGATTAGTCGCGGCATCGCCGAACAAGAACTGGGGCTTGTGCAACTCTATCCTGGCATTGTATGTCAACACCACGTCGGTTGTCAACTCACACAGCGTCAGATGGTGCCCGTCGGTGACTCTCTTTATCAAGCCATCCGGCTTATCGGCAGAGAACACAGGCACCGGATTTAAGGAAGGGAATCAGGGAGGCGCCGTATAGCCTGTGCCACCGGTTAGGAAGAGCTTCATCAGAAAAGGTCGCTGCAAGAAGGAACCAAAGAGTGAGGACAGGATCCGCCCTAAAGGTAGATCCGCTAATCAAGTAAAGACGAGCTAATTCGCCTATCAGAAGGCGAAACCCGCTCAACTTGAACAAGATCCGCCTGTGAAAACGATGCTCCCCTTTACCAAAGGAAAAGTTGAACTCGCCTATCAAAAACAAGTTCACCTTCGCCCAATAAAGGTCGATTTCGCCTGTAGAGGCAGAAATCGTCCTCTATGAGTAAATACAAAATCCGCCCAAAAAGGGGGCGACTTTGCCCTAAGTCGGGGAAACTACCAAAAGATGACTAAATCCAAGAGAGACAAGCGATGCTCATTCCCCCCAACCCGACGTCTGTAACCTACGCAAAGTCGTCAGACTAACCTCTCGACTTACCCAAGTGCGTATCAGGTATGCTGACGGGTGCGCCGACGGCGAGGCGGTCGGAATAGCGTCCAGGACCTCCTCCTTTCGCAACACACCTCTTGGATTTCGGCGCCATTGAGGGAATTAAGCGGGAACTCGTTCTCCTTAGAAAATATTTAAGATTTTAGAGCACGGTAACCCTCAAGGGAAAAGAACAACCTTTTTAAAGGCGGAGTTGCCAACATGGCCACGATCGTCCTCAAAAAGCGAAGCACCGGCGGACGAGAGATGTAACCACGATCGAAATCAATGGCCCAGATGGCCCCTGACATTTCGAAGTGCCACGTCAAGACGGGAAACGGGTCGATCGAAAACCCGGGACCCGAGTCAAAATTGACGGTTGTATCCAATGGCCGGGTTCGAAAACTACGGCCACGATTCAGACGAGGCGCACGAAGCTTACGTCAGAGCGCGACGTGACGGAACCACGCCGTCTTAGCTGGAAAGCACGAAGCCCACCGGCGGACGCGTGACTCACCCACGCTGAACCTAGTCTCACCCGAAAGGAAGGGTCTCGCCTGTGAAAACTCGACCCGAATCCACGAGTCGAACAGAAATCCACCTCAAAAACCCAACTTCGCCTGAACGGCTCATTCGCCCTTGGAGACAAACGACAAATAACACAACTTGTCCCAAGCTTGGAACCGCCAACGAGATGACCTCGCTAAAGCCCACGCCTCGAATGGCTGAGGTTTAGAGTAGAAATCTTAGCATCAAGTCTAAGAGAAACTACTCGACAACTCATCATACTGAGGGGAATAGTATGGCTAGCCCGATTCAAACGGTAATCGGTAAAGGCATATCAAACCCGTTGATAGCTGAGGGTTTGCTAAAAATCCTAAATGAAACCAAATGTACTTGTCTCGCCAAAACTTCTTTATTCAAAGTATTCCAGACCACACGCAAGCCGGTTTAGGCCTGAAAACTTTGAAGGGGGTCTTGTAGATGGTAAAAAATACCTCCGTGAACTTGTAAGAAATCCGCCTGTAAGGGGAAGCTGCCCAAAGCCACGCGAATTCACTCTTTATCACAACTCGCCTAACCGAGTCTGTAGTCGAATCCGCCAGCAAACATTAAGGCCGCCAACACAGCCAGGTACCTGCTACCCCGCGTGCTGAGGTGGGCTTTCCCACTCATCTCGACCCGAAGGGAGAGGGTACAGTACTCCAAGGCCATCAAGTGGGCGCTCACAGTACGAATGATTGGGCAGGTGTCGAGTCGACCTGAACATTCATAAATGCAGCTCACTTCGGTTGTCCGAGTCAGGAGCCGGACCCGCCGGCATTCGGCGAAGCTGCCCATGCCCACTCGAGTACCGGGAAACCGCTCTCCCACCTCTCTCGGCCTGAAGAGAGAAGACATGGTATTCCAAGCCCGCCGAATGGCCGCTCACGGTACAAGTGATCGGACACAACGCCAAATCAACCTGCACCCTCATAAATGCGACTTACCTCATTTGTCCAAGCGAGAGGCGAGAGCCGCCGACGCTCAGTGGGTTGGTCAAGTCCACTCGAGTACCTGACAGCCGTTGTCACACGTACGAGGAGGGGCTTTCCCATTCCTACATAACGTGATGCAAAACACGGCTCCTCAAAGGACCGCTCATGGTACGGGTGAACAGTAGAATATCTCTGAAGCAATGTATGGTCACATCCCATAATTCAGAAGATAGCAGAACTGTCTCTCTTTCATTTAAGAGCATCTTCCAACAACCTTTAAAAGGAGGTCGGAAAACTCTGAGAACCAGGATCGAGAACAGAATCGAGGATGTCATCGAGAAATCGAGACCAAGCTATTTGCATAATCCTTGCATTACAGCGCCACTGCTTAGTTCTGAGCCCCGATCGCCGGCGAACTAGCAAATCCGAACTCCATCGACTCGAGCTTCTACTGCGTACTGAAGCTCTCCAGCAACCTCGATCGAACGGTCCAAGGGAAGCAGACTCGACACGAGCATCGAGCGAAGCATCCTGTAGCCACCAAAAGTCCCCACACAAAACAAAGAGGGCATTCCCTCTGCTTCTGTTGTAATTTCGATTTATTAGTTTGTAATAAGCTTTCTTATCAATACAAACGAAACTCCCTGTTTTCGGGAAATCCAAATTTACACCCTACAGACACCCTCCTCCCCGCGACGACACCCTCCCTCTCCGACGATGCCCTCCGGCTCTCGTCCCTTCCTACGACAACGCCCACAGGTAAAAATTACTTATGCCTAGGGGTGGAAGTGAACCGAATACTTAATAAATAGTTTGGTTATTATTCGTCCAGATATTCGATCAAGTTCGATTTGGTAGTTCATTTAGTACTAAACAAATATTTTTTAGTATCTGACTTATAAATGAATAGAATTTAATAAAAGGTATGTTCAATTCGGGAGTCTATTAACTATTCGATTAGTTTTTGCATTTTAGTCCTATTAATTGAATTTATTGCAAATATTACTTATCTAAAATTTTATTTACAAATATTATCTATATAAATAACTAAGAGAGGATTCTAGGGCTAGGGTTTTCACTTTTCTTCTTTGTTTCTATCAGCCTCCTCCAGATCTGACTATAGCTTGGATCCTCTCCTCTCTCTCTCTCTCTCTCTCTCTCTCTCTCCTCTCTCTCTCTCTCTCTCTCTCTCTCTCTCTCTCTCTCTCTCTCTCTCCTCCTCCTTCAGATCTAACTCCAAGTAAATGGGCTCCACTCTCCTCTTTCTCTCTCCTCCTTCAGACCTGTAACTCCAAGTGGATTCTAGAGCTTGGGTTTTCACTGTTCTCCCTCGAAGCTGGTTGCTCACTCCTCCCTCAAAGCTTGTCATCCCTCGAATCTCGTCGTCGAATCCTGCGTCGAAGCTCATCGTCCCTCGAATCTCATCGTCGAGTCCTCCCTCGAATATCATCGTCGACTCCTCCCTCGCATTCCGTCGGATTTTTTGTCGGCTTTGGGGAAATCACTGCCTTTCTTAGGGGATTTCGTCGGATTTTTGCTTGATTTGTTAGATTTCGGCAATTATAGGTATAATTTCTCCATGATATTCCCTTTCGTTAAATAGTTAATGAATAAATTGATATCAAAACTATGAAATATTGTTAATCAATTGTTTCCCTATTTTTGGTATTTTTATGCTTAATTTCATGCTAGATTTGTTAAATTTGGTTGATCTATCTCATCTCACGAATTACGAACCCTAGATTTGGTGGCTCTTTATTCTTTTTATTCCCACAAATATAGCTAAATGAAATAATCTACATGGGAATAAATTATGACACATATAGTTAAATGAATTAATCTCATAAATAAAATTAAGTTTTAAGCACTCTATATTTTCTCATGAACTGTATGAGTTTAATGTTATAAGTTTAATGTTATAAATAAAATTAAATTTTTATAAGTCGATGTTCTTCCTCTGGTGAAATCTGTAAATAAAATTGGGGATATATATAAATTTCCTACAAGTTGCTCATTTAAATTGCTTGCTTATGATGTGCATTGTTAGTCTAATTTTATGTCTTAACTAACTCTCTTTTTTGCCTTTTATTCATACTAAAGGTAGGGAACTGCCTGAATAAATTCTAGGTTGCAGAGACCTTCCTTCTTAACTGATACTCAAATAGCTATAAGAGTTGTGAACTTTGCAAGAAAATTATCGCAAGGAAATAATTGCATGCATGAGTTAAAATGAAAGCTTGATCATGTTGAAATTTATTTTTAGGAAAAAAATTATCCTTTAGTGATCAATGCTGGTAAGTTGTGAATTAATGTATTTTAATTACTTTGTGTTGTTTCTATGTCATAATCTTGGAACATGGTTAATTTTTAAAAGACGTATCTTAGAGTGAAAATACTTATAATAATTAACTTATCTTTATAGTCTTTACAAGGTTTTAGATTATTTCAGAATTGTTCTCAATTTTTAGATATCCTAATAAGCTATATACATACTCTAATGCAAATGGTAATTTATTCCCACAAATATAGTTAAATGAAATAGTCTACTAGGAATAAATTATGACACATATAGTTATATGAATTAATCTCTAAATAAAATAAAATTTTAAGCACTCTATATTTTCTCATGAAGTTTATGAGTTTAATGTTATAAGTCGATGTTTTTCCTCTCTTAGAATCCTATTGAATGGATGCACTAATTAGGTGAATCTATAAATAAAATTGGGCGTATATATAAATTGCCTATAAGTTGCTCAATTAAATCATACCTGCTTAAGATGAGCGTTGTTAGTACAATTTGAAGTCTTAACTCTCTTTTGAGTCTTTTCTTCATACTAAAGGCATGGAATTGCTTGAGTAAATTTTGAGAGGGTACTTTCTCTGCATAGACATAGGAAAAAAGGCTGCATAGACATGGAAATTGATATAAAATATGAACCTGACCAGATATCTGCACATAAACACAGGATCATGCCCAATATTCAACTACCATTCGTTCATGCATGTAAGTTCTTAAACATAGTAAAGTACTTACTCCAAAATAACCTTAAAGTTAGATTAATACATATAACCACACCGAGTGTATCAAAGCAATTTCCATATAGAAAGTCACTATGATATTAAGCTTTACTGAACAAAATATGAAGACCAAAATAAATTCATCAAGTTTGTGCACAAAAACTTGGTAGCAACTCCATTAAAAATTCAGATTCAGTTCTCCTTGCTATAGTCATTGGAATTTCTCTTTCTTTTGAGATCTGCAACACAACAAAATAGATAATGAGCTTTTTATGATATTGTATTCATATAGCGCATACAACACGTAACAAATGATTACCAAACAACTTAACCTTCAGTTTTTTTGACAGTAGAATTCCTTTGAATGTTCTCGTCATCTCCAAGATCATTTATCCTTAAAGGTGAACATTTGAAAACCTTTTCCATCTTTGGCTTGAGCAGTGTGTTAGTCAAGGGAGTGAACACAACTTTATCTTTTGAAATATGTTTAGGTGTCTGTAGGAGAGCCTCTTCATGTAGATCAACAACTTCAACTTCTTGGGATTCCTTTGTAGAGAAAATTAGATGTAATGTACTATAACTTTGATAAGTTCGATAAGTTCGATAACTTTGATAACTTTGATAAGTTCGATAACTTCAAATTTTAGGTGTGTACCTGTGAATCACCTTCAATAACTTAGATAAGTTTTGTAACAGTGAAGCTCTCATTGTCTGTTTCATCATTATAAAAATAAAACTATGAAAAACAGATATAAAGCTATCTTTAAATTTGTAGGATATTATTGCGATATATTAGATAAATGTATTAGATCATTAATCAAAAAGCTATCTTTAAATTTGTAGGATATTATTGCGATATATTAGATAAATGTATTAGATCATTAATCAAACAAAAGAATTGCTTACCTTCTTCGAAGTTATACTTTGTTAGCTTAACCTGAACTTTTATAGTCTTCCCAATAATTAATTGATAATCTCTGGGAATATCTCCCTTTCATTGTCCTGCACTAAATCACACATTAGTTAAGCAGTTCTTAATACATTTATCTTCTAATGTAAAACAGTTTGATTATTAGAGGTCGAGCTTACATATTGTATTGTCCTTGATACCTCCTAGGCTGAAACTTTGATTAAATTTTCTGCTTCCTTTCCAAAGACAACGAATGTACAAATTATAGTTCTATCTTCCACATCCAATGTTATTCTATACCTATTGATAATTTTATATTTAGAAAAACATTTACTCAGAATAAAAAGCCTATGAGTAAAATTTATTTGTAGCGTGAAATAAACTAATTGCTTACTTGTTCTCTGCTAGGACTTCCTTGTTACATTGTCTGCACCAATAGGTGTTTCCTGATTCCATCGTTTTCTTATTGCAATATGGACATCCATGGTATCTCCATTTTTGTTCAAGTATGCCAATAATTTTCACCTGACATAAGAAATGATAGACCTGCACAAATTCATGATAATGAGGTCTATTTTCTTGAAAAATAAAATATGATTCAGCATTTGAGTGTTTTTGTAACTTACTTCGGCTATTTTCAGGTCTTCAAAGTATATTAATTCCATCAAAGCTGCTATTTTAGATTTCACTAACTTTGGTTGGCTTGGACTGAAGTTTACTGGTGTGGAACTAACTTTCAATTCAGTTTCAGAGTCCGTATTTCTGTACATATACATATTTATAACTAACTTACTTTGAATCATGATACAATATAAATTGTGTACAGGTTATATCATAGTCAAATTAATATTCAATAAGTTAACATTCTAGAAGTATATATTCATGAATTAAAGAACAAAGAAGACCTCTAATAATGTAAAGACAAATATACTGAGAGGAGCATAGTATACTTACAGAATGATTTCAGAGTTGATTCCAGAAGTTTTTTCCATTTCTATATAATTAAAACAAAAAAAGCATAATTTAGCTCCGGTACTTAAAATAAAATTTAACCAGGTAACAAAGAGGAAAGTATACATTGCTTGAGAAGCTAATTAAACTAATGTATGATCTTTATTTGGGTAAATGGTAAGAAAGATGAAATAAATATGATGAATTAATGTTGTGCAGGAGTTGGTCATCATAAATGCTTTAAAAAGTGAGTTTGATATGAAAAATGTGATGTATATAGGCAGAAATCAGTCATAAATCATAAATATGGGAAATACTGACTTAATCATAAAATAATCAAATAATAGTGACCTAAGATCACATAAAATTGCTATTTGAAGAACATGTTGAAGAAACTTGAGAAAGGGTAAAAAAACTCACCCAAGCAAGAGGTTATTTTGAGATTGTTGGAATAAGAAAAGATTTTAGAGTGTATATATATATATTTCTTATTGTTTTTTATGACATGACAACTTATTATACATTATAACTAGTGTGAACACCGTGCAAAGCAGGGCATATTTTTTTCCCGCTACAGTAATCCCGTTTTTAACCGCTACAATATTTTTTAAATTGCTACAGTATCTCGCTCATCTACAGTATTCTTATGTGCTACAGTGATATTTTCCAAAAAATCTACATTATCCAGTTTCATGTTTGCCATAATAATAATGTTATAGTAAATGTTACTGTAGCATTTACTATAGCATGAATAGTGAATCTTGGGTTCTCCCATTTGTATAGAGGAGTAGATTTCAGTTTTGCCGCTTTTTTCAGATTGTTGCTTTTTTCACAGATTGTTTGAAGAGAGTTTGCATTCAAAATTTTGGTGGTTATTTTCAAATTTTTGTAAGCGGAATATGTGGGGCCCACAAAACGCTGTAGCAACTCCTAGTTTTGAAGAGGTATGTAGCAAGTTTGATTAAATTTTCCACATATTTCCGCTCTTTTGCCCTTTTTTTGGTTTACCCATCTATATGTATATGAGGTGTAAGATGGAGAATTTTGTAAGTGGAATATGTGGGGCCCACAAAATGCCTTTCTTTTGTAAGCTGGAGAATTTTATTTTCACAGATTGTCGTTCTTTTTCTTTTCTTTTTTTTGGTTTACCCATGTATATGTATATGGAGAATTTTGTAAGCGGAATATGTGGGGCCCACTCTTTTTTGACCTTCTGTCTCTCTTTTATTTTTTTTGACAGCTTGTTTATTTTTTTTTGACCTTCCGCTGCTTTTTTTTGGTTTGCCCATGTATATATCGTACTTTGGCATCCACCGTGGCTGAAACCCCTACATGTGCTCTCGTCTTGGAATTCTTCTTCTCATATTTATGAGCTTTTGTATAGCATTAAATGTGTATAGTAGTTGATAATCACATTTTATTATATTTTTATACCCTTATTATCTATTTTACATGAATAAATATACCATTAATAATTGTTGTTAGATTAGTTTGCACATAATTGAATGAAAATATAAATAAATATTATTAAATATAAAAACCCCTCAAAAATCTCTCTTCTCTATTTTGTAGCATTTTTGAAGCCCAAAGCCCATCAAGAAAAATGATTACACCAAAGAGTTGAAATGGACTTGGATGCAAAGAGTGGAATGATTTGGACTTGGTTGCTAAAAAATGAATTGGACTTTTATGCAAAGATCACAAAAACATGACTTGGTTGCTGCAGATGGACCGGATTTGATTTTTGTGAAATAAAGCTTCATGGACTTGCTTCATTGGACTTGGATCAAAAGAATTGGGCCGGACTTTGCTTTACAAAACAAATGGAAATGCAACTTGGGCCGCAGCTTTCATTTTCCAAATCAAATGTGTTCCATTGGACCTATGTGCTGCAAACTTTCAAAGTGAAATGAAAAGAGGGGCCGGACTTGCTTTACAAATCAATGTAATGGACATTGGATGGACAAGCTGCTGCATGAATGGATTGAGTTGGGCCGAAAATTAAATGCTTTGATTTTGAAGAATAGGCCGGTCTTGGACTTGAAGTGCTGCAGGCTTGGGAATTGCTACAGGAATGAAATGGCCGGAGGATATAGCTTGTTATCTTGAAAATCAAATGGAATTGAAGTGGGCCGGCTATGCTACATTTACATTTTAATGATGGACCGGATTTTAAATGGGCTCAAGAATTGGATTTTGATTTTCTTTTGAAAACCAAATTCAAAGGTGGAGATTGTTGCTTGGGGCTCAAGACAAATCCAATGGCTCATATTCATTGAAGATTACTATAAATAGGGGTAGAGAGTGAGGGGTTAGAGAGTGAAAATTTTGTAAACTCCTTTTGGAGAGGAGGGCTACTCTTAATTGAGAAGGCCTTCCAAAAATTGTAACTTTAGTTGCAATTAATAAAAATAATTTTTTCCTCTTTAAATTTGTTCTTTCCCCTCTTTGTGGAATGATGAGGATGGATATGAAGAGCAATTTGAAGGTTTGCATTTCTTTTCTCTTTTATTTCTTTTTAGTAATTTCTTTATTATTGCTTATTAGTTAGATTTAAATTCATGCTTGTAGTATAGATTTACTTTCTTGTCTTTTTTATTTTCTTTTTGCACTTTAATTTGTAGAGTAGATTTATTTTTCTTGCATTTAATTTCTGCAATTTATTTTGTAGTTTAGATTTTTATTTTCTTTGTAATTAGATTTATTTCTTGTTCATAGTTTAGATTTTTCTTTTCTTTTTAATTTTGTAATTAGTCTTCTTTTTCTTGTTTTTATTTCTTAAGATGTGAATTTAATTCTTGTAGGAATCTTAGAATTGTATGAAACTAGTCTAATTTCTTTTATATTGTATGAATTATTCTCTTGTACTTAAAATGTTCATGTTTAGGATAATCAACTAGAGAACTAATCGGTAGAAGAAGAATTTGATAATCTATGCTTATCTTAAATGGTTTGATAGGTTATGCTTATGAATTCTAGGATTATTATCATGTTGTTGTTCTTAAAATCACCTTCCTCGTGGGATCGATATTTTTATACTATAACTTGATAAATTGTGCACTTGCAATTTTAGTACATGTTTATGCCGCATTAGTAGTACCTGTTCATGCTACAGTAATTAATTTACTATTGAATTTACTATAACATGAACAATGATTCTCTGATCCTCCCATTTGTATAGAGGAATACATGTTTGATGTGCATTTCTTGTCTAAAAGTCAGAATCTACTCCTCTATACAAATGGGAGAACCCAAGATTCACTATTCATGCTACAGCAGCATTATTACTGTAGCAAATATGAAATGGACATTGTGGATTTTATTTGAAAAATATTACTGTAGCAAAGCGGAATACTGTATCTATTAAAAATCCAAAAATACTGTAGCAGTTAAACGGGATTACTATAGCTGGGAAAAAAATATGTCGTGCTTTGCACGGTGTTCACACTAGTTAAAATTGATGGTGGGATACTATCTAGTGAAGGCAACATGAAAGTATATTGTCTATGAGGGTGGCAGTGGGCTGGTTAAGGCTTGGCCTGTGAACCAACCCAACCGATTTTGGGTCTGGACCAGTTCAAACTCGAACTAGGGTGGGCCTTGGCATGTCGAGCCAAGGACTTTGTCTCGGGTCTAGGGTTGGCCCAGCATAGTCCATGGCCCCATAAGACCGGGCCTAACCCGACTTGCAATGGTTTGCATTGCTGGTTGTGTAACACCCATGAATTGTCATTACGGTGGTTCAATGTCGTTAAGAATTTCCTAACGTGCCGTTAAGAATTCCTGTTAGGAAATGAATTTCGTAACATGCCGTTAAGAATTCTCGTTAGGAAACGAGTTAATAATTTCTATTAGATAGAAATTATTTATAAATTATTGAATTTATTTCAATAATCTATTTGATATTCCTATCTCACCTAAGTTTTGGATAACATTTTGGTGTAGCAATTATCGCTATCTGGTTGAATTAATTGTTTGGGGTGTTCATGTGCAAAAGTAACCCAACTTGTGAATTGTTATTGAGTAGAGAAACCAAGCTTAGCTTCATGTTGTATAAACATATAGGTATAGTCCACATTCCTTCCTCGAGCATCTTAGTGCAGCCAAACTGATTTGGCAAAGCCCATCAAGGCCCGTTTCCTGTGCAGACAACCCAATTGAAATTCGAATTAGATTGTCTAACTTGTGCAGACAACCCAATCCTCTATTTTTATGGGAGACATGCAGGCTGCTATTATTTAGTTGTTCAGCCAAAAGGATGTGTACTTTAGTGGGCCGAGCCAGACACAGGATCGAGGTTTACTCGAGAGGATGCATTTGAATGCAGGTATCTATTAATGGTTGTAACCAACATGGATCATTAAACTGTACCAAGCTGCCCAAAATCGATAGCGGATTTAGACCGAGAGTAAGGTTATGGATAGCGGATAGCATCGCATAATGGTGAAGCATCGCTAAGGCTATTTCGGGCTATTGTGAAAAAATAGCGGTAAAAAGCGCAAAGTCAAATAGCGGTCTAATTTAGATATGTATAAATACTAAAAAAAATTAAAGAAAAATCTAAGAAATCTAAAGTACATCTTGGATGATTTAAAGAGATCCTAAACATGAAATAGACATGTAACCATCACGTAATACCGAAGATGACTGGAGGAGTTAAAAAGTCGTCGTCTTTGAGAAGAAGAGCTTAGCGGTGACAGGACTGCCCTAAGAGGGGCTCACGGTGAAGAAGGTGAGAGGAAGTATCAAGGTAGGTGCCAAAGGCTATGAGAGGTGACGGGAGTATGCTGAAAATCACAGGAGATAGTGGAATGCAATGGTCAAGGGTTGAGTTTAATTTTAAAAAAATATGCCTCAAACCGCTTTTAAATAGCGGTCAAAAAGCAAATTTCGAATGCAATCGCTCACTATTTACCGTTATGACACACTATTGACCGCTTTTGCAAACAGACATATTCCGCAATATGTCACCGCTATTGCTCGATAGCGTAGCGGCGATAGCATCGCGAGAAGGGACCGCTAACGCTATTAGCGCCGCTATTGCGGGGCTATTTATAACAGTGACCGAGAGAATGTGAGTTGTTAGATTCCATCTAGCCTTGATGTCTTGCCATGAGTCATCACCCTCATGTTCTGGATTCTTGCATTTACTTTTGGTATTTGAAAATAAGTTTTCCCCAAACGGAGGGTTTTATGCAATTTTGAGCTCATTATGTGAATTCTGGCTTAGTGGGTTGGAACCCATTAGTTTAGGAATACATTAGTCCAAACCTCGTTAATAAATCCTTCCTATAAAAGGTAAACCTCTCTCATTTCTCATTAATGGCCGAGTGCCGGGGGGAGAGAGGGTATCATGCCTCATGTCCTAGCTACGGATACTGGTACACAACGCGGCAAGTATTATGTGCATGAGAACGCGGTCAATCGGGTTTCCATGCACATACTTAAGCCTCATCTAGCTTAATTGTTGCAAATCAAGATAAAACGATGATTAAGCAAATGAGTTGCATTAAAATTGTCAAAAGTCAACTTCTAATCAAACTAGGCCAAATAGGGTGAACCAAACATAAACTATATAGCATGTGAGACTTTGAACTACTAACTATACAGAAAGGGCAAATGTTGGATTTAATCTAATAAATCTAATTGTGGGCATATATGATTAATCAATATGTATTGCTATCTTTTAGGATAACCCACTAAAGTGATCAATCAAGTTGGGTTAATGGGTATTTAAATAAGTCATGGGGTTATATGTGCAGATACCAGGTTGTAATTGTGATTTGTTGAGGGACCAAATTACAAAAGTACAACATCTATAAATAAGGGGTTATGGTCCCTAATCTAGGGTTACATTCTCTAATTCTCTTCACCCCCATCTAGAGAGAAATTCAGCTATAGAGAAACCCTAAGGTTAGAAGATCCAAAACCCATCTCAGGTTTCATCTATGGATTCAGGTATAAGCTTTCGCTCTTTTGATTATTGTTAATCTCTTCGAATTAATCATGGCTTTATGGTTTTAGATCTCAAGTTATTATTAAATCTAACAAGTGGTATCAGAGCCACCTTTGATTAATTCTTAGGGATTTAAGTTTTAAAATTGGGTTTTTTGATCTTAAATCTCTGGTTTTTGGATTAAGATCTGTTCTCGGATGAACAGTAACGGCTGCCGAAAAATTTTCCGGGCGAACAGTAATTTTTTGATGAACAGTAACTAAAAAACGTTGATGAACAGTAACTTTTTGGAATTTTTTTATTTTTCCTTGGTCTGGATCACGAAAATTTTTCCGATTCTAGATCTAGATTTGAAAATAAAATCGATGAATCTTTGGATTTTTTGGGTTTAATCTTCGGTCTCATGCTCCTCGCCGGCGAAGTTTCGCTAGCGGCCTCGCCCTCGACGGCGGCGGCGTCAGGAAACCCTAGGGTTTTGACCTCTTGGGTGCCGGAGCAATGGCGGCGGCGGTTTCAGTTTGAAACCCTAAGGGTTCATGTGTGAACACGTGGCGAAAATTAAGGAGGTAGTTACCTCAACCGAACTTCGCGTTCGTTATAAGGTGAGCGTCGCGCTCAATTTAAACGAACTTCGCGTTCGTTCTCATGTGAGCCTCGCGCTCAACTCATGTGAGCCTCGCGCTCAATTTTAACGAACTTCGCGTTCGTTCTCAGGTGAGCCTCGCGCTCAATTTTAAAACGAACTTAGCGTTTGTTCTTAAGTTGAGCCTCGCGCTCAAATCTCAGGTGAGCCTCGCGCTCAATTCAAGTTGAGCCTCACGCTCAGATCTCAAGTGAGCCTCGCGCTCAATTCAAGTCGAACCTCGCGTTCATTTTTTTAAACGAACCTCGCGTTCGTTCTGTGTTCATCTTTCAAACGAACCTCGCATTCGTTCTGTGTTCATTTTTTTAACGAACCTCGCGTTCGTTCTCAAGTTGAACATCATGTTCATTTTCAGACGAACCTCGCGTTCGTGCTTAAGTGAGTCTTGTACTCAATATAGTCGAACCTCGCGTTCGAAGTCAAGCGAACTTCATGTTCACTATGGTTAAGCCTCGGCTTTTCATGGGTCCACTTTGGTATACTTAATTTATTCAATTAAGTTATGGACCCTAATTAAGCTGTGAGACCCCAATTAAGTTTTTGGAAATTCAGTTGATTTAAATTTTTTTAATTTAAATCTAATTCGGTTTTTAATCAATTATTTAATTCAAATATTATGACACTAAGGTATTAAGGTTGTCTCTCACTCCAATTGATTAATTGAAACAAGAAGTTGCCAAAGTAACCTCTCTTGTGTAGATTGTTCATGAGGAATGTGAGATGTTTGTGTGTATGCTTTCGTGTAAATATTTAATCGGCCCAAAGGAAGGTTAATATTTATTTAGACTGTATACACATCTGCGATGATAAGCGTGTGACAATTGTAAGGTTTACATGTGAATAATGAATCGATCCAAAGATAGTTTCATTATTTAACATGAGTTATTGTCAATGTTTGATCATTACAACAAGGTATCACTTACAAGTTAATATTACTGTCCAAAGACTTGATATTAATGTTGTGCCAGATATCTTGGATGGGATTTGTTACTATTTGAATTTTATTAATTACTAATTATGGTTATTGATGTGAGCATTTTTTGTTTTATTTTAGCTAATGCATCTGCTGCAACAATTTCTACTAACATCAACTCAATTCCCATGCTAAATGGGACAAACTTCAAGGTTTGGAAAGAGAACATATTAATTGTTCTTGGCTGCATGGATCTTGACTATGCATTAAGAACTGAACAACCCCAACCTCTTAATGCGGATAGCACTCCTGATGCAAAGAAGAAGCATGAGAAGTGGGAGCGTTCAAATCGCATGAGTCTTATGATCATTAAGCGCGGTGTTCCGG
The DNA here is from genome assembly GCF_001876935.1 of Asparagus officinalis. Classification (NCBI taxonomy): domain Eukaryota; kingdom Viridiplantae; phylum Streptophyta; class Magnoliopsida; order Asparagales; family Asparagaceae; genus Asparagus; species Asparagus officinalis. The sequence continues at coordinate 63,560,317 of NC_033796.1, forward strand.
AAGCCTTCAGGGACATAGAATCCGAAGGGATTACTAAGGCTAAAGATTTCCTTGTCGAAATTGAGAAGCGTTTTGAACGATAAGGTAGAAACAAGCACGCTCTTAGCTCGCTTGATTTTAATGAAGTATAAAGGCAAAGGAAATATCAGGGAGTACATTATGGAAATGCCTCATATTGCTTCAAAGCTTAAGTCACTTAAACTCGATCTTTGTGATGAGTTATTGGTGCATCTGGTTTTGTTGTCTCTTCCTGCACAATTCAACCAATTTAAGGTCAGTTATAACTGTCAAAAGGAGAAATGGACTCTAAATGAGCTCATTTCATACTGTGTGCAAGAAGAAGACAGGTTGAAGCAAGATAAGACAGAAAGTGCTCATTTGGCCTATGCCTCTAAGGATAAGGGCAAGAAAAGGAAGAATGATAAGGAAGCTGCTAAGGGTCCAGTTGAGAAGAAACAACATAAGGATAATCAGGGTTGTTTCTTCTGTAAGAAGCCTGGACATGTAAAGAAGGACTGTACAAAATATCACGCCTGGCGTGATAATAAGGGTACGTTCCTTGCTTTGGTCTGTTCTGAGGTTAATTTAGCTTCAGTACCTAGAAACACTTGGTGGTTAGACTCTGGTGCTACTACTCACATAAGTGTTTCTATGCAGGGTTGCCTGAGCTACCGAAAGCCAAGTGATGTTGAAAGACACATCTTTGTGGGCGACGGACAATCGGTAGATGTGGAAGCAATTGGGCACTTTAGGTTGTTGTTAGGAACTGGTTATTATTTGGATTTAAAAGATACTTTTGTAGTACCGTCTTTTAGACGGAATTTGGTTTCTGTTTCTGTATTGGACAAATCAGGTTATTCTTGTTCATTTGGAAACAGTCAATTCAGTTTATCTTTTAATTCAAATGTTGTGGGAACCGGTTACTTGAGTATTTATGACAACCTATATTTGCTTGATACAATTGCTTCTTACAATGAATCCTTGCATGTGGAATCACGTGGTACTAAGCGTAAATTAAATAAGGAAAATTCGGCGACATTATGGCATAAGCGCTTAGGTCATATCTCAAAAGGTAGAATTGAGCGTCTTGTGTCTGATGGCATTTTGGATTCCCTTGATTTTTCGGACTTCGACGTATGTGTTGAATGTATCAAGGGAAAACAGACCAAAGTGAAAAGATTAGGTGCCAACAGATCTTCGGATGTCTTAGAATTGATACATACGGATATTTGTGGGCCATTCCCTACGGAATCCTGGAATGGTCAACAATATTTTATATCATTCATAGACGATTACTCACGTTATGGGCACCTATATCTTATTCATGAAAAATCTGAGTCTCTGGACATGTTCAAAGCCTATAAAGCTGAAGTTGAGAATCAACTCAACAGAAGAATTAAAACCGTCAGATCTGATCGTGGTGGTGAGTACTACGGTAGATATGATGGTTCAGGTGAACAACGTCCAGGACCATTTGCTAGATACCTAGAGGAATACGGTATCGTCCCACAGTACACCCTTAAGACAGCAGCTTACATTCTGAACAGAGTACCAAGTAAAGTAGTTGCTAAAACACCTTATGAGCTTCGGACTTCGAAAGCCCAGTTTAAAGCATTTACATATTTGGGGATGTCCAGCTGAGGCAAGGCCTTATAGGCCAAATAAAAAGAAATTGGACTCCAAAACAGTTAGCAGCTACTTTATTGGGTACTCTGAACGCTCTAGGGGCTTTAAGTTTTATGATCCCACTATAAGGAATATTTTTGAGACGGGAACAGCAACATTCTTTGAGGATGTTGAGTTTGGGGGGAGAAATAAGGTTAGAGACATTAGTTTTGAGGAGGAATTGGCTTCAGATCCAATCCATACAGTTACTTTTGACAATATTCAGGTTCCTATACCTGTTGTTGCTCAAGAAGTAAATCCGGAACCTCAAGATGATAATGTTGAACAACTCCCTGTTCCAGAAGAACAAACTCAACAACCTCAAGAACCAGTGCCATTAAGGAGATCCACGAGAGAAAGGAGAAATGCTATTCCGGATGATTATATTGTATTTCTCCAAGAACATGAGGAAAGTAGTGGAATGTTAGAAGATGATCCAATCAACTTCTCTCAGGCCATGAAAAGTTCTAACTCTCAACAGTGGATTGATGCCATGAATGAAGAGTACAAGTCTATGCAAGACAATAAGGTTTGAGAACTTGTCCCATTACCAGAAGGTGCAAAACTAATTGGTTGTAAATGGATTTTTAAAACCAAGCGGGATGCAAATGGTAATGTGGAGAGGTATAAGGCACGTCTTGTGGCTAAAGGCTATACTCAAAAGGAAGGCATTGATTATACAGAGATTTTCTCACCGGTTTCATCGAAAGACTCTTTCAGAACAATCATGGCACTCGTTGCTCATTATGATCTTGAGTTACATCAGATGGATATTAAGACTGCATTTCTCAATGGCGACATTGATGAGATGATCTATATGGTGCAACCAGAAAACTTTGTGTCGGGAGACCCAAAGAATATGGTCTGCAAATTAAGGAAATCCATCTATGGACTCAAGCAAGCTCCTCGTCAATGGTATCATAAGTTTCAACAAATAGTTATCTCGTTCGGTTTTGAGATGAACATTGTTGATGACTGTGTATATCACAAGTTCAGTGGGAGTAAGTATATTTTTCTGGTTCTGTATGTCGATGACATATTGCTTGCCACTAATGATATAGACATGTTGTACGAAACCAAGAGATTTCTATCAAAGAATTTTGAGATAAAAGATCTTGGGGATGCCTCTTTTATATTAAGGATCCAGATACATCGAGATCGCTCTCGGGGTATTCTTGGATTATCACAAAAAAGCTATATCGATAAGGTACTTAAAAGGTTTGGCATGCAAGATTGCAGACCAGGTGACACCCCTGTTGCTAAAGGAGACAAATTTAGTCGTAATCAGTGCCCTAAAGGTAACCTTGAAATTCAGGAAATGCAGAAGATTTCTTATGCTTTGGTTGTAGGAAGTCTAATGTATGCTCAGGTATGTACGCGTCCGGATATTACGTACATTGTCGGGATGTTAGACAGATACTTAAGCAACCCTGGTATGGATCATTGGATAGCAGTCAAAAGGGTTATAAGGTATCTTCAGAAAACAAAAGATTACATGCTCACATACAGAAAATCAGAACAGTTAGAGGTCATTGGGTATTCGGACTCTGATTTTGCTGGATGCCAAGATAGCAGGAAGTCTACATCAGGCTACATTTATATGTTATCATGGAAAAGTGTCAAACAGACACTAGTAGCTTTCTCCACTATGACAGCAGAATTTGTAGCTTGCTATGAGGCATCCAATCAGGGAATATGGCTGCGAAATTTTATCACGGGACTGCGCATTTTGAAAAATGTTGAAAGACCACTAAAGTTATATTGTGATAATAAATCTGCAGTAATGTATTCCAATAACAACAGGAGCTCAACTAAATCAAAACATATTGATATTAAGTTCCTGGTTGTGAAAGAAAGGGTACAGAGTGGACAAATATCCATAGAGCACATTGGGACAAACTGTTTGGTTGTATTGTCTGATCAGAATAAAGTATTCAGTTAAGACACTCTGCTACATTATGTTTGGTTTTGACCTCACTAAAGGAGAACCAGTTGAAAATAGACATGTACTGATCACATTGCATGTAATTTTCATGCTGCACATCCATGATTGATCTGTGTCGTTTGATTGTATTGGTATATGTGACCATTGATGGGTCGAGTCACGATAAATATGACGAATGCCGCTTTGATCCTATATTGATATAGTCAATGGACGAGATTGTTCGGAAATACCTTTTCAGTGATAGCAATTTTGAGCTCATAAGGTTATACACAATTTAAGGAATCATATGGTGCCCAAGTGGGAGATTGTTGGATTTAATCTAATAAATCTAATTGTGGGCACATATGATTAATCAATGTGTATTGCTATCTTTCAGGATAACCCACTAAAGTGATCAATTAAGTTGGGTTAATGGGTATTTAAATATAATCATGGGGTTATATGTGCAGATACCAGGTTGTAATTGTGATTTATTGAGGGGCTAAATTACAAAAGTACAACATCTATAAATAAGGGGTTATGGTCCCTAATCTAGGGTTACTATTTTTCTCTAATTCTCTTCACCCCCATCTAAGAGAGAAATTCGGCTATAGAGAAACCCTAAGGTTAGAAGATCCAAAACCCATCTCAGGTTTCATTTATGGATTCAGGTATAAGCTTCCGCTCTTTTGATTATTGTTAATCTCTTCGAATTAATCATGGCTGTATGGTTTTAGATCTCAAGTTTTTATTAGATCTAACAAGAACCATAAAAATAACCACTTATTAACTCCTAGGAGGGTAAAGTTGTCCATCCGCATAGTTTGATCCAAAAGTGATTACTCCAATCACCTAGAGGAAGAAGACAGAAAATAAATACAAGGCCGCCAGGCAAGCAACCTACAGCAAGTATAAGAGAAAAGAAACGAAGACAAAAGGTAAGATAGGGCATATCCCAAAGGATAGGCTCACAAAGATCTGACACGAAGGATAGATAAGGGAAAATAGACCAAATAGCGAGAAGGTATGCATGTATACAATATGCTAAAAACATTAAAAAATAACTATAAAAGGCAGCACGGATCGAAACCAGAACAAAATAGATAACATTCAAATATACATGCTTACAGTCATTATTATCTAAACCACTCATGCAAAAGAATCTCAATTAAATAGATTTCATGTCATATACCATTTCGTCAATCTAATCAATATTCCCGTAATTAGCATCTTATTTGGAAAAACCTTCGATAAGTATATGTGTACAGCTCACATGAAATCCGACAGTTTCTAGTATTGACCAAACCCTCCTATATTGACTATCCTAACTCACAAGCACTACTATGGCCCCACATATCTCAAAGATTCAGTCCATTGAAATTAAACTTATTAGATTACTTTTTCTTAGTTCACTATACATGAAATGTTATACACAATAGTAGAAAAAGTACGTCCTTGACGGGCAATCCCATCAATGATTCCCATAATCCAGTCCTGTCAAGGATATGTCATCGGCATATGCCCCATCAAGGATGTTCACATCCTTGACGAGAGCCCGTAGAGGATGAACATCACTAACAGCAACATCCCTGACGATATTAGCCGTCAAGGATGTACAAACATCCTTGATGGGATAGGCCGTCAAGGATGTTAGCAACATCCTTGACGGCAACCTTGTCAAGGATGTCCATCTTAACAGGAAAGCCGTGAAGGATGTTCATATCCAGTGAAAAAAATATTGCTAAAAATATAATTTCCTGAATATAATACATATATTTCCTGTACAACAAGGGACAAATACACAATTCATCGACAAACACAATATTCTCATAATTTTCAAATCCAAACCACAGTCTACATATACCTCACTCAAGTGCATCCATAATCCACACACAAAAGATCTCATACATCCAAGATACACAATATAAAAAAAATTCTAATTTCACAATCTAATCAAATAAAATAATCCATATTTCCCTAAGAGGAACATGTTTATAGTATCCACAAACAAGTCTAGGATATAGAATACTATAAAATCCAACAAACACGTCACAATCCTAAAAAAAAGTGTAAGATATATAAGGTACCACTACAAATAATCGAGATGAAAAAGTGCACATCTCCCATACATGTCCAAGATACGAAATGATAAAACTCACTAATTGAGATCTTCTTCCTCATTCGTATCATCCTCGTCATTGGTTGCAGCTCCATTCCTACGACTAGTGCTCCCATGACATCATCTCCATACTAACAACATAATAATTCCTATAAGAATCACGCATTTGTACTTGGTTATGGTGAGCTCGGATGGATATAATAGTTGAAGTGATCAAGGATATTCACATTTGATCTGGCAGTTTCACGTTTAAGGTTACTAACATAGATAGCAGTGGATTTTATGGGTAGACGCATATTAAAGTGTGTGTAACTACTACATAAAATATGCAGGATGAGCTTTATGTTGTGATTTATGAAGTCATGTTAAAATGCATTAGGATTCCAAAAGCCTAAGTAGATATCCATCATATTAAAAAACATTTAGACAGAAAGTTCTGAATATTTTAAGATAAAAGTAATTAGACAATATAGTTCAGCATGCAGAGTTATTATAACTCCAAAGAATATAATGCAATAAAAACAGAACATACCTTTCAATAACACTTACCTTACAAATGAATCATGCCACATGGTTCAAATTTGCTTGGATGACAATATAATCAGCATCCGCTATCATCACAGAGGCCAGCAGGACATTGGACTTATCAACTGCTCGGGTCTTTGTTGGATATTTCTCTTCTAATTCCTCAAGTTGCTTCTCCATCTTCTTCTTTCTAGTTCCCTATAAAATCCCAAAATTGGTTACCAATATAAGATCCCAAATAAATTATCACAAGAAGTAAACTCAAATCATGTTCCAATTTACAAGGACTATTATCTAAACATATTCTTCGATAAATTCAAGAATTGCTTATGCTAGATTATCCAAACCCTTTTGCTCTTCCAGTCTCCCAATGAAAACTATGATAGGCATGTTCCTATCTACAAGCGATCCAACTTCTGCTTGCAATGCTTCTTTATTTAGAGCTCTTCCCTCTATCACCTATGAAGAATTTCTATGAGCATGAAAAGCTGAAGAAATAAGAGATGCACAAGAAACTGGGAATAACTCACAGTTTTTTCGTCATAGTTGGCATCAATATATTTATCTTTTGGATTCCACTCCTGAACATCCATCCTATTCATAATTTCAATGATGCCAATCACTCGTATAATATCGTGCAGTTTAACTACCTTTGTCTTCTCCTGAGACGAGCTCTTGGGCGTAATAGGGACTAACAACAAAGACCCTAAGATGAACGTAAATTTTCTTTAGTTTATGCTTTTTTAAGTTTCCATCAAGTTTCTTGAATTTTGAACAATACTTGGGCTAGATAAAAGTTAAGTCCACATGCTCATGGATAACTTAGAAGAACATGTTGAAGAGTATGGTCTAGGAAGTCTCTTGCTCATATGTTCATGTAGTTCAACTGCTTCAAGTCAAATAATTGAGTAAAATTCAAAAGGAAATTGTTTCTCACAAGGAAGAATTCATCGACTGAATTACAACTTGATGTCAGCCGCCCACCTTATCAGCCCACTCTTTTTGACGATTGCTAAAGGAGGTGGGCCCCATCTACTTCAAATCACCAGAAGCCCAACAGCAAAGTTTGAAGAGGAAAAGAAAACAAAAAATGGCGGCCCCACAACATAGTAAAATATTAATATTTTATTATGCATAGTATTTTTCCAAACCCTATAAATATGCTTCAAATCCTTAAGGAAAAATCATCCCAGAAACAACTCCTCATATAGAAAAGTGAGAGAGAAAGAATAGAGAGAGAGTATATTCTTGTAAAGAAAGATTATAACTCCAGAGTTTTCTCCTCATAGTCAATTCTTCTATTCTTACCCGTGGACGTAGACAATAAAGTACCGAACCACATAAATCTGTGTGTCTAACTTTTTATCTCTATTTTTGCTCTACTATTGCTGTGACCCTGCTCTATTTGGCCACGGGTTTGTCCCAACAAGTGGTAACAGAGCCAACTTAGGGTGCTTGTATATATTTACTTATCGTATGCTCTGTGGCTGCCACCGAAGGTGGATCTTCTACATTAAAAAATAAGTTAGGTTATCATTTACCCATTAAAGGTGATGGGTACTATTCATGAGTACGGTATTGTACATAAATATGATACTATTCACAAGTATGTTACTATTCACAGATACGATTACTGTTCATAAATACAGTTATTATTTACGTGAGATAGTAAGAAGTTACTGTTCTTGGTAGAAGCAATGGCAGCAAAGTTCAAGATAGAGAAATTCGACGGGAGTAATTTTTCTCTGTGGAAGTTAAAGATAAATGCTATCTTGAGAAAAGATAATTATCTAGCAGCCATCGGTGCAAGGTCGGACGATATCAAAGATGATAAGAAGTGGAATGAGATGGACGAAAATGCTATTATAAATCTTCATCTGGTATTAGCAGACAGAGTGCTGTTAAGCATAAAGGAGAAGAAGATAGCAAAGGAGGTCCGGGATACTCTAACAAAGCTATATGAGACAAAATCCATGCATAATAAAATTTTCTTAAAAAGGAGACTTTACACTTTGAGGATGGTGGAATCTACATTGATGACTGACCATATTAACACCCTAAGCACACTGTTCTTCCAACTCACAACGTTAGGATATACAGTTGGTGCGAATGAACGTGCGGAACTTTTACTTCAGAGTCTACCTAACTCGTATGATCAACTCATCATCAACCTGACAAACAATGTCCTTACAGACTATCTAGTTTTCGATGACGTTGCAGCTGCTGTTCTGGAGGAAGAAAATGGGCGTAAGAACAAGGAATACATGAAGGTAAGTTCGCAACAAGCGGAGGTCTTATCGATGACAAGAGGAATATCAACGAAATGTGGCTCTAGTAGGAGTCATACCCATGGTAGATCAAAATCTCGAAGTAAGAAGAATATCAAATACTACAACTGTGACAAAAAGGGGCACGTCAAATCGGAGTGTTAGCACAATAAGAAGAATGAAGATAACAAGTCTTCGGAGCCTTCAACATCTCAAGGATGCGTTGTCAGCATATCAGACGATGGTAAAATTCTATTCAGTGGAGCGACCATTGTTGATGAAGGCAGAAGGAGGTTTGCTGATGTCTGGCTTCTAGATTTAGCAGCCTCCTGGAACATGACTTCTCAAAGAGAATGGTTTCATAAATATGAACATCTCTCAGGAGGATCTATATTCATAGAGAATGATCGTGCCTTGGAGATTTTTGGTATTGACACTATCAAAATTAAAATGTTTAATGGTACAATACGCATCATTCAAGATCTGCAACATGTGAAGGGCTTGAAGAAGAATATATTATCTTTGGGACAATTAGATGAGCTCAGGTGCAAGACCCATATCAAAAATAGGATTATGAAGATTGTTAGAGGGGCGCTTGTAGTGATAAAAGTAGAAAAAATATCTGCAAATCTATACATGCTCAAGGGAGAGACTCTGAAGGAAGTTGTTTCATGTGTGGCATCAACTAGCCATGGAGAAGAACAAACCATGATGTGGTATCACAAACTAGGCCACATGTCAAAACGAGGTTTGAAGATTCTCTCCGATCAAAAGCTGCTTTCTGGACTTAATTATATAGTTCTTCCATTCTATGAGCATTTTGTTACAAGTAAGCAGTATCAGCTGAAGTTCAACACATCGAGTTCTAGAAGCAAGGCTATTCTGGAACTAGTTCATTCTGATGTATGACAAGCACCAGTTACATCATTGGGAGGAGCAAAGTACTTTGTGTCATTTATTAATGATTATTCTAGGAGATGTTGGGTGTATCCTATCATGAAAAAGGCGGATGTGTTCTTAGTCTTTAAAACCTACAAAGCGCGGGTCGAGCTTGAATCTGAGAAGAAGATCAAGTGCTTGAGATCAGATAGTGGAGGAGAATACACAGACGATGAATTCCTAGCATTCTGCAAGCAAGAAGGCATCAAAAAATAATTCAGCACTGCTTATACTCCTCAACAAAATGGAGTGGCGGAACGGATGAATATAACTCTGTTGGAAAGAACAAGAGCTATGTTGGCAACTGCAAATATGGATAAAGTCTTTTGGGCGAAAACAGTAAAAACTACATGTTATGTGGTGAATCAATCTCCATCAACTGCAATATAATTGATGACGTCGATGGAGATGTGGACTGGAAAGCTAGCTGATTATTCTAACCTCCATATATTTGGAAGTCCAGTGTACGTAATGTGTAATGCCCAAAAAATTACAAAGCTGGATTTAAAATCCAAAAAATGCTTATTCTTGGGGTATGCTGATAGAGTAAAGGGGTATCGCTTGTGGGATCCCACTGCCCGCAATGTGATCATTGGCAGAGATGTTATTTTTGTAGAGAATTAACTACAAAGTGAAGAAAAAGAAAGCAGTTCGAGGAAGGACTCGGAGACTGGTTCAGGTAGAAGATAATACGAATTCTTCTGAAACAACACTGGAGCAAGATGTATAAGAACAAATCGAGTCTGAGGCTCCAGAAGCTCGAAGGTCAACTCGTGAGAGATCTTGAAGAATAAATTTACATGGAGATCTTGAAGAATAAATTACATACTCCAACTAGAAGGTTTTAAAGAAAAAGAGAACTTGGTTTGCAGATTGAACAAATCTCTGTACGGTCTAAAGCAGGCACCGAGGTGTTGGTACAAGAGATTTGATTCATTAATCATGAGCCTTGGATACAACAGACTTAATTCGACCCTTGTGTATATTTTAAGAGGTTTGGTAAAAATAACTTTCTTATCTTATTGTTGTATGTTGACGACATGTTGGTTGCAGGCCCCAACAAAGTTTGTATCAAAGAATTAAAGGCTCAGTTGGCTCGGGAATTTAAAATGAAGGATTTAGGATCTGCAAACAAGATTCTATGGATGCAAATTTACAGAGATTGCAAGTCGCTTTAACATGCAAGATTGTAAGTCAATTTCTACCTCACTTCCTGTTAATTTCAAGTTATCCTATAGTATGAGTCCTAGCATTGAAGAAGAGAGAATGGACATGTCTCGAGTACTGTATGCATCAGCAGTGGGAAGCTTAATGTTCGCGATGATTTGTACAAGACCAGACATTACACAAGCAGTGGGAGTGGTTAGTCGATACATGGCGAATCCTGGTAAGAGCATTGGAATACTGTAAAGAGGGTTCTAAGATATATTCAAGGAATCTCAAATGTTACATTATGTTATGGGGGATCTGATTTTATTGTCAGTGGATATGTTGATTCTGATTATGCAGGTGATCGTGATAATAGCAAATCCACCACAGGTTATGTGTTTGCACTTGCTGGCGGAGCTGTAAGGTTGGAGATGGTGCTGGAGGAACTCGGTTATAAACAAAAGAAGATATCTCTATTTTATGACAGTCAGAGTGCTTTGCATTTGGTAAGAAATCCAACCTTTCATTCAAAGATCAAACACGTTCGAGTTCAGTACCACTTCGTTCGTGAGAAAGTGGAAAATGGAATAGTGGACATGCAGAAAATTCACACCAAAGTCAACATAGCTGATTTTTTTAACAAAAGCAGTCCATACCAATAAATTTATTTGGTGTCGATCCTTTTGTGGTCTGACGGAGATGTAAGCAACATGAAGATGACAAGATAGAAAGAATGGTGCGAAGATATGATTGATACTCAATCAAATCTTCAAGTGAGAGATTGTCAGCAACACATCTTATCTGCCCACTTTTTTTGACAATTGTTAAAGGAGGTGGGGCCCATCTACTTCAAATCATCGAAAGCCCAGCAACAAAGTTTGAAGAGGAAAAGAAAACAAAAAATGGCAGGGCTCACAGCAAAGTAAAATATTAATATTTTATTATGCATAGTATTTTTTCAATCCCTATAAATAGGCTTCAAATCCTTAAGGAAAAAATCATCCCAGAAACAACTCCTCATATAGAAGAGTTAGAGAGAAAGAATAGAGAGAGTATCCTCTTGTAAAGAGAGGTTGTAACTCCAGAGTTTTCTTCTCATAGTAAATTCTTATATCCTTGCTCGTGGACGTAGGCAATCAAGTATCGAACCATGTAAATCTGTGTGTCTAATTTTTTATCTTTATTTTTGATCTACTATTGCTACGACCCTGCTCTATTTGGCTCGGGTTTGTCCCAACACTTGATAATTCAATAAAAATGACGTGTGAGCCAACAATATATAATAGCATTATGAGCTAACATACCTCCAATCAAGAAGCATCCAGAACAGAAACACTCTGTTAAATTCACGAAAAGATAGGTAGAAGATGCCTATCCTATTCAAATGATCAAAAAAGATTTAGATTACATGATTTTACTCAAAGGCCTATTTGTCTACTAAGTATTGGAACTCCATGAACTAAAGCATACAACTTTGGTAAAATCCATTCTTAGTAGACAAGGTGAATTATAAATCATTATTTTTCCCAATTTAAAATGGTAAATTTAACACATCTAGAAACAAATTAATTCAAATTCAGGAAAACTATTTGTGGACCAACAAAACATTGTTACCTCCTATTTCTACTACCATCAACTATTTTATGTTTTTGCCTCTCGTTCCTCTCCTTCACAAGGATAGAATAACCTACCAATACTATGAACCTCATAGCTCACTTAAAAAGATTTGATTCCCCTCTTCCAATCAAAATCCTGTGCAAAAAGATAAATCTAGATAAAACTCAGCAATTTCTACAAACTAAATCTTTTTTCAAATACAGAATTTCAACAAAATGATCATCAAATTTCATATCTTTGTGCAATCAAGTCAATAGCCTGATCAGAGCAATTCTTAATCCTAGCCTCATGAATTGTGATTAGGGTCTTGAAAAAAATTATCACAGTCCATAATACAACATTACTATCACAATATAACAAAAGTGCATAAAAAATCTAGAAAAAAGAGAAATAATTGCATTAATTCACATTTCATTTTGTAAAATGGAGACAACGACAGTCGTGGGTGTCTGAGGAGGGTGGTCGGTGAATCTCTGGTGGAGAAGGAGTCGGTAGCGCTATAGAAAACCCTAGGCGTTTCAAACTTAGGGTCGGGGGTTAAATTGTGGTTAGGGTCTTAAGGGGAGAAAAGTGAGGGGAAATTCTCCTTCCAATTATTTCACACTCCCTCCAATTATTTAAGCAAGCCCATCAACAATGCTTACAGCCCGTCAAGGATGCAAACATCCTTGACAAGCACATTCTTGACGGCTACGTGCTGTCAAGCATGTTCACATCCTTGACAGCATCCTTGACAGCACGTAGCCGTCAAGAATGTGTCTGTCACTGATACACCATTGATACATCATTTTCTACTAGTGACATGAGTTCCGATAATTTTAGCTCATGAAAAACATATTATCATAGTATTGACTAGGTGTTCAATCAAAGTCTCCTCTTTGTCTAGAAGGTCAAAGAAGATGAAATCTTGAATTATAAATCTAAACATATTATATGTTATCATAACTCGCATAGACGGGGAGCTCCAGACAAAATTCGATACTCATGAAGAGATACTATGGATGCATCGCAAAGTTAAACGAATCAACAATCAAACAAAATTAAATGCAAAAAAATTTACCAAATGAGTATGCTAACTAGTAATATCCCATTTGGGCAATATAATAATAAAAATGGGCCTCGACTCGTGCACAAGTGAGCCCCAAAGTCATAATCTAACATAATATGCTCAACATCCATAATATATGAGTTTCATCCTTCATGTAAAGTAAGGTCAGAGACAACCACTTAAAACCATCTAAGTTTGTGATAGAAACTATATTAACATATTTCTAGCATCATAACATACATAACAAAACTCACAAAAGCATGATCCAGACAAACGGGAAGAAAATAAGCATGTTATTCGTGGGACTAGCTTTTAGAGGATTCTAGAAAATTTAGAACTTCACAAAATATTAAATTACATGCAAATACCACTTGCCATGGGCAATCTTTCAACTTAAGGAAGCTAACAAAGAAAGCAGATGTGAAATTGGAAGACGAGATCTTAAAATATGTACATAATCAGGATTTGCCAAATTTCTGGTTGAACATATGTGCTTGGTAGTTGAGCATATGCGCTCGGTGATACGCCATGTCAGGTAAGTGGTGCATTCCCTTTTTGAACTGAGTCTCTTTGAACTGAGTCTCTGCCTAATTGAGCGTGTGTGCTCTCTATAGCGAGCATGTGTGCTTGAACTAGAAAATTACAATTTTTTTTGTGATCTATCAAATTCTACTATCATGTACTCCAATCAATCCACATTCCATAGATTATCATTTCTTAGATTCATAGCAGGAATTATTTAGAATTAGTTTGAGCTTATTTCATCAAGAATCCCAAGAGAAATCTTAACATTTTGGTATTATTCAAAAATACAAAGAGAATACTCACAAATCAAAACATGCATTAATGAATAAACATGGTAAAAATAGATGCTACAGGAGATTGATCTAGTAAGAAGAGGTAGAGATGCTTGCCTTAAGAGATATCGGTTGTAAAACACGAGTTTTTCTCCATCAATCAAGCAAAACTTGTGTCTTTACCTAAAACAAATGATTCTACACGATATCTTAGATCTGGAATTCAAACAAAAAGAATGAGCAAGAAAAAAAACTATCTTAACTTGAATCTATGACTTGGATGAATTATGACCCCACTGTTCTCTTTCTCTTGATCTCCTTCACCAAAGAGCCTTCTCTCTCTCTCTCTCTCTCTCTCTCTCTCTCTCTCTCTCTCTCTCTCTTTCTCAAAATGCATTCTTTTTCTCTCTCTTAATCTCACTCTCACTCTGTGGAACTAGGATCTTTAGAAGAGAATTAACCTCTTCTATTTATAGTCTAAAACACTCATGACCTAAGCTTGTATATATTTTAAGCTAGCCTCTCTAAACTCTTAGGTTGACCCTCTTGTCATCCTAACTAAAATCTAAAACTATAAAAATGGTTTGGTCTAGATCAGATGCGAGGTACATGGTCTCGGGTCTTTCATCAACTCGATCAAAGATATCGATATCTGTATAAATATATGATACAATTTGGTGGGCCTTACACCATATATCTTTATGAATAATTTCATCCTTAAAATTCCAACTTCACCATTCTTATAAGACTTATCTAATGTCTACCAATCTGTTTACTATTATTACCACTCTCTTACTTCCGATATCCAATTGTAACTCTCAACTTATTTCGATACCTTTCTCACATCTAGATTCTCTAAGATATCTAGGATGTAAAGTAAAGACTTACAGGGAGGGTAGGAAAAGTCCTAATGCTTTGGGTTCAAATCTTCTGAAGAAATATGGAGAAAACAAGAAAAAAATTGAGTGCATGCACTGAAAAATGTGAGCGCATGCACTTGGAGGGTGACGCAACATGATACATGTTAGGAATAGAGAAACCCATTCTAAAGATAATAGACCCATTTGAGTAAGTGCACTTAAAATTTGGGTGCGTGCGCTCGACCTGTTGAGCGCTCGGGTATAAATAGTTTTGGGAATTTCTTGTCTTCCATTCTTCAATCATACTCTAGTGATCCAACCCCTGTACCTTCCAAAAAAAACCTCTTCAAACACATCCTCTAGAAACCTTAGCCCATATTACATCCTTAAAACTCACTACATCAAGCTTTAAATCTCTAAAAATTCCCAAAACTTTATCTCTAAATCCTGGGTTCACAAATCCAAACTTAATTCATCCAAACCTTTGTTTTTCACTCTAAGACTCTTTCTAAACATTTCTAATGGCCCCTAAAGGTGCCTCGTCTCTACCCAAGAAGAAGAAGGCATTGGCATCCAAAGGGAATGATGTCATTGATTTTTTTGGCGGGGTAGACTCATTGATCATCGGGCGAAAGATCACTATGATAATCTTGAGAAGTGGAACATGATCCCGAGAAGAAGGGTTGATTTTGGGGGCATAAGAAGGGAGGACTTCCCGGCAATATACTCTACGCAAGGATGCTATTATCAAATAAATAACCAGTGATCTATGAGAGGGGGTGTTGCAATTCTATTGCAACATGTCGATGAGGAACGAGGTGATCATAATGAAGGTCGGTTGGGCAAAAGTAGCATTCCACTAATAGACTCTCGCGAAAATCTTTAGGGCATTGTTTGAAGAGACTATGAATTCTTTTTGGCTGCTAGGCAAAGGATGAAAGGGTGAAGGACTTGACCACCTGTGAGATCGTGAATGAGGAGCTTGAGGCAGTGAGGTGAGGGAAGGGTCTAGTCACTTTGTCGAGCTTGAAGCTACTCACACACCTTGTGGGAATGGTAGTGACCCACAACATCTACCCAAAGAAGGGAAGGGTTGGAAAGACTCCCGATCAATACTTGTTGATGATCTTCTTCCTAATGCAAGGCCACCCAATCAACTTTGCGGACTTCATCTTTGTCACGATTTTAGAGGCAGTGATGGGTTCCTACATGTGTCATATAGAAACTTTGTGCTGTGTATCATCGAGTAATTCGATTGCCCATTGGAGGGGTTGACGAAAATTGTATTATCCTTGCTGTTGTTGGATGAGAAGGCAATAAAGTCAATATCTCTTAGGGATGAAGAGGGACATTGGAGGAAGAAGAGAAAATAGGTGGTGGAGACTGAGGAGGAGGACAACAAGGATGATGATGATGATGAGGATTAGGATGAGGCACAGGAGAGGGGCGATGTTGCTGCTTGAGGGGAGGCTGGTATTAACTCCTAGACGGGGATGCTGAGCATTACCAAGATGTGGTAGGCAATTAAGGTGAGGTGACAGAGGGAGGATTGAGCCGCTGTGAAGATCGAGATGCTACATCAGAAGCTATGAGCAACTACAATGGAGGTGAGGAAGAGCCATTATTTCATGTAGTAGTTCACAAAGTTCAAGGTATGTTTTCGATGTGGGAATAAAAGGGCTTCATATCTCCAACATTTCTTGCATCTGTGCCTTAGGACCTATAAGATTCCTCTCAGGATGAGGAGGTGGCCGAGGATGAGGTAGAGGAGATGACACTGAGGGCCGAGGATGGTCGTGGGAGGAGCGGAATTCAGAGTGATGATTGGCTTGCTTAGCCATCTTAGAGTGGTGGGGATTATAATGGTGGGTATAATGGAGGATGACCTGATGATGAGGGTGTTCATCCTTAGGATGAGACCCACAATGACTGGATATGATACTTTATCCTACGGAGATATCTCAGGAGGCATGTCTAGGTTTTTCTTTCTCCAGGTGTCAAGCATGTTACTATATAGGGTAAGGTGTACATGGTTTGGTTGATGGAGAGTCGAGCTTGTAGGTTCAACTAGATTATGTAGGGAGGTGGTCAGTTAATATGGGGTAAATAATGCTATGTTGCCAGTGTATAGCTATTAAGTTATAGTATACAATTAGATCCTAAAAATATGTGTGGACAAAAAAGGAGTGAAAGTGTAGAGATATAGAGAGCGTGTAATTATTTGCAAACAAAAGAATACTAGAACAAGAGGGGAGAAAGAGAGTGAATAAAATAAAGAATAAACAATGAGGAGAAATAAAGAAAATATAAAAGAACAAAATCAAGAAGAAAGAAACGAATCAAAAGGAGAAAAATTAAAACAAGTAAAATATGGAGAAAACCAAGTATAGAAGATAGAAATCTAGAATTGAATCCATTAGTTTATTTCATTTAGGATTTATGAACTATTCACTTTTTTTTTTATCATATTTTACTTTAGATTTACTAAGTATAGATTATCAAACTACTAAAAAAGCATAATTTATCAAATTATCATTCAAGCAAAATTTTCATTCATGAAAAGAATAACAACTAGATTATAATTCTAGAATTCATAGGTATAACATATCAAACCATCCAAGATAAGCATACATTATCAAAATTTTCTTCTATTAATTAGTTCTCTAATTAATTATCCTAAACATGATCACTTAAAGTATAAGAGAGCAATCTACAAATCATAAAAGAAATTAAATTAGTTTCATACAATTCTAGAATTTCTAAAAGGTTTAGTTACTCATTTAACTAAATAAAATTAAGGAACTAAATCTAGACTAGAAGGCATAAAAAAGAGATCTAGATTACAAGGAATAACAAAAACTTACTACAAAAAATAAGAATAAAAATAAAGAAATAAAGATATAAACTATGAGAATAAAGGAAATCTAACTAACAAAAATAAAAGAACATAAAAATAAATCTACACTAAAAAATATAATAAAATAAATTCTACAAAATATGAAAAATAATCAACAAAATAAAAGAGCATGGCAGTAAATCTACACTACAAGACATGAAATAAATCTAAAAATAAAGAGAAAATAAAATCCTAAAACGTGAATTCCTAAAAAAAGAAAATAAAAGAGAAAAATAAAAAGTTATATTGTAAAGGGCTGACCCCTTAAAAGTAAATCTCCATCCTCATGTTCATCAACAAAGAAGAAGAAATAAAAATTTAAAAGGCAGAAATTCTTTATATATTTATTGCAAATAAAAAGTTTATAATTTTGGAAGATCTTCTCAATTAAGTGTAACTGTCCTCTCCAAATGGAGTATTTACAAAAATTTTCACACTCTCAAACCATCACTCTCTGTTATAATTTTTCTTTTTTATAATTTTCAAAATTATTTTGTCTCTTTAATTTGTTTGGTGGATTTTGCAAATACTCCGCCACATTATGTACATTTGTAGGTTTGCGTTGTTCCGGGGTTCGACCTTTGCAGCGAACATTATTTTTCTCACTAATTTGTTTGGTTTTTGCATATACGTCATTCATCTTGTATACATTTGTAAATTTGGCATTTAATAAATTCATTTAGGCTTACATTTTAATTTAAACTATATTATTATCTTTATACTACGTATATCCAATAAGAATTCATCAATTTATCAACTTACTCTTACTTAATGGATTAGTTTGAATTTTAAGGGTATTTTTGTCTACCAAAAGATTTTTCCGAACTCATGCTTTTAAAGAAAGTATGATTTTTCATTTTCGATCCAGTTTCAGCCACCTATCTGAAACTAGATCGAAAGTGACGAAAAAACATCAAAAACTTCATGTGATTTTAAATCAAATCCCATGAAGTTTAAGACCTCATTTAAGGCATCATTAGCGCTAACCCAAGCGCTAATGAAGCCTTAAACTTCATGAGATTTAAAATCCCGTGAAATTTTTGATTTTTTTTCCATTTTCGACCCAGTTTTAGTCAGACGGCTGAAATTGGATCGCAAATGACAAATATTTTCAAAAGGGGTCGTTTTTTAAAATAAATTTCTAAAATGGTCTATTTTAAAAATTTGTTCATATAAATGCTTCTCTCATCTAAACCCTAACCCCAAAATCCCTGGCACCCTGGTCACAGAACTAAAGAGAAAAATCAAGCAATGGCGAAGAAGAAAAACAAGAAGAGCGGCGTCGCATCCATGGATATCTCCGTCGATGCTCCTGGCGATGCCCCTCAAGGTCTGTACTTTGCAGTCTCAGCTTCGATTTCCAATTTCGTTCTTCATGCTACCATCGAGCTTTGGTCTTAATTTTATTCTATTTTTGATTTTTTCGGTTCTTTGATGCAGCAATGGACACATCGGAAGGGAAACCCTCGAAAGCATCTGCCAGAGATGTCAACAGGTTAGAATCCGGTGATGTTTTTGAATTTAGAAGGAAATTTTTTTTTGAAGCCTTTGCATAGAAGTTGAAGCCGACTTGAGATTTATCAAGTGGATTTTTGCTTCTAAATTCGTGAATATATGGATTATTTGAAAAGGTGTATCTAACATGAGGAGAGTAAAGGCAATTAGGTTTTAGCTATGTTTGTTAAATGCAATTATTTGCTTTGTTGATTGGAGATGTGACCACTGCAGTTTAGGTTTTCATACCTTACCTGCAGCTGGAGATTCTAGGTGTCTTCGATGGGGGTACATATCATACAAGTATTGGCTAGTTTGAATTTTGACGAAGGACAAGTAGTTTAATTACTTTAGTAGACTATGGACTTTACATTTTATATGAAGGAGAACTGATGATGTACAGAAGTAGAAATTTTTCGCGCGAGTTGCTGATATATGATGGCTGGCTATGAAGTGCTGCGTCCGGGTTATGCTAAAGCTATCTCTTCACTATGTAGAAGGAAAATGGGATAAAATCTACACACTTATCTTAAAATCATTTAAGAAAGAAGACTAAGGTCGTGGTAGAAGATTGGAATTATATAGGGTGTTTGGGTTGATTAGAATTACAACAGTTGATGATATATTGAATGGAGTAGTATCAGATGATAAGATAGCGCGTGCTGTTATTGGTGTATACTTGACACCTATTTGTGTCGTGCTTAGATGTGTAGCTTCCATAGCATTTGAATTCATGTATAAAATTTGGAACCTTGCTACTGTAAAATTGAAAATAGAAAACGAGAAGGCTAATATAACAGTTAATTAGTGTAGAGGCAAATTATGAATTTTAAGCCAACTTGGAGTACAAAGAGGCGGAACATGAGGTTGATTGGAAATCTTCTGCAAGAAATGTAGAGTTGAGACTTGGGGATTTTAAGCCAGACTTCGAGAGATTGGATGTTTTGCGCCCAAATTCCAAACATTCTGGCTAACGCTTGCATTCTATATTGCCGCAACTGCTAGAAAGTAGGAACAAAAGAATACATTTAGTTTAGGTCAAGTTGTAGCTGATAACTGTTTATCAAAACCATTTGTCTTATTATAACGGTGTGCTTGTGTACTAAATTTCTATAACTGCATGATCTTTTGTACAACAATAAGATCAAAATTAGCGGCGTGAGCTTGCCCACTTTGATGCCGTAGAATGCATTTTTGTAGGTGTACGCTGAAGATATTAGAGGATATGCTTGCTAAATTTTTGATGTTTATGTATGTGCAGATAATACATATATAGTACGCAATTTATGTTGATGTAGGGCTTTATTTTTGTAGAACAACAAGGTTAAATGGCAGATAGTCCCCCTCATATATACCTTCTCAAAATGCAAATCTCAAGGGTGACAAGTGCTAATAAATTAGTGGAGGGGTGGAAAGTGCTATTGAGTTGTAGACGAGGGGGTTATCTGCAATTTACCCTAACAACTAATGAATAATGAAAGTTTTGTTGCAATCTGTTTCTTGCTGTTAGATGATCAAAAATTACTTTTATGCCTACATGCATGGTTGATGATTAGCATAGCCCTCTTGTGTGTTTGTTGGGGATGGAGAAAATTTTATGTCCCAAATTCTTGGACTTATCCATACTGAATGTATATCTACCATCATTGGTTTGCTACAATTAGTGATGTACTGTTGTTGTTTCTGAAGCTTAAATCAATCACTATCCAATCTGCAGCATTGGGTACAATCACATGTTTGAGGAATAAAAGGGAAGAAAGTATTTTGGATGCCATAATAATCTTCACATCTCATTTAGGATAATTTAGCATGTGTTAAACAAAAAGGTATTCCTGATATGCAGCTGTAAATTATGAGGTTTATAGCAGTCCCTAGCCAGGCGGCAGCATTAAGAACAACCATATCTTAATGAGTAGTAGGGAAGATTATTTTTGGATGCCATAATGATTTTCTTCATATCTTACATGGGATAATTTAGCATACCCTGTTATATATTTCTTGTTTGCTTGTTGTTCAAGAGTTGCAATTTGCTGGTGACCTGATTTGATCCATTGAGTGCCCAAATTAATCAGTCTTTGAGTACAAAGTCGAAGCGAACTTAGAGCTTTATAGCATGCCTCGAAAATTATAATTGTCTTGCAGTCTCTAAACTGTGATGTTTGACAGTAAGGTTAAAATGTCGTTGCTACACTAGAAACGATCCATCTTTTGACTTTGATTGTCACTCTGTCCACTATTTAATATTTTATTGACCTTGAATGAAGGTCTTTTATCTGTTTATATTTCCTTAACCAAGTTAATGAAACTATTATTAGCTCATATCTATTAGGATATGGTGATTGTTAGCTATTGATATTATTACTTCAATGCTTCTGATATCAGAAAGATCAAGAAGGGAGTGCCAATGAAAAGATCAAAGAACCTCAGGAAGCTAAAAGCACTTGCGAAAGCTGTAGCCATCAACGAGAAGTCTGAAGAAAAGGTTTCAAGAAGTAAAACAAAAATTCAGAGGATTCAATCGGCCAAGTCATTATATGATTAAATTAGACATAAATTTTCTATTGTTCACAGTTCACTGATAAGGAAAATTGTTAGTCTTTTGTTATCAATATATCTAAGCTTTTTGTTATTCTTTCAGAGTGCATTTGCATCTTTTTCTTGTAGGCTCTTTCTTCCTCTGCTTAGATTTCAGTCTGTTTAAAATATCGATATATCCATAGTGCTATATGTTAAATGTGTGCAAGGTTGAGATATATTGTGTTAGAATTAAATCGTATTGTAGCTTCTGACCCCTATGTGGACTTGTCTAAATGAAATATATCGTGGATTCATGGTATTATGTATTATATTAAATAAATTTCATTTATCCCTTTCAAGTTAGCAGTTGAAATTATCTAAATTTCATTTAACCTTTCCAAGTTAGCTGTTGCAATTATCCATACTGCTTTGTGTTAATTTTAGTGATGTGTAAGGTGAGATATACTGTGTATAGAGTTGAAATCATCTGACTTATGAGCCCTTTAGGGTAAATTTCACATAA
>NC_033796.1:63582666-63606227 GCF_001876935.1 Asparagus officinalis
CCAAATCTGCGTTTCTTTTCTACCCCGGGGCTTCACGAGAACCAGCAATGTTGCTAGGAGAAGTTCAATTACTCTTTTATCCACACATATAGCTCTTTTAGCGTACGACCTTTGGATTAATGATTCTAAATTAAAACAAAATTGAAGCTATTTATAACACGTCACCATAATTTTTTACCTTTCCCCTGTCCAATTCCTCATTCCAAATCTATAAGGCTATGTTTGGTTTGGAGGAAAATAAAGAAAAGGAAAAGAAAATGCAATAGAAAGTATCTTTACCTGATTTGGTTTGAAAGAAAATTAAAAAGAAAATGAATGTTAAAATCACCGTAGAAAGTCTCATATGTTCTCAGTTCTCTTCCCCTTTCCCGACTCAAACGGAGCGAAAATGAGAGAGAGGGAGAGAAAATCTCGCCCGACGCCTTCTTTGAAAATTCCTGACTCTATCCCCGATCTCGTCGACTCCATCCCCCCCTCCCCAATCCGCTCCCTCCCCCACCCCCCCTCCAGCAAACCCTAGTCGAAGGAAACCCTAGTTCGAGCAAACCCTAGCGATCAATGGAGGCCTACGCTGACGAGGTTGGAGCTCCGAACTCGCGGGAGACGGTGGACCTCGACGAGAGAGTGAGTCGGTTGGTGATCCTCTGGACCAAGAAACGCTCGGGTTCTCCGTCGCAGGCGCCGGATTCTTCAGTTTCGACTTCGTCGGCGGCGGTGGCAGCGGTTTCTGGGGATGGAGGCGGAGGGATCTCAGAGGTAGCGCTAAATCAAGCGGATCAACTTCTCTTCATTTTTTTTCTTTGGTAATCTTGAGAAAGTTATGATTTTTTTATTCATCTATGGTTTGGAGTTAGGGCTAGTTACTTCTCTTGTATGTACCGATGTAGAGAAGTTCAAGAGACTGACCATTTTATTTTTAGCTTTAATTTGAATTTAACAAGAATTTAGGCATTTGAGATGAAGCTTATCATTCAAACCTGTAAAGGATGCCCATATAACTCTTTTGATGGTTGGGGAAAATGTCCATGGCCAAAATACATATCGGTATCAGGAGGTAATTTAATTTACACTCTAATTACATGTTTGCATTTTACCACCTAGTTCATAAGTTTAAGGAATTGTTTTCATTGTTAAAACTAAGAGAAACTCAAAAAAATTGCGCATTATTAGAATTTGCAATTTCCTTGGTTTATGCCGACAAGAAGGTGAGTTCAGAGCTTGTAACCACATATATAGAAGTATAAATTTATAATCTACCTTATTAGAGCACATAGTTTGAAATATCCTGTTCAATGAAAACCTTCTGGAAGAGCAAAATATTCTCAAGTGTCTGTTCGAGGTGGTGCCCAGATCAACTAGCCATCAGTAGGGAGTTTAGCAGTGATTTTATACTATGACTTGGGCATTTTCCTTTGATTCTTTGTCAAATGTACTGGTTGTCTCTTGTTTGTCACCTTTGACCAGTGAATGAATATCATTTTGCACTAGAACAATCAATCCTTCTACTGTGATTTGTAATCTTAAACTGAGAGTGAAACATTAGCTATCACTGCGAGGCGATCCCGTCGCAAAGTTAAACTCTTGTCATGAAGCCACACCTTCAGTATTTCATTAATGTGAGATGATTGGGTTGGAATTCTATTTTAGAGTGTGTATATGCATGTGCATATATGTATGCATACTTGTGCATGTGTGCTTGCACGCATGCGTGCACGTGAGTGTGCATGTATGCATGTATCTGTGACTGGAACTCCTTGAGCTTAATGTTACATTCTGAAAAGAAATTAACTAACCCTCCAAATTTTAGTTGCTAATGCTAATATATACCCTTTTATTTGTAAATATCAAAACAAACCATTGCCAATGCTAATATGTACCCAATACAGGATCTTGGGTACAGGTCTATAACAATGGGGATGTGTATGAGGGAGAGTTTCATAAAAGGAAGTGTTTAGGGAGCGGGGTGTATTATTACTAGATGAGTGGGAGGTATGAGGGGGATTGGGTTGATGATAAGTATGATGGGTATAGGGTGGAGACCTGGGCGAGGGGGAGTCGATATAGAGGGCAGTATAGGCAGGGGTTGAGACATGGCTTTGGTGTCTATCGGTTTTATACGGGGGATGTGTATGCCGGTGGGTGGAGTAATGGGCAGAGCTATGGGTGTGGTGTGCATACGTGCGAGGATGGGAGCTGGTATGTTGGGGAGTTCAAGTGGGGAGTCAAGCATGGGCTTGGGCAAGTTTGATGAACTTATATTTGGTTCTTATTGCTTGTAGTCGTTCTTTTTTTACATTGAATATGGTTATTGGAGCATATTTTGTACTACGTTGCGACTAATACTTTCTGTCTTGAACTTAACTTATTTACGTTTGGGGCAGGCATTTCAAGGAATGCTGTATTGTTAAATCACATATTTTATTTTCTGAACATCCTCCATTTAGTTTTCTTTGAAGAGTCAGAACACCTAGCAAGTAGCTATATACTTGGTAGGTTAAAACAAATATACTGGGGAATACAATCATACGGCAGTTTCATCTTTGGATATGGCCATAGATGTCTTCCAGATTCAATGCATAACTGTATTAGTTAAATTATTCAAAAATTTCCTTATTTCTTCTTTACTCCAAATATGAAGCTTTACAATTGCCAAAGGAAAATCTTAATATGCAACAATACATTCCTAAACATTTAATGATATGTTCATGGTGGAGGGAAGGTTATGACTTACTTGGGTGAGCGAAAATCCTCCCCATGTCCCTCCAATGCAGAGGAAGGTCTGTTCATGTCCTTTTATGAAGTGTAGGAATCTTTCTTCATTGTGATAGAGAGTTATGTTGGTTTACTTCTAAGTTATAACTATATTGGAGCTGACATCTTCGTTTATGTTTTACTTTTTAAAGTGTTAGATATAATTTGTAGCAAATCTTCTCCCTTTATAATCAGCCATCTTTAATTTCTCACTGATCCAAGTTCCAAGTTTGGACCTGTATTCTAATATTCATAATGTCTTGTTAGTTATTGGGGTGTTTGAGCTGGACTCCCTTGTTATTTGTTGGTAAAATGATTTGGGATTTAGATGGATAGGAAGCAGATAATATTTAACATAACCACTTGAAAGATAAATGAGTTGACATTTAACTGTAGTTCCTTATAAGGTAAAAAGATCCAAGTAGTTTCTGTCATGTTGTTATACTACAAAAACAACAATCTATATGTATTAGCACTCGTCTCACTTATTCGGATATGTATTTGAACTTCATTTGTCCACATTCATACTACATCATCTCCGCCGAAATTTTCTTTTCATTGGGGCTAGTACCATAGTGGCCTCTGACAGACTCAAGTCTTGTCTGCAGCTCGCTATGAGTTCACAGTTCTAGGTTTAATTTGCAAGGTCATATGGATCAGAGCTTTGTTTGTAAGGTGCTCATCTGGGGGATTGAGGGAATTTTTGTGTTAATAAGAGGAGAGTTTCTTCAGTGTGAATATTTTGTTTGGGAATTAAGAGGATATTGATGAGGTGTTTGTACACCGGCAGCCAATATTTTGGTTTACTTCTAAGTTATAACTATATTGGAGCTTATGTTGGTTTATAGGCAGAAGTGTAGGAATCTTTCTTCATTGTGATAGAGAGTTATGTTGGTTTACTTCTAAGTTATAGCTATATTGGCGCTCACATCTTCGTTTATGTTTTACTTTTTACAGTGTTAGATATAATTTGTAGCAAATTCTAAGTTATAACTATATTGGACCTTTATATTCTACTTATTTGAATTTTTTTGAATTAATTTCAGGGGATGAAGGATGCGAGATTGATGTTTTGATGGGTTCACTAAAGTCAAAAACTAAGGAATTCGGCATATTTCTCTCTCTCTCTCTAGTTAATATTCTCTATATATGAAATTGATTGTAATAGATTTTGTTGGTTAAGATTTTTTATATGAAATTGATTGTAATAGACTTTGTGACTACAAATGGATTATACTTTATATTAGGAATATCATGACATTTTCTTTAGATTTGTTTTGGTTCTTTCATTGACCTTTCTTTCTGCAAATATTATGTGTGAGAAATGTTGTTCTTTAATTAGCGGAATTGTGGCTGTGCTTCTGCTTGTTAATATTTACAAACTCGATGTTGATGGCCACTCAACATTTGAATCAAATAATATGAATCTAATTTCAAAAAGTATGAATTAAAATTATGTTGCGATAATTTTCTTCCTCTTTTCTCAGAAAGGTAACTAAACAAGAGAAAATGACTTTCTTATGAATTTTCTTCTAACTTTCATTGCAATATTCTTTCTAACCAAACAATAAAAAGAATATCATTTTCTTTTCTTTTTCCTTTCCTTTCTTTTTACTTTCTCTTTCATTTTCTTTTCTCTCCCTTTCCATCAAACCAAACACAGCCTAAATGTAGATGCTTATTGCTCAATATTCTGTATCTGTTGTTGGACAACTACGGCTTGCACTTGGATATGAAAAAAATAGACGAATAGAGACTTGGTGCCACGTGTCCCAAAGTTCGGTCCTGACCAATCAGTGAATGCTACCTCAGGTAGCGAACAACACGTTCTTTAGTGACTTGAACCATACAAACAAGTGAACTGGGCAACTAGGTCCGAGCAGCTGCTCGTAGGGCTAAGCATGGTTCGGTCCAAACTGAAAAAGCCGACAAAAACCGACCCGACCGATCCGAACCGACCCGAAAAAATCGGTTTTATGAGTAGGGCGGTTCGGGTCGGTTTGAAAATTTTTCGACCCGAACCGATCCGAACCGACTGAATATAGTGCAATACTACCCATTCTGATCTTAAACCCTACCCGACCCGTCCCAAAAAGTCAAAGACTCAAACCCTAAACTCATTTTTTGAATCATTATGGGTTGAAAACAATATCATTATATCAGTGTTTAATGCTTCATAATCTCCTATTTTGTTGATATCTTTTTTTTTCTTTAACACAGTTTGTTGTTTGATAAGAAGTTTGATAAAGTTAGAACCGAATAAACCGAACCGAACCGAACCGACTTGCAACAGTTCGGTTCGGTTTTGAATTATAGACGGTTCGGTTCGGTTGTTCAAATTTTGGTAAAAACCGAACCGAACCGACCGTTGCACACCCCTAGCTGCTCGAACGGAGCAATCGCGTCCACAAAAGATAGTTCAGCTCGACCTAATGGATATTAGACCTTGACAAATATTTTCAACGGAGCTCCGTTAACACGCGATCGTGGTCCGTTCGGATTTCATGAGAGCATCTCCAACAGCTTCCCCATCTTCTTGAAATACTCAATTTTAGGGAATATAGAGCTTTTTTTTTGTCCAACAGATTCCCCATCTCATTCCCCAAAATAGGGAAGAAGGAGAAAAAATAGAGAGTCTTCCCCAAATCTGCAGCATTCTCCAAATTTTTTGGGAGAGCTTTATTATTGTAATAAATGCGATTTTTCAAAATGGAGAAGCTGTTAGAGTTGGAGCAAAAATAATTTAGAGAATATGACTTTTGTTTCTCCATTTTGGAGAAAATTTTGGGGAAGCGGTTGAAGATGCTCTGAAATCCACAAGGCCACACGTTTACCAGCCCGTTGCCACATCACCGTCAAAGATCGATAGGACTCGACTACAACGTAACCACCTCGGTCAACGAGGGGTTGGACACCTTAAGAGCACCTCGACCGATGAGATAACGACACGTGTGTTCATCCCCTCTCCCCATCCAATCGCTCGACCTCCGATAAATAGGAATCTTGACGGTCATATATTTTCTCTAATATTTGCCCATTTGCTATTTTATTCGCTGTGCGAGGGGAGTTACTTATTTTATTCAGTGCCCTCATAAAAGTAGCAGGTCCCTTGAGTCCTTTTCCCGTCATCTTCCACGCTGGGAGGTGAACCGACCAATTTTACTGTGCTTTAAACGGTTTGTTTTCAAACCAAGAGTCAAATCCCTCCTTTGTGTATAAGTATAACTAGCATATCGGCACGTGCCTAATGCACGTGATGAAAAAAGAAAAGAAATACGTGATAAAATAAGTTTGCCTACTCTTTAGATTTATGTTATAAAGATTCCAAAACACACTAAATTTTTAAGCCTTTCGGTGTCTTGGATTCACTTTTTTATTTTTACATTCTCTAATCTAGGTTCCATTTATAGTTTAGCTGTAAATTTTAATTGTGTTGACTTGGTTGTAGAAAGAGTTTATTGGTTTTTTTGTATGAGAGTGAGAGAGAGAGAGAGGGGGGGAGGGGAAATTTAATGAGGATTGAATATGGACAAAATGTCAATTCTTTTAAAATTACTAAATTACCCTAATCAAGCCAAGTAATCCCCCAAAATATATAACTATGGATGGAGGAATTTTGCCTCATTCCTTTATATTTGTCTACCCCTACTTGTTTTTTATAAGTAGTTCAATGTTATATGGCACAGAACTTCAACCTTTCACTTCATATGCAAGCTTTCTATACAAACTACATCAATATGCTATATCTAATTCAAAATTGGGTTACTTGTGTTGTGGCAGCTTATCCCTCCCCACCTTTAGTATTAGAAGAGGCTGCCTGGGTGTTAAAGATGTGGAAACTTTGTTACTCAGAGCTATCATGTGCAAGAAAACTTGCATTCGCAATTGTGATTTTCAATTTTATACGACACATTTATGTAGAACTTTAACCTTCCACTTTGTATGCAAGTTTTCTATACAAACTATGTTGCATATAATTTAAACTTGGGTTACTTGTACATGCACCTGTAGGCTGTCTAAAAATCACAATAGATAGCTTATCCCCCATCAAACACCGATGATGGAAGTTACAATCTGACGACTTCCAGTAGGCTACAATTTGAGGACCTTCACGACAACTGATGAAAACTCCAATTCAATAGCCTTCACAATCAACATCGGGAGTTACAATCTGACGACTCTCATATTTTCAAGGAGCCAAGACAAAGATTACAAGAGGACGATCTGTGCAAAGCTCTAGCAAAAGAGACTACAAATTGACGGTCTCTTCATATTAGAATGCAGATATCTCTCAAACCGTAAGGAATTTGGCCAAACGGAGGAAGCGAACCGAAGCCTTCGGCTTGGTTCGGATGGCCCCGTCTCGTCGAGATAGCCGATTTTTATATATAATTCGTCTAATTCCGACTTACGGTTTGAAAGTTATGACATGTTCTTCGCAGCAAATTATGTTCTGAGGTCCGTCTGCAAGACTGGACTTCATCAGAACATTGGACTTAGCCTGAAGCCCGCCAAGCCCGCCTAAGGTTCGCCTCTGCATTACAGAGTCAAAGCGCACATGCTCAACTCTGCGTTTTCAACATCAAAACGCAGAGTTAATCGCTAAAACAGCACAACTGTGCGTTTTCAGCCTTTAAACAGGCTCAACTCTGCGTTTTCAATCTAGAAACGCAGAGTTAATCTCTAAAACAGCACAACTGTGCGTTTTCAGCCTTTAAACAGGCTCAACTCTGCGTTTTCAGTCTAGAAACGCAGAGTTAATCTCTAAAACAGCACAACTGTGCGTTTTCAGCCTTTAAACAGGCTCAACTCTGCGTTTTCAGTCTAGAAACGCAGAGTTAATCTCTAAAACAGCACAACTGTGCGTTTTCAGCCTTTAAACAGGCCCAACTCTGCGTTTTTAGCCTAAAACGCAGAGTTCATCTCTAAAACGCATGCGGCCTGTGCGTTTCGACTCCCAGCGAGCGCCCAACTCTGCGTCTCATCTTTAAGACGCAGAGTTAAGGTCCGAACGCAAGCGGCCCTTGCGTTTTCAACTCCCAACAAGCGCCCAACTCTGCGTCTCATCAATAAGACGCAGAGTTAAGGCCCAGAACGCTGTTTTCAGCGTTTTGACTCGTTCAAAGCACTAACAGAACGGTTTCAAAACCGTTTTCCCCACTATTTCGGGAGCTGTTTAAGAGGGGGTGGTTACACCCCACTCAGCCCATGGAGGAGCTAATTAAGGGGGCAGTTGCCACCCCTAAACCCCCTATAAATAGTGGGAAACTCAACTGAGTTCGGGCTCTCCTTTTTGGCTGGCTTTTGGCTCTGGGCTCTGGGATCCTTCTTTTTGGGCAGCAAGGGGGCGATCGACGTTCATCCTCAGCAACGATCGACCACAGGAGCATTCCCTTGGCTTATAACCGACTTTCGGTTCAAATCAACTCTTTTTCAAGAGTTCAAACTCGTTCAGAGTTATCAACTCGATCAGAGTTCAAAACTTGCTCTGCAAGTTCTTCTAAAACTCGTCAGAGTTATCAACTCGATCAGAGTTCAAAACTTGCTCTGCAAGTTCTTCTAAAACTCGTCAGAGTTATCAACTCGATCAGAGTTCAAAACTTGCTCTGCAAGTTCTTCTAAAACTCGTCAGAGTTATCAACTCGATCAGAGTTCAAAACTTGCTCTGCAAGTTCTTCTAAAACTCGTCAGAGTTATCAACTCGATCAGAGTTCAAAACTTGCTCTGCAAGTTCTTCTAAAACTCGTTAAGAGTTATTTTCAAACTTGCCACGCAAGTTCTCCACAGCGTCAAATCGTGAGGAGAAGACATCGTTCCAGTGAATCAAGACGTTCGGATCGTCAACGAGAAGCAAACTCGACGCGAGCATTCGAGGGAGGCATCTCATCGCCACCGTGAAGAACCCAGAATTAAACAAAGGGGAGAATCAAATTCATTCTCCTCTCTTTTGTAATCGGAATCCAAATTGTAATTGATTTTGAGAGGAATACAAGTCAAATTTTCTTTCACTGTCTTTTTACTGCAAATTTCCAACAAACAAAAGATGGCGACTCCGCTGGGGACTAGCTTCTCTGACAAAGAAGTGGTGGAAAAATCAACAATCCCCAGTTACAGGTTTTCCAATTGAATCGAAGCCAGCTCATGACACCATTCCAGACAGCAACTGAAAATCTGCATTCAAAAAACAGGTGATCACGCGTCTCCAAGCTTGCATCTTCACATAAACAACATTGACCAGCTTGAATAAGTCCTCTCTTGAGAAGCCTTTCCTTTATAAGAAGTCTGTTTTGAACTGCTAACCAGAGGATAAAGCAATGTTTAGGATAGCTAAAGTTTTCCCAAACTACATAGAACCAAGGCACTTTGTTTGTGACTGGAGACATAGTTGAATACAACTTTGAAAGGTGAACTATGGAATTTTCGTAGCATGAACTGATACAGAGCATTAAACTTTCAATGCCACCACATTTAATCACAGCTTTGTCTCTGACCCTAAGCAATTGCTTCCACATCTAGGAATTATTAACTTTTGAATTAACATGCCAAATAGATTCATTCTTCAAATAGGTGCCATGAATCCATTTTATCCACAAAAGCTCCTTGTTAGTATGTATATACCAAATGGTTCTAAGAGCTGTGACAAAGTTCCAAATGGTTGCTGAAAAAAACCCCAGACCTCTATGCTTTTTATCCATACAGACTTTATCCCAGGAAACAAGAGGAGGTTTAAAAGCCTGGTCAAATTTGCCCCATAAGAAGTCTCTACACAAGCCATCAATTTTCTGGAGAATTTTTGCTGAAAGGATATAATTGGAAGACCAATAGATATGAACACCTAAGATGACACTTTTGATGACATGAAGCCTACCAGCATAAGATAAATTTCTGTGTTTCAGCCAGGATTGGAACTGGTTTGTAATTTTCATCAAAAGAGGACTGCAATCAATGTAGGATAACCTTTTGAATATTAAAGGAACACCAAGGTATTTAATTGGAAGAGCTCCCTCAGGATTATCCAACAAGGAGTGGATAGAGCTTTTTACAGAGTCTTCAACACCTCCATAGAAAATAGAACACTTAGAAAGATTAGCTTCCAGACCAGATATAGCTCCAAAGTCACTGAGGCATTGATGTAGTTTTTGAACTGAATATAGATCACCTTTACTAAAAAGAAGAAGATCATCTGTAAATGAAAGATGAGTGATTTTCAGCTCACGACACCCAGGGTGAAACTTGAACTTCTTGTCATGCTTTAACATATTCAGACTTCTAGAGAGATACTCCATGCCAATAATGAATAGATAAGGAGAGAGGGGGTCACCCTGTCTGAGCCCTCTTGCACCTTTAAAGAAAGCATGGAGAGTACCATTGAGAGAGATGGAAAAATTAGTAGAAGAAATACATGTCATTATCCATCCTGTGAAGACACTAGGGAATCCCAGACCATTGAGCATCCTTTCCAGAAAATCCCAATTAATAGTATAAAAAACTTTCCTAATGTCAATATTAAGCATTGCCCTGGAAGACAAATTCTTTTTGTTATAGTTCTTCACCAGCTCATGTGCTAAGAGGATATTACTTGTAATTTGCCTTTCTTTAACAAAGGCACTTTGAGCTTCACTGATAATATGCCCCATAACAGATTGAATTCTGTTAGCAAGTATTTTAGAAATAAACTTGTACAAACAGTTGCAACAAGAAATAGGTCTAAAATCAGAGGGAGTTTTGGGGCAGGGAACCTTTGGAATAAGAGAAATTGACGTAGAGTTAATTGCACCCAAATGTTTACCAGATTTAAAAAACTCTTCAATAGCAAGTGTGACTTCTTCCCTAACAACTGACCAAGCAGATTTATAGAAGGAGGCACTGAAACCATCAAGGCCTGGGGCTTTATTACTTTGCATAGAAAAAACAACATTTCTGATCTCCTCCTTAGTAACAAATTTAGACAATTGATTGGCTAGATTTTCAGTCAGACAATGGCCATTTTGGATAATATATGAGTCAGGACTGGAGGCAGGAATTGAAGTACCCATCAGACTGGAATAAAAGGATATAAGTTCCTTGACAATACCCTCTTCATCAGTGATCTTCTCACCCAAGCTATTGTAGAGGATCAGAACTCTATTGTGATGTCTGTTTGTTTTGATAACCGAGTGAAAGAACTTGGTACATCTATCACCTTTGAGACACCAGGCAACTCTTGCTTTTTGCTGATAAAAAGATAATTCACAATCAAGAAGCTTATTGTAAGAAGTCAAACAAGCTTTTTCTTGGTTAATAAAAGTGAAATTGAGAGGGTCAGGTTGAAGAGATTTCTGAATGTTCTCCAGCTCCAATTTTGCTCTAAGAACCTGTTCACTAATGTTGTTGAAGTGTCTTTTGTTGAGCTCTTTCAGATCTTTCTTCAGTAGCTTTAGTTTAGTATTAACAGTGAACATTTTATGCCCTTCAATGGGGGTTTGCCATATGAAAGAAACTGTAGGTAGAAAATTTACATGTTTGGTCCACATATCAAAAAATTTGAAAGACTTTTCCCCTTGAACACTATCCTCATAGATAGATACAAGAGCAGGTAAATGATCAGAAAAACTGGGCATAAGGAACTCAACATGACTAGAATTATGGTCTTGCAACCATGTATCATTAACAAGAGCTCTGTCCAATCTACTCCAGACCCTAGTTGTGGGATCTTGTTTATTATTCCAGGTAAAGAAACATCCAATAGTTTTTAGATGTGTTAGATGAGAATCATCAATAAACTGGTTAAAGTCCTCAGTTTTAGCATCAGTAAGCATAACTACACCTAACTTTTCCTTATTACTTATCATGACATTAAAATCACCACAAAGTAGCCAAGACATATTACCAATGATATGCTGAATTTGGGATAATTCTGTCCACAAAACTTTCCTGGCTACTGCATTGTTGAAACCATACACTGATGAAATGAGACAGGTTAGCCTTCCATCAATGGACTTGACAGCACATGTTATTTGTCGAGGAGAAGTACTAACACATTGAATGTTCAATATGCTAGGGTCCCATAAAATCAGTATCTTGGCTTTTTTCGAGCTACTAGCATTAGATAACCATTTCCAATTTTTTGCAATCCTCTTAGCAATAAGCTGAACATTTTCCATTTTAATCTTTGTTTCAAGAAGGGCAAAGAAAGACAGATGATATTGCATTAGATGAAGCTTTGCCAAATGTTGCTTATGGGATTTATTTAATCCCCTTACATTCCAAAAAGACCGATTCATAAGTTCATACCCCCTCTATCAACATAGAGGGATCAATTCCACAAGCCACATTAAACAGTGGAGAGAAAGAATTCACAGGCAAAGGGCTTTTCCCCAAGATCTTTTTTTGTTTACCTTGTCTAGAGATAGCAGTCTGCAGGATATCTTTGCTATTTCCAGTAACTGGCTGAAAAACATGCACATCATGCACAGACACATTTTCCCCTTTTCTAGCCAAAGAAACATCATGTACAACATGCCTAGAACTAGGCCCCTCTGAATTAAGATCATTCAGAACTGAATTTGAACCTGACTTAAAAACATGCACCACATGCACAGGTTTTTCCACAACAGTAATATTAGAATTTCCAGAAATCACAACATGTTTCTGATGCAGAACATAAACTTCAATCAAGGCATTCTGATTTAAAATATTAGAAACACCTTGCGTAGTATTACCATGGATATTAGGTCTCACAAAAACCCCTTGATTAGTGGATTTATGGTTCAGATCAACATTTGCAGACTGTTTAGGAACCCACTTTTGAGCCTTGGAACTTTTCCTACACATATTAGTATCATGACCCACAAGCTTACATGTAGCACACCATCTAGGTTTAAGTTTATAGACAACATTTTGATTAAAATTTTTGTCATTAGGGCCTTGAAGACGAATATGATCAGGAAGTTGAGAGGGCATGTGCACTTCAACTAAAACCCTGGCATATGCTAGCCTCTGTCTATTTGCAATCAACTTGTCAGTAGCAATTGGCCGGCCAATCAAACTAGCAATCTTGCTGATACATTTAGCATTCCAAAGGTTGAGCCTCAATGCAGGGAGTTGAATCCACATTGGGTAAACACATGCACTAATCTTTTCAATATCCTCTTCATTATTCCAAACCTTTAACATAAGAAGTCTAGAACCAAAAAACACGGCCCATTAACAAGAATCTCATTCAAATCTTCTTTGTTATTAAATTTAAATAGGAATAATCCTTGTAGGCTGTCTAAAAATCACAATAGATAGTTAATCTCCCATCAAACACCGATGATGGAAGTTACAATCTGACGACTTCCAGTAGGCTACAATTTGAGGACCTTCACGACAACTGATGAAAACTCCAATTCAATAGCCTTCACAATCAACATCGGGAGTTACAATCTGACGACTCTCATATTTTCAAGGAGCCAAGACGAAGATTACAAGAGGACGATCTGTGCAAAGCTCTAGCAAAAGAGACTACAAATTGACGGTCTCTTCATATTAGAATGCAGATATCTCTCAAACCGTAAGGAATTTGGCCAAACGGAGGAAGCGAACCGAAGCCTTCGGCTTGGTTCGGATGGCCCCGTCTCGTCGAGATAGCCGATTTTCATATATAATTCGTCTAATTCCGACTTACGGTTTGAAAGTTATGACCTGTTCTTCGCAGCAAATTATGTTCTGAGGTCCGTCTGCAAGACTGGACTTCATCAGAACATTGGACTTAGCCTGAAGCCCGCCAAGCCCGCCTAAGGTTCGCCTCTGCATTACAGAGTCAAAGCGCACATGCTCAACTCTG
Source organism: Asparagus officinalis (assembly GCF_001876935.1). Classification (NCBI taxonomy): domain Eukaryota; kingdom Viridiplantae; phylum Streptophyta; class Magnoliopsida; order Asparagales; family Asparagaceae; genus Asparagus; species Asparagus officinalis. The sequence goes on from NC_033796.1 coordinate 63,596,225, forward strand.
CGTTTTCAACATCAAAACGCAGAGTTAATCGCTAAAACAGCACAACTGTGCGTTTTCAGCCTTTAAACAGGCTCAACTCTGCGTTTTCAGTCTAGAAACGCAGAGTTAATCTCTAAAACAGCACAACTGTGCGTTTTCAGCCTTTAAACAGGCTCAACTCTGCGTTTTCAGTCTAGAAACGCAGAGTTAATCTCTAAAACAGCACAACTGTGCGTTTTCAGCCTTTAAACAGGCTCAACTCTGCGTTTTCAGTCTAGAAACGCAGAGTTAATCTCTAAAACAGCACAACTGTGCGTTTTCAGCCTTTAAACAGGCCCAACTCTGCGTTTTTAGCCTAAAACGCAGAGTTCATCTCTAAAACGCATGCGGCCTGTGCGTTTCGACTCCCAGCGAGCGCCCAACTCTGCGTCTCATCTTTAAGACGCAGAGTTAAGGTCCGAACGCAAGCGGCCCTTGCGTTTTCAACTCCCAACAAGCGCCCAACTCTGCGTCTCATCAATAAGACGCAGAGTTAAGGCCCAGAACGCTGTTTTCAGCGTTTTGACTCGTTCAAAGCACTAACAGAACGGTTTCAAAACCGTTTTCCCCACTATTTCGGGAGCTGTTTAAGAGGGGGTGGTTACACCCCACTCAGCCCAGGGAGGAGCTAATTAAGGGGGCAGTTGCCACCCCTAAACCCCCTATAAATAGTGGGAAACTCAACTGAGTTCGGGCGCTCCTTTTTGGCTGGCTTTTGGCTCTGGGCTCTGGGATCCTTCTTTTTGGGCAGCAAGGGGGCGATCGACGTTCATCCTCAGCAACGATCGACCACAGGAGCATTCCCTTGGCTTATAACCGACTTTCGGTTCAAATCAACTCTTTTTCAAGAGTTAAAACTCGTCAGAGTTATCAACTCGATCAGAGTTCAAAACTTGCTCTGCAAGTTCTTCTAAAACTCGTCAGAGTTATCAACTCGATCAGAGTTCAAAACTTACTCTACGAGTTCTTCTAAAACTCGTTCAGAGTTATCAACTCGTCAAGAGTTATCTTCAAACTTGCCACGCAAGTTCTCCACAGCGTCAAATCGTGAGGAGAAGACATCGTTCCAGTGAATCAAGACGTTCGGATCGTCAACGAGAAGCAAACTCGACGCGAGCATTCGAGGGAGGCATCTCATCGCCACCGTGAAGAACCCAGAATTAAACAAAGGGGAGAATCAAATTCATTCTCCTCTCTTTTGTAATCGGAATCCAAATTGTAATCGATTTTGAGAGGAATACAAGTCAATTTTTCTTTCATTGTCTTTTTACTTCAAATTTCCAACAAACAGCACCCTTGTTCTAGAGTTGTAGCAAATTATCATTCCTCATCTTTCTATTGGTAGATGGACCCACTGAGTGTATAACAACATGGAAGCTTCGTTACTTAGAGCAATCACGTGCAAACCCGACTTCTATAGTCAACAAGAGGTCTATCTGTTATAACTTTATAAGAAGCAAGGTGCCGCGCATGTAGGGATGTGAGGGAAGTCACCTCTTGAATCCATTTGATCCCCGTGTAAGCTTAGAGGCGAGGTTCCACATCACTTAATGATGTATAGTAGGACAGAAAGGCATACCCTAAACGCGAGAAGCGTACCACACTCTAAATACGAAGGCTGGGTTTAGAACTAGCAATATGTGGGCTAGAACTGGCTGCATACAAGCTAGAACTAGGGTAATAGAAGCTAGAACTAAGGTAGAAGCAAGAATTAACAAGTGTGCATGTAAAAAATACGGGCTAGATTTAGAACTAGCAAGGTGTGGGCTAGAACTGGCTGTATACAAGCTAGAACTAGGGTAATAGAATTAACAAGTGTGCATGTAAAAAATACGGGCTAGATTTAGAACTAGCAAGGTGTGGGCTAGAACTGGCTGTATACAAGCTAGAACTAGGGTAATAGAACTTAGAACTAAGGCAGAAACTAGAATTAACAAGTGTGCATGTAAAAAACACGGGCTGGGTTTAGAACTAGCAAGGTGTGGGCTAGAACTGGCTGTATACAAGCTAGAACTAGGGTAATAGAAGCTAGAACTAACGTAAAAGCAAGAATTAACAAGTGTGAAGGTAAAATACGAAGGCTGAGTTTAGAACTAGCAAGATGTGGGCTAGAACTGGCTGTATACAAGGTAGGACTAGGATAATAGAAGCTAGAACTAGGGTAATAGAAGCTAGAACTAACAAGTGTGTTTGTAAAAAACCCTTGTTGGGTTTAGAACTAGCAAGGTGTGGGCTAGAACTAGCTGTATATAAACTAGAACTAGTATAATAGAAGCTAGAACTAACGTAGAAGCATGAATTAACAAGTGTGAAGGTAAAAAAACGCGGGCTGAGTTTAGAACTAGCAAGGTGTGGGCTAGAACTGACTGTATACAAGTTAGAACTAGGGTAATAGAAGCTAGAACTAAGGTAGAAGCAAAAATAAGAAGTAGCGGTTAGAATTAACTTAGTAGCCAGAATTAACAATTGTAGCAGCTAGAACTAACTCGAGGGCTATTAGAACTACCACGATAGCATCTAGAAATAACATATCATTAGGTATAACTATTATCAAATAAAATTAACAACGATTTTATAAAAACATGATTGTATCCTCATTTATAACAACGATTTATAACTACCGTCCCAGCTTACACTAATTTTTGGTAATTAAATATTTTTTCAGCCTATTTTGCTAATTAAGTTTTAAAAGTGGTATATTTTAAAAATTTATTCGAAATTAAAATACAAAAATATTGCGTACATTAGGTTTATTGCAAATTCAGCTTCCTCCAAAAAGACGTGGATGTCTCGTGTAAGTGGAAAAATAGGGACAACTTTTGACTATTTTTTAAAATTAAATCGTTCATTTATTTGTAGCTGGTCAAACATTTTTTTCTTTTTTTTCTTTTCTTCTTCTAGCTAATGGATTAATGCTCTGTGCGTCTCGGCCTGGTGACTAAAAAAACATCCACAACAGAATCAGTCATAATTTACAAATAAAGAAGCTCATAAGGATAAATCCACAGTCATGTGAGAAATTAAAAACGTAGATATATTGTCAACATGAACCCTCAATTGATCAAAGTCATCTCAAATAAAAAAAAAGAAATGTCCAAATCTCAACGTGGCACAACAACATTATCATTTACGATAAAGATCAATCTCAAAAACCAACATACTCTCGTAGCATCATCTTCTTAAATTCATCAAAGCATAAAAAACCATCTCCATTAACATCATACCTTCGGATCATCTCCCTGTACTCCTCAACAGTCTTCAATTGCCTGAGCTTTTCGAGCGTTTTCCTCAAGCTCTGCGGCGGCGATCTACGGCGGGGGAGCGGCGGCGATCTACGGCGACGAGGACGGGTGGAGGAGGGGAGGGGAGGCGGCGGCGAACTCGAGGGGAGTCTTGGGGGCTTGAGCAGAGGCGGCAACGACGAGGAGGGTGAGGGCCAGAGTGACGAGCTTGAGAGGTGGAGAGAGAGAGAGAGAGGAGAGAGAGAGAGAGAGAGAGAGAGAGAGGATATGAGTGCTGGGTCTGAGGGATTGAGGAGAGAGGATAATGACAATTTGAGGATTTTAGCGTAGCTGACATGTAATAATTGATAAAAAAGAGCTGCACTACAAAGTGTCACATATCAATGGGCTGATTCACATGGGGAAAACTATGAGGGGCCTCGTCACATGAAGTTTTTGCTTTTGGGGCCTGTACACATTTTTTCCAAAGTTTTATATGGTTAATATTATTATTCACTATTTGAAATATTTTATTTAAATTTTAATCTATCTTAATCATAATTATATCATATCCTAATCTCATGTGAACTACCTACAGCTCAATAATTAAAAAAATAAGATTAATAAAATATATGAATCAACTTCACGGTATTAGTTTGTTGAGGTAAAGAACTAACATGCTATAATATATGAAGTATTACAAAAATAATCCAAAAAGTTTTAGAAATTGCACAAAATATCCTCAAAAGTTTAAAATTACAAAAAATATTCTGACATTTCAAAACTTAAAATAACAAACATGAAATCTAAAAATTAATAGTAGTCTCCGAAGAAATTAAAATATGCAATTAACACCCTCAGCGTCTTAAAAATTATAGAAACACTATCAACAGTTCAAGTAGTAAAAAAACACCCAAAAATTCTAAAATTTTAAAACTTACAAACAATAAAGATGAATTCAAGGGATTATTATTAGGCACCAAAAAGTATAAAATTTGTAAAAGTAACCTCAAACTTATAAAAATTACAAAGAACTACTTCAAAAGTTAAAAATCACAAAACCCCTAAAATTTTAAAACCTATAAATAGTATATATCAAGTCTAGAAATTTTATTTATTTCCTGTTAATTCAATTATCAACATGAAAATTTAAATTGGGCGTAGCTTATTTAAACGAATATCAAAGACAATAAATAATCACAATGTCTAAAATTTAGAGACATAAATGAGTAAAACTATCAAAGTGTAACTGAGAAAAAAATTCGTAAAGAAATAAACAAAAAATACTTAATCATGATACTTAATCATATAAACCCAATAACGATAAAATTATGACATGTGTCAAATTTGAACATGACATTTGGACACATTATCCTATTAAAATCTTACACGTTGAAACCTAATTTTATTTTAATCTAAGGGGTTGTTTGGTTCTCTAACAACAAAATATGGAAAATGAAAACATCTAAAAAAACCACCTGGCTCTAGTTAGAAATGCTGATTTGGGCATTGGATTTGCAATTCTAAGAATTTCATCATATTTGGACTCAAGTTTGGACCATGATTTTAAATCAAATCATTTTATAGAGTGGATTTGAAAATTCCAAAACCGTGGATTTCAAATTTCACCACAAGAGTCGTTATTTGTTAAATACCGACCCGATTCTCGTCTTCTCTCTCGCTCGTTCAAGTCCAGATTTTGACGATCGTATGTAATCACTTTCTCTCTCTCTCTCTCTCTCTCTCTCTCTCTCTCTCTCTCTCTCTCTCTCTCTCTCTCCATTCGAAACCTTAGGTCCGAGCTAGGGGTTAGGTGAAGAAACCGTGAGAAATTTGGTGAAGAACAGGTGTTGGAAGACCGCAGGAATTACTTTGGGAGCTGCGCGATCGACAACGATGCAAGGCCGGTCGACCGCGAACATGTACAGGCTCATGTATGAGTCTGGATTTGGCGCGATCGACCGCCACGGTCGACCGCCAGACCTTGTAATGTATTTTTGGACTCTGTCGTTTGTCACGGTCGACCGTCGCGGTCGACCGTCAGACCCTGTAGGAGTTTTCCATGTTCTGTCGTTGGTCGTGGTCAACTGTGGCGGTCGACCACGTAGCGGGTCAGGCCCATGTTTGGTTTCCTGTTCTTATTAGGTTTGGTATTTACTATAAATACCAACATACGAATTAGGGTTTCTTTGGCTTTGTTTGGAGATTGGTTTGGGGATATTGGAGAGATTAAGAGATTTGTTGGTGAGATTAGTTGCTTGGTTTGAGCGTTTTGTAATCTTAGTTTGTACTCTTCTTCTCTATTAGTGAAAACTCAATCCTTTTCTTACCCTGCGGTGCCTTGAATTATTGAGAAGTGCCATTGACCTGCATATTGAAGTCCTTTGAGAACGTTGGTATGAGCAAGGAGATCAAGGTGGAGTTTGGCACTTCTATTTGATGATTGAGGGGTCTTCTATTTGGTGTTCATTCAGGCATTCGGGGGCTTCCAATGAGGCATCATTGGAAGGTAAATTGGTATTTTGGTTTCCTATATTAGGGATTGTACTAGGCATTTATGGGTTGTAACCAAGTCCCGTTGGTTTTGAAGTCCTAGTAGTTAACAACAGTTGAAGAAGTGTATTGGGAGTAAGGTGAAGGTACTTCATTCTGGTTGTAGAAGGAGGTACAAGAGGGACCTACTGTATTTGTGCCGAGCTCATGGCAGTTTGAGACACTTCATTGGAGAGAAAACATTGGGGCGATGAGATGAGATGACAGTTTTGATGGGTCGTTCCTTTCTGGAGGGGGAACGGTGTTTGATGTCGAGCATTGGCATTGGTGTGCGGGCTTCGACATGTTTGGATTATCTTATGCATAGGTCGCCAACTGCTGTATTAGGAGTTATTAGATCTGGTGGAGCTGCTTCAGATTTTGATTAGCGTCGGATATTTGGTTACCCGTCATTTGGTCATATTGAGGATGTGAGATTTGATCCGATTACGCGTTTGGGATTCGGAGTCTCATTTGATTATCATTTGGGAGCTTCTGATTTTGTTCTGAGTAGGAATGTCACTTTTGACTCTCAGCAGGTAGAGAGTGTTGATCAGGTCGTTTGGATATCGCAGCAGGTGGATGGTGATGCTACTCTACTTTGGGTGGAGTTTACTGCACATACTCTAGATCATACTGCATCGTTTGGGATTCCAGCTGAGCTGACACAGATTGGGGATCATTTGGTTTTGGATGCAGATGATATTAGTGAAGAGTTGCAGACTTTTCTATTTGTTTGAGGGCCTTTGGAGGCCATTTGGGTGAACTACGTGAATGCTTGATTCCTTAGGCAAGAGGATACGTAGACAGTCAGTTTTGATACAGCCGATTTGGTGAGTAGATAGCGACGTTTGGGTGAGTGTTTGCACTCCCGTTTGGGTCTCGATTTGTTGTGGATGGAGTCCGTTGTTGTGACGCCCCTGGGTTCACACAAGGCTACAGTCCAAGGTGAAACCAGAGATGTCAAACCTGCCATATACCCACACTATGCATAAATATGTTTCACCAATCACAGTAATATCCTCTAGTAGAACCAAATAGAAGTGCAGGTACAAACAGTCAAAATAAAGAGAATAAATGTAATAGACATGATATAGAAGAGATATCTCATAAATGAAAAGAATTATGTCTCAACTATAATACATCTGATATTTGAATAATGAAAATGTCTCAACATGAATCAACTAAGAATCGTACTAAGGCACACTGTCTTTACAATATGAATATGAAACTCTAATGTCTGGATAAAACTCAAAACTACAGTGGAGTCTCTACAAGTAAAAATACGCGACGGTGACTATGCCAGAACTCTGTCACCCTGCAGCTCTCCGGAACTCCGAGCTACCTGAAAGGGTATTTTTAAAAGAAAAAAAAATAACAACAAGAGCGTTAGAGCGCTACAACAAGATTACCTTCATCCGCCCCCAGGGAAAGGGCTACTAGATGGAGTGAAAGCTCTATCTATTAAGCATAGTCTACCTAGATTCATTTTCCCCGTATCTAAGTAGGATTAATATTTAGAAACTTACAACACGGGACATAGTACGTCGAGCGAAATAATCCAAACAAGGAAACCCTCATGTATATACCATAAGTCTCAAATTGTAGATATCTAAACATTAATACCGAACTAAGAAAAGACAATCTAATAAAACCAATAGTTAGAAATCCATAACACGAGACTGGTACGTCGAGCGAAATAATCCAAACAAGAAAACCCTCATGTATATACCATATGTCTCAAGTTGTGAATCTCTAACCATTGATCCCAACTAAGAAGTAAAAAAAAAGTCAGTAAAAGAAATAAGATATCAACACATCGTATTTATAATATCTTCCACAATCACTGGAGAGATAGAATAAAATACCAACACATAATTTTGTATACTTTCAAAAGTAACGTATCTCAGTTATATAGTTCAATGATAGGTTGTATTCATAACCGACATCTGTAATACTTAGGCTATCAAGTAATTGTCTCAGTGTAACGGACTACCCTGTAGGTATCCTGAACTATGTACATGGCTCATTAGTCTCATCACGATCTCAGTGCATAACATGAGTGCGGGACGGACTACCAAATTGACATCTTAGAAATACGGCTCACGAGCCTCATCGCACCCTAGTGCGGGACGGACGGCTAGATCAAGCCTCCTAAAATCCGACTCAATGACCTGTACATGTGGAATATCGACACACTACCTCATATAGTACTGAACTGAGCTCATCAACGATATCCACCTCATGTATAAACTGTGTATATCTGGTGTGTCGACGTACTATCCCATATAGTAGTAAGCTGTGCTCATCAACGACATCCAATATGTATATGAACTATATCTAATTCAAATATGATCAAATCAAAATTTATCATAATCCCCTTGGGATTCTTAAATGTATAACATAACATATTCATGACTATACGTATAGCATCAAGCAGCTCAAAACTCCGCGAACGCACCTCAAAACGGCGCAACACAGCTCCACAAAACGAGCAGGAAAAATAGACGTGATATCTGTTAGTAAAACAAGTATATCTTTCTCTAGGAAAACTATTTTTATAAATGGTTTTCTATTTTGAAAACTAGATTCACACATCTTTCAAATGATATAAGTTTAGTTTAGTTTGGAGTTCATTTATTATCCTAAATCTCCAGTTAAACATCATATATATAGTACATCACTTAAATTTCTCATATATGGATAAAATTATGAAAAACCCTAATGATCATGATCATGATATTATCATAAACAACAAGAAAAGATTATTAATCTAGCATTTGTTTTAAGGTTTACTATCAAAAATCTGACTTTTAACACCTCAGGTTAAGATTAAAGCATGAAAACATATATTCAACATCATATTAATCATCCACACTAGATATTTAACTATAGGGATAGGTTGGGATGAAGATAATCTTATCTTAATCTCATGTACAAGCCTCTGAAATAAACAACAAGCAATCCATGAGCACAAACCACCCGTTCTCCCTAGTCACACGTCGATGATCTCGCCCTTTTGTCGATATTTGCTTCACAAAGCTCTCAAAACTCATAAGAATAAGATCTAGAGTTTTTGAGAGGAGAGGATGGCTGCTAGGGTTCATAGATATGATAAAAAAGGGAATTTTCATGAAAACATAAGTATTTATAGAGGCAAACCTGAAACAAACCTGTTTGACCCGAACAAGGAAACCTAGTCTGACTAGGAAAATAACCTTCAGTATTTTGGCAATAACTTTCGCGTTCGAACTCGGAATAAGGTGATATAAGATTTGTTGGAAAGCTGTTGAAAAGACCTACAACTTTAGTATTTTGAGTTTTCCTAGATTCTAAGTGAATTGTTGTATAAAATCTATAAACTCTTAACTGGTAATTTTTTCCAGATTTTTTTTGTCGTGCATGTTTTGTGCATTTGCACTCATATATTCATATATATATGTATCTATTCATATATATGTATCAGATTGATCTCAAATCAATTCCTATCATACTCAAATATCAATAAACATTATTTATCATAATATAACATGTTTATTATTATATCTCACAATATTCAGTATTACAGGGTTTTATAGTTGTCATGAGTCCGTTGCCATGGTGTATTGGACGCAACAAGTGAGGCAATTGGTTTGGTCGGTGTCACTCAGTTTTTGGAAGAAACTTTATCGAGGTGGAGAATTGAAGAAACCGCAAGAAATTTGGTGAAGAACATGTGTTGGAAGACCGCAGGAGTTACTTTGGGAGCTGCGCAGTCGACCGCGGCGCAAGGCCGGTCGACCGCGAACGTGCACAGGCTCATGTATGAGTCTGGATTTGACGCAGTCGACTGAAACGATCAACCTCCATACTCTGTAATGTATTTTTAGACTCTGTCATTTATCACGGTTGACCGTCGTGGTCGACCGTGAGACCCTGTAGGAGTTTTCCAGGTTCTGTCGTTGGTCGCGGTCAACCGTGGCGGTCGACCGCGTAGCGGGTCAGGCCCATGTTTGGTTTCCTGTTCTTATTGGGTTTGGTATTTGCTATAAATACCAACATACGAATTAGGGTTTCTTTGGCTTTATTTGGAGATTGGTTTGGGGATATTGGAGCATAGAAAAAGGAGAGTTTTTATGAGCAATTGTTTGAGGGTTTATTTGGAGAGATTAAGAGATTTGTTGGTGAGATTAGTTGATTGGTTTGAGCGTTTTGTAATCTCAGTTTGTACTCTTCTTCTCTATTAGTGAAAA
>NC_033796.1:63608482-63613545 GCF_001876935.1 Asparagus officinalis
GTTTTAAGGTTTACTATCAAAAAAAAAATTTGACTTTTAACACCTCAGGTTAAGATTAAAGCATGAAAACATATATTCAACATCATATTAATCATCCACACTAGATATTTAACTATAGGGATAGGTTGGGATGAAGATAATCTTATCTTAATCTCATGTACAAGCCTCTGAAATAAACAACAAGCAATCCATGAGCACAAACCACCCGTTCTCCCTAGTCACACGTCGATGATCTCGCCCTTTTGTCGATATTTGCTTCACAAAGCTCTCAAAACTCATAAGAATAAGATCTAGAGTTTTTGAGAGGAGAGGATGGCTGCTAGGGTTCATAGATATGATAAAAAAGGGAATTTTCATGAAAACATAAGTATTTATAGAGGCAAACCTGAAACAAACCTGTTTGACCCGAACAAGGAAACCTAGTCTGACTAGGAAAATAACCTTCAGTATTTTGGCAATAACTTTCGCGTTCGAACTCGGAATAAGGTGATATAAGATTTGTTGGAAAGCTGTTGAAAAGACCTACAACTTTAGTATTTTGAGTTTTCCTAGATTCTAAGTGAATTGTTGTATAAAATCTATAAACTCTTAACTGGTAATTTTTTCCAGATTTTTTTTGTCGTGCATGTTTTGTGCATTTGCACTCATATATTCATATATATGTATCAGATTGATCTCAAATCAATTCCTATCATACTCAAATATCAATAAACATTATTTATCATAATATAACATGTTTATTATTATATCTCACAATATTCAGTATTACAGGGTTTTATAGTTGTCATGAGTCCGTTGCCATGGTGTATTGGACGCAACAAGTGAGGCAATTGGTTTGGTCGGTGTCACTCAGTTTTTGGAAGAAACTTTATCGAGGTGGAGAATTGAAGAAACCGCAAGAAATTTGGTGAAGAACATGTGTTGGAAGACCGCAGGAGTTACTTTGGGAGCTGCGCAGTCGACCGCGGCGCAAGGCCGGTCGACCGCGAACGTGCACAGGCTCATGTATGAGTCTGGATTTGACGCAGTCGACTGAAACGATCAACCTCCATACTCTGTAATGTATTTTTAGACTCTGTCATTTATCACGGTTGACCGTCGTGGTCGACCGTGAGACCCTGTAGGAGTTTTCCAGGTTCTGTCGTTGGTCGCGGTCAACCGTGGCGGTCGACCGCGTAGCGGGTCAGGCCCATGTTTGGTTTCCTGTTCTTATTGGGTTTGGTATTTGCTATAAATACCAACATACGAATTAGGGTTTCTTTGGCTTTATTTGGAGATTGGTTTGGGGATATTGGAGCATAGAAAAAGGAGAGTTTTTATGAGCAATTGTTTGAGGGTTTATTTGGAGAGATTAAGAGATTTGTTGGTGAGATTAGTTAATTGGTTTGAGCGTTTTGTAATCTCAGTTTGTACTCTTCTTCTCTATTAGTGAAAATCCAATTTCTTTCTTGCCCCGCGAACGTAGGCAATTTGCCGACCACGTAAAACTATTGTGTTTGGATTTGTGTCGAAGTTTTGATTTGTTTGACTTTTATCTCGATGTTTGTTTGATTTGGTTCTCGAAGCACGCCGTTTGGTTGTCACGCTTTTGCGCCACGCACAACAATTAGTAGCAGAGCTCCAGATTTCAGATCTAGGGTTTTGTCTTTGTTGGAGGAGTAGATCAATTTTTAGTTTGGATCTATTCTTCGTTTGTTTCGTATTGGTTTGTTGGCGCTTGGGCTATTTGAAGGAGTAGATCGCTTTGGAGGCTCTTCAAGGGCTTGGAGATAAAGGTGGGATTTTTCCTATTTGTGGATCTTGTTGCCGTCGTACGGGATGAGATCGTTTTGGAGACTCTTGTTAGGGCTTCAATTGGAGGTAAAATTCTCTCCTTTATCAGTTTGGATCTATTCTTCATTTGTTGATGCTTTGAGATAGTTGGCCAAGATAGAAGGATTTGAGACTGGGTTATTTGTTTATTGATACGGTGTATTGAATTATTAAGAAGTGCCATTGACCTGCATATTGAAGTCCTTTGAGCATGTTAGTATGAGCAAGGAGACCGAGGTGGAGTTTGGCACTTCTATTTGATGATTGAGGGGTCTTCTATTTGGTGTAGGTGGAGTTTGGCACTTCTATTTGATGATTGAGGGGTCTTCTATTTGGTGTTCATTCAGGCATTCGAGGGCCTTCCAAGGAGGCATCCTATTTGATGATTGAGGGGTCTTCTATTTGGTGTTCATTCAGGCATTCGAGGGCCTTCCAAGGAGGCATCATTGGAAGGTAAATTGGTATTTTGGTTTCCTATGTTGGGGATTATTCTAGACATTTTTGGGTTGCAACCAAGTCCCGTTGGTTTTGAAGTCCTAGTAGTCAACAACAGTTGAAGAAGTGTATTGGGAGTAAGGTGAAGGTACTTCATTCTGGTTGTAGAAGGAGGTACAAGAGGGACCTACTGTATATGTGTCGAGCTCATGGCAGTTTGAGATACTTCATTGGAGAGGAAACAGGGGCAATGAGATGAGATGACAGTTTCGATGGGTCGTTCCTTTCTGGAGGGGGATCGGCATTTGATGTCGAGCATTAGCATTGGTGTGCGGGCTTCGACATGTTTGGATCATCTTATGCATAGGTCGCCGACTTCTACATTAGGAGTTATTGGATCTGGTGGAGCTGCTTCAGATTTTGGTTGGCGTCGGATATTTGGTCACTCATCATTTGGTCACATCGAGGATGTGAGATTTGATCCGATTACACGTTTGGGATTCGGAGGCTCATTTGATTATTATTTGGGAGCTTCTGATTTTGTTCTGAGTAGGAATGTCACTTTTGACTCTCAGCAGGTAGATCATGTCGTTTGGATATCGCAGCAGGTGGAGGGTGATGCTACTCCACGTTGGGTGGAGTTTACTGCACATACTCCAGATCATACTGCATCGTTTGGGATTCCAGCTAAGCTGACACAGATTGGGGATCATTTGATTTTGGATGCAGATGATATTAGTGAAGAATTGCAAACTTTTCTATTTGTTTGAGGGCCTTTGGAGGCCATTTGGGTGAACTACGTGAATGCTTGATTCTTTGGGCAAGAGGATACGTAGACAGTTAATTTTGATACAGCCGATTTGGTGAGTAGATACCGACATTTGGGTGAGTGTTCGCACTCCTGTTTGGGTCTCGATTTGTTATGGATGGAGTTCGTTGTCATGAGTCCGTTGTCATGGTGTACTGGACGCAACAAGTGAGGCATTTGGTTTGGTCGGTGTCAGCTTAGTTTTTGGAAGAAACTTCGCCGAGGTGGAGAATTGAAGAAACCGTGAGAAATTTGATGAAGAACAGGTGTTGGAAGACCGCGGGAGTCACTTTGGGAGCTGCACAGTCGATTGCGGCGCAAGGTCGGTCGACCGCGAACGTGCACAGGCTCATGTATAAGTCTAGATTTGGCGCGGTTGACCGCCAGACCCTGTAATATATTTTTGGACTCTGTCGTTTATCACGGTCGATCGTCATATCCTGTAGGAGTTTTACAGGTTCTATCGTTGGTCGCGGTCGACCGTGGCGGTCGACCGCGTAGTGGGTCAGGCCCATGTTTGGTTTCCTGTTCTTATTGGGTTTGATATTTGCTATAAATACCAACATATGAATTAGGATTTCTTTGGCTTTGTTTGGAGATTGGTTTGGGGATATTGGAGCACAGAAAAAGGAGAGTTTTTCTAAGCAATTGTTTGAGGGTTTATTTGGATAGATTATGAGATTTGTTGGTGAGATTAGTTGATTGGTTTGAGCGTTTTGTAATCTCAGTTTGTACTCTTCTTCTCTATTAGTGAAAACCCAATCCCTTTCTTGCCCCCACGGACGTAGGCAATTTGCCGACCACGTAAAACTATTGTGTTTGGATTTATGCCGAAGTTTTGATTTGTTTGGCCTTTATCTCGACGTTTGTTTGATTTGGTTCTCGAAGCACGCCCGTTTGGTTGTCACGCTTCTGCGCCGTGCACAACAATTGGTATTAGAGCTCCAGATTTCATATCTAGGGTTTTGTCTTGGTTGGAGGAGTAGATCAATTTTCAGTTTGGATCTATTCTTCGTTTGTTCCGCATTGGTTTGTTGGCGCTTGGGCTATTTGGAGGAGTAGGTCGCTTTGGAGGCTCTTCGAGGGCTTCGTTTGGAGATAAAGGTGAGATTTTTCCTATTTGTGGATCTCGTTGTCGTCGTACGGGGTGAGATCATTTGGAGACTCTTGTTAGGGTTTCAATTGGAGGTTAAATTCTCTCATTTATCAGTTTGGATCTATTCTTCATTTGTTGGTGCTTTGAGATAGTTGGCCGAGATAGAAGGATTTGAGGCTGGGTTATTTGTTTATTAATACGGTGCATTGGATTATTGAGAAGTGCCATTGACCTGCATATTGAAGTCCTTTGCGCACGTGGGTATGAGCAAGGAGACCAAGGTGAAGTTTGGCACTTCTATTTGATGATTGAGGGGTCTTCTATTTGGTGTTCATTCAGGCATTCGGGGGCCTTCCAAGGAGGCATCATTGGAAGGTAAATTGGTATTTTGGTTTCCTATGTTAGGGATTGTACTAGGCATTTGTGGGTTGCAACCAAGTCCCGTTGGTTTTGAAGTCCTAGTAGTCAAAAACAGTTGAAGAAGTGTATTGGGAGTAAGGTAAAGGTACTTTATTCTGATTGTAGAAGGAGGTACAAGTGGGACCTGCTGTATTTGTGCCGAGCTCATGGTAGTTTGAGACATTTCATTGGAGAGGAAATATTGGGGCGATGAGATGAGATGACAGTTTTGATGAGTCGTTCCTTTCTGGAGGGGGATTGGCGTTTGATGTCGAGCATTAGCATTGGTGTGCGGGCTTCGACATGTTTGGATCATCTTATGCATAGGTCGTCAACTGCTGCATTAGGAGTTATTGGATCTGGTGGAGCTGCTTCAAATTTTGGTTGGCGTCGGATATTTGGTTACCCATCATTTGGTCACATCGAGGATGTGAGATTTGATCCGATTACGCGTTTAGGATTCGGAGGCTCATTTGATTATCATTTGGGAGCTTCTAATTTTGTTCTAAGCAG
>NC_033796.1:63613555-63619116 GCF_001876935.1 Asparagus officinalis
GAGAGTGTTGATCAGGTCGTTTGGATATCGCAGCAGGTGGAGGGTGATGCTACTCCATGTTGGTTGGAGTTTACTGTACATACTCAAGATTATACTGCATCGTTTGGGATTCCAGCTGGGCTGACACAGATTGGGAATCATTTGGTTTTGGATGCAGATGATATAGGTGAGGAGTTGCAGACTTTTCTATTTGTCTGATGGTCTTTGGAGGCCATTTGGGTGAACTACGTGAATGCTTAATTCCTTGGGCAAGAGGATACGTAGACAGTCAGTTTTGATACAGCCGATTTAGTGAGTAGATACTGACGTTTGGGTGAGTGTTCGCACTCCCGTTTGGGTGAGTGTTCGCACTCCCGTTTGGGTCTTAATTTGTTATGGATAGAGTCCGTTGTCATGAGTCCGTTGTCAAGGTGTACTGGACGCAACAAGTGAGATATTTGGTTTGGTCGGTGTTGGCTCAGTTTTTGGAAGAAACTTCGTCGAGGTGGAGAATTGAAGAAACCGCGAGAAATTTGGTGAAGAACAGGTGTTGGAAGACCGCAGGAGTCACTTTGGGAGCTGCATGGTCGACCGCGATGCAAGGCCGGTCGACCGCAAACGTGTACAAGCTCATGTATGAGTCTGGATTTGGCGCAGTCGACCGCCACGGTCAACCGCCAGACCCTGTAATGTATTTTTGGGCTCTGTCGTTTGTCGCGGTCGACCGCCATACCCTGTAGGAGTTTTCCAGGTTCTGTTGTTGGTCGCGGGCGACCGTGGCGGTCGACCGCGTAGCGGGTCAGGCCCATATTTGGTTTCTTATTCTTATTGGGTTTGGTATTTGCTATAAATACCAACATACGAATTAGGGTTTCTTTAGCTTTGTTTGGAGATTGGTTTGGGGATATTGGAGCACAGAAAAAGGAGAGTTTTTCTGAGCAATTGTTTGAGGGTTTATTTGGATAGATTAAGAGATTTGTTGGTGAGATTAGTTGATTGGTATAAGCATTTTGTAATATCAGTTTGTACTCTTCTTCTCTATTAGTAAAAACCCAATCCCCTTTTTGCCCCGTGGACGTAGGCAATTTGCCGAACCATGTAAAACTAATGTGTTTGGATTTGTGCTGAAGTTTTGATTTGTTTGGCATTTATCTCGACATTTGTTTGATTTGGTTTTCGAAGCACGCCCGTTTGGTTGTCACGCTTTCGCGCCGCGCACAACATTAGGTTATGAGCTTTGCAGTTAAAACCCTAGACCAGAGCTAGTGTTCTCATTCTTTTACCAAAATTTTCTAATTTTTTGTTGATTTTATTGTGCATATGCACTAGGGTTTAGTGATTTTGATGGGTTATTAACTAATTAATTAGCAATACTAATAATGCTTATTGCTATTGGTGGCGACTGATTGCAATTATAGTTAAATCTTGAGGTATCCTCTTTATTTGAGAAAGATGTCTTCTCTCATCTCAAAGTCATAACTTTCTTTTTTTCTTGTTTATTTTATTGTGATTTTAGTTGATTGAGTGGCCTTAATTTTCTGGCATTTTTTTTGGATTTTTCATGGATGGTTTTATGTGAAGTTTCAAACTTAGGGAAAATATGTCCATGCCCCAAAAGTGGGAACTTCGTGTGACTAGCCCCCTTGTACTTTGCCCCATGTGGAAAAGCCCCAAATACGCATAGTATTTACGACGAGGCCCCGATTTGATTTTTTTCAGAAAAAGCCCAGAGGAAGTTACGATCTTGCCTCTGATGGGACTGAGCTGGGTTAATGCGCCCCATACCTTTACAAATACTCTCCCTCTCTTTCTCTCTCTTCCACCTAGCACCATCATCAAGAACTCTTCATCTTCCTAATTTCTGTACGGATTTCAACATTTCTAGGGTTTTCGCCGGGAAAATGTCGTCTATGGAAGGATCCAGTAACGACTACGAGGTCGCTCACCGAGCCGAGTTGGAAGGAAAAGGCGCTTCATCTGCGGATGGTAGCCCGGAGGAAGCTACGGAAGCAACGCAAACCCTAATCGAAATACAAAAGGAGGCAATACAATGCGAGCCCAGAAAAGGAGGACGGCAATGGCAGGTCGTACCAACAAACCCCCTCAAAAAAACAGTAAGTGTTATAATCTTTAGTATTCGGCAACGACAATGGCTAGGTTTAATCTTCAAGAATACGGGTTTTTACCGTGAAGAGACAATGCAGATTACCCCAATATTGTTAGTTCTAGGCTTTGTCCAATGTTAGTTCTAGTTTGAGTCAAATGTTAGTTCTAGTTTGAGACCAATGTTAGTTCTAGTTTAAATCCAATGTTAGTTCTAGTTTGAGTCTAATGTTAGTTCTAGTTTGAGTCCGATGTTAGTTCTATAACACTACGTGTTAGCTCTATTTTGTTCCCGTTAGTGCTAGGTCTAATATGAGTTCATATGTCTTATTGAACTTACAAATTCGAAAACTTTTTGCAGGTAAAAAATTGCTCCAATGTGAATGACTAATTCCTACGGTCCTCTCGGGATGTCACTGCTACTCATATGCGGCCAAAACATTGGTGTTCGACCAATTAATGAACGTTGCCTTGCCTAACCAACAACGACGTTCGTATAAGAAAAAGTCCCCAGAGACCGAGTATCCTGGAGTCACTATCAATGTGATCGGCAAAGGAAAAGCCTCGGGTCCTAGTTCTGATGACACTAAGACAAGTCGTTCACCGACCATCAGAGAAATCGCTAATGAGTTTGAAGGAATCTACCAGCGTACTTGGACATGAACATAAGCCATTCCCCCTATCAACTATCGGAGGTTACCCAGAGGAACCAATTCCGATGATGAACATTCAGCCATTACGAAGTCTCAATCATCAAGTTCTTTCGTTGAACATAAGAGCTTCACCTACATGGCAGAAAATTCTGAAGATCTTTGTAAAACCCCGAAATTTCATAACGAGTTTTGTGTGAATAAATAATAATAAACCTATCTGTTGTGATGGATAACCATATATATATAAGATATATATATATTTATCAGTGTTTGGGAACCCAACAGGTGTTTATATATGAGAGACTTTGAGTGATATGTGTCCAGCAGGTGAAATGCCTACAGAAGGCAGCTTGTTTTTCAGGTTCGGGTTTTAGTTTTGGGCTATTGGGTTTCGGGTCGGGTTGGGGAATTGGTATTTATACCAACTCAACCCAGGAGAGTTTCTCCTCTCCTCGAACGTAAAACCCTAGCCCCTTTTTCTCTCCCCTCTCAAAACCCTAGCCGTCACTGGTGATCTTTGAGGAGTTTGGAGGAGTTCCAGGGGATTTCAGCAGATTGGATCTCAAGAGAATCATCTCCAGAACGTTCACCATCACCCAAGGCGAGTATCATCTCGCCAAATCCCTCACCCTTGTTTTCCATGATCTTTATTTTGGATTTTATGAGTTTTGGATGAGCCAAAATAGTATTTTTGTTAAGAAACGAATTAGCTATGGTATAATAGTATGAATCAGAGGTTTTTGTTTATAAAAACTCACCCAATACCTGTTTGATGACGATCTAGATCTGAAATTTTGCCTAAACAAGAACTAAATCATTTTTACTGTCATTTAAACGATTTGGAAATTGTTTCTCATGTTTTTATAATATTGGAAGGATAGATTTCAAGCCTGAGAGTTGTTGTTTATGTTCAGTATGATTTTTAACCTTAGAACTCTTGTTATCGTAGAGATTTGCAAAATTTTCGTTTCAGGTTTCGAGCTGACAGAAACCCAGATTTGGGTTTCTGTCCGCTCGGCGGTCGACCGACGCGGTCGACCGCTGAGCTCGTTTTGAGTTTTCGGTCGACCGCCCGTTATTTCGGTCGACCGCGTCGTCATTTCGGTCGACCGCCGATTATTTCGGTCGACCGTGACATTATTTCGGCCGACCGCCAGGCTCGTATCAGAGATCGGTCGACCGACTCGGTCGACCGACGCTCTGTCTGTGGTATTTTCCTGGTTTTGGGTATTTTTGTACATTCCATTCATGTTTGGGAGTCTGTCTGGACTATCTGACATTGGTATTTAGTCCTACTATGTACCCAGGCATGATGGATAACCTGAGGGTACAAATTGTGAATATATACACTGATATGATTATGAAGTGATGTAAATTTAGATTTCACTATATATCACCGCGACATGTTTCACAGTTTCACAGTCCTCGTGTTGGACTATAATCCATGGAAGTCCTCGTGATGGACTATAAATTCATTCCAGTCCTCGTGTTGGACATTTGACACTTATTCTATGAGTTGGAAACTACGATGTAGATAGTTTTCCTGATTTGGACAAGGTCCTTAACCCTGCACATGACCTCTTCACAGAAGTTCACGACATGATGTTGACATGACACTTATGTAAGTAATAACATGGTATTCATGTTAGCTATGGTATGGCACTGTATATTGTTCTGAGAATAGCTGTATTTCTTTTATTATTGTTTCTGTACTAGAACCTCGGGTTTGGTGTTTAGAGATTTACAATTTGAGATACCAGGTATATACATGAGGGTTTCCTTGTTTGGATTATTTCGCTCGACGTACCTATGCTCGTGTTGTAAATTTCTAAATACTAAAACCCTCTTTAGTAGGATCAATGATTTTAGATCTATTATATACTATCTGTATTTTCTTATACAACGAGCCCTGTTCCCTTGGGGTTGGTTGTGATGTTACTCGCTAGCGCTTTGACGCTCGTTGTCCCTCCCCCTTTCAGGTCACGAGCCAGGAGCACGGAGAGCCGCAGGTTGATAGCGGACCACATTAGTGTCCAGCTTTGCTTTCTAGTTATGTATTATTTTTCTTTGGGCTCCACTGTAGTGAGGTTAAACATTTGAGGGTATTATTCTAGAAGTTGTAAAGGCTGTGTGCCTTATTTCCTTTTGTCAGATATTATATTTGAGACTTGTTGAGTATTCCAGATTTTCTACTCAGATCTTGACTATGTACTTCTGTGTTGTTGGATGATGAGATATTTATGTGACTATTATCATTTCATCAGTATTCCTCGTAATGTCTTTTACCTGTTTTGTACCTACACCAGTTGTTGACTCTACTAGATAGATGTTAATTGTGATGGTGAAACATGTTATTGCACGGTGTGGTGCATAGCAGGTTTGACATCCTAGGTTTCACCTCGGACTGCAGCCTTGTGTGAACCCAGGGGCGTCACAGTTGGTATCAGAGCTCTAGTTCCAGTATCCTTAGGATCATCCTGTGTCGAGTCGTGGAGCTAGGATAGAGTTTCCTAGGATTCATGTATAGAGTCCGTAAGGATTTCCTAGTATGAGTGAGGACGATATATGCATATATCTCAAAATTTGAGAATTTTTTTTTGACAACTATTTTTGTATAAGTTTAAAGTATTTGTGCAAATACTATATGTTGTGAAAATTGTATTGTGATACGCTATTTATAGAAGTCTATTTTGACTCATAAACTCTTATTTTCTTATGAGAGTGAGATGGCAGGACGTGGTAGGCCTCGTACTCGGAGAGCTAGGCAAGCAGAGTCACAGCAGACTCCATCTGAGCAGCAGCCAGCTCAATCCGAGCCTCAGCAGG
>NC_033796.1:63620429-63649725 GCF_001876935.1 Asparagus officinalis
CGCGCCGGTCCTCTTCGTGAAGAAGAAGGACGGTAGTATGAGATTATGCATAGATTATAGAGAGTTGAACAAGGTCACTATCCGGAATAGGTACCCACTACCTAGGATTGATGACTTGTTTGACCAGTTGCAGGGTGCGCAGTACTTCTCAAAGATTGATCTTCGTTCTGGCTACCATCAGTTACCGTCCCTTCTTAGATCAGTTTGTGATCGTCTTCATCGATGATATTCTCATTTACTCGAGATCGGAGGCAGATCATGAGGAGCATCTACGGATAGCATTGAGGACACTTCAGGAGCATTCCCTTCTTGGATCAGTTTGTGATCGTCTTCATCGAAGATATACTCATTTACTCGAGGTCGGAGGCGGATCACGAGGAGCATCTGCGGATAGCATTGAGGACTCTTCAGGAGCATCAGCTGTATGCTAAGTTCAGCAAGTGCGAGTTTTGGCTTTCAGAAGTCAGATTTCTTGGCCATGTTATCAGTCGAGAGGGTATAGCAGTGGACCCGGCTAAGGTCATGGCAGTTCTTGATTGGGAGCCACCGAAGACGGTGACAGAGATTCGCAGCTTTTTGGGTTTGGCTGGTTACTACAGGAAGTTCATTCAGGACTTCTCGAAGATTGCGACGCCGATTACACGCCTTACGAAGAAGGGTGTACAGTTCATATGGAGCATGGAGTGCCAGAAGGCCTTTGATATTTTGAAGACCAAGTTGACTACGGCGCCGGTTTTGACCATTCCGAGCAGCGACAGGACATTCGTCGTATATACAGATGCATCGTTGGCAGGCTTAGGAGGTGTATTGATGCAGACTCAGAGGGTAGTAGCTTATATCTCACGGCAGTTGAGGGTGCATGAGCAGAACTACCCCACTCATGACTTGGAGTTAGCAGCAGTGGTGTTTGCACTGAAGTCATGGAGGCACTACTTGTATGGAGTGCAGTTTGAACTATTCACAGACCATCAGAGTCTGAAGTACCTCTTTTCTCAGAAGGAACTCAATCAGAGGCAGAGGAGGTGGATTGATTTTATCAAGGACTACGAGTTCGCGATCCAGTATCATCCGGGGAAGGCGAACGTCGTAGCAGATGCATTAAGCAGGAAGCATCGACATCAGATTTCATCTTTGAGGTGTTCATTGCATCGGGATCTTATCACTCTTAGCCAGTTTGATTTTAAACCCGAGATTGGAGGAACCAGTGCATTCTTGGGAGCTATGTCAGTGCAGCCATCTTGGAGTGACAGGGGTGTCAGAGCTCAGTTGGAGGACTCTTGGATTCAAACCCGTAAGGGGGAGATTTCCAAAGAGCCTAAGGCGGCCTGGACTGAAGAGGCATTTCTGGTGGAGTGGTATGCGGAGAGAGATTGCAGATTATGTGGCTAGATGTTTTACCTGTCAGCAGGTGAAGGCAGAGCATCAGAGACCGACAGGGACACTGCAGCCTTTACCCATTCCAGAGTGGAAGTGGGCAGATATTTCCATGGATTTTATTGTGGGGTTGCCGAAGTCGAAGAAGGGGAATGATTCATTGCAGACTATGTGGCTAGATGTTTTACCTATCAGCAGGTGAAGGCAGAGCATCAGAGACCGGCAGGGACACTGCAGCCTTTACCCATTCCAGAGTGGAAGTGGGCAGATATTTCTATGGATTTTATTGTGGGGTTGCCGAAGTCGAAGAAGGGGAATGATTCAGTTTGGGTGATAGTGGACCGATTGACGAAGTCAGCACATTTTATTCCGGTGAGGACCACTTATACAGCCGAGGCATATGCGAGGTTATTTATCCGGGAGATAGTTCGACTTCATGGAGTTCCAGACACGATCGTATCGGATCGAGGATCGGTTTTCACCTCGCATTTTTGGAGGAGTTTTCAGGACTCATTTGGCAGCACGCTATCTTATAGCAGTGAGTGAGGACTACTTATACAGCCGAGGCTTATGCGAGGATCTTCATTCGTGAGATAGTTCGACTTCACGGAGTTCCGGACACGATCGTATCGGATCGAGGATCGGTTTTCACCTCGCATTTTTGGAGGAGTTTTCAGGACTCATTTGGCAGCACGCTATCTTATAGCAGTGTATTTCACCCCCAGACGGATGGCCAGACAGAGAGGGTGAATCAGGTGTTGGAGGACATGTTGCGGGCATGTGTCATTGACTTCCAGGGTAGTTGGGAGGATCATATTCCACTGGTAGAGTTTGCTTATAACAATAGTTATCAAGCGACGATCGGTATGGCCCCGTATGAAGCATTGTATGGGAGACCTTGTAGATCACCGATATGTTGGGCCGAGCCGGAGGATAGCTTGATGCTTGGGCCCGAGTTGGTGAGGCAGACTACCGAGAAGGTAGCATTGATCAGGGAGCGGATTCTAGCAGCTCAGAGTCGACAGAAGAGCTATGCCGATAAGAGACGAAGACCCTTGGAGTTTCAGGTTGGAGACTCCGTCATGCTGAAGGTATCGCCTATAAAAGGCGTACAGCATTTCGGACGACGGGGGAAGCTTGCGCCAAGATATATTGGACCATTTTAGATTTTAGAGCGCATTGGAGCTGTGTCATACAGACTAGATCTTCCAGCATCGATGTCTAGTATACACAACGTGTTTCATGTTTCTATGCTTAAGAAACACTTGCATGATGAGGAGCAGCAGCGAGTATTGGATGCACCAGAGATCGAGCTTCAGGAGGATTTGACCACTATTGAGATTCCGATTCGTATTCTTGCCAGAGAGGACAAGAGACTCAGAAATAAGGTGATTCCCTTAGTGAAAGTTCAGTGGAACCGAGGAGGCATTGAGGAGATTTCGTGGGAGCGCGAAGAGGACGTGCGTCGCGACTACCCACACTTGGTTGAGAAGGTAAATTAATTCTTATTGTGTTATATTTTTGGTTATGTTTATATTTAACACTAGAATGGGAATACACACGCTTAATTCTTAATCTTTCGGAACACAAGGTATATATATGGGGGGTTCCTTGTTTGGATTTTTCGCCCGATGTACTAGTTTCACCAGATTAGGATTTGAGCGAGAATATTATCATTTTAGATCGTTAAGTGTAAATATCGCTATAAGGTTATCTAAGAATTCATATTTTCAAGATCGCATGATTCCCGAATTTCGAGGACGAAATTCTGTTAAGAGGGGAAGAATGTAAAACCCCAAAATTTCATAACGAGTTTTGTGTGAATAAATAATAATAAACCTATCTATTGTGATGGATAACCATATATATATAAGATATATATATATTTATCAGTGTTTGGGAACCCAACAGGTGTTTATATATGAGAGACTTTGAGTGATATGTGTCCAGCAGGTGAAATGCCTACAGAAGGCAGCTTGTTTTTCAGGTTCGGGTTTTAGTTTTGGGCTATTGGGTTTCGGGTCGGGTTGGGGAATTGGTATTTATACCAACTCAACCCAGGAGAGTTTCTCCTCTCCTCAAACGTAAAACCCTAGCCCCTTTTTCTCTCCCCTCTCAAAACCCTAGCCGTCACTGGTGATCTTTGAGGAGTTTGGAGGAGTTCCAGGGGATTTCAGCAGATTGGATCTCAAGAGAATCATCTCCAGAACGTTCGTCATCACCCAAGGCGAGTATCATCTCGCCAAATCCCTCACCCCTGTTTTCCATGATCTTTATTTTGGATTTTATGAGTTTTGGATGAGCCAAAATAGTATTTTTGTTAAGAAACGAATTAGCTATGGTATAATAGTATGAATCAGAGGTTTTTGTTTATAAAAACTCACCCAATACCTGTTTGATGACGATCTAGATCTGAAATTTTGCCTAAACAAGAACTAAATCATTGATGACGATAGATCTGAAATTTTGCCTAAACAAGAACTAAATCATTTTTACTGTCATTTAAACGATTTGGAAATTGTTTCTCATGTTTTTATAATATTGGAAGGATAGATTTCAAGCCTGAGAGTTGTTGTTTATGTTCAGTATGATTTTTAACCTTAGAACTCTTGTTATCGTAGAGATTTGCAAATTTCGTTTCAGGTTTCGAGCTGACAGAAACCCAGATTTGGGTTTCTGTCCGCTCGGCGGTCGACCGACGCGGTCGACCGCTGAGCTCGTTTTGAGTTTTCGGTCGACCGCCCGTTATTTCGGTCGACCGCGTCGTCATTTCGGTCGACCGCCGATTATTTCGGTCGACCGTGACATTATTTCGGCCGACCGCCAGGCTCGTATCAGAGATCGGTCGACCGACTCGGTCGACCGACGCTCTGTCTGTGGTATTTTCCTGGTTTTGGGTATTTTTGTACATTCCATTCATGTTTGGGAGTCTGTCTGGACTATCTGACATTGGTATTTAGTCCTACTATGTACCCAGGCATGATGGATAACCTGAGGGTACAAATTGTGAATATATACACTGATATGATTATGAAGTGATGTAAATTTAGATTTCACTATATATCACCGCGACATGTTTCACAGTTTCACAGTCCTCGTGTTGGACTATAATCCATGGAAGTCCTCGTGATGGACTATAAATTCATTCCAGTCCTCGTGTTGGACATTTGACACTTATTCTATGAGTTGGAAACTACGATGTAGATAGTTTTCCTGATTTGGACAAGGTCCTTAACCCTGCACATGACCTCTTCACAGAAGTTCACGACATGATGTTGACATGACACTTATGTAAGTAATAACATGGTATTCATGTTAGCTATGGTATGGCACTGTATATTGTTCTGAGAATAGCTGTATTTCTTTTATTATTGTTTCTGTACTAGAACCTCGGGTTTGGTGTTTAGAGATTTACAATTTGAGATACCAGGTATATACATGAGGGTTTCCTTGTTTGGATTATTTCGCTCGACGTACCTATGCTCGTGTTGTAAATTTCTAAATACTAAAACCCTCTTTAGTAGGATTAATGATTCTAGATCTAATATATATTATCTGTATTTTCTTATACAACGAGCCCTGTTCCCTTGGGGTTGGTTGTGATGTTACTCGCTAGCGCTTTGACGCTCGTTGTCCCTCCCCCTTTCAGGTCACGAGCCAGGAGCACGGAGAGCCGCAGGTTGATAGCGGACCACATTAGTGTCCAGCTTTGCTTTCTAGTTATGTATTATTTTTCTTTGGGCTCCACTGTAGTGAGGTTAAACATTTGAGGGTATTATTCTAGAAGTTGTAAAGGCTGTGAGCCTTATATCCTTATCGTCAGATGTTTGTATTTGAGACTTGTTGAGTATTTCAGTTTATCTACTCAGATCTTGACTATGTATTTCTGTATGGTTGGATGATGAGATATTTAAGTGACTATTATTATTTCATCAGTATTACCAGTATTACTTGCATTACCTCTCACCTGTTTTGTACCTACACCAGTTGTTGATTCTACTAGATAGATGTTAATTGTGATGGTGAAACATGTTATTGCACGGTGTGGTGCATAGCAGGTTTGACATTCTTGGTTTCACCTTGGACTGCAGCCTTGTGTGAACCCAGGGGCGTCACAATCTTACAAAGAGGGTTGCTGAGCAGGAAGCCATGCTCCGAGCACAGCAGGAAATCATTAATCAAATTTGGGATATGATGGCTCAGATCATTGCAAGTAGATCCAATTTCTAGAAAGCTGAGTTGCAACCTCGGCCGGAATCCTCCTGAAAAGGAGGATCATCCATATCAAAGGCGAAACAAAGAGTGAATGAGACTGCTGAGCAAGAAACTCATCACAAAGAATCATGTAATCGATTTTGAGAGAATACAAGTCAATTTTCTTTCATTGTCTTTTTACTGTAAATTTTCCCACAATCAGTTTTATCAGTAAAACCTGGAGCTCAGGTATGTGTTTGGGTAATAAAATCCAATACAGAACCTGGTGTATACTATGGATTCAAGGCATTTTAAGAAGATCCATGTTCATCAGGAGCCAGTCCCGTCCAATCATAGACTAAGGGTTCCAATTAAAACCTCACGACCAGTGAGTAACTCTTCTCGAGTCTTTGCAACAAGTTTGAGAGTATTCATATCGAGAGAAAGACCGATGCAACAAGTCATTTGTTCATTCCAATATGAACAATTGATTCCTACGGTCCTCCCAGGATGTTAATGCTGCTCATATGCGGCCAAACCGTTGGTGTTCGACCGATTAACAAACATTGCCTTACCTAACCAACGACGACGTTCACATAAGAAGAAGTCTCCAGAGACCGAGTATCCTGGAATCAATATCAATATGATCGGTAGAGGGAAAGCCTCAGGTCCTAGTCCCGATGACTCTGAGACAAGTCATTCACCAACCATCAGAGAAATCACTAACGAGTTTGAAGAAGTCTATCGACACACTCAGACTCGAACGAGAGTCATTCCTCCCATCAACTATCGGAGGTTAGCCAGGGGAACCAATTCCGATGATGAGCATTCAGCCATTATGGAGTCCCAATCATCAAGCTCTTTTGTTGAACATGAGAGCTCCGCCTTTATGATGGGAAACCATGAAAATCTGGCGAGGAGAATTACTGAGCAAGAGGCCATGCTCCAAGCACATCAGGAAACCATCAATCAAATTTGGGATATGATTGCTCAGATCATAGCCAATAGAGTTAATTTCTTGAAAGCTGAGTCACAACCTCGACCAGAATCCTCCTAAAAAGGAGAATCATCCATATCAAAGGCGAAACAAAGAGTGAATGAGACTGCTGAGCAAGAAACTCATCACAAAGAATCATCCTCTGAAAAAAGAAGCTGAGAATGAGCAAAATCCTCAGTCGGCTAAAAACTTTGAAGGGGGTCTTGTAGACACTAAAAAATGCCAAGGAATAAAACAAGGTTGAACCTCGCTACAAGCATGACGATGCTCGTTATCATAATGAACCTCATCTCAGCCAACGAAGCCCATCATGATGATGAACGTCATTAAAGATGAAGTCCATCCGCATACAAACCTCGTCAAACGGCACTCCACCCCTCAAAAGACGAACTTCATCATTGAAGACGAAGCTCGTCCAGAAACGAAGTTCGTCATTGAAAATGAAGTTCGTCCAGAAACAAAGTTCGTCCAGAAACGAAGTTCGTCATTGAAGACGAAGTTTGTCATTGAAGACGAAGTTCGTTGTTGCCATTATTGATGAACCTCATACATAGTAGAACCTCGTATGTCATAATTTTCAGAGGCTACATTTAAGGATGATTAATGATCAATAACTCACTCATTTAAGAAGATTAATGACCACTAACTCACCCGTTTAAGGAGAGTTAATGACCTCATTTAAATAGGATTAATGACCACTAACTCCTTCATTATAAGGGGAGTTAAAACCCATTAACTCACTCTATAATGGTACTAAGCCTATAAATAGGCATGATCAACATGAAAGGGGGAAGATGGAGAGGCTAGTCAAAAAGCCTATCTCTCCTCCACTCTCATGGATCTTAATAGATCAGGCTAATCATTTGGCCTTGGAACGTTAAAGCTCATAACAAGCATGACGAGGATCATTACAATAATGGACCTCGTCTCAAGCAACAAAGCTTGTCATTAGAAACAAGATGTAAAGCTTGTCGTTAACAATAGAAGATACGAAGCTCGTCATTGGAAACGAGGTTCGAAGCTCGTCATTGGAAACGAGGTTCAAAGCTTGTCAATGGAAACGAGGTTCGAAGTTCGTCATTGGATACAAGGTTCAGAACTCACCACCAAACGTAAAGCTCATTAGTGAAGATGAGGTTCGTCAAAAGGAAATTCACCAGATTTGCTATGCAGTTGAACTCAGTTATCGAAGATGGAGTTCATCAGTGAAGACGAAGTTCATCAGACGAAGTCAGTGAAGACAAAATTCATTAGAAGAAGATCGCTTACTGTAAAGTTTGCCTTATAAGATGAACCTCGCTGCATATCGATGCTCGTCTAATTTGACGAACTCCGTGTCAATCAAAGACAAGGCTCGTCGTCCACATGAGATTTAGTTGTAACAGCTCTAAAGGCTTAGCCAGCCACGTGGGCTAATCTTCAGGAGCATGTTACGGCGTGCGCTGATTTGTAGGAGATAGTTACGCCCCTCTACCCATGATTATAGTACGTCGGTTACATGCTTAAACCCTATAAATAGCCATGGATGGCTACAGAGGAAGGTTCAGACTTTTAGACTTTTGGCAATCATCAGAGATCTGAGCTCCTATGTATAGATCTGGAATTCGAATCTTGGTTCTAGCAGTCTAACGAATGTCGGAAGCTTCAGCAATTTTGTTCTGATCGTCAACGGGAGGTAATCTCGACTCAAGCATCGGGGGAAGTATCCTTTCGCCACCAAGAGCCCACGTTAAACAAGGAGAAGCTGAATTAATCTTCTCTTCATCTGTAATTGAGAGAGTGTGTGAGTGATTGTAAAGGTTTCGTACCAAGTGATCGAACCCAGTTTTCTTAAAACAAGAGAATCAATCCCAGCCAAATTTTCGACCCTACAAGTGGTATAAGCGATTTGATGGTTTCATGATCGGTCATTCGTACACTCGGAGCTAGTTTGATCCTGTGTATTATCGTAAGTTAAAAGGAGGTGTGTACATTTATTCGTTGCTTTATGTTGATGACATGTTGGTTGCTTCTATTTTCAGATTCGCTATAAATGAGTTGAAGGAACAGCTTTCAAATGAGTTTGAGATGAAGGATTTGGGTGAGGCAAAGTGCATTTTAGGGATGGAGATTGGTAGAGACAAAGAGAAGGGTAGAATTTGTTTGATACGGGTGACTTATTTGAAGAATGTTCTACAACGGTTTAATGTTAACATGGATACAAAGCCAGTTAGTGTATCTTTGGGAGACCATTTGAAACTTTCAGCTGACCTTTCACCCAAGATAGTTGAAGATAGAGAGTTGATGTCGAATCTGCATATGCGAGTGTAGTTGGGAGCTTGATATACGTGATGGTATGTACGAGGCCGGATTTATCACAGGTAGTGAGCATGGTTTCGAGATACATGCATGATCCATGAGTGAGTCATTAAGACGCCGTGAGATTGATTTTAAGGTACATTCGATGTACTCTTAATGTTGGTTTGTTTTTTGAATGGGACACTAGAGGTGGGCAGTTGTGTATTGGCTATGTTAATTCAAATTATGCTAGTGATTTGGATAAGCGCTGGTCTTCGACGGGATATGTATTTACTTTGACCCGTACGTCGGTGTGTTGGAGATGCACCTTACAGTCTACGGTGGCTTTGTCGACGATGGATGTAGAGTATATAGCGAATACGGAGGCTGTCAAGATGGCTATTTGGCTTTGTAGACTTTTGGAGGAACTTGGTATATCGCAGTGGTCCGTCACTCTTTATTGTGATAGCATGAGTGCTATCTATTTGGCGAAGAATCAGGTTTTTCATGCGAGAACGAAACACATTGACGTTTTCGTTATCACTTCATTCGGGATGGTCTTTGTTTGGTTCAAAAGTTGGCTTTTTTATTATCATTGAAGCTGTTACAATCGTTTATCAATTACAAGTTAAAAAAAATAAAAAAGTTGATCTTTTTATAAGATCTTCTTACACAATAAAAAAATAAAAGATTGTAACTTTATCAAACAACACACATATCCTATTTATTAGTCTCTGTTTATGTGGAATCTTTGCCTATGCCGGGGTTTATCCGTGGACCGCCTACGGATCGGATCCGGTTGATAGAAGGCTAAATGTTCATTGCTTCACAAAGAAAACAAGAACAGAAGTGATAATCTCGACCAAGCGAGATTACGACTCTTCTCGAGATCAAGTCCAAGCTTGTTCTCAAGGAATATGGGGATGGGCCTCAGATCTCTCGAAATTCACTCTTTATGCACGAGAAATCTCCAAGATCTGCTAGCCTCCTCTGAAATTTGTGGTCCTTAACTCTGTAATTTGACAGCACCTCGCTCTCTTTGATAAAAATTCGCCCCCTATGAAAGAAGGCCCTAGGCTTGTATTTATAGGGCTTCAGATACGGGGTATTTGGATAAGAATGAATGATTTGGCCATATCTTCAGTTGACAACGGCTTAACCATGTTTATGGATGATATCAAGTCAGCTGGGAACCTTTGGAATAAAGAAATCCCGAAAGAGTCACCCGAAAACGCGTTTTGGGAAGTTGGGTGTGTGGCAGGTCCTGGTGTCCCGCGCGGGCGTGGGTCAGTTCGGGACTTAGCCATTTTTTGGCCTTCTGAACTTATATTTTTCGCCGTTTTTTGTCTTTTGTTATTTAGTCGACTTGTACGCTTCGCTGACTTGCTTCGTGCGTTCGTTAGCTTCTTTACAGCTTTGGATGATCCTATTTGACTCGGATAATCCTCTCCGACTTGGATAATAACATTCATCGTCTTCTCTTCATCTCGAGTTGTATTTGGACACCTATAGATATTTTTATATGTCTACAGATACCCCCTCCAAAGTAGTTCAGACTCATTCTTTTATAGAGGAGTCTGAAATGCTTTAGATAAGATAGGCCTTGTTTTCAATCTCTTTAGTATTTTGTCGAAGAGATCGGGTAGAAGGACCTGTGAATGGTTTAAATTCTTAACTTCTTCAACCTTCAGTCTATTCAGTATTTTATCGAATAGATGAAGTCCTTCAGGTGCTGCGTTTATCGTCTGACCGTTGTGGAAATCTGGAACTAAAGTTGGTGTGTAAGTTTCTGACTTAGCTCGTGCTATTGAGTTAACGTTGAACTAATCGTCTTCTTCGGGAATTCATATCTGAATCGCAATTAAACTCCCTAGAACCATCCTTTAACCCAGAATTTTTTTTCTTTAGCCTTATTTTGGCAAATTTGTTGATGCATTGACCGGCATTGACCTTTACTATAACGCGTTGACCGGTGTTAACACAGTTTATACTTATACGTTTACTGGAGTCTACACAGTTTAAACTCTTAAGACGTTGGAGCATGGCGGTCCCAAATATCGGCTGCAGGACCAACTATTAAAGTTATTTTATTTGCAGGTATGGATCTTATCCCGAAGCCGTTGAATGCTCAAGTCACGAGACCAACTAATGAAGCTGATGCGTTAGTGACTTTCGTATATATAAGATTTTTAGCAAACCCTCAGCCATTAATGGATTTGATGAGCCTTTACCGACTACCGTTTGAGTCAGGCTAGCATGCGGATTGTTCAAGTCTGTTTCGCATGTAACATTATGTTAAGAGAGTTAACTCTCTTTGTGTTACGATATTGAATACGTAGACTTCGTCTTTGTTACGGGAATAGGCTACCCGACAGCATGGGTCAGATGCAGACTTATCTCTATTTAGAGATCGAGATAAAGTTTCCCAGGATAAATTCTGGTGTCTTTTTCATACGGCGAAAGACTAAACCAACAACGCATGTTAGGCGCTGACTTATCCCTACGTAGAAATCGAGATAAAATTCCGTGTGCGTGTAAAGCACGGATTTTGGCGTTATGAATAACAGCCTGCCACAATGTCAAATATGTGGGCTTTTGTTCTTTTTACGGTCAAGAACTAACCGGCAATGCGTGTTAAGCTCTGACTTATCTCTACTTAGGCTTCAAGATAAAATTCCCCAGACTTGGATTCTGGTGCCTTTTTTACTTGACGAAAGACTAAACCGACAACGCATGTTAGACATTGACTTATCCCTAATTAGGCTTCGGGATAAAATTTCCCATGCGTGTGAAGCATAGATTTTGGCGTTATAAATAACAACCTGCCATAATATCGAATATGTGAGCTTTTGTTCTTTTTACGATCAAGAACTAACCGGCAACGTATGTTAAGCGTTGACTTATCCCTACTTAAGCTTCTGGATAAAATTCCTCAGACTTAGATTCTGGTGTCTTTTTTACTCGGTGAAAGACTAAACCGACAACGCGTGTTAGGCGTTGACTTATCCCTACTTAGGCTTTGGGATAAAATTCTCCGTGTATGTGAAGTACGGATTTTGGCATTATGAATAACAACCTGCTACAATGTCGAATATGTGAGCTTTTGTTCTTTTTACGGTCAAGAACTAACCGACAATGCGTGTTAAGCTCTGACTTATCCTTACTTAGGCTTCGTGATAAAATTCCCCAGATTTGGATTTTGGAGACTTTTTCACTCAGCGAAAGACTAAACCGGCAACACGTGTTAGGCGTTGACTTATCCCTATTTAAGCTTGGGATAAAATTCCCCGTGCGTGTAAAGCACGGATTTTAGCGTTATGAATAACAACATGCCACAATTACGAATATGTGGGCTTTTATTCTTTTTATGGTCAAGAACTAACCGGCAACGCGTGTTAATCACTGACTTATCCCTACTTAGGCTTCGGGATAAAATTTTCCAGGCTTGGATTCTGGTATCTTTTTTACTCGATGAAGGACTAAACTGGCAACGCGTGTTAGGCGTTGACTTATCCCTACTTAGGCTTGGGGATAAAATTCTCTGTGCGTATGAAGCACAGATTTTAGGAGTTGAAAAAAGTGGTGTCTTCTCTTGGGGCAAAGACGAACCTGATACTGGAAAGGAAGAAAAATTTATATTCTATCTCCATTCTCAAAAGAAACTCAAAGTGGGATATCCACTTTGAGAATTAAAAAAATCGGATAACCCTAACTGTCGGAAGGTTTGATCACCCAATATGAAGATGGATTTCTCGTTTATCAGGAGGGAACCCTAGTGTCATCATCGAAAAAGTTGTTGAGGAACAAATTTTCCATATCGTCCCAGTTGTTGATGCTTCTAGGCTTGAGATGACGGTACCAATCGAAGGCAGGCCCGCGAAGGGTGCCAACAAATGACCAGACCATCAAAGACTCGTTGCCAGAGATCACTCCCAAGTAGGATTGAAATAAATCAAGTGTTGAGTGGGGGAACCCTTCTCGTCGAACGGCGTGAAGTTGATCAGGTTGAACTTCGTCGGATACGAGATCGACTCCCACTCTCTTGGGTAAGGACATGGAATGCCGGTCTTCTTTACCTTCTGAATGGACATCAAGGCATTGATTTTGCCCTCGAGGTCCTTCATCTTCTCATCCTCGCTCGTATCCTTCCTTGGTCGATTTCGAGGAGGAATATCACGACCACCCCTGGTATTATCATCATCGGTGGGACCATCCCCCAGTGTTGTTATCTTTAGTGGGGCCACCCCCAGTATTTGGTCAATAGGAGGGTTATCTGCATCGAGGTGTTCATCCATGTCTAAATCGCCACCTGTCCGGTAGGCATTGTTGTGATGACTAGATTCGCCAATCTGATTAGACAAAGCCCGAATATGTTGGTCATACATTTCCCTCATCTGGTGCATAGTCATTTCCATTTCAATTTAAATGCTTCATCATCCGAGGATAGTCTTCTATTCATCCTCTGATAGTCCCTTTGTCTAATAGTTTCCGATCGTAACCGGGTTAGACGATACGATATGAGGGGGTCAGAACTAGAAGGTCGAGTCGACTTTCCCTTATCAGCCATGTTAATTATGACTTCTGGAAGTTCGTCATCTTGAACGGCTGATTGTTTCTTACAGAAACACATTTGCTTGGTTTTTGAAGCTTCAGAGGAAAGCCTTTGGAATACCGAAACCCTTTGTGGAGCGGTCTTAGGACAGTTACACGCTGATAATACTACCCTTATAAGTTTGGTACACGGATAGTGAGAGTCCGCTTTCCAAGTACTTCTCTTTTGAAATTTATTCGTACCCCCAGCCCGATAGTATAACTCATCGACATGATTGCTGGAGCAATCTATCGTGTGCTGGCATAACTTCTCAGGTATAACGTTATCATCATCAGACGAACACGTTTCCCTCTGAGGATTGTTTGTGTCAAAAGTTGCCTTTTCCATTGTTTTCAAACCTGTTACACCGTTTATCGATTACAAGTTCAAAACTGAAAAGAGAGTTGATCTTTTTATAAGATCTTCTTACAACGAAAAATAAAGATTACAACTTTATCAAACAAAACGCATCAGTAGTTTATCTTCCGCTGCTTTGCGTGGGATCTTTGCCTGTGCCGGGGACGCGTTAGTCCGTAGACCACCGCAGACTAAAGCCGATCGACAATATAATTACGCTCTTGTTTCACGAGGGAAACAATTACGGAAGCGACAATCACGACCAAGCGAGATTGTGGCTCTTCTCGAGATTAAAACCAAGTTTAATCCGGAGGAAAGAAGGGAAAAGAATCACGAACCTTTCGAAGGGGCTTTCTTTATGAAAGTGTTCGCCAAGCTCTGATGATTCTCCTCTGAAATTCGTGGTTGACTGGTCAATTTGACAGCACCTCGCCTTCTTAATCTCAGATCTCCGATCCCCTTGAAAGAAGACCTTAGGCTTCTATTTATAGGCTTTTTGAGATGTGTCTCCTAGTAGGAATTGATGTTTAAACGTTATCTGCGGTTTATAACTGTCTAAACGTGTTTATGGATAACCTCAGAGCAGTTGGAAAAGAATCCTTAAAAATCATCGAAATCCGTCTTGGTGACTCGGATGTATCCAACAAGAGTCCTGGTGACTCGGAACTGTGCGAGTCAGCTCTTGGTGACTCAGAACTGTGCGAGTCAGCTCTTGGTGACTCGGAACTGTGTGAGTCAGCTCTTGGTGACTCGGAACTGTGTGAGTCAGCTCTTGGTGACTCGGAACTGTGCGAGTCAGCTCTTTGTGACTCGGAACTGTGCGAGTCAGCTCTTGGTGACTTGGAACTGTGCGAGTCACCATTTGGTGACTCGGCACTGTTCAAGCTTCGTTATTCTTCCAGCTTCCTTGTTTTGCGTACGCTTCATCGCCTTGCTGATTTTGGATGAATTCCTTTGACTTGGATAATAACGTTTATCGTCTTTTCCTTGTCTTGCACTGTGTTTGAGGACCTATGGGCAATTTTTAACGCCTACAAGGATGTAACGCCTTATTGGCGTTCTCAAGAGTCGCACGTTTGGAACCACGCTTTCGTGAATGCGGGACCTCAACGGGATCTTGGAGTTCGACTAGCCGTCCGAGGCGGCCCGTTATAGGAGTTTTTCCATCATAGGAAGGCTCTGACTTGTTGCAAGGGCGTGTGCGACCCCCAGCTCGATGAGTTGCTCGGGGTTTATTCACTGGGCCCAAGCGTTCTTTAACGTGAGCTTTGCCTTGATCCTCGTGTAAAGGACCAATGCGGTCCACAATTTCTTTCTTGCATCGGGAGGGATCCACACTTTCATGATGATTCACCAGAGGTACGGAATCCATCGGAATAGGAACGGGGGCAGTCGAAGACACGGAAGCAGTCATGGAGCTGGCTCTTTAGGCGAGATAGCCATTGGTGTCTCGACCAGGTGCGAGACAGCTTTAGCTGTCTCGGCCAAGTGTGAGACAGCTTTGGCTATCTCGGCATGTGTGAGACAGCTCAGGCTATCTCAACTACAAGAATTTCCTGTTATCTGCCGACTTAATTTTCGCACAGTTTCGAACTTTGGAAACTAAATTTTGTGGGGTCTTGATAGTTCCTTAGCCACTTCTTTCTTTTGTAACTCTCGAGCCTTCTACATAAGAATCCGCACATGTGCAAAGAGTGCGCGGTGTTTTTGGATGCGCTCCTCAAGGGTTGAATGGGTATTTCTAACTTGGATCCTTTCATTCGTTGTTGGTTGGGAGGAGGGGCCGTTTGCTCATTGTTGAGGCGCTTGACGCTCCTTGAATTTCAGATTTGCCTCGTAACGGATCTCGTCCATCGGCTCTAAAGCCTTAGCGTGCTGGTGCGCAAGGTGTTGGCGTTGTCTTTGGCGTGCTCTCTTCGATAAGATTGGCGCGCCTTCAGTACTCAATTCCTTAATTGAGAAGGAGTTCAGATCTGCAGATCCAACTTTATTAGACACCGAAAGGGTGTTGTGAGATGCAGTTGTAGCAACAACGGGGGCGTTGATCTTACTACGCTTACGAGGGGAGGAGGATCTGGAGGAGGAGGATGACAGATACTCCTCGAATTTCTGTTGGTCGAACTTGTACTCGACATCTTCGTCAACCGGGATCCGGATCCGAGGTTGCGACACGACAGCCTCTACAGAGAAGCTGTTGGCTCCTACTGTGGTCGCCAGCGTGGTTGGTTCAAAACTTATCTTTTTATTATCATTGAACCTGTTATAGTCGTTTATCGATTACAAGTTCAAAATATAGAAAAGTTGATCTTTTTATAAGATCTTCTTACACAATAAAAAATAAAAGATTATAACTTTATCAAATAATACACAGATCCTATTTATTAGTCTCTGTTTACGTGGGATCTTTGCCTGTGTCGGGTTTATCCGTGGACCGCCTACGGATCGGATCCGGTTAATAGAAGGCTAAATATTCGTTGTTTCACAAAGGAAACAAGAACATAAGTGATAATCTCGACCACACGACATTACGACTCTTCTCGAGATCAAGTCCAAGCATGTTCTCAAGGAATGGGGGGATAGGTCTCATGTCTCTCGAAATCCACTCTTTATGCAGAGAAAATCGCCATGATATGCTAGTCTCCTTTGAAATTTGTGGTCCTTAGCTCTGCAATTTGACAACACCTCGCCCTCTTTGATAAAAATTTGCCTCATCTGAAAGAATGTCCTAGGCTTGTATTTATAGGGCTTTGGATGCGTGGTATTTGGATAAGAATAAATGATTTGGCCATATCTTCAGTTGACAACGGTCTAACCACGTTTATGGATGATATCAAATCAGTTGGGAACATTTGGAATGAAGAAATCCTGAAAGAATCACCCGAAAACGCATTTTGGGAAGTCGGGTGCGCGGCAAGTAGGGGCGCGGGTCACCAAATGGTGTCCAGCGCGGGCGCGGGTCACCAAATGGTGTCCAGCGCGGGCGCGGGTCAGTTCGGGACTTAGTTATTTTTTAGCCTTACGGACTTGTATTTTTCGCTGTTTTGCGTCTTTTGTTATTTAGTCGACTTGTACACTTCGCTGACTTGCTTCGTGCATTCGTTAGCTTCTTTACGACTTTGGATAATCTCATTTGACTCGGATAATCCTCTCCGACTTGGATAATAACGTTCATCGTCTTCTCTTCGTCTCGAGCTGTATTCGGACACATATAGGTATTTTTAGACGCCTACATTCTTGAAGATGACGATGTGGAAATTGTAAAGGTCCACACGAAGGATAATCCGGCGGATATGCTCACAAATGTAGTTTCGAGCAACAAGTTTGATCGTTATCGAAACTTGTTGCACATTCGTGATTGTTGAGGCCGTTGACGGCCATTTGGATGAACTACGGACGGCTTGATCTCTTGGGAGAGGGGGTACCTAGGCAGTCATTTTGATGCAGCCGGTTTGATAACTTGATACCGACATGTTTGGAGTTTGTTTGCATTCTTATTTGGGTTCTCGACTTGTTGTGGATTAAATCCGTTATTATGGATTTATTCCACTTCGTACTGGACGTAACAAGTTGGACGTTTGGTTGGTATTGGTGTCGGCTTAGTTTTGGGAAAACTTCACCGATGTGAAGAATTGAAGAGAAAACAGCAACATTCAGGAAAATATAGTCGGACGTTTTTTGGTTCTGTCCGATCGATCGCGACCAAGGGTACGGTCAACCGGAAACGTGCACGAGTATATGGTAGTTTCTGGATCTTTGTCCGGTCGATCGCGGCGTCAAGTGCGGTCGACCGCGGACCCTGTAATTGGTTTCTTGAGTTTTGGACGTTCTGTCCGGTCAACCGCGGCGTCAAGTGCGGTCGACCGCCTGTCGGGTTTGGGTTTGGGCTTCGTTTCCTGTTTTGATTTGGTTTGTGTTTTGCTATATAATGAAACACGATTTTAGGATTTGAGATATCAGAGAATAGAGGGTATTCTGAGCACTTTGAGAGGGAGAACTTGTGAGCGAGTTGAGAGATCATTAGTTAGAGTTTGTTCGAGTGTTTGAGTGATTGTAACCCTTTTGTACTCTCCTCGATATAGTGAAATCTCCATATCCTCTCTC
The DNA here is from genome assembly GCF_001876935.1 of Asparagus officinalis. Lineage (NCBI taxonomy): Eukaryota > Viridiplantae > Streptophyta > Magnoliopsida > Asparagales > Asparagaceae > Asparagus > Asparagus officinalis. The sequence goes on from NC_033796.1 coordinate 63,638,321, forward strand.
CGTGGACATAGGCAAATTGTCGAACCACGTATATCTCTGTGTTTGCGATTGGTTTGTCGTATTTATTTGGATTATGCTCGTGTTTGATTTGTTAATCTTCTCCCGTGGCTTACGGGCTCCCTCGGCGTGCGAGCACGCTTTCGCAAAGGCACGCAACACCCACCCCCACCCACCCACGTGCGCGTCTTGGATCTAGTTAGAAATTGAATGATGAGCGCTTTCTGGTTTTGAGTCTGTCTGATTTCTTCCTTCCATGTATCCTTTCCCCTAAGTCTCTAGAAATTCCAGTTTTTCCACCTTTAAACTATTTTTTTTTTGGTAGAAGCTCACCACCTGTGGTATATACAAAATTTACCTTGCGGTTTTGTTAAGAAATGTTTGTTTTTAACTATAACACTTATTACAGTTGTTGATAATGTTTTATTATTTGGTAAAAATAATTCTACCTTAGCCAGATTACATTTGGCATTTTCCCAACTGGTATGGGTTTCTTGCTATACATGATATATGTATTTAAAGTTCTGGAATCACATTGTATCAGAGTTCAGCGAGTTTTTGTTGGATTAACTTGTTGGATTTAATCTAATAAATCTATTTGTGGGCACATATGATTAAACAATGTGTATTGCTATCTTTCAGGATAACCCACTAAAGTGATCAATTAAGTTGGGTTAATTTGGTATTTAAATAAGTCATGGGGTTATATGTGCAGATACCAGGTTGTAATTGTAATTTATTGAGGGGCTAAATTGCAAAAGTACAACATCTATAAATAAGGGGTTATGGTCCCTAACCTAGGGTTACATTCTCTAATTCTCTACACCCCCATCTAGTTAGAGAAATTCGGATTTAGAGAAACCCTAAGGTTAGAAGATCAAAACTCATCTCAAGATCAAGCAATGGATTCAGGTATAAGCTTCCGCTCTTTTGATTATTGTTAATCTCTTTGAATTAATCATGGCTATATGGTTTTAGATCTCAAGTTTTATGATGTAGATCTAACAAGTGGTATCAGAGCCACCTTGATTAATTCTTAGGGATTTAAGTTTTATTGGGTTTTTGATCTTAAATATCTGGTTAAAGATTCAATTTTTGGGTTCGGATGAACAGTAACGAAAATTTTCGGATGAACAGTAAAGTTTTTTGTTCGGATGAACAGTAAAGTTTTTTCGGATGAACAGTAACTGAAAAATCGCCGGTGAACAGTAACTTTTTGGAATTTTTTGAACTTTCCTTTGATTTTTTCTTCAATTTTTCTTGGATTTGGATCAAGAAATTTTTTTCGATTCTGGATCTGGTTTTGAAAATAAAAATCAAGGAATTTTTTGGGTTTGGCGGCGGCGGTTTCAGTTTGAAACCCTAAGGGTTCATGGCGAAAATTAAGGAGGTGGTTACCTCAAACGAACCTCGCGTTCGTTCAATTTTAACCGAGCTTCGCGCTCAACGAACCTCGCGTTCGTTCTAAGGTGAACCTCGCGTTCAACTCAGGTGAGCGTCAAGCTCAATTTTAACGAACCTCGCGTTCGTTCTAAGGTGAACCTCGCGTTCAACTCAGGTGAGCGTCAAGCTCAAATTTTTAACGAACCTCGCGCGTTCTAAGGTGAACCTCGCGTTCAACTCAGGTGAGCGTCAAGCTCAATTTTAACGAACCTCGCGTTCGTTCTAAGGTGAACCTCGCGTTCAACTCAGGTGAGCGTCAAGCTCAATTTTTTAACGAACCTCGCGTTCGTTCTTCAGACGAACCTCGCGTTCGTACTTCAGACGAACCTCGCGTTCGTACTTCAGACGAACCTCGCGTTCGTACTTCAGACGAACCTCGCGTTCGTACTTCAGACGAACCTCGCGTTCGTACTTCAGACGAACCTCGCGTTCGTACTTCAGACGAACCTCGCGTTCGTACTTCAGACGAACCTCGCGTTCGTACTTCAGACGAACCTCGCGTTCGTACTTCAGACGAACCTCGCGTTCGTACTTCAGACGAACCTCGCGTTCGTACTTCAGACGAACCTCGCGTTCGTACTTCAGACGAACCTCGCGTTCGTACTTCAGACGAACCTCGCGTTCGTACTTCAGACGAACCTCGCGTTCGTACTTCAGACGAACCTCGCGTTCGTACTTCAGACGAACCTCGCGTTCGTACTTCAGACGAACCTCGCGTTCGTACTTCAGACGAACCTCGCGTTCGTACTTCAGACGAACCTCGCGTTCGTACTTCAGACGAACCTCGCGTTCGTACTTCAGACGAACCTCGCGTTCGTACTTCAGACGAACCTCGCGTTCGTACTTCAGACGAACCTCGCGTTCGTACTTCAGACGAACCTCGCGTTCGTACTTCAGACGAACCTCGCGTTCGTACTTCAGACGAACCTCGCGTTCGTACTTCAGACGAACCTCGCGTTCGTACTTCAGACGAACCTCGCGTTCGTACTTCAGACGAACCTCGCGTTCGTACTTCAGACGAACCTCGCGTTCGTACTTCAGACGAACCTCGCGTTCGTACTTCAGACGAACCTCGCGTTCGTACTTCAGACGAACCTCGCGTTCGTACTTCAGACGAACCTCGCGTTCGTACTTCAGACGAACCTCGCGTTCGTACTTCAGACGAACCTCGCGTTCGTACTTCAGACGAACCTCGCGTTCGTACTTCAGACGAACCTCGCGTTCGTACTTCAGACGAACCTCGCGTTCGTACTTCAGACGAACCTCGCGTTCGTACTTCAGACGAACCTCGCGTTCGTACTTCAGACGAACCTCGCGTTCGTACTTCAGACGAACCTCGCGTTCGTACTTCAGACGAACCTCGCGTTCGTACTTCAGACGAACCTCGCGTTCGTACTTCAGACGAACCTCGCGTTCGTACTTCAGACGAACCTCGCGTTCGTACTTCAGACGAACCTCGCGTTCGTACTTCAGACGAACCTCGCGTTCGTACTTCAGACGAACCTCGCGTTCGTACTTCAGACGAACCTCGCGTTCGTACTTCAGACGAACCTCGCGTTCGTACTTCAGACGAACCTCGCGTTCGTACTTCAGACGAACCTCGCGTTCGTACTTCAGACGAACCTCGCGTTCGTACTTCAGACGAACCTCGCGTTCGTACTTCAGACGAACCTCGCGTTCGTACTTCAGACGAACCTCGCGTTCGTACTTCAGACGAACCTCGCGTTCGTACTTCAGACGAACCTCGCGTTCGTACTTCAGACGAACCTCGCGTTCGTACTTCAGACGAACCTCGCGTTCGTACTTCAGACGAACCTCGCGTTCGTACTTCAGACGAACCTCGCGTTCGTACTTCAGACGAACCTCGCGTTCGTACTTCAGACGAACCTCGCGTTCGTACTTCAGACGAACCTCGCGTTCGTACTTCAGACGAACCTCGCGTTCGTACTTCAGACGAACCTCGCGTTCGTACTTCAGACGAACCTCGCGTTCGTACTTCAGACGAACCTCGCGTTCGTACTTCAGACGAACCTCGCGTTCGTACTTCAGACGAACCTCGCGTTCGTACTTCAGACGAACCTCGCGTTCGTACTTCAGACGAACCTCGCGTTCGTACTTCAGACGAACCTCGCGTTCGTACTTCAGACGAACCTCGCGTTCGTACTTCAGACGAACCTCGCGTTCGTACTTCAGACGAACCTCGCGTTCGTACTTCAGACGAACCTCGCGTTCGTACTTCAGACGAACCTCGCGTTCGTACTTCAGACGAACCTCGCGTTCGTACTTCAGACGAACCTCGCGTTCGTACTTCAGACGAACCTCGCGTTCGTACTTCAGACGAACCTCGCGTTCGTACTTCAGACGAACCTCGCGTTCGTACTTCAGACGAACCTCGCGTTCGTACTTCAGACGAACCTCGCGTTCGTACTTCAGACGAACCTCGCGTTCGTACTTCAGACGAACCTCGCGTTCGTACTTCAGACGAACCTCGCGTTCGTACTTCAGACGAACCTCGCGTTCGTACTTCAGACGAACCTCGCGTTCGTACTTCAGACGAACCTCGCGTTCGTACTTCAGACGAACCTCGCGTTCGTACTTCAGACGAACCTCGCGTTCGTACTTCAGACGAACCTCGCGTTCGTACTTCAGACGAACCTCGCGTTCGTACTTCAGACGAACCTCGCGTTCGTACTTCAGACGAACCTCGCGTTCGTACTTCAGACGAACCTCGCGTTCGTACTTCAGACGAACCTCGCGTTCGTACTTCAGACGAACCTCGCGTTCGTACTTCAGACGAACCTCGCGTTCGTACTTCAGACGAACCTCGCGTTCGTACTTCAGACGAACCTCGCGTTCGTACTTCAGACGAACCTCGCGTTCGTACTTCAGACGAACCTCGCGTTCGTACTTCAGACGAACCTCGCGTTCGTACTTCAGACGAACCTCGCGTTCGTACTTCAGACGAACCTCGCGTTCGTACTTCAGACGAACCTCGCGTTCGTACTTCAGACGAACCTCGCGTTCGTACTTCAGACGAACCTCGCGTTCGTACTTCAGACGAACCTCGCGTTCGTACTTCAGACGAACCTCGCGTTCGTACTTCAGACGAACCTCGCGTTCGTACTTCAGACGAACCTCGCGTTCGTACTTCAGACGAACCTCGCGTTCGTACTTCAGACGAACCTCGCGTTCGTACTTCAGACGAACCTCGCGTTCGTACTTCAGACGAACCTCGCGTTCGTACTTCAGACGAACCTCGCGTTCGTACTTCAGACGAACCTCGCGTTCGTACTTCAGACGAACCTCGCGTTCGTACTTCAGACGAACCTCGCGTTCGTACTTCAGACGAACCTCGCGTTCGTACTTCAGACGAACCTCGCGTTCGTACTTCAGACGAACCTCGCGTTCGTACTTCAGACGAACCTCGCGTTCGTACTTCAGACGAACCTCGCGTTCGTACTTCAGACGAACCTCGCGTTCGTACTTCAGACGAACCTCGCGTTCGTACTTCAGACGAACCTCGCGTTCGTACTTCAGACGAACCTCGCGTTCGTACTTCAGACGAACCTCGCGTTCGTACTTCAGACGAACCTCGCGTTCGTACTTCAGACGAACCTCGCGTTCGTACTTCAGACGAACCTCGCGTTCGTACTTCAGACGAACCTCGCGTTCGTACTTCAGACGAACCTCGCGTTCGTACTTCAGACGAACCTCGCGTTCGTACTTCAGACGAACCTCGCGTTCGTACTTCAGACGAACCTCGCGTTCGTACTTCAGACGAACCTCGCGTTCGTACTTCAGACGAACCTCGCGTTCGTACTTCAGACGAACCTCGCGTTCGTACTTCAGACGAACCTCGCGTTCGTACTTCAGACGAACCTCGCGTTCGTACTTCAGACGAACCTCGCGTTCGTACTTCAGACGAACCTCGCGTTCGTACTTCAGACGAACCTCGCGTTCGTACTTCAGACGAACCTCGCGTTCGTACTTCAGACGAACCTCGCGTTCGTACTTCAGACGAACCTCGCGTTCGTACTTCAGACGAACCTCGCGTTCGTACTTCAGACGAACCTCGCGTTCGTACTTCAGACGAACCTCGCGTTCGTACTTCAGACGAACCTCGCGTTCGTACTTCAGACGAACCTCGCGTTCGTACTTCAGACGAACCTCGCGTTCGTACTTCAGACGAACCTCGCGTTCGTACTTCAGACGAACCTCGCGTTCGTACTTCAGACGAACCTCGCGTTCGTACTTCAGACGAACCTCGCGTTCGTACTTCAGACGAACCTCGCGTTCGTACTTCAGACGAACCTCGCGTTCGTACTTCAGACGAACCTCGCGTTCGTACTTCAGACGAACCTCGCGTTCGTACTTCAGACGAACCTCGCGTTCGTACTTCAGACGAACCTCGCGTTCGTACTTCAGACGAACCTCGCGTTCGTACTTCAGACGAACCTCGCGTTCGTACTTCAGACGAACCTCGCGTTCGTACTTCAGACGAACCTCGCGTTCGTACTTCAGACGAACCTCGCGTTCGTACTTCAGACGAACCTCGCGTTCGTACTTCAGACGAACCTCGCGTTCGTACTTCAGACGAACCTCGCGTTCGTACTTCAGACGAACCTCGCGTTCGTACTTCAGACGAACCTCGCGTTCGTACTTCAGACGAACCTCGCGTTCGTACTTCAGACGAACCTCGCGTTCGTACTTCAGACGAACCTCGCGTTCGTACTTCAGACGAACCTCGCGTTCGTACTTCAGACGAACCTCGCGTTCGTACTTCAGACGAACCTCGCGTTCGTACTTCAGACGAACCTCGCGTTCGTACTTCAGACGAACCTCGCGTTCGTACTTCAGACGAACCTCGCGTTCGTACTTCAGACGAACCTCGCGTTCGTACTTCAGACGAACCTCGCGTTCGTACTTCAGACGAACCTCGCGTTCGTACTTCAGACGAACCTCGCGTTCGTACTTCAGACGAACCTCGCGTTCGTACTTCAGACGAACCTCGCGTTCGTACTTCAGACGAACCTCGCGTTCGTACTTCAGACGAACCTCGCGTTCGTACTTCAGACGAACCTCGCGTTCGTACTTCAGACGAACCTCGCGTTCGTACTTCAGACGAACCTCGCGTTCGTACTTCAGACGAACCTCGCGTTCGTACTTCAGACGAACCTCGCGTTCGTACTTCAGACGAACCTCGCGTTCGTACTTCAGACGAACCTCGCGTTCGTACTTCAGACGAACCTCGCGTTCGTACTTCAGACGAACCTCGCGTTCGTACTTCAGACGAACCTCGCGTTCGTACTTCAGACGAACCTCGCGTTCGTACTTCAGACGAACCTCGCGTTCGTACTTCAGACGAACCTCGCGTTCGTACTTCAGACGAACCTCGCGTTCGTACTTCAGACGAACCTCGCGTTCGTACTTCAGACGAACCTCGCGTTCGTACTTCAGACGAACCTCGCGTTCGTACTTCAGACGAACCTCGCGTTCGTACTTCAGACGAACCTCGCGTTCGTACTTCAGACGAACCTCGCGTTCGTACTTCAGACGAACCTCGCGTTCGTACTTCAGACGAACCTCGCGTTCGTACTTCAGACGAACCTCGCGTTCGTACTTCAGACGAACCTCGCGTTCGTACTTCAGACGAACCTCGCGTTCGTACTTCAGACGAACCTCGCGTTCGTACTTCAGACGAACCTCGCGTTCGTACTTCAGACGAACCTCGCGTTCGTACTTCAGACGAACCTCGCGTTCGTACTTCAGACGAACCTCGCGTTCGTACTTCAGACGAACCTCGCGTTCGTACTTCAGACGAACCTCGCGTTCGTACTTCAGACGAACCTCGCGTTCGTACTTCAGACGAACCTCGCGTTCGTACTTCAGACGAACCTCGCGTTCGTACTTCAGACGAACCTCGCGTTCGTACTTCAGACGAACCTCGCGTTCGTACTTCAGACGAACCTCGCGTTCGTACTTCAGACGAACCTCGCGTTCGTACTTCAGACGAACCTCGCGTTCGTACTTCAGACGAACCTCGCGTTCGTACTTCAGACGAACCTCGCGTTCGTACTTCAGACGAACCTCGCGTTCGTACTTCAGACGAACCTCGCGTTCGTACTTCAGACGAACCTCGCGTTCGTACTTCAGACGAACCTCGCGTTCGTACTTCAGACGAACCTCGCGTTCGTACTTCAGACGAACCTCGCGTTCGTACTTCAGACGAACCTCGCGTTCGTACTTCAGACGAACCTCGCGTTCGTACTTCAGACGAACCTCGCGTTCGTACTTCAGACGAACCTCGCGTTCGTACTTCAGACGAACCTCGCGTTCGTACTTCAGACGAACCTCGCGTTCGTACTTCAGACGAACCTCGCGTTCGTACTTCAGACGAACCTCGCGTTCGTACTTCAGACGAACCTCGCGTTCGTACTTCAGACGAACCTCGCGTTCGTACTTCAGACGAACCTCGCGTTCGTACTTCAGACGAACCTCGCGTTCGTACTTCAGACGAACCTCGCGTTCGTACTTCAGACGAACCTCGCGTTCGTACTTCAGACGAACCTCGCGTTCGTACTTCAGACGAACCTCGCGTTCGTACTTCAGACGAACCTCGCGTTCGTACTTCAGACGAACCTCGCGTTCGTACTTCAGACGAACCTCGCGTTCGTACTTCAGACGAACCTCGCGTTCGTACTTCAGACGAACCTCGCGTTCGTACTTCAGACGAACCTCGCGTTCGTACTTCAGACGAACCTCGCGTTCGTACTTCAGACGAACCTCGCGTTCGTACTTCAGACGAACCTCGCGTTCGTACTTCAGACGAACCTCGCGTTCGTACTTCAGACGAACCTCGCGTTCGTACTTCAGACGAACCTCGCGTTCGTACTTCAGACGAACCTCGCGTTCGTACTTCAGACGAACCTCGCGTTCGTACTTCAGACGAACCTCGCGTTCGTACTTCAGACGAACCTCGCGTTCGTACTTCAGACGAACCTCGCGTTCGTACTTCAGACGAACCTCGCGTTCGTACTTCAGACGAACCTCGCGTTCGTACTTCAGACGAACCTCGCGTTCGTACTTCAGACGAACCTCGCGTTCGTACTTCAGACGAACCTCGCGTTCGTACTTCAGACGAACCTCGCGTTCGTACTTCAGACGAACCTCGCGTTCGTACTTCAGACGAACCTCGCGTTCGTACTTCAGACGAACCTCGCGTTCGTACTTCAGACGAACCTCGCGTTCGTACTTCAGACGAACCTCGCGTTCGTACTTCAGACGAACCTCGCGTTCGTACTTCAGACGAACCTCGCGTTCGTACTTCAGACGAACCTCGCGTTCGTACTTCAGACGAACCTCGCGTTCGTACTTCAGACGAACCTCGCGTTCGTACTTCAGACGAACCTCGCGTTCGTACTTCAGACGAACCTCGCGTTCGTACTTCAGACGAACCTCGCGTTCGTACTTCAGACGAACCTCGCGTTCGTACTTCAGACGAACCTCGCGTTCGTACTTCAGACGAACCTCGCGTTCGTACTTCAGACGAACCTCGCGTTCGTACTTCAGACGAACCTCGCGTTCGTACTTCAGACGAACCTCGCGTTCGTACTTCAGACGAACCTCGCGTTCGTACTTCAGACGAACCTCGCGTTCGTACTTCAGACGAACCTCGCGTTCGTACTTCAGACGAACCTCGCGTTCGTACTTCAGACGAACCTCGCGTTCGTACTTCAGACGAACCTCGCGTTCGTACTTCAGACGAACCTCGCGTTCGTACTTCAGACGAACCTCGCGTTCGTACTTCAGACGAACCTCGCGTTCGTACTTCAGACGAACCTCGCGTTCGTACTTCAGACGAACCTCGCGTTCGTACTTCAGACGAACCTCGCGTTCGTACTTCAGACGAACCTCGCGTTCGTACTTCAGACGAACCTCGCGTTCGTACTTCAGACGAACCTCGCGTTCGTACTTCAGACGAACCTCGCGTTCGTACTTCAGACGAACCTCGCGTTCGTACTTCAGACGAACCTCGCGTTCGTACTTCAGACGAACCTCGCGTTCGTACTTCAGACGAACCTCGCGTTCGTACTTCAGACGAACCTCGCGTTCGTACTTCAGACGAACCTCGCGTTCGTACTTCAGACGAACCTCGCGTTCGTACTTCAGACGAACCTCGCGTTCGTACTTCAGACGAACCTCGCGTTCGTACTTCAGACGAACCTCGCGTTCGTACTTCAGACGAACCTCGCGTTCGTACTTCAGACGAACCTCGCGTTCGTACTTCAGACGAACCTCGCGTTCGTACTTCAGACGAACCTCGCGTTCGTACTTCAGACGAACCTCGCGTTCGTACTTCAGACGAACCTCGCGTTCGTACTTCAGACGAACCTCGCGTTCGTACTTCAGACGAACCTCGCGTTCGTACTTCAGACGAACCTCGCGTTCGTACTTCAGACGAACCTCGCGTTCGTACTTCAGACGAACCTCGCGTTCGTACTTCAGACGAACCTCGCGTTCGTACTTCAGACGAACCTCGCGTTCGTACTTCAGACGAACCTCGCGTTCGTACTTCAGACGAACCTCGCGTTCGTACTTCAGACGAACCTCGCGTTCGTACTTCAGACGAACCTCGCGTTCGTACTTCAGACGAACCTCGCGTTCGTACTTCAGACGAACCTCGCGTTCGTACTTCAGACGAACCTCGCGTTCGTACTTCAGACGAACCTCGCGTTCGTACTTCAGACGAACCTCGCGTTCGTACTTCAGACGAACCTCGCGTTCGTACTTCAGACGAACCTCGCGTTCGTACTTCAGACGAACCTCGCGTTCGTACTTCAGACGAACCTCGCGTTCGTACTTCAGACGAACCTCGCGTTCGTACTTCAGACGAACCTCGCGTTCGTACTTCAGACGAACCTCGCGTTCGTACTTCAGACGAACCTCGCGTTCGTACTTCAGACGAACCTCGCGTTCGTACTTCAGACGAACCTCGCGTTCGTACTTCAGACGAACCTCGCGTTCGTACTTCAGACGAACCTCGCGTTCGTACTTCAGACGAACCTCGCGTTCGTACTTCAGACGAACCTCGCGTTCGTACTTCAGACGAACCTCGCGTTCGTACTTCAGACGAACCTCGCGTTCGTACTTCAGACGAACCTCGCGTTCGTACTTCAGACGAACCTCGCGTTCGTACTTCAGACGAACCTCGCGTTCGTACTTCAGACGAACCTCGCGTTCGTACTTCAGACGAACCTCGCGTTCGTACTTCAGACGAACCTCGCGTTCGTACTTCAGACGAACCTCGCGTTCGTACTTCAGACGAACCTCGCGTTCGTACTTCAGACGAACCTCGCGTTCGTACTTCAGACGAACCTCGCGTTCGTACTTCAGACGAACCTCGCGTTCGTACTTCAGACGAACCTCGCGTTCGTACTTCAGACGAACCTCGCGTTCGTACTTCAGACGAACCTCGCGTTCGTACTTCAGACGAACCTCGCGTTCGTACTTCAGACGAACCTCGCGTTCGTACTTCAGACGAACCTCGCGTTCGTACTTCAGACGAACCTCGCGTTCGTACTTCAGACGAACCTCGCGTTCGTACTTCAGACGAACCTCGCGTTCGTACTTCAGACGAACCTCGCGTTCGTACTTCAGACGAACCTCGCGTTCGTACTTCAGACGAACCTCGCGTTCGTACTTCAGACGAACCTCGCGTTCGTACTTCAGACGAACTATATATGAAATTATTTATTTCATATTTTTTATTGTGTTTTTGAAAACATTGCATAGAATATGCAATTTTGTGAAAATATTGTATTATTTGTTTGTAGACTTTAATATCAGTTTATACATGTTTTATTAAGTCTATAAAAATATTTCACAAAGTTTCAAAATTTAGTTTATGTCAAAACATCAAAATTCAAGTATCTCATATTTTCATGTTTTGGACTATTTTGTAAAAT
>NC_033796.1:63650725-63730616 GCF_001876935.1 Asparagus officinalis
GGTGGTCCACGGCAAACAACCCCGGCGCAGGCAAAGAACCCACACAAGCGAGCGGTCGCAAAACAGGAGCTCGCGATTTGTTCTGAAAAGGAAAGTTGTAATTTTTCTTATTTTTCTTTGATTTAGTTGTAACCGGATCTAAAAACGACCGGATCTTTTGTAATCCAAGATGATAATTATCTCAATGAATAAGAAAGCAGTTTTCCACGCGAACAATCTGGCGACCACAGTGGGAGCCACCGATCTCGCTGCCGAGATCGGAGCGTCGCAGCCGCGGATCTCGATCCCGGTCGTGGAGGAGGTCGAGTATGAGTTCGACCAGCAGAAGTACGAGGAGTATGTGTCCTCGTCCAGATCTACCTCCCTCCCGTAAGTCCAAGAAATTCCAGAAGTTCTCCTCTAGGAGAAAAGTCCGTTGGTGCGAAGGAGTTGAAGCCACCAACGACAACCTCACCCCGATCGACGCCGAAGTTGCGTCGGGTGAAGTCCCATCGGCCTCTAAGCAGGTCAAATCCGCCTTCGAAGGCGTGGTGACTCTCTCTAAGAGAGCTCGCCAGAGGCAGCGTCAACGCCTCGCGAAGCAATTCGCCAAGGCCATGGAGTCCGTTGACGGGGTCCGCTACAATGCGGATCTGAAGAACAAACGAGGCAAACAGCCTCAACATCAAGTGAAGAGTGGTTCCTTCAAGACATCAACGATGGAGTGGGTCCGGGTTAAACGGAACCGTACGACGCTGGAGGAGCGTATCCGCAAGCGCCGCGCATTATCGGCGCAAGTACGGGCCAAAGCTGAAGAAGCCCGTCGGAAGCTACAGAAGGAGGCGGTCAAGAAACCGCCATCAACTCGTATGGTTTGGAGGCCGAAGTCTGAAGCAGCGGTCTAGACCAAGGAACAACAACTGCAGCCGCCGAAAGTTCAAACTACGGCGAATCAACCTAAATCGCTGGTGATTTCTGCAACTACTCCGGGAGATCATGCCGAATCATCCCGAAGGAGAAAGTCAATTTTGGAGCGCCTCGGTCCACTTCCCAAAGAACGAGGCAAAGCTCCAGTTCAAGAACGGTTGGGGCCAATGAAGAAGTCCCAAACAATTCAACATGCTGGGGGTCACCGCAACCCTCAACATTTGGAGAAAATCATGGCACCCAAGTGCACAACTTTGCGCATCGAAGTGCAGGAACCCGCTGAAGATTCACACCCACAAAGGCGCGTTTCAAGGCGTATGACTCTTGGAAGCCCAAAGAAGGCAATCCAACCTCAGATGGAAACATTGTCATCTGATAGTGATAGTGTTATACCTGAGAAGTCGTGCCCGCACACGATAGGTTACTCCGACTGTCAAAATGACGAGTTGTACTATCGTGCTGGGGGTACGAATAGAATCAGGAAGAGGAGTCCCCGAGAACAGGAAATTCAATGTCCCTGTTCCAAACTCATTCGGGCAGTATTGTCTGAATGCAACTGCATCAAGGCAGTCCCCGAAAGAGTTTCAGTTTTTGAAAGACTCAGTGCAGAGACGCCAAAACCCAGGCCTAGGCGTTTTTAACGAAGAAGAAGAATGATTGAAGACGGAGAATTTCCGAGGGTCACCACCAACATGACCAGCAAGGGGACATCGGCACAGGATGATTTCGAGTCAATTCTGAGAGCCTCCCGGCCTAGAACCCGTCTGCAGTCCGAAACCATAGAGCGAGCAACCTATGGTAGGGTTCGGACAAGACGCCCTTCAGAAGATGAAGAATCTGATGCCGGCTCCGCAGTCGCATCAAAGAGGAGTCCCCGAGAACAGAAAACTCAATGCCCCTGTTCCAAACTCGTTCGGGCGGTATTGTCTGAATGCAACTGCATCAAGGCGGTCCCCGAAAGAGTTTCAGTTTTTGAAAGACTCAGTGCGGAAACGCCAAAACCAAGGCCTAGGCGCTTCCAACGAAGAAGAAGGGTGATTGAAGACGGAGAATTTCCGAGGGTCACCACCAACATGACCGGCAAGGGGACATCGGCACAGGACGATTTTGAGTCGATTCTGAGAGCCTCCCGGCCTAGAACCCGTCTGCAGTCCGGAACCATCGAGCGAGCAACCTATGGTAGGGTTCGGACAAGACGCCCTTCAGAAGATGAAGAATCTGATGCTGGCTCCGCAGTTGCATCAGATAATATGGTATCCAGCGAGGGACAACCCCGCGAGGCGCTTATGATAGGTGCGGAGCAAATTGCCAAGATGATTGAAGACGCTTTGGCTAAGCAACAGGAAACTTTCAGGTTCGAGATGCAGATGACCATGCAGAACATGAGAGAAATGCATGACCAACAAATTCAAGCATTGACGAACCAGCAAGGCGAGCCGAGTCGTCGCAACCAAGCCCGTCAGGAGGATGAGGATACGAATGCTCATAATATCAATGATCCTCCCGTCAATGCAGGGGCTGATAACGGGAATGCTAGTGAAGATACAGGTGAAAGCCTAAAAATTAAAAACCTCGAGAGCAAAATCAATACATTGATTTCCGCTCAAGAGACGAAAAAGACGGGCATCCCTTGTCCATACCCAAAAGAGTGGGAATCAATCCCATATCCGGCGAAGTTCAGTCTAATTAACTTCACGCCGTTTAATAGGATGGGTTCACCCACTCATCATTTGATTTACTTCAAATCGCACTTGGGAGTCATCTCTGGTAATGAGCCTCTGATGGTGCGGTCATTCGTTGGTACTCTTCGCGGAGCCGCCTTCGATTGGTATCGCCGCCTCAAATCAGGAAGCATAAATAGCTGAGATGACATGGAGACTAAGTTCCTTACAAATTTCTTCGACGACGACACCGAGATCTCTATCGGATCGTTGCTCGACGAGAAGCAGAAAGACGGGGAGTTAGTCGACACCTTCGTCAAAAGGTTCCGGAACAAGGCGATGAATTGCCGGGACCCGATCACCGAGGAATTCATTCTCCAGACTTGCCACAACAACCTCGCATTGGACGTATTGGAGGCAATGGGGACAGCACCGTCTGACACTTGGAAGGATCTGAAGGTGCGCGGTGAACAAGCCGAACGCTTCCTTAAAAGGAAGAAGGCCGAAAGGAACCAACCGACGGTTAATCTGCTGGACTCAAACTTCGCTTCCCGTGGTAAGGGCAAAGCACCTGCAGCTGCTGGTGGTGCTAATCAAGCGTCACAACAGCAATCCCGAAGGCAGCAGAAGACTTCGGGTCCGAGACTCCAGAGAGAGTATTCCTTCAAGGACGAAGACGTTCCAACCATCTTCGAATCGCTCCTCGAAGGCAACAAGATCAAGCTACCACCTATCACGAATCAGGAGGAAGCTGATAACACTACGGACCCAAAGTACTGTGCATACCACAGAAGGGTTGTTCATCCCACCAAGGATTGCTTTGCTCTCAGGAATAGCATTCAGACCTTGGTCGAAGCCGGCGTTATAACGCTAAGGTAAGCCAAATAAAAACGGCAAAACTCCGACCGGTATAAGAGTATATCCGTGCGATTCGTCGATCTCGTCGCCTCGTTGGCTCGTCGGTTTGTGCCGAGCTATGCTAGGGGACCTATAAGCAATTTTATATGCCTACAGAAACTGCTTCTTATTCTCCTCATTCTAATGGTGTAGCAGAACAAAAAAAAAAAAATAAAACATTAAAAGATATGTTTAATAATATACTTGAAAGTTCTGAACTTTTTAAATATATGTTGGGAGAGATTTTGAATATGACTTGCCATTTTCTGAATAGAATCCCTCAGAAATGAAAGTAGTCTACTTAAACTTTGGACAGGTGAAAAGACAAGCTTGAAATACCTTAAAGTGAGTGAATGTCTTGCAAAAGTACTAATCCCCAGAACACAAGAGGAAGAAGCTACTTCCTAAGATAGTGGATTCTATCTTTTTAGTCGTCAAATCTGAAATCCCTAGTATAAATGTTAATAAAATTGTTTAATTTCACGATGCAATATTTTTTGAATATATTTTTCTATGAAAGCTGAAATGCCTCAAAATATTTCTAATGAAAATCGTATCTCTGTCTCAACTTTTATTCGTGATCATGTGTAAAGGATAATAAATGTAGGGTTAGATAATTCTAAATTTGAATTTGAAAGATCAGATGATTTAGATGAATATAGAAGAAGTAAGAGAGTAAGGATTGTTAAGGATTTTGAAAGTGATTTTGTCACTTATAATATCGAGGAGGATCCTACTTCCTGTAGATTTGTTATAACCTCAAAAGAGGCTAAGTAGTGGAAGGATGCTGTCAAAAGTGAAATTGATTCTATTGTCTCTAATAAGACATGAGAATTAGTTGATCTTCCTCCTAGCTACAAGATAATTGGGTCTAAATAGATTCTTAAAAGGAAAATGAAACTAGATAGAACCGTTAAAAAAGTTTAAGGTTAGACTTGTTGCTAAGGAGTTCAAACAAGTTGAAGGAATTAATTTTTTTGACACATACTCTACAGTTACCCGAATGACTACGTTCAAAATGCTTATTGTATTGGCTTCTATATATGATTTCACAATCCACTAGATGGATGTGAAAACTACTTTTCTTCATGATTCCCTTGAAGAAGAAATTTATATGGATCAACCTGAGGGATTTGTAGCACCTGACAATGAAAAGAAAGTATATAAGCTTGTGAAGTCTCTATATAGACTTAAATAAGCCCCTAAATAATGGCATAAAAAGTTTAATATAACTATCATTGATTTTGGTTTCGAAATGATTGAGTTTGATAAATGTGTTTATAGTAAAGTACGAGGTGATTCATGTATTCTTCTATGCATTTATGTTGATGATATTCTATTATTTGGATCAAATATTAGGATCAATGAGACTAAGTAATTCTTGAATAGTAACTTTGATATGAAGGACACGGGAGTCGCTGATGTGATTCTTGGCCTAAAACTGATTATATCAGCTGAGGCATAGCTATTTCTCAATCTTATTATGTGTGAGAAGATTATTGAGAAATTTGGCTATAAGAATTGCAAACTCATCAAAACTCCATATAATCCTCCAGCAACTCTTTACAAGAATGTAAGTGGAGTCTCTGTATCTTAGTTGAGATATTCTTAGATCATTGGAAGTTTGATGTATCTTACAAATTACATGAGACCGGATATTCCATACTCAGTTTTAAAATTAAGTAGATACACTAGTTGTACAAATAGGACTCATTAGGAGGCCTTGGATAGGATATTTTGGTATCTGAAGAGAACTATTTCTATTGCATTGTATTAAGGTAGATTCTCTCCCGTTCTAGAGGGGTACAGTGATGCTACCTAGATTGCTATGGGTTAAGTTAGCAATAGTTATATAGGGTATGTATTTACCTTGGATGGCAGCGTAGTTGCCTGGAGATCTACCAAACAGACCATTTTATCTCGGTCTACTTTTGAGGCAGAGCTATGCGCTTTGGACACTACTAGTTTAGAAGCTGACTTGTTTAAGTGACTTGTGTCTGAGTTGCCCATGATCCGCAAGCCTATTCCGTGTAATCTTTGTGCATTGTGATAATATGACCAAAATTGCAAGGATTAAAAGTTCAAAGTATAACCGTAAGACTCGAGGTCATATCCAAATATAGATAAAGATCGTAAAAAAGTTTGTAGATGAAGGGGTAATTATTTGTTAAGTCCAAGGACAACACAACAGATCCCTTTACAAAAGGACTTTAGTTGTCACTAGTTTTTAAATCCAGGTTGATAATAGGACTGAAACCCTTACCTAGCTCATTGATAGTAACACTCAGCCTATTTGAGTGGAGATCCCATAAAATAGGTTCAATGTGGTAACAACAAGCCATTGTGTGAGTTGAACACCTAATCGTAGATTTATACTTTGTAACTGAGTCTATTTTCATGTACACATGAAAGATATTGTTAACTGCTAGTATAATAAGAGTGTTTTGACTCTAAATAGGATCAAGTCTTTAAGAAGAGATGCAAGCAGAGCATCTCTAAAGATGCCTAACTTTTTAAACATAATTGTGTGGCCGCAATTAGAGGAAGTAGGTTATTCCTTAAAAATGTTCATGAAAAGGATAAGGATGCATGATCATAATGCATCAGACATAAATATTGCTACTATAGCCTATATCATATTATTATCAATGAATATCACCATATCCTAGGTTCAAGTTCAAGATTTAGTTTCACTTCGTATCTTTGGCGATAAAATTGGATAACTATAGGGAATGTTCAAATCGAAAGATACTCTCTCCAAAAGCATGATATGTATACTCTTTTTTACTTTCAGCTATGGAATTATGGGGGATTGCTGATATAAATGAATAATGGAGGATTTATATGGAAGATACTATTTATATGGTTGGAGACTATAGATAAAAATTAAACGGTGTTTAATTAGTAGTATGTAAGTTTTAGTCCCACATTGACTAATTGAATGTATTTTAATTGTACAAATTAACGTATGTGTTATATATGTTACAACAAAGGTGTTAGAGATGTACACTTGTGAAGGTATATAAGCGAGCGTATGAGCAAGCAAGCAGGAACGTGCGTTAGCACATGCGAGCAATCTTGTG
Organism: Asparagus officinalis; assembly: GCF_001876935.1. Taxonomy (NCBI): domain Eukaryota; kingdom Viridiplantae; phylum Streptophyta; class Magnoliopsida; order Asparagales; family Asparagaceae; genus Asparagus; species Asparagus officinalis. Next base: position 63,657,273 of record NC_033796.1, read on the forward strand.
CGAACGGTCTCATACGTGCAGTCCGTGCGCCCGGTCCGTGCGCAAGATCCTACCTTTTTTGCATGTGCTACTTTTAAACTAGCGTGAACGTTTCGTACGTTATGAATGTTACAAGGTTTGAATGATAGTTATTGTAGATGTTACAAACATTGCAATAACTGACATTCAAAGTCTTGTCTAACCTCTTAGTTCACGTAAATCCTATATAAAGGGCCTCCTCTGTCCATTTAAAAGATACAAAAAACATAAATGAGTTCTTCTCTTGTCTTCTTTTAGAATTCTATAAGTTACTGGTATTGAAGATTCCAACAAAGTGAAGTTAGAGACGAGGTGTTCAACAGAAGAGAGCACTTCTTTGGATTGTTGTCATCTCATACTCGGAAGTATTGTATTGACGCTACCATAGGTGGGGCATAATTTTTCGAGGCTAGTCCTCGGTTTAGAGGGTGATTCTGTATTTTTGTAAAGTATCTCAAACCTAAAGTTTATCGATAATGGTTACTTTAACTTTCTGTTTTATTTCTTTATTTCCATGTGGTTTGTTTTACTTATATTTAAATCTGTTTTTATTCTTGTTCTTCCCAACAAAATATACTTAAACTCATTTCACAAATATGATTGATCTTTTTGAGTCACTAAATCTAAATAGATTAATCTCAATTTCCATGAACAGGCCTTTCAAATCCCCGACACGATAACTCATGTCTGCTTCAAGGAAAAAAAGGAAAAATAAATAAATAAATATTGCTCTTCTAATAGTTATCAATGATGGAACTGGGGGGGTGTAAGGGGAGGGGGGTGCCATGTAAGTGGTCGATACCCATGTGCACCAAAGTGAAAGCAGTTATGGTTGTTAGTGTTGTTATATGCGTTGAGATGTATTTTCCTTAAAAAAATCTTTATTTTCTTTCTCTTTTTTGTTATTAAGTAAAAATCTTTTGGAATTAAATGCATTTGTATACTATAATTTCATTTTGCTTGAAAATTTAGATTAAAAAGGCTATAGGGGAGATCTAGGCTTGTCCAAAACAGCCGGCGCCGACCGGGCCAACACGCTCCGGCCCGGCCCGGGCCGGCGTCTTTTGTGCACCGGGCCTTGCCAGCTCGGATTATTTTTTTTTATTTTTTTATTTTTTATTTTTATGTATTATATTTATATGTATATATAATATATATAATAGTTATAATATATGTATATATATATTATTTTATATATGTATAATATATGTATATATAATAATATATGATATATAATATATTTCTATTTGTATATATGTCATATGGGGGGGTGTGTATATGAATGACTCTCTCTGTAGGATAGTTTATATTGATGTATATATGAAGTATACTCTCTCTGTATGATGGATTATAGTATAGTGATGAAGGTAGTAGTTATAAGTTGATACTTTCGTCTGGTAATGAGTATATATAAGTTACATACTCTCTCTGTTATATATGTAATAATTGTAGTAATAGTGTGTGGGTAGGATATATTGTATATACTCTCTCTTAAGCGTATATATGTTGTGAGTATATAGAGTATACTCTCTTTCTGAGGGTATATTATTTTATCTCTCTTTTAATAATATATTTCTATCTATAGTGGTATAATATGTCATGTTGTATGCTTGGGTGTTTTGTTATATATGACTCTCTTCTTGTATTATATATATATATGTATAAGTATATATAAGTATACTTTCTCTTATATATATATATATATATATATATATATATAAGAATACTCTCTTTTATATATGTATAATGTATGTATGTATGTATATATATACTCTCTCTCTTAGTATATATGTATATATAAGTATACTCTCTCTTATATATGTATAATATATGTGTATATATATATATACACTAATATATTCTCTCTCTTAGTATATATGTATATATAAGTATACTTTCTCTTATATATGTATACTCTCTATTATATAAGTATATATAAGTATAGTATATTACAACGGTTACTTCTTCCCCATTGGCCCAACGGACAACGACTACTTATGCCATTCTCTCTCTCTCTCAAATTATAACTTATAAATATATACAATATATTTACATATAATATATGTATATATAATATATAGTTACATAATAATTTGGAAGTATATACTAATACATAATTATATAAAATATAATAATATTAAACTAATTTTTAGCATTTTTTTATCAAAAAAAAAAGAAAAGAAATTAAAAAAAACCTAGTTGGGATGTACTTATCTATTGTGATGCGATGAATTCCAAAATAAATTTATACTTGTAATTTGTAAATGATTTATTAATTATTAATAAAAAATTTATATTTATAATTTTTTATTTGTAATTTATGTTATTTTAAGTGATTAATAAAATTATTATTTTTTATTATTTTTGTCTTTTTTTTACAATTTAAAACTTAAATAAAATTTAAAAATTTGATAAATTTTTTTTTAAAAAAAAAGAAAAAAACCCGGGTCGGCCTGGAACCCGGCCTGGTCGGGCCCGGGCCCGGGCCCGGGCCCGGACCAGGCCCGAGGTACCCGGGTCCGGGTCCGGGCTCCGGTTTTGCCTGGCCCGGGCCCGGATTTTCGGGCCGGGCCGGCCCGGGCCGGATGGATAGGCCTAGGGAGAGCTTACGCATACATATTGTAGTTTTTGTTGTGTATTCGATACTTACAGAGCTTGGAACTTGTAAAGTATATTAAAGTATTCACGCCATAATCTCGAACTAGCAAAACCTTTAACCGATCTACTAATTAAATCTGCCACCATTATACGAAATGTAACAGCATGTGTAGAAAAAAATTAAAGAAATCTGCGAAAGAAACAGACTCGTGGGCTTGCACGGGTTTGCAGTGGTTTTGGCTGAATAATCATAAGATTAGTAACAATGAACGAGGAGAGAGAGAAAGATATAGAGAAAGAGATTAATTCATAGATCATTTAAAATAAAAAAAATCCCGCCAGCTCAGTTTGGTTGGTTCTGGTTCCTTTGACCGTGATCTCACCTTCTCTAAAGTCACAAAATTTCGTTATGATTACTTCTAGAAAGTAGAGTAGCAATGTACTATGAGCAACATAAATTAAAATTCAAATATAAATAAAATAAAAAATCTCATGAGCAGCCTGATCAAGATGCCCGTGTTTGGTCGTTGGGAAACTGTCATTTCTTTCTTTTTTTGGGGGGAGGGGGGCAGAAACTTAGTTTAGAAGGTTATGTACTACTTGTTGGATTTAAATCTAATTTTTGGGCACATATGTTTATTAGTGTGTATTGCTATCCTTAAGGATAACCCGTTTAAAGTGATCAATCAATTTGGGTTAATGAGTATTTAAATAAATCACGGGTTAAATGTGCAGATGCCAGGTTGTAACTATAATTTGATAAGGGGCCAAATTATAAATGTACAACAGCTATATATATGGGGTTATGGTCCCTAATCTAGGGTTAACACATTCTCTATTCTCTTATCCCCATCTAAAGAGATACATAAGGAGAAACCCTAAGATTAGAAGATTATCAAAACCCTAATTCAGATCCAAGTAATGGATTCAGGCAGGTATAGCTTCCGCTCTTTACTGTTTTAATCTCTATGATTTAATCACGATCAAGTCCAACAAGTGGTATCAGAGCCACCGTGATTATTTCTTAGGGGTTTAAGATTTAAAATTAGTTTTTTTTTATCTTAATCTGTGGATTTTTCAAAACTGCTCACGGATGAACAGTAAAAGTTCATTTTATTCGGTTTTTCTTTTGATTTTTGGATCTGTTGCACTCATAAACTGTAAAGTTCACTTCTTTTTGGTTTGATTCCATTTTTGGATGTTTGGATTTGAAATGGATTCAAGTTTCGGATCTGGATTGAGTTCAAAATCGACAGAAAAAATGGTTTTTGTTTTGGTTTGTCATCGTTCTCCAACTCCTCGCCGGAGATGTATCGACGACGACCCCACTGTCAAATGAAGGCAGTGGGGACGGCGGTTTTCAGAACGAAACCCTAAGGGGTGTTTGTTGGCTGCAGCCCAAGCGGCGGCGGTGTTTCAGATCTAAACCCTAATGGGTGAAAGAAATCAGGGCTTGAGGACTTACCTGACCTCTGCGAACTTCGGGTTTGATTGAGTTTCGATCTTCAGTGAACTTTGGTTTGCTTCTGACGAACCTCGTGTTCGATTCAGCTTTGTTGGAGGCTTCTGACGAACTACGATTCTATTCCAACGAACTTCAGTTTGCTTCTGTCGAACCACGTGTTCCAAGTTCAGTCGAACATCGTGTTTGAAACTGCAGTCGAACCTCGTGTTCGAAGCTTCAGTCGACATTCAGATCTCGAAGTTCAGTCGAACCTCGTGTTCAGTCTCAGGTGAACCTCGTGTTCAACTCAAGCGAGCTTCGGCTCGACTTAGGTGTTTTCGTCGAAAGTTGCCTTCATCATTGATTTCATTAGAAACTTCAAACGTTACAAATGAATTCAAATAACAAAAAATAAAAATTACAACTTTCTTGAAAATAAACACAAGATCCGTTTATTTGGCCTGTGACGGGGACGTCGATATCCGTGGACTACCTGACACTCAGATCTGTTCCAGAAAAATCGGACAGAGCTTCGTCGATCCGCGAGGAGATCTAGAAACTTGAAGCGCCTATCTCGGATAAAGCGAGATATTTGCTCTTCTTAGTATTACCGGCGAAGGGTAATACTAAGGAACGGACACGGGTGATGAAGAATCTGATGAAGACCTCTCCTCTGTTGAAGCGCTCGACCACTCTTCACTGCAGCAGGGCTTCGCCAACTCTCCAAAAATCCAGATCCTCCAAAAATGAGGCCTTAGGTTGCTATTTATAGGCAATGGGGGCACCTAGGGTGCCTAGACGTAAATTCTTCGTCCGAACTCGGATTTTAGTGATTCGAAGTGCGTTGGAAGTCTGACGAAGAGTTCTATCAGCTCCAATGGTTGGATTATCTATAGAATGAATGGGAAACGAAGGGCATTGTTCCCTTTGTAAACATTGCGGGGCTCCCGATTAGCCCGCACCTTCGTTATCCCGAAATCCTATCAGCTCACGTAGTTCGTCGATTCACTTCAATCGTTTATCGACGTCAATCGAACTCCTGTGGATCGAATAGTGACGTTCATCATCGTTCTTTAACACTGAACCGTTCGTGGAGACCTATAGGTAATTTTCGATGCCTACAGATACCCCCTCCAAAGCGTTCCGGACTCGTTTCTTTTATAGAAGAGGTTGGAATACTTTGGATGTGATTGGTCTAGCCTTCAGTCGGCGTAAGGACCTGTAGTTAGCTTCAACTCTTGGCTCCTTCGATTTTCGGTCTATTCGATGCTTTGACGAATAGCCGAAGTTCTTTCGGCGCTGCGTTTATCGCTTGGCCGTCGTCGGAGTCTCGAGTCTACAGTTGTTGAATTGAGTTTGGCTCATGTCATTGAGTTGACTTTGAACTACCTCTATCACATTGTGTTGACTTAGGGTTTCGGATCACAACATGTTGACTTTTTGTTGCAACGCGTTGACTGGCGTTGACCTAGGGTTACGCGTTGACCGGCGTTGACCCTAGGGTTTCGAATCGTCAAACGTTGACTTTGGTCGCAATGCGTTGACTGGCGTTGACCTAGGGTTACGCGTTGACCGGCGTTGCCCTTAGGGTTTCGAATCTGACTTGTGGATTTCGAATCCTCGACCGTTGACTTTGGTCGCAACGCGTTGACTGGCGTTGACCTAGGGTTACGCGTTGACCGGTGTTGACCCTAGGGTTTCGAATCATCAAACGTTGACTTTGGTCGCAACGCGTTGACTGGCGTTGACCTAGGGTTACGCGTTGACCGGCATTGACCCTATGGTTTCGAATCGTCAAACGTTGACTTTTGTGGATTTCGAATCCTCGACCGTTGACTTTGGTCGCAACGCGTTGACTGGCATTGACCTAGGGTTACGCGTTGACCGGCGTTGACCCTAGGGTTTCGAATCGTCAAACGTTGACTTTGGTTGCAACGCGTTGACTGGCGTTGACCTAGGGTTACGCGTTGACCGGCGTTGACCCTATGGTTTCGAATCGTCAAACGTTGACTTTGGTCGCAACGCGTTGACTGGCGTTGACCTAGGGTTACGCGTTGACCCTAGGGTTTCGACTCGTTCGGTGTTGATTAGTATGGATCTTGTCGAAATATCCAACAACCGACGAAAAAAATGGACGAAATCGGGTCTCAAAAGGGTCCGGGGGGTCAAAATTGGGTTAAAACACCCAAGGGGTGTCTCAACAAAACCGAGACACCCTTGGGGTGTCTCGGTTTTGCCGAGACACCCCTTGGGGTGTTTTGGCCAAAACCGTGGCCCCCCCCTCTTTTTTTTTCTTTCTTTTGAATTTCTTTCCTCTTTTGTTTCCCCCCCTTTTCCAAATTCTTTTCAAAAGAGGATTCTTTCCCTCTTAATCCTCTTCTTCTACCTCCATCCCTCCACCATTGTTTCATCTCTTTCAAGAACTCCAAACCCACACAAAGTTTTCGGATTTTTGTTCCCCTCTTGGCCGAAATTAATCACTCCTCCAAGCTAGGGTTTCATCACCTTCAACCTCAAGGAAAGCTTCTTGATTTGGTAAGTTCCCCTTCACAACTCTTTTCTTTTTCAAGAAAGATCATAGCTTTATGTTTGTGATGGGGGTATATCATGAACTCTCATGCAAATATCACAACTTTTTACTCTCAAGATGACGGGTTGTGTATGCACAAGTATTTGGGGGGTTTTATGCAAAGTTACAATAGGGCCGAAATTTTTTTGGGGGACTTATTTGCAAAATTGGCCGGAGAATTGAGGTGGTGTTCATGTAATAAAGGACTGAAATTAGGGTTTGGATTGCATGTCCATTTGGTCGAAAATTTGAGGGGTGCTTTATGCAAGAAAACCAATGTTGTTTGAGGGGTTTATTTGCAAAAAGCAACCCACAAAGTGTAGAGGGGTTTATTTGCAAAAGGGCTAAAATTTAGGGCTGAAATTCCAAAAGTTTAGACCACAACCCAATAACCAAAGTTTTGATAAAGGCATGTGGACGTTAATCTGAAATTTATGAAGGGGTTTGTATGTAAAATTGGCTAAATTTTACAAAAGAACTTATTTGTAAAATTAACCAAAATTGTGGGGTATCGGGGGTGCAATATGATCAGATATGATGATTATGACCCAGCTCGAGTGTGTCCTTGACCCGAATTTAGCCTTGAACACGAAGGGTATTTTGGGTATTTCACCACAATTCACCGCGGAAAATGACGATCATTGTTTCGCATGCACGAAATTTGTAGGTTTAACTAGACTTCAATTATAAAATCCTATTTATACATCCGCCGATCTCGACCTCGTAGGAGTCGTTCTCATTCGCAGCACAGCGAGGAAGAGGTTCCCGCGACATCTTTTCCAGCGGCCTCTTTCTTTGGGGGTGAGAATTTACATTTTCCGTATCCCTGATTGACCTCTTCGCGGGTCATGAAGGAAGAACCGACACCCTCCTACGCGGGGGTTAAGGTTTCAGACTTGTCTTGCTTGGCCAATTCAAGTCTTCTGGTATATTGGGGCGATTTTGTGTCGTCCTACACCTTATAGGTCGGTGTATGTTACCACGTTATTTACGTGATGATGTATACCGTTCTTCCAGTGTAGGACACTCAAAATCGTCACTCCAATTATTCCGTGAATGAGCTTATCGTTCTTCTTATGAGATGGATTTTCTGATTCTATCCTTGTGTTTTATTGCAGTAGAGTTTCCCGCGGGTAGCCTTCCTCCTCATGCCAATACTGGTTGTAGCCGGGAGGTCTTCTCTTCAGCTTCTCTCAGGCAGGCCGTTAGTCCACTCCACCGAGGAACACTGGCTGACTCTCGACGAAGGGGCTGTCTTGTACATTCCCTCCATTCCGCGTCAATATTCTTTCAGTCACTTGAAGGGACAGGCCGTGGAGCGACAGATGTCTTGGCACCTTACTGATGATGCTGAGCGTGTTCAGTGTGGATATGCCTCTCATCACAAGACTCCTGGTTCTAATGGGTATCATGATGTTCGTGGTCTTCGACCAGGGATTATGGGCCTTAACACTGCACCCCCAGGCGAGGTGTCAGCAGCTGCTCCTACCGTGGGTAATCGTCTGGCTCTTCTGGGGAGAAGGTTACCTCCACCAGATTATAGATGCTATGGTTGGGCTTCCTCACTAGCCAAGGGGTGGTGGGCACGCATGACCAGTTTCGTCTTGGCGCGCTGGGAGAGGGATTTGAAGAGCAGTGGGTTGTATGCACCTATACGAGCCACCATGTACGGAATCCCGGTCAGCTGTCGCCATTTCTTGGCGTTGCTAGAGACCTACATGCCTGACAGTAACACCTTCCTGACCAGCAGTGGCGAGTTAGGGTTGTCCTTGCATGAGATGCATCAGGTTTCTGGTCTTCCGATGGGGGATTGTCCATATCAGGAGTATTTTCCCTCGAACCAGCAGTTGGAGTGGATGAAGAAAGATACTCCCGATATGTATGACACTCTCTGGGATCTTACTTGTCACTATTATACCTCCTTGGTCCAGACTTCTGCTCTAGCGAAAAGGAAGAGGCAGGTCAGCTTGAAGCAGTTTGCTAGCTATTTGTTCCAGAATTTGGAGGGTAATTCCAGCGAGCCCATTCGTGAATTAGATGTGTTGACCCCACCTTGCTCTCTGGTTGAAGAAATGTGTTGTTCCGTACCAGCCTTCAGACACTCTACCTATCGAGGTGCTCTTCCCTGCAGTTCAGCTAGCTTACGGGAGAGAGCTTTCCCTGCTCCCAGCGATGGTTGCTGGCATCCATTGCGGGCTTAGGTGTCTAGTCAGTAGCTTTACACAGAGGGGTTCTGAACCATCGACCGAGCTTATTTGTCCAAAGGTCGAGCTCCCTTATGCATATCTGATGGCGTGACTTGTCCTTCACCGTCCTGACTTGATGTCGGTGCCCAGCGTTGTTGATGTCCTTGTTCCTTTTATGCAGCTGTTGGAGAAGAGCAGATGGCTCGGGAACAAATTCGGTGATGTACAACGGGAGCTTCGAGTCCGTAAGAGCTGGGAGTTCTTCAAGTGTTTTCCTCACTTTTCGGGTCGCTATGGTGACGTGCTGATTGACGAGGAGAAACCTAGAAGTGATCGGACTGTTCTCGACATTGGTTGTTTCCGCTGGTTAGTGAACATCCGCGTTGGGTATCTTGTTCTCCGGGTGAAGAATCGATGCCACATAGAGCCTTACCTTCCCTGCCGTTTTGCTCGTCAGTTCGGCTATGACCAACTATATGTTGGGAATCCAAACCGTGGTCTGCAGGTTGAGGGAGGACTTATTGACGGCGTACGAGCATGGCTGTGGACTATGGTGGGCTGCACTGGAGCCCATTTTGCTCTTCCTTCATATAGGCGTAAGCCGCTGACCACTTTCCTCAGTTGCAAGTGGTTCCTCTCCGCCTATGAATCCATAGGGGTGAGGAGTCTTTCAGAGTTACAGTCCGAGCACTCGGTCCAGGTTGCTATGATGGCTGCTCGCAGGGCTGAGCTTGCTCAGAAGCAGAGAAAGGGGCATGCCAAATCTCTTCTCAAAGATGATGAAGAGCTCCTTCCTACGGGTGATGACGACGAGACTTCTGAGGAGGAATATGTGGATATAGATACCGACAGAGAAGAACTTGATACAGGTTTGTCATGCTCTTTGATTTTCCTTCTCCATTCTACTTGGTATAAACGACAAATCTTGTTCGTGACCATTGTCACTTTAGGTAGGACAGTTGACGATCATGAGTCGCCAGCTTCTCGTTATACGAGCTCAGGGCCCGGCGATCGAGCTCCCACGCATGTTGAGACGTGTGACAAGTCCGTGCATGACCGACCTGTTGGTCCTAGGAGGGCTGGCGCCCCGAAAAGGAAGAAGACCGCTCATAAACCGCACGACGGTCAGCGTCCTTATGGAGTGGATTTAGGAAGTATTGTCGATGGAGGGGAAGGTAATATTTATTTTTATTGCTTTAAGGTGATTTACCTTTTGGGATTCGTAACCATGTTTTATGCTCCAGGGTTCTTTGAAGAGGGCGAACTTCCACCGAGTCTGGTATCTCCTGGATCTGATAACATGGATTGCTTCATGCAGCAGATGTGTGACGCCCTTCATGACGGATCTCTGGGCATCGATCTAAACATTGATCTTGAGCAGGTGAATAGTGTTGAGCCCACCGTCCCATATTCAGGTATATCTACATCCAATGATACCCTCCTCAAGCATGGGGAAAGAGAATCTTCTTCTTTTGCTGCAGGTATTTCTGAGCTCTCCTTTCCTCCTCATCTTCCAACATTTATGTTACCCTGTAGATGTCGCAATGGAAAGGCCAGCTGAGGATGGAGCCTATCATGATGTAGGTTTTGAGGAACGGGGGTGTGCTCCTGTACCAAGCTTCTCGAAACCCGATGCTGGCTTATTAGCTGACATGCTGGCTGAACAGACTACCAGAGGGACCGTGAGACCATACTTTTATGCAGATGACCTTATCATCCCAATCCTCCTTATTTGTTTAAATTTTCATTTTGACTAATAAAGAAGTACAATTATAGGACCAGCCGCTTGGGCCGATACCCTTATGACTCTTGGCATTCCCGCTGCATCTGAGGACGGTGGGATTGCAGGTATGCATACGATCTTTTTGTCCCGATTCTCCTTATTTGTCCAAATTTCCATTTGACTAATACAGGAGTGTAACTATAGGACCGGCCGTTGTGCCTGATACCACTACAGTTCCCGGGGCTGAAAGTCTGCATAGAAGTGGCGTCTCCCCGCCCTTGCCGAGTGGTATGAGCAATCTGCCTGCAGGGGTTGATATACCCTCCATGACCACTTCTGCCGCTGTCTCAGAGCCTGTCGGACCTCAGCCTGAGGGGACCTCCGTTGGCGTTGGTATGCTCAGAGTTTGCTTTTAAATTTCCTTATCGTATTCAATAATTTCTTAGCCTTCCATACTGTTGTTTGTAGGATCTCGGCCTTCTCCATATGATCACATCCTTGCCATCTTGTCTGATTCCGATCCTCGCAGAGACGTATTCCGGATGGATCTCAACTCCTTCGTTGTCTTTTTTAACAGCATGATCGAGAAGGTTCTTCACCAAGGATATGGTTTTGATCAGTACAGACGTTCCCTTTCTCGCTATATGACGATGATTCGAGATGACGGATACTCGGAGTTAGCTGACTCCCTTACCGCTGATTTTATTGTCCTGGAGTCTGAACTCCGGGAGTTGGAGGAGCTATAGGCTAGCGGAGCTTCTTCTTTCGTGTCTTCTCAGCTGGAGCATAGGTTGTCGCAGTGGCATGATTTGAGATCTTCCATCGGTCCTGAACTTCAGTCATACGAGCATTCCGTCGCACAGCTAATGGCTGGTATCGCCAGGAAGGATACTGACAGAGCCGAGTTACTCAATTCTTTGGGCTCTCAGCGTGAGGAGGTAGATAAATTGAGGGAGGCTTTGAAGCTTGCCGAGGAATCTGTTGGTATTATGGCGGAAGAGTTGGCTGGACTAGAGAGGTCTCGCGAGCAGATGCTTGAGAGATTAGGACCTACACAGGCGAGATTGATGGAGCTGAAGAATGAAGCTGCGAGGATCTTGAGCAATTCTGAAGAATCCATCCGAGCTGACCTGCAAGTAGAACTAGAACAGAGTTATATAGACAAGCTTTCTAAGTTAAAATCTCATGTTCTTAGCCGCCGACTGTCTTCAGGATGATGAGCTTTTTATTGTATGCTTTAGCTTGATCTATTAATAGAAACTCAGCCTTTGATTCAGTTATGATATTTCTTTATTTATTTTGAACTCAGCAATGACAAGATTTACAGGATTTTTGGCAAACCCCCAGCCATCAACGGGTTTGATATGTCTTTACCGATCACCGTTTGAATCGGACTAGCATGTGATTTATTAAAACCCGCCTCACATGTAACGTTGTGCTAAGAGAATTGCTTTTCTTAGGCTTGATGCTATGATTTTGAATACATAGGCTTAACCATTTCTTATAGGGAAAAGGTACCCCGCGCCGCGTATTAGACGACGACTTATCCCTTCTTAGGCTTCGGGATAAAATTCCCCAGGCTTAGATCCTGGTGTCTTTTTCAATCGGCGAAAGACTAAACCGGCAATGCGTGTTAGACATAGACTTTGGGATTTTTGGCAAACCCCCAGCCTTCAACGGGTTTGATGTGCCTTTACCGATCACCGTTTGAAATCGGACTAGCATGTGAATTATTAAACCCGTCTCACACTAAATCCGTTCCTCATGTAACGTTGTGCTAAGAGAGTGAATTCTCTAAGACTTTGTGCTATGATTTTGAATACATAGGCTTCGCCCTTGTTACGGGAATAGGCTACCCGGCAACACGTATCAGGTGTTGACTCATCCCTACTTAGGCTTCAGGATAAAATTCCCCAGAATTATACTCTGGTGTCTTTTTCAATCGGTGAAAGACTAAACCGGCAACGCGTATTAGGCGTAAGTTTATCTCTATTTAGGAGTTGAGATAAAATTCCCCGTGCACAAAGTGCACGGATTGGAAGTTGGGAATTTTGTCTTTTCTCAGGGTAAAGACGAACTGGAAAATGGAAGAGGAAGAATTTTATATTCTATCTCCCAGTACTGAAGAGGAAGAATTTTATATTCTATCTACAGTAGGAAAGGAAACTCAAGGTGGGATCTCCACCCCCAGAATCCGAAATGATGAAACTAAGAGTGGGATCTCCACTCCGAGAATCGGAAAGATTCAAACGACCCTAACTTTTATAGGATTGGTCATTTGAACCCAAAGAATCCCTCATTCATTGAGGAGAAAACCCAATTTCAACCCTAACTTTTATAGGTTTGGTGGAAAAGGAGCAAACGCAGATTTTCGCTTATCGAAAAGGGATGACTCGGTCTTAGTCCTAAAACTTTTATAGGTTTGGTGGAAAAAGGAACAAAGGCGGATTTTCGTTTATCGAAAAGGAATGACTCAGTCTTATTCTTAACTACTTGTAGGCTTGACTAAGTGAGATCGGGAACAATCCTAACTTTTATAGGTTTGACTGTTCCAAGTGGACCTCTCGTTCATGGAAGGAATCGAGAGAGGAATTTGGCTTTGGCCCTAACTTTTATAGGTTTGACCTGAAAGCAAAGAGAGTGGAATACAGGTAGCAAAGAAAGTGCCAACTCGTATTATTACTCAAAGGAGGACTTTACTGCTAGGTGATTAGGACCTAACATATTGAGTCTGAGAAATGCCAATGACTGGCAGATGGAAATGTTGGTGAATCCACTGTCGTTTAATTTGATCAGCGGATGGTTTGGTGAGGAAAGATTAACCTATCAGAGGATTAGATCTCATCTCACAAAAATAACTCATGAGAGTTAGAGTTTGACAAGAAGAAACATTTCGGCGTTCGGAGTTCGAACGTGGATTTCTTATTCATCTTCTACAGTGACTGGGTTATCCCTAAGAATACCACATGTGGTATTCTTCCGAGAACTTCCCGATACATCAATTTTCCTGAAGATACTAAGGATAGTATCTTTTCAGGAATTTGCCGTTTATCGGCATCATGAGCCGGTCGCCGTCTTTGGTGACGAGGCGATAGGCGCCGCTCGAGTAGACTGTCTCTACCACGAATGGTCCCTCCCATTTGGGTTCGAATTTACCCTTCTTCTTGGAGTTAAGGATCATAGGCCGTTTCACAGCTAGAACCAAATCTCCTTCTTTGAAACTCCTTTGTCGAACCTTTTTGTCGAAGGCTCGAGAAATTCTAGCTTGGTAAAACTCAATATGTTGTTGAGCTTCCAGGCGCTTTTCATCAAGCCTCTCGAGTTCTTCGAGGCGTTTCTGATGTTGTTCTTCGGTTGTCATCTGGGTTGCAAGAGCGATCCGAAGAGACGGGATTTGAATCTCCAATGGAAGAACAGCTTTACATCCGTATACCAGTGAATACGGGGTTGCTCCCGTCGGTGTGCGCACCGTGGTCCGATAGGCCCATAGAGCCGCGCCAAGCTTGTCATCCCAGTCTCGTTTGTTATTCTTCACGATTTTTGACAAGAGCTTTATGATAGTCTTGTTGAAGGCTTCAGCTAATCCATTTGCTGTGGGATTATAAGCCGTTGACGAGATATCCTGAATTTTAAACTTTTCGCAGAACCTTATGAAGGCGTTGCTGACAAATTGAGGACCGTTGTCATGTATGATTCGTCTTGGAACACCATACCTGTAGATGATATGGTGCTTGATGAATGCAATGACGTTACTCGTTTTAACTTCTCTGAGTGGAACTGCTTCAGCCCATTTGGAGAAGTAATCGGTAATTGCCAGGATGAACCGGTCACCTTTGACTGATGGGGGATTTATAGGGCCAACAATGTCCATTCCCCAAGTCTCGAATGGCCATGACGTAATTGAAGGATGCAGATGCTCCGGAGGTTGGTGCATATAATTCGCATGTACTTGACATGCGTGACACTTTCGGGCGTATGTGATTGCATCACTCATCATGCAAGGCCAAAAATATCCCATTCTTCTAATGCGGTCATAAAGCTTGGGACCAGGTTGGTGTGCGCCGCACTCTCCTTCATGCGCCTCCCTAAGGATCTCTTCAGCTTCTTTGGTTGATAAGCAACGTGCTAGCAACCCATCGTACCCCCTGCGGTATAGCGTTCGATTCTCCGTATTATAGTAGAATCTTGGTGCTCTTCGTCTGATTGACTCTCTTTCCTTCACATCTTCTGGCAAGATCCCATGCAAGACGTAGTCGATGATGGGGAAACGCCAATCTCGTGGTTCGAACTCGACTTGAGTAGCGTGCACCTCTTGAACCTCTTCTTCCTTGGCATCTTCACCGTAAAGCGGCACTAAGAGTTGGTGAGTTCTTACCGTAACAAACTGTTCCGTTTCAGGAGGTTGTGCCAGAGATACGGCCAATGCCGCTAACGCAACTGCGTAAGTATTCTGTAGCCGTGGAATATGTTCGATAAAGAATTCTTCGAATGATTCTGCCATCTCCACCGCCATCTTATGGTATGGTATTAAATCTTGGCTTCGGACCTCGTACTCTCCCTGAACTTGTTTAACTATCAGTTGAGAATCGCCGAAGGCTTCGAGGTACTCAACCCCCAGTTCTTTGGCAAAACTGAGTCCTATGAGTAATGCATTATATTCGGCTACATTATTTGAGCACGGTTCCGTCAACGAGTAAGCTCGAGGCATCACGTGCTTTCCTGGGGAAACTAAGACAACTCCAACTCCGGAAGAAATCTTAGAACTTCCAGGAGCACTTGCTACATTAGTTGCTCGTGAAGCGCCGTCGAAGTACAAACACCATACTTGTTGGTGTGAAGTTGTGTTGACTTCGTGAGTCTCATCAGGTAGGTCGTCATATATCTCGGCAGTATCCGTAGTTGGGTTGTCTGCCAGGAGATCACAGATGGCCTGTCCTTTTACTGACTTCTGTTGTTTAAAATGTAAGTCGTATTGGGACAAGAGTAAGGCCCATTTTGCTAACCGCCAGTTCATGAAAGCTGGTTGAGTCATGAATACTCGGACTGGGTTAACTTTAGAGATGACATAAATGGTCTGTCCAACCAGGTAATGCCGCATCTTCTGAATAGCGAACACCAAGGCGAGGCATTCTCTCTCAATCATAGGATATCGAGATTCAGCGCCTACCATGGTTCGGCTTAAATAATATACTGCCTGCTCATGACCGTTATCGTCATCTTGTGCAAGTAATGCACTTAATGAGTGGCTCGTCGCCTTGACATAAATCAAGAACGGTTTGCCCGATTTCGGTGCAACGAGTACAGGAGGCTTCGAGAGATATTCTTTAATACTCTCGAATGCCTTCTGACAAGCGTCATCCCATACAAATGACACGCCCTTCTTTGTGAGCTTGGAGAATGGTTGACATTTTCCTGAGAGGTTCGAGATGAACCGACGAATATAAGCTAATCGCCCTTGCAATCCTCTGAGCTCCTTGAGGTTTCTCAGAGGCTGTAATTCATTAATCGCCTTTACCTTATCAGGATCGATGTGAACCTGCATTCTTTAAGCCGAAGGGCATAACCGTGTAGCAGAAGACGCCAAGAGGCGTTCTAAATGCGGTATGCTTTTCATCATCTGGATGCATCTTTATTTGATTATAACCAGAGAAACCATCCATGAAAGACATCCTTTCGAACCCGCACGTATTGTCAATGATGACATCCATGATAGGAAGGGGAAAATCGTCTTTTGGCCATGCAGCGTTGAGGTCTCGAAAGTCGATGCAAATCCTGACCTTCCCGTTCTTCTTAAGAACTGGGATAATATTGGCAAGCCACTCTGGATGTTGCTCTTCCCTAACGAAGCCTGAGTCAATAAGCTTTTTAACTTCGGTCTCGATTGCTTCCATCATTTGCGGACGAAACCGTCTTTGTTGTTGTTTGACAGGTTTGACATCCGTCTTGATATTGAGACGATGCACTGCTACGTTTGGATCGAGCCCTGGCATGTCTTCATAATTCCAGGCAAACACATCGATGTATTCCCTAATAAGAGAGATTAACTCCTCTTTCTCTTTAGGCGGGAGGCTGTCGCTAATGAATATAGGCTTCGGATTATCTTCGCTACCCATATTCACCTGGAGTACTTGATCTTCGGTAGGAGGTTCTCTTTGTTCGAACCTATCACCATACTGCATGTTTAAGTGATGAACCCATGGATCTTCCCATGTCGGCATCTGGTCGTCCTCCTCTATTGTGGTAGGATCGACCGTAACCATGTTCGACATCAACTTTTTGAACATCTCACCGATACTAGTGTCGGAATCCCAAGCCGTAGAATCAGAAGAGTATCCGTTTCTAGCTTTGTTAGCAATTTGATTGATGATTTGCCAGCAACATTCATCGTCGGATGATGAGACATAACCAAGACCTCTTTTGTGGCGATAATAATCATCAGGTTTTCCCTTCGGTACATAGTCCATTCGAGGTGGAACTCGCGGACCTCGACCGAAGCAAAGACCTTCTCCAAGTGTGAAGTCATACCCATACTTCTCCATTAGATCGCGCGCTTTTGCGTCATATCTAAATAGATGAGGGGCAGATTTATCTTCATCGTCTTCTTCTTCTAAGAAGTGGTCGGGTATCGGAGCTTCTTTTCCTTTGCCGTAGACGACTTCTTTTCCACCCCATGTTCCCGTGGGGATGACAAGCGTTGCTCCGTATGGATCTTGTACCTGTTTTTTTGTCAGACAAAATGATTAAAGTGGCATATACAAGTCAGGGTTATCATATAGCTCTTTAGTGACATTATCATACAAGTCAGGGTTATCATATAGCTCTTTAGTGACATTATCAAGACACATCGAGTACTCTAAATCATCATTTATTCATCATTTATTGATAGTTCTTCGGCAAGTTGCCAATTACAACTACTTTCCGATGATTTATCATCGTCAAGGTTGATTACAATGGGTACAATGTCATTAAGTACAAAACCACCATCATAATCAAACCCAGCTTCGGTATCAGCTTCATCTCCGCTGTCCGTTCCTTGGGCCGGTGATTCAGTATCGGATTCAGCGCCGTATAGAAGAGAATCGGTGAAATAGTTCTCCAATCCCTTAAACGGTTGCTTATCCGCGACCACCGTATTGACTTCATTATTTGTGTCTACATACTTGAGGCACTGGTGCAAAGTTGATAGGACTATAAGGTTACCGTGGATCCAAGGTCGACCCAACAGTAAGTTATAAGATGTTTTTGCGTCAATCACATAGCAGGTAACTTCTGATTTTAAATCCCCGATCTGGCATTTGATTCAAATCTTCCCCAAGGGTCTGGACCCACTGGTGTTGAATCCGTAAATCGTAGTGCCTGTGGAGGCTAGTTTGCTAGTCGGGATTCCGAGATGATGCATCAGTCGGAATGGCATGATGCTAACAGCAGAACCCGGATCAACTTGGATCCGGTTGACCATGCTGGAGCCAATGTGCCCTGTGAAATACAAAGGCCGATCATGCTTTGAGTTCTTCGTCTGCATGTCTTCTTTGGTAAAAGAGATGCATGGAAAATGATGCGCCGCGAGATTGCAGTGTTGAGCTGACGGCTCTGGTCCTTCAGGAGATGGCTTGATTCGAGTTAAGAAAGCTTCAGAGTCGCTCAAGGCCTCTTGTAATGCTTTCCTTGTATCCTTGGAAATACGCAACAGCTCGTATAGAGTTATCCTAGCCGGGATATTGGCTAACTGCGCCATGATGTCAAAATGGGGGCGGAGAGCTTGCATTTCCCAGTTTGTCTCTCCCAATCGGATGATTGAATCGAGACTGCCTCGGGTTTTGGGCTTCTTGACGTAAAGGCTCTTTTCCTTTCTCCTTCTGCTGGGCTTTCTCTGTAGCTACAGGCGTTGGGGGAATTGCTGCAATTCCCAGTTCTGCCAATTGCTCGGAAGCATCCGGGTACTTGTAGTGATACTCATTCCCGCTCCGGGTGGCGAAGGCTTCCTGCTCATCTTCAGAAAGTGGGAAGGCTGGAATTCTGTCGTCATCTTCTCCTGGAATAGCAGAAGTTCCATAACAAGATTTACCTTTTCCTTTTGACCTCCTCTTGGAGGAGGCTCCAGTCCATTGTTCGTCTCCGATCAAGTCTGGATGAACCCAAAGAATCTCACCATTCGGGGCTATGTGCGGCACAAGTCCTTTCTGGCGCTGCTTGTGAGGATCATCGTTCACCATTTTTACTGCTGCATTTATCACTGGTTCATGTTGGAACCAGTTCAAGGGAACAGAGCCGAAGCTAATTGAAACTGCGTTTGCTCCCACTTTCTTCTCCTTCGGTTGCTTCATGGTGATGACCCTAACATCGATTAGAGCTTGGATCTTGTCCTTAAGGGCATAGCACGCCTTGGTAGGATGGTGTACTGCTCTATAAAATGCGTAGTATTTTGGATCATTGATTCTCTTAGCATCTTCCTGATCCTGGACGGGAGGCAATTTGATCTTGTTGTTCTCGATAAGGTATTTAAAGATACCGGGAACTTCATCCTCTTTGAATGAATAGACCTTCGGGAACTTCGGCTCCGCGGCTTTTTGCTTCTGGGGTTGTTGTTGCCACCTTGATTGTTGAGGCGCCTTTTGTTGCTGCTGTTGCGGCTGTGCTTGCACCTCGAATGTTTGGTTCGCGTCCACGACATTTGCATGTGCTTTTCCTTTACCCTTAGGGACAAAGTTTGGTTGCGGAGCATTATTTGCTATTTGACCCCTTTCCGCCTTCTTCCTTTTAAGGAATCGTTCGGCTCGTCACCTTCAGATCCTTCCAGGTCTTTGGCGGTGCCATTCCCATGGCTTCCAGGATGTCCAATGAAAGATTGTTATGACAGGTCTCGAGGATGAAATCTTCGCTGACTGGATCCCTACAATTCATTGCTTTATTTCGGAACCTCTTCACAAAGTTTTCGACTATCTCCCCATTCTTCTGTTTCTCATCAACCAGAGTGCCGATTGAGACCTCAGTGTCGTCGTCGAAGAAGTTCGTCAGAAACATATCCTCCATGTCGTCCCAACTGCTGATACTTCCCGGCTTGAGGCGACGATACCAATCGAAGGCCGCTCCGCGAAGAGTGCCAACGAATGACCGTACCATCAAGGGTTCATTGCCGGAGATTATTCCTAAGTGAGACTTAAAATATATTAAGTGTTGGGTAGGGGAACCCTTTCCATCAAACGGCGTAAAGTTGATTAAATTGAACTTTGCCGGATATGGAATTGATTCCCACTCCCTTGGATATGGACACGGTATACCTGACCTTTTTACCTCTTGAGCATTCATCAATGCATTAATTTTGCTCTCCAAGTCTTTCATTTTTTTGTCTTCACTCGTTTCTATCTTCGAGTGGTTTTGGGGAGAGGTAATGTGGTCTTCTTTGGCATTATCATCTACAGGACCACTTCCGTTGTCGTTGTTGACAGGAGGAATAATGACATTATTCCCTTCCCGTTCATTCTCTTCTTGGTTCTGATGATTGGGTCGAGTGGGCTCCTCTTGATGAGTTGTCAAAGCTGCGAGTTGCTGATCGTGCATCTCCCTCATCCGCTGTAGGGTCATTTCCATCTCGAATTTGAAAGCTTCTTTCTGCCGAGTTAGGGCGTCTTCAAGCATTTTGTTCATTTGTTCGGCACTGATCATGAGTGATTCGTACGGCTGGCCCGCACTTGAAGCCGTGTCATCTGATGCGACGGCGGAGCAGGTATCTGAATCAGCATCTGATTCTTCTTCTTCCAGAGAGAGGCCCTTTGGTACTCTTTGGTAGCCCTTCCGGCCGCTGGTTCCGGGCCGCATCCGTGCTATACACCGGGATACCTCAGCGAGCTGTTCTATGCTGAAGTGTGGTGTTGATTCCCCTCGGCCGGTCATGTTGACCGACACTCTTGAATACTCGTCTTTTTGGCCGAACGAACTTCTTCCCACGAAAACGTCTTGGGTTGGAAATCCTCTCGAATACCGAGACTCTCTTTGGGGTTTTAGAACAGCAGCATTCTGACAACACCGCCTTGATGATGTTGGCACACGGACAGTGAGGTTCCGTGTCTCGAGCATCTCTCTTTCGAGACTTACTCGTATCCCCAGCTCTATAGTACAACTCATCAGTTTGATAACTGGAGCAACCCATAGAGTGTTGGCATGTGCTCCTTGGTAAAACACCATCATCCTCAGATGAGTGTGCTTCCCTTTGGGCATGGGATGTTTTGTTAGTTTTTTCAAAAGTGGCCCGTTCAAGTTTACGTTTTTGTGAACATAAAAATGGAACGGGCTCTTGTATTCCGACTCGCAATCCGATGCGGTCGGTGATAGGGGCTTTCCCTTTGTTTTCTTTATTGGGGGGATTAAATCGACCCCCAGTCTGATTTGAAACTTGGGGACCTTTCAATGGTCCCAGTCGTTCTTTGACGGGTACTCTACCTCGATTCGCCGGTAAGGGACCGAGGTGACCTGTCAAAGGAACCTGGGATCTTGAATGATCCCCTTTCTTACTTGGCGCCGTTGAAGGTGCCGGGATAGTAGAAACATGACCTGATTTGGACTCTTGTCTTAGGCGCTGGCTTTGCCTTTAGCACCCACACCTGCTTGTGTTTTGACGGATTCTTGACCGTCTCTTCTTTCTGCATCTCTTCCGCTTTCTGCAGAAGGACTCGGGCATGCGCGAGCAATGCGCGGCGTTTCTTGATTCGCTCTTCGAGGGTTGAGCTAGTCCTCGTGACACGAACCCATTTGTTCGTTTCTGCCTTGGAGGAGGAGCTGGTTATGCGCAGTTGTTGCTCTTGGCGCTGTCTGGACATTAGATATTCATTGTAGCGGATCCCGTCCATCGATTCTGCGGCCTTGGCCAGTTGTCACGCAAGGCGTTGGCGCCGTCTTTGGCGCGCCCTCTTCGATAGAGCCGGAGCAACTTCAGCAGTCGCCTTTGTGGCGGGAGGGACTGCAGCTTCAACCTGCTTGGATGCCGCTGGGATGTCACGGGGCACGGGTGCAGCAACGGCGACGGGATCTTGGATCTTGGAGCCGGAGGTCCCGCGAGCATTTCTGGAAGATAAAGTCTTCCTACGCCTGTTTGGAGAGGCGGATCTGGAGGAGGAGGAAGAGAGGTACTCTTCAAACTTTTGCTGATCGAACTCGTATTCGATCTCTTCACTCACCCGGATCTTGAATGCCGGTTGAGTCACGACGGCCTTGGCAGCGAGGCCGTTGGCTCCCACTGTGGTCGCCAGCTTGTTTTCATCGAAAAGTGCCTTCATCATTGATTTTATTAGAAACTTCAAATGTTACAAATGAATTCAAATAACAAAAAATAAAAATTACAACTTTCTTGAAAATAAACACAAGATCCGTTTATCGTCTCTTGCTTGCGTGGGTCTTTGGCCTGTGACGGGGACGTCGATATCCGTGGGCTACCTGGCACTCAGATCTATTCCAGAAAAATCAGACAGAGCTTCGTCGATCCGCGAGGAGATCTAGAAGCCTGAAGCGCCTATCTCGGTAAAACGAGATATCTGCTCTTCTTAGGATTACCGGCGAAGGGTAATACTAAGGAACGGACACGGGTGATGAAGAATCTGATGAAGACCTCTCCTCTGTTGAAGCGCTCGACCACTCTTCACTGCAGCAGGGCTTCGCCAACTTCTCCAAAAATCAGATCTTCAAAATGAGGTGCATTCGTCCGCTTCCGCTGTAAATTCTTCGTCCGAACTCGGATTTGAGTGATTCCAAGTGCGTTGGAAGCTTGACGAAGAGTTCGATCCGCTCCGGTGGTTGGATTATCTGTAGAATGAACGAGACACGAAGGACGTTGTTCTTTTTGCAACATCGTGGGGCTCTCGATTAGCCCGTGCCTTTGTTATCCCGAAATCCTATCAGCTCACGTAGTTCGTCGATTCACTTCAATCGTTCATCGACGTCAATCGAACTCTTGTGGATCGGATAGTGACGTTCATCGTCGTTCTTTAACACTGAACCGTTCGTGGAGACCTATAGGCAATTTTCGATGCCTACATTAGGTATAGTCGACGTTCGTTGTAGGCGAGCTCGACGTTCGGATCTTAGGAGATCCTCGATCCTTCGAAGCTCAAGCCAACCTCATGCTCATTCTCAGGCGAGCTTTGAGGATGAGTCTTGATTTCATAGTCGAGCGAGCCTTGTGTTCATTGCGGGCGAGCTTCAATTTGGTCGAGCTTCGGTCTCTCCTCTGACGAGCTTTGATTTGTGTTCGGTTCAGGGGAGAGTTGGCTTAAGCTTCAATTTTGGGCAAGCTCTTTCTCTTTCCCGTCGGGTGAAAGAAGAAAGCTGCAGTGGATATTTTGAGCTAGGGCACAAGTCCAAGCTTCTTGTGTTTTGGGCCTAGACGTGGATTTTATCATCTATGTCCATTTGGTTATGGGCCTTCAAGTATTTAAAGATTGGTTTAATTGAATATTTCAATTAAAACATAACTTGTGAGCCTTATTTAAATTATGGGCCCATTTTAAGTATGCTTAATTTAATTAATTAAGTGGCCCTAATTAAGCTATAAAAAATTAAATTAAAAATTTTTAATTTAAATTGAATTTGGTAGTTAATCAATTATTTAATTCAAATAATATGAAACTAAGGTATTAAAGTTATCTCTCATTCCAAATGATTAATTGAAACAAGAAGTTGCCAAAGTAACTTCTCTTGTGTAGATTGTTCATGAGTAATGTGAGATGTTTGTGTGTATACTTTCGTGTAAATTTTTAATCGGCCCAAAGGAAGGTTAATATTTATTTAGACTACATACACATCTATGATGATAAACATGTGATAATTATAAGGTTTACATGTGAATAATAAATCGATCCAAAGATAGTTTCATTATTTAACATGAGTTATTGTCAGTGTTTGATCATTGCAATAAGGTATCACTTACAAATTAATATTTCTGTCTAAAGGCTTGATATTAATGTTGTGCCAGATATCTTGAGATGAGATTTGTCATTATTTGAATTTTATTAATAACTAATTACGGTTAATAATGTGAGTATTTTTTATTTATTTCAGCTAATGCATCTGCTGTAATAATTTCTACTAACATCAACTCAATTCCCATGCTCAATAAGACTAATTTTAAGGTTTGGAAAGAGAAGATATTAATTGTTCTTAGCTGCATGGATCTATACCTTACATTAAGAATTGAACAACCTCAACCTCTCAATGCGGATAGCACTCCTAGTGTTAAGAAGGAGTATGAGAAATGAGAGCGTTCAAATCGCATGAGTCTTATGATCATTAAGCGCGACGTTCCGGAAGCCTTCACGGGCATAGAATCCGAAGATATTACTAAGGCTAAAGATTTTCTTGCCAAAATTAAGAAATGTTTTACGAAAAATGATAAGGTAGAAACAAGCATGCTTTTAGCTCGCCTGATTTCGATGAATTATAAGGGCAAAGGAAATATCAGAGAGTACATTATGAAAATGTCTCATATTACTTCAAAACTTAAGGCACTTAAACTCGATCTTTGTGATGAGTTACTTATGCATCTGGTTCTCTTGTCTCTTCCTGTATAATTTAATCAGTTTAAAGTTAGTTATACCTATCAAAAGGAGAAATGGACCATAAATGAGCTTATTTCATACTGTGTGCAAGAAGAAGACAGGTTGAAGCAAGATAAGACAGAAAGTGCTCATCTGGCTTATGCCTCTAAGGATAATGACAAGAAAAGAAAGAATGACAATGAAGCTGCTAAGGGTCTTCTTCAGAAGAAACAACATAAGGATGATCAAGGTTGTTTCTTCTGTAACAAATCTGGACACGTAAAGAAGGACTGTACCAAATATCACGCCGGGCGTGCTAAGAAGGGTACATTCCTTACTTTGGGCTGTTCTAAGGTTAATTTAGCTTCAGTATCTAGAAACACTTGGTGGTTAGACTTTGACACTATTACTCACATAAGTGTTTCTATGCAGGGTTATCTGAGCTACTAAAAGCCAAGTGATGTTGAAAGACACATCTTTGTGGGCGACGAACAATCAGTAGACGTGGAAGCAATCAAGTACTTTAGGTTGCTATTAGGAATTGGTTAATATTTGGGCTTAAAAGATACTTTTGTAGTACCGTCTTTTAGACAGAATTTGGTTTCTGTTTCTGTATTGGACAAATTAGGTTATCATTTTTCATTTGGAAATAGTCAATTCGGTTTATCTTTTAATTCAAATATTATAGGAACCAGTTACTTGATTACTTATAACAACCTATATTTGCTTGATACAATTGTTTCTTATAATAAATCCTTGCATGTGGAATCACGTGGTACTAAGCGTAAATTAAATAAGAAAAATTCGGCGACATTATGGCATAAGCGCTTGGGTCATATCTCAAAAGGTAGAGTTGAGCGCCTTGTGTCTGATGACATTTTAGATTCTCTTGATTTTTCAGACTTCGACTGTGCGTTGAATGTATCAAGGGAAAACATGCCAAAGTTAAGAGATTAGGTGCCAAAAGATCCTTAGACACCTTAGAATTGATACATACGGATATTTGCGGGCCATTCTCTACGGCATCTTGGAATGGTATTTGTGGAAAATTTGATGTAAAAAGACAATGAAAGAAAAATTGACTTGTATTCTCTCAAAATCGATTACAATTTGGATTCCGATTAAAAAAGAGAGGAGAATGAATTTGATTCTTCCCTTTGTTTAAAACTGGGTTCTTCTTGGTAGCGATGGAGTGCTTCCTTCGATTGCTTGCGTCGAACTTGCTCTCCGTTGACGATCCTACCGTACTATCTCATGAGAACGATTGACTTGTATGATGAGTTCGGTTTAGAACTCTTAACAAGTTTACTAAACTCAGAACGAGTTAAAAACTCTGAAAAGAGTTGTTGAAAACCGAATAATCGATAATAAACTTGTGCGGCAAGTTTAATTAAAGACTCTTAACGAGTTTACTAACTTAGAGCGAGTTGAAACTCTGTAACAGAGTAGTTAGAACCGAAGATTCGGTTAATAGCCAAGTAGATCCGCTGTTGGTGAAGGGATTCTCTAAGATTTGATTAACTGATTGCCACTAGTACAAAACAGGACCGCCCAAACGGTTGGAACCGTTTGGGAAAACACCCTCCCAAACGGTTACAACTGTTTGGGCGAGGAAAAAAACCCGTTTGGGCTAAAGCCGTTGGGGATGAGTTTTCCCCAACGGTCGCCAAATTATTATATGAGATGTGTATATTAAATGTAAGCAAAAAAGATAAAAAAATAGAAAAAATTAAAAAATAAAAAGGCCAAACGGTTTCAACCGTTTGGACAGATTTTTGCCCAAACGGTTGAAACCGTTTGGGCAAAAATCTGTCCAAACGGTTGAAACCGTTTGGCCTTTTTATTTTTTAATTTTTTCTATTTTTTTATCTTTTTTGCTTACATTTAATATACACATCTCATATAATAATTTCTCAATATTCACAATGAAATTGAAATCATATATACACAATAATATCTCAAACGGTGTTAAATATCCAAAAAAAAATTACATACACAATGATTACTCAATATATAATATTAGAGACAAAATTTTTTACATACACAATGTATACATACACAATGATTACTCAATCTCTCTCTTTTGAGTAATTTCAAAAGAGAGGTATCATATAATTTTATGCAAACCAACAATCTAGGTGATGATCAAATCATTGACAACATCATTGGTGTCTTCTTTGCTGCTCGTGACACCACTGCAAGCGTTCTAACATGGATTGTCAAGTTCCTCGGTGAAAACCACACCATCCTCTAAGCAGTAACTGTAAGATATCACTCTGCTCTTAATTTTCTTTTCTTAAACTATTTTGGGTACCTTTCAGTAAGGTAATGAATTGTTGGGAGAACATGGGAAATCATCAAGAAGATAAATATAAACAATGAGGAGAGATCCCTGAATTGGTCGGATACCAAAAGGATGTCTCTAACTTCTAGAGTGATTAAGGAGGCGATGCGGGTTGCTTCAGTTCTATCTTTCACCTTCAGAGAAGCAGTGGAAGATGTTGTGTATGAAGGTGACATCACTAATGTTCGGTTAGAGCTATGGTTTTCATGCCTTCATGTATGTTGTCTTAGCCTTCTTCATTTGTCAGGCTATCTGCCTGCAATAATCATAGAATTTCACAGAATTAAAAATTCAGACATGAATACGTATCATTTTCGCTGAACAGTGAGGCTGAAGTTGATTTTTTTTTCTTTATAGTACAAGGAAAACAAAAAAATGGGAAGAATGATTGAAAAATTGCTAGAAATAAACATACATGTATATTGTTGCACGTTCCCAGGATTGCCAATATAAGCTAAGTGTTACCTGCAAAATTGATGAAATTTTACAAAATGTACACAAATGAAGAACTGAATTTCCTATAGAGTAATAGAGACACACAGGATTTGTGAGGGTCCTTTGAACACAACAGTCTAAACAAAAACTCAAAGCTGACATTAAATTAAAATTGATTTCCCTTTACCCTTCAGAATCCAAGCAAAT
Organism: Asparagus officinalis; assembly: GCF_001876935.1. Lineage (NCBI taxonomy): Eukaryota > Viridiplantae > Streptophyta > Magnoliopsida > Asparagales > Asparagaceae > Asparagus > Asparagus officinalis. The sequence continues at coordinate 63,684,320 of NC_033796.1, forward strand.
CAAGGGGGAAAATAGAAAGAATAACTGAAAATTGTTGAAAGTTACCATACATGGGTTATTTTGAATATTGTTTCAGTTGCTACATGGAATACCTGAAAATGAGGAACTTTAGGTGTAAAATGCAGTTGATTGAACATAGTTCAAGCTTGACAATGAGATAAATATTATAGTTCATGTATAGTACAATTAATTTTCCTCTCTAGAATATGAGAAATTCACAAAAATAGAAAGAAGATATCCAAGAGTAGCATGCATGCTATAATGTGATAAAAGATATGACAAAATCATGCCAAGACCTGCACACCTCTATGCCTTGCTCCATGTACCATTCTGGGGTTTGCCTTTCCCCACCAGAACCGACACATGTATGAATCCCTGAAATATCAGTTAAAAATGATTAAGAATAAGGGAAAAGAGCCATAAGACATTGATTTATTAACCCCTTTCATGAAACAAAATAGAAAGTGCATACTCATCACTTAAAGCAAAAATTATAGCTTGAACATTCCAAATTACCTACATGGAGTTTCTTTGAAAAATTCCTTTCTTACTTTGCTATTGGCAGTCTCCCCATATGATTCAGAATTCAGGATATCCTATAACCAAACATGAAACTTCTCCTATCAGCTATATCAACTTAAGAACTTTGGTAAGTACAAAGTAGAACATGTGTGCTTTATATTTTCAATGTTACTTAACACTAATTTCAAATTAGTATGCAACCAAGATATAATATTCAAAGAGAAGGAAATGTATGAAAGGGGATGTTTGCTTCAATATAAGTTAATTAAGAAACAAAATATCTTTAGAATGAAAATTTATTTAGTGATTCATATGTATTTTACCTCAGCAACTTTGTGCCCATGAGGCCTCTTAACCACAATGGCAAGAGAAGCATCTGATAACTTTTTCGCAAAAGCACGAGCCCTCGCAACACCTCCAACATCAGGAGACACTACACCAAATCGTTTGTACAGATGGTCTTGCTGGCCAAGTAATCAAGAATCACAAGCTTGAAATACAAAAAACAAACAAATGCAAAATTTAATTAAAATTCGTTAGCACTCTTCTAGTATACACAATAGTTTTTGTAACAGGTTAAGTGAGAGTTACCTGACCGTATACATGATCCACTGAAATATCAAATTACACCATTGTTTGCCCAGAATGAAGATCACATGTAAGCACACGGTCTGCACCTAATTCTGTAACCAAATTTGCAACAAGATTTCCCAATTGCGTTCTCTTAAACGCTCACGCAAATGCAAAAGTTAACCAGTAGCATATGTAAATAAATCACCTAGCAGAGCAATTATCTCAGTGCACAGAAAAGCCTGTCGGAATCATTTGATAATACTAATTTACAGGGGGTAAGGGGGCGACCTGAGGAGGAGGCGGTGGAGGCGCGCGGTGGAGGAGGAGGAGGAGGCGGAGGAGCAGCACGACCCGAATCTACAAATTAGTGAAGACCAGCGATGTGGTGGAATAGATGGAGGCGGTGGAGGAGAAAGAGGACGAGCTGGGATGGCAGGGGACGGCGCCGACGACGACGTGGTGATGGGGAGGGAGAGGGTGGGGGAATCTGATCTCGTGGGAGGACGAGTGATGGTGGTGATAAGTGGGGGGAGAGCTGTTGCTGTAGTTGTAGTTAGGGTAGGAGAGGGATCGGCTGCCGGCGGATATTTCCTGTTAGTGATTCAACCGTGTGCACGTGCACAATCTGTTTAGAAGAAGAGAATGGTATAAATAGTCAACTGTAATAATTGATATTCAAGTTGTTGAATAATACAAAAAATCTCTCAGTTCTATACAATTTCTTCATTCTACAGTCTCTCTCTCTCTCATCTCTGTCTCTTCTTCTCAAAAGCTGAATTAAAGTTGAAATCAATGGCTAGAAAAATGAATCGAGGTCTTCGATCCTCACAATTGGTATCAGAGCAACAAGAAACTGAAGCGGGCGCTGAGGATTTCTTGAACGATCAGGTGGAAGTTGAGGTTGATGAGCCAACTCCAGAGGATCGAGTCGCTAGATTAGAGGATGCTGTTGTCAGGAGCAGCTCTTTCAATCGACAACAGGATTCTTTCAATCATAAATTTTCAACACAGATGGGTGAACTATCTTCGAAGCTGGAGTTTCTAATTCAAGAGTTCAAGAATTTCAAGAATTCCAAGAACTCTGACCAAGGAATTCTTGGTTCTGGTCCGAGGGAAGATCACAGGACTCTGGATTCAAGTTCAAGAGGAGCTGGTGACTTCAATAGGAATGATCACAGCAGTGGATATCAGCTACAGAATCGAAGGACTCCTGATTTCAGTGGAGAGTTTCAATCTGCTCATAGCTTAGGTAATACATCAACTCTAGGAAACTCTTTCTTTAGCAATCAAAAATTGGTTCAACCGAAATCTTTACGCTTAGATTTTCCCTCTTTCTCTGGATCTGAGAATATTATAGCTTGGTTAGAGCAAACTGAACAGATCTTTGAGTATTATGATATTAAAAATGAGGAATGGGTTAAGGTTTGCTCATTCTATCTAAGGGAAGAAGCCTTGCAGTGGTATAGGTGGTTCACTAGGAATATTGAAGATTATTATCAATGGACTGTTTTTAAGGAAGAAATTTTAACAAGATTTGGTCCTAGTGAACTCACGAGACCATATGATGCTTTCTCAACCATGAAATAGACTTCTACAGTCAGGGAATACTTGGGCAAATTTGAGCAAGCATTAGGAATGTTAGATGATCAACCCTCTAGGAGACACATCCTTGAAAGGTTTATAGGGGGTTTGAAAGATGAATTGAGATATGATGTTTCAGCAGCTAGACCAACTTCCTTAAAGGGAGCTGTATCCCTGGCCAAACTCTTTGAGGACAAACAGAAAAATGAAAGGAAATCTAAGGGTCACTGGAATTACTTAAATTCAGATGGTTCTTCAATGAACAAGTCTCAATTCCAGCTTCCAACCTCAATTCCAGCTGCCTCTGCGTTGGCTCCTGACAGGGGCCTTGGCGGGGGAGGAGAGGATGGTGGCGTCGCGGCTGAGGAGCTGGCTGAAGTACTTGCGGAAGCGAGGAATCGGGTCGCCATCTTCGTAGGAATCCAATGGAAAAGCTCGGATTTTTATCGATTTGGGTGAAATTTTTCCTTTTTCTTTTTCTTTGGAGGAGAACGAGGGATTGGGATTGAGTAGGGGGGAAGGGTCAAGGGTGAGAGAGCGATATCCACGCGCGGGGGTAAACGGACGGCAGGAGATTCTCCTCTTTGTTTCTCACTGCTCTGCTCAAATGATGAGGGAGGTGGAGGCTGGTTTGAGAGGGGTGCAGTGAAATATTTGGGGATAAAATTTTTAGCGCTGCTGGATGAAAATTTTGGGGAGAAGGAGCGGGTCAGAAAATCAAATTTTGGGGAGAAGGAGCGGGTCAGCGATTGCAAAATTTTTCAAAAAATCCGTAACATAACTCCCAAACGGTTTCAACAGTTTGGGCTAAAGTATCACAAACGGTTTAAACCATTTGGGAGCTTCGTTTGGGAATTTTGAATAGCCCAAACGGTTTATTGAATAGCCCAAGCGGTTTAAACCGTTTGGGCTATTTCGACTTGTCCAAACGGTTCCAATAACCGTTTGGACAGACCTATTTTGTACTAGTGTGCTGATCAGTTCCTTGATCTTAAAAAAAAAATCGCCTTCTCTGTGCGGTTAAGCTGTTGAGATCGAACAATTCCCCACCCTGTGCAGTTTTGCTGCTGAAAACTGATCCCCCCTTTTTTATTCAATTGAGTAAGTTGGTTATTTATAAGGGGATTAGGGGTGTAACCAACCCCTAAATCCGCTCCTAAGTGGGCGAGAATCCCTCAGAACGTGGGATAAACGGTTGTGAGGACGTTCAACTTGTGTTTGAACAAGTCAAACGCCAAAGTTGGCGTTCTGGACCTTAACTCTGTGTCTAAGGCTTGAGACGCAGAGTTAAATCTCTGTTAGAGATTTGAGATGCACAGGCTGCTTGTGTGCTGAATCTCAACTCTGCGCATGGTTGAGTATTTGCTGAAGAACGCACAGTTCGTACGTTTTGTGTTTTAACTCTGCGTTGCAGAGTTGAATGTCTGCTGGAGAACGCATGGTTCGTCTGCGTTTTGAATTTGGGAAACGCAGAGGTGAACCCTGCGTTTAGGAGAGGTTGTTGGTTTGTAACTTCGTCCGTTGTAACATCGCAAAGGCTATTGCTCATTGATCTTTGCTTGTTACGGGATGTGAAAGTCGTCAGATTGTAACTTTCACTGTAGATTGTGAAGACTGCTGAACAGAGTTTTCATCAGTTGTCGGAAGCGTCGTTGTATTATAACTTTTCTCTCTCTATGTGAAAAGTCCTCCATTTGCAGCTTTCGTTTGTTGGCATGAAAGCTATCTGATTGTAGCTTTCATTGTTGGAACTTGATGGGGATCAATTGTCCATTGTGATTTTTAGACGAATATTTGCCCACAGCTCTCTATCAAGTAACTCACCAACTGAGTCCAACCTTTTATTTCTAAAATCATTACACTGCTCATCAGCATCTCTAATAGTTACTAATATAATATTAGTCATGTTATTGTCGCAGCCATCAAGATCAATCATCTCAAACATGAGGCCGTATTTGTGGCGCTTGTAGAGTTGCGGATGCAGTGATTAGGAAGTCGCCTGATTGTAACTTCCATTGTTGGAGCTTGATGGGGGTCAACTATCTATTGTGATTTTTAGACAGCCTACAAATGGTCAATAATATTTTATATCATTCATTGACGGTTACTCATATTATGGGTACCTATATCTCATTCATGAAAAATCTGAGTATCAGGACATGTTCAAAGCCTATAAAGCTGAAGTTAAGAACCAACTCAATAATAGAATCAAAACCATTAGATCTGATCGTGGTGGTGAGTACTAGAGAAGATATGATGGCTCAGGTGAACAACGTCTAGGACCATTTGCTAGATACATAGAGGAATGCAATATCGTCTCACAGTACAGTATGCCAGATTCACCTAGAATGAATGGTATAGCTGAAAGACAAAACCAAACTCTTAAGGATATGATAAGAAGTATGATTGCTCATTCTTCTTTACCAGAGTCACTCTGGGGAGAAGTACTAAAGACAGTAGCTTACATTCTAAACAGAGTACCAAGTAAAGCAGTTCTAAAACACCTTATTTGCTTTGGACTGATCGCAAGTCTAGTTAAAACACTTTCATATTTAGGGATGTCCAGTTGAGGCAAGGTTTTATAGGCCAAATAAAAAGTAATTAGACTCCAAAACAGTTAGCAGCTACTTTAATAGGTATTCTGAATGCTCTAGGGGCTATAAGTTTTATGATCCCACTCAATAATATTTTTGAGATGAGAAAAACAACATTCTTTGAGGATGTTGAGTTTAGGGGGAGAAATAAGGTTAGAGACATTACTTTTGAGGAGGAATTAGCTTCAGATCCAATCCATACAGTTACTTTTGATAATATTCAGGTTCCTATACCTGTTGTTGCTCAAGAAGTAAATCCGAAACCTTAAGATGACAATGTTGAACAACTCTCTGTTCCAGAGAAACAAACTCAAGAACCTCAAGAACTAGTGTCATTAAGGAGATCCATGAGAGAAAGGTGAAATTCCAGAGAAACAAACTCAAGAACCTCAAGAACTAGTGTCATTAAGGAGATCCATGAGAGAAAGGTGAAATGCTATTCCGGATGATTATATTGTATTTCTCTAAGAACATGAGGATAACAATGGAATATTGGAAGATGATCTAATCAACTTCCTTTAGGCCATAAAAAGTTCTAACTCTCAAAAGTGGATTGATGCCATGAATTAAGAGTACAAGTCTATGCAAGAAAATAAGGTTTGGAAACTTGTCCCATTGCCAGAATGTGCAAAACCAATTGGTTGTAAATGGATTTTTAAAACCAAGCGGGATGCAAATGGTAATATGGAGAGGTATAAGACACGTCTTGTAGCTAAAAGCTTTACTCAAAAGGAATGCATTGTTTATACAGAGACTTTCTCTCCGGTTTCATCGAAAGACTCTTTCAGAATAATCATGACGCTTGTTGCTCATTTTGATCTTAAGTTACATCAGATGGTCCATACGAGAATGGCTCTACTCCAAGTTTGGTCAGGAGGGTGGCCTCAGAGAGACCCACTTTATCTCCTTTCTTGATCAGCTCAACTGGGATAATGAGCTGCGCGCAGATTCTGTCTTCATTAATCTTGGTGGGAATATTAAAATATTTTAGATGAATGAGTTGTGCGCAGCTCCTGGTTTCATCGACCTCGGTTGGGATGTTGAGCCATTTGAAAGAATGAGTTGTGCGCAGAATCACGTTTGACAGTTTTATCGTTGCCGATTGTAATCTGTTTGTACTCATCCAACAGACTCCCCAACGGAGTCGTCTGTTTTTTCTCGGCCTTGATCACCTTGATGGCCAACATCAGTCTTTCTCTCTATTTATTAAAGCTATGTATTGGCTTTAAACATTGAGAAGTTCATTTGGTGACGTCCAAAACGCACAAGTGGATTCACATGCTTGAACATTGAAACACAGGGTTGAACTCTGCGTTCAGGAACTCAAACAACGCGGACGCACAGGCCGTGTTTGGCTGGATTCTGGGCCTAGAATCTTGCCCCGATTCGACAGCTCACAGCTATCTATAAATAGACCGCTGGGGTGAAATCAAAAGTCATCCAACTTTTCATCTGTCCTTTCTCGAAAGATTTAACGAAAATTTCGTTCTGAACTCCGGTGAACCCTGTTCATCTTCCCCGATCATCGTCGTTAATGGGTCCAAGAAAGAGGACTGTCTCCCGTTCCAGGCCGACCGCTGCTGCGGCGTCGTCGCCTCTGGTTCCCCTTGTCGGTGGTAAGTGTCGCCCCTTTATTGCCGTCAAACTTGCTTCGGCGAGTTCTCTGGGAACCCTAGATGGGTTTTTTCCTTTTTTTGGTAAACGAGGAAGATGACTCGTTTTGATATTGTAACGTAAAGTTGGGACTCTGCGTTTCGAATTCGAAATGTTAGGGCCCGACCCCTGCATTTGACCTTTGTAACGCATGACTTGGATTTTGCATTTAAAATGTAAAGTCTGACCTCTGCGTTAATAAAATCTTAATGCCAGGTCTGAGTTGTGCGTTTGAAAGCTTGACGCAGAGTTCGACCTCTACGTTGATGAAATTTGAACGCCAGGTCTGAACTGTGCGTCTTGAAAGCCTAAAGCAGAGTTCGACCTCTGCGTTGATGAAATTTAAACGCCAGATTTGAACTGTGCGTTTGATAAAATTTTAACGCCAGACTTGAAATGTGCGTTCGAAAGCTTGACACTCCTCTAAGGATTTTGGCTAAGGTTCCCTTTGTTTTATTTCCTCGTTGACTAATTGAGTACTTTTCTCTTTTTGTAGTGCCTTACTCCCGCAAACCTCTTACTCTTCGTCACCATTTCGGGCGCGAGGGTGACGTAGATTCAAATATGCAATTCAATTTGCGTCAGGAACTCCCAATTTTTCAGGATGCAGACAAGGATCGTGTTACCCTGATCTCGAACCCAAGCCCAGCTGTACTCAGGATATTGGTGATAGATACCAAATTTGAAACCGACTCACGTAAAAAACTTACCAAACCGGCATTCTTGTTTGGCGATCATGTCGTCATAAAAAAAGAGATCGTGACTGACGGCCACTATAAGTGGTTGAGGCAAATAGGAGATCGCCGCTTCTTCCTCCCTGATATGCATAGGATGTTTCCTATCGCTTACTATCAGTGCGCTTCCGTCCCTCGACATATGGATTGGGACCTTGTCCGGGAGCAGGATGGGGTAGCTATCGGGGCTTTGACCTACACAGGCGTACACACTGTAGGTTACAATCGACATGTGTCCGCTTTGGAGTCCTGCTTGTTCTCACGGGGGTATCCTTTAGGAGAAACAGCTAGTACAGCCAACACTTTTATGCGGAGATTTCTGGCCGCGAAAAGAGAATTCCCTTCCTCGGTATTTAGGGCTCCTGGATGGGTACACTCTACCGAGTCAGGATGGTGGACACGAATGACGGACTTCGTGATAACAGAGTTAGAGGGATCATTAGCTCAATCTGGGCTTGGTTGCCCTGTAATAGCTACCAGATGCGGTATTGACTACAACTATTACAATTTTTTCGCTGTTCTGGAGAAATATAACCCGGAGACGTGTACATTTTTCACACCAGTGGGAGAATTGGGGTTTGCCCTCCACGAAATGTATGATGTTTCGGGTCTTCCTTTTGGAGACTTACCCTATGAGGAGTTCGTCCCAGGATCAAACGAGCTTAGGATTTTGAAGGAGAAGCATCCTGACGTCTATGACACTCTATGGGAGGTAATGTGTCATTTTCAAATCTGCGCTCAATTGACGGGGGCACGAGGACGTGGTATAAAGCAGCAATCCTGGGCTGATTATCTATTCCAGAATTTATCCCACAAAACTGCTGATGTGTCTCGTCGGAGCATGAGCGCCCCTGAGACAATCCAAACTCTGATCAATGACGCTACGGCCCATTATGTCAACGAAGGATTGGAAGAGGATTTCCCTGCACAGACTGAGTTTGAAAGTTTCCATCACCAGGCTGCTGTGCCTATTCACAGACTGAGTTTGAAAGTTTCCATCACCAGGCTGCTGTGCCTATTTCTGACAGGGCCTTGTTGGCCGGCTTCCTCATGTTGTGGCTAAAGCGATGTGTAGTCCCTACGAGGCCCATAGATGCTGTGATGATAGAAGTAGTCTACCCGGCTATCCTCTTAGCTCACGGGAGACCTATGAACTTGCTTTCAGCTATGACTTGCTGTTTGCAGCATGGTTTGAGGGAGTTGTGCCTCGAATTCATTCAGGTGAAGGAGGTAGATTCTGAAGGAAAGAAAAGTTTGGTGACACCAAATCCTCGAGTTCCCCTGCCATATACCTATTTGATGGCATGATACATATCCCATTGCCCTCTTTTGATGAGTGCCCCATCTCCATCGGACGAAGGGTTCATCCCTTTCGTACAGCGATTGGAAGGAGCTTCTTGGGAAGGCACATATGTAGTGAGGGTTCGTCAAATCTTGTCGAGAGACCTCAATTATCAACTATTCCGCTGTTTCCCAGACTTTGAAGGTGGTGACTATGGGCAAGTGTTCCAAGATACGGCTGGTCCAGACGGTTTTACCCGCTTAGATGGAGGGGTCTTCTACTGGCTCTTGAACATTAGACCAGGTTATCTCCTCCTTAGGCAAAATGACAAATGCATAATCGAGCCGTATCACCCGTACCGGTTTGCTCGCTAGTTCGGGTATGACCAATTATACGTTGGGAATCCCCGGAGTCAGCTTGCAATTGTTGGCAACATATACGAAGGAGCTAGGGCCTGGTACTACTCTGTTAGACCCTAGAGGGGGGGTGATTAGGGTCTTGTGCTAATCTAATCCGATTAAATGCCAATTAAAATTAATTAACAAGTTATCCTAGCAAGTATGAAATACAACAAGATATATGAGCTAGGATAAGAAATATGAATAATGAATTATATCCTATATGATAAACTATATATGCAAGGATATATAAACACAAGGGTAAACAATGTAAACAAGATAGTGGATGATATAGATAATGAGCTAATGACAATGGCGATATAAGATATGAACATAAATATGAAAGAACGCCAAAGCACACTCAAACAAGCAATATGATCACGGAGTTCGGACCTTCCGTCCTACGTCTCCGCTCCCCACTCCCGGGGAGAAATCCACTAACACAATCCGGTTTGGAAGCCGGAACTTCTTCTACACACTCGGTTTTCTAGCTAACCGAAAACTCTACAACTCACACTCTTGCAATCACACTCTACACCCACTAAGTGTTGGACCTAGCCGTGTCTCCCTCAAGTGCTCGGTTACAACCTCTCCCTAGGCACGTCAACCGACGCCACTCCTCTTGGGACGATCCCCGACTCTCACCACACACTCCTCACTCGGTGTACAAGAGTATTACAAAGTGATTTAACAATTAAGCACAATATAGCAAATGATTGTTCTCTCTAACAAGGTGAGAACTCAATTAGGCTCAACTCAATGTCACACTATCCCACAACCCAATTATATAATGTATGCAAATACAATAAGCTCAATGGTTGTGTGTGCAAACAAAGAGTAAATCAAATCAAACTAAACTCAATATAAAACTAGCTTTAATAGAAATGATAATCAACAAATAATTATAAATAAAAGCTAGACTTGAGTTTAGGAAAACTTCTCTAGATCAAGATGGAGAGATGGAGATATGAAGCCCAAACAAGAAGATGATCTCCTCCACTTGTGAAAATAATCTTCAAACCAAACAAACACTAAAACTCACTTAAACCAAAACCTGAGCAAAAGACAAAACACAGCCCCAATGCAACGGTCAAAAAACTAGCCGTTGGAAGCTGAACTGGACGGCGTCGGTCGACCAAAAATTTCGTCGGTCGACCGAAAATTTTCATCGGTCGACCGTACCGGTCGACTGACAGACGTCTGTCGCCCAGTGAAAATATGAACTCAGATTCGGTCGATCGGTGCGGTCGACCGAAAACAGATATGACAGGTTCTGAAAAACTGTTTGTCTGATTTTAAAACACTGTTTAAAAATATCAAATAAATTCCAAAAAATGTAAAACTTTGGGAAATGATTGTAGACATGATAATAAACATGCTACAATGACTGGTTTCGAAAAAGGACTTCCCAAATGAAAAATATCATCATTTTACAAAATAGTCCAAAACATGAAAACCTGAAAATTGATATTTTGATATTTTGACTTAAACAACATTTTGAAACCTTATGAAATGATTGTATAGACTTGATAAAAGATATAACATGTTGTTATGAAGTCTATAACCTAGAAATACAATATTTTCATAAAATTGCATATTCTATGCAAATATATTCAAAACACTAAATATGATTTCATTAAATATAAGCTTGTTAAAGGTGAAATCATATATAGGCATATAAACATGAAACAAAATAGTATTTTCCAATTCTATTCATTTGTTTCATAGTAAAACTTGAAAACTATCAAACCAAAACATATATGTATATATATAACTATATATATACAAAAACCAAAACGTGTATGTGTGTATATGATTTGTATAGGCTTCAATCCGACATTCCGCCAACCTCCTTTGGATATGATCGTTGAAGCTCTATTCCATCCATCCTCCAACTACGTTGTTTGTCTATAATAAATAAGAAAACACAAATACTAGACAAACAACATTAGTAGTAAATTGTTTGTAAATCATCATCAAAACAAGAAGGCCAACATACTCTACCGCAGGCTGCACTGGAGCTACCTTTAGGTTACCTCACAAGACGCCCAATTCTTTTTCATCCATAGCTTTTTGTAACTGGTATCACACAGCTTCCAAGATACCTGATTACAGGTTGAATTTGTCGGGGCTACGGGAAATTAGGAAGATGTACTCATCCAGAAGAGGATCCCGGGTATCTCGTCTAAAGGGAATCAATGAGTTCTTATCTTATGAAGGTGAGGCTGAAGAAGGAGCAGGGGATCTGGAACCAGAGAGTGCTCCAGTAGCAAGCCCTAAGGTTGCTGAAACTCTAAGAATAAAAGTAGCTGGAAAGAGGGCTCTTACCGAAGAAGAAGCAGTTCAGTACGAGAAACGTACTCGTAGGAAACTATTAGTAGACCCTCCTTCTCAGAAACGAATGGCGGATGCTTTCAAGTCTGCTGGGAGAGAGGAGGAACAAGAATCTGCTGACGCTAATCAACCCCTCCACATAGGACTTCGCTCTAAGGGTTCCGCTTTTTCTAGTGACTTTTCTTCTTATCATCCTTTGGAAGAAGAGGGCGGGGACGAGTCATTGATTGGGGATGTGGAGTCTTCTCCTACTATGGAACCTATCATTTCACCATTTCCAGGTCAGGCTTCAGATGCTACTCTGGAGACGTCACTTGCAGTGTCTCCTGTTAGAGAGACTAGGCCTCCTGCAGATGAAAGTCAATCTCCCGCTGCTTCTGTGTTACTGCCACAGATGGAGGCTACTATTCCTAGCCCAACGACCGGCATTATGACTAAAGCGGATGCCACTACAAGTTCTCCTGGATTATCAACAGCGAATGATGAGGAATCGTTAGACTACGGAACTTCTTCCCCTAGCGATGATGCTGATGAGGAGGAAGGTGATGGTAATGAGGAGGAGGATGAAAGTGATGAAGATTCCACCGGCTGGGCTGATCCACCACCACCTTCTTCTGACAAGGCGTCTGCCTATATTCCTTCTTCCCCCATTGGTAAAGATTATCCATTTTGATTTGTTTGGTGTTTCTTTCTTCTATACTAACTGCTCTTTCGTGTAGGTTCTCCAACTCATGGGGTTGCTGACACGACTTCGCTCCTGGGCCAACAACGACGATCACTTCTCCTGCTGAGCAATTACCAGCAATGTCGACCCCTACGCAAGAAGAACCCTTTCCGTTAACGATTCCTCTCAAGTCTATGGGGACGGAGATTGTGCTAAGTTCAGCCCAAACAGGGGCACTTATGGTTCTACCCTCCAGTCCTTCACAATTGGACGTCACTATGGCTTCCCGCCGCTCTTGCATCAGGGTCTATGACTTTGGGCTCCCCAACAGCTTCTGCTGCGAAGTCTTTAAGTCCAATGGTCATCCCCTCTGTGCTTAAGCTTCTTGTACGACCTCTGGAGGATGTGATTAAAGTTGCTATTGAGGAGGTTGGTGCCGGACGAGCTACATTTGACTCCTTTAAGCCCATACTCATGCCTTTCTTGAGCGGCATTCGGTATGTGGATGATGCTCGTTGGTTTCAGCACTACTCCGAGAACATCTCTCGGCTGGAGAAAGATCTGAGGAGTTTGGAAGAATTGCATCGCGCTGATCTTGCTGCCCAGACCGTGTTAGTCTTTGATAATCTTAAAGCTGAAGCGGCCCGCTAATACGAAACTCTTCAAGAAGCCCTCACTGAAAGGGAGCTCGAAATTGCATCCTTATAGGGGCAATGCATTCAGAAGCAACACGCTGTGGATGCTTCTACTGCTGCCATACAAACTTCCAGGGCGGCACTTGACCGACTAGAGGTGGAGATGGCTCGTCATAGGGCTGAGCTTGCGCGAGAAGAGGAAATTTTAAAGAGACTCACATTAGAAAACGTGAAGACTTACGCCACTTATCGTTCGTCAGTGCAAGACCTTGAACTTATCCAAAAGGAAGTTAATGCGATAACACCGGATGAGGGCATACTCAGGAAGAAAGCCAAGGTGATGGTGCAGGCCGCTCACAAAGAAAGATTATTTGCTATTAAGTCCCGGCTTGCGTCTTTCCCTTTCACCGATCCGGAGGCTTAGTTATGTTTGATAAGAACAGGGCTTTTGTATCACTTCTTAAAATTCCTGAATAAAATAAAAAGAGTGATTTTGGCTTTTCTTTTATCCACTGCATGTGTCGTGTCCTAACTCGCAACAAATGAAGTTATATGAACAATGCCCAACTTATAAAATTTCCTTTATTATCTTTTGAGATAGTCCTAAAAAAAATTTAACTTGTTGGGTATGGGTATATGAACACTTGTTATTCTTACGGAGAAGAATTAATTGGTTCAAACAAGTTTGAATTGTTAGAGGTGTCTTGTTAACATAACAGAGGCTAGTGGATCTATTTAATTGGTTCAAACAAGTTTGAATTGTTAGAGGTGTCTTGTTAACATAACAGAGGCTAGTGGATCTATTGCTCCATTAAACAGAGTTAATAGAGTAATTTTGGGGACCTATCGCTCTATTGGGGCAAGTCGATAGGTTGATTTTGTCAGAGGTGTGATATTAACGTGACATGAAGAAATATTGCGATCGGGGCAATTTGAGGACTTATCGCTCTATTGAGGAGAGTCGATAAGTTGATTTTTGTCAGAGGTGTAATATTAACGTGACAAGAAGAAATATTACGATCGGGGCAATTTGAGGACTTATCGCTCTATTGAGGAGAGTCGATAAGTTAATTTTTATCAGAGGTGTACTATTAACGTGACATCTGGGGGGAAGATATTTAGCGTCTCGCTTGGGAGGATTGCTAAATGTTTTATCATTAGAGTGATGAATTATATTACTTGTGGTTTGAACAAGATTTGGGGAATTTTATCACTCTATGAAAGTGAGCTGATAAATTGGATATTTACTACTCTGTTGGGGAGAGTCGGTAAATTGATCATGATTTGAATGATTTTGGAGACTTATCGTTCTATTGATGAGAATTGATGAGTGGATTCTGACAGAGGAATTATAGCCATATAGGTATTGATGTCAGCTAAATTCAAACTCTGTGAGAATGATGATCGTCTAGGACCTGATATTACCCTGACGAGAATTTAGATTCTGCTGAAGAGATACAGCAGCCTAACAGTGTTCCGTTAAAAGAATTCATGAACTTAGAGAATAAGTGTCATGTTTGACAATACAAAGGTGAATCCTTTGTTTAGAATTGGCAACGCAAAAGATAACCTTTGCGTTTGAGGTTCGAAACGCAGAGTTAAGAACCATCATAACGCAGGTCTTGGCCTAGCGTTTGAAGAATTGAACGCAGAGGTGAACTTTGCGTTAAAGTCCAATCGATCTTATCTGTAAACGCGAAAGATAGCGTTTCAGCGATGGTTGGGATTCTCTCCTAGAATCCCGCACCGATTCTTATCTGTAAACGCGAAAGATAGCGTTTCAGCGATGGTTGGGATTCTCTCCTAGAATCCCGCACCGATTTAACAGCTTGGCGGCTGTTATAAAGATGGTTGGGATTCTCTCCTAGAATCCCGCACCGATTTAACAGCTTGGCGGCTGTTATAAATAGACCTGAGTGGTCACATCAAGAGTCATTTGACTCTTTCTTCTTTTGGCTTGATTCCAAGAATGAGATTTCTCGTTTGAATTTCTGTCAATTTCCCGACGAACTCCGTCTTCTCCGATCACCTACACGCATGGCGCCCAGGAGGATGAGTTCAGGTTCCAAGAAGATCGCCAAGGCGGTTTTGGAGACATCGCCGGCCGAGATCACCGACGGTGTCGCTGCTCTGATGAGTGCTTCAACATTACTGTCGCTGTCGCATGGGCCTCGTTGCTGTGGTAGGTGGCGGCCATGGCAACTTGTTTCGACAAGTTTTCTGAAAACCCTAGATGAGTTCTCATCAACGAGGAAGATGACTCGTTCTTGTCAGAAACGCAGAGTTAAAACTCTGTTAAAATCGAAAACACAGACTTAGGATTCTGCGTTTAGGAATCATAGAGTTAGGTCCCTATGTTAAAATTGGGAACGCAGAGTTAGGACCCTGTGTTAAAATTGAAAACGCAGATTTAGGACTCTGCGTTTAAGGAAACATAGAGTTAAGGCTCCTATGAAGTTTGGACGCGGGTCTTGGCCTCTGCGTCTAAATATTATAACGCAGGGTTCAACCTCTGTGTTCAAGTGTTACAACGCAAGGTTCCACCTCTGCGTTTAAGTATCGATACGAGGGTTGGCCCTTGTATTTAAAGCTTGGCACGTAGAATTTATCCTTCGTGTTTATTTCGTGTTAGCAACCTATTTCTGCTGCTAACTATTGCTTCTGATTTTACAGTGCTTTTTCCCAATGTGCCGCTTCTGCCGGAGCAGCATTTCAACTACACTGATAATCCAGAAGTGTGGAGAGCTTTTGGTCTTCGCAGAGAAATTCCTTTATGCACTTTCCTGAGCTTGGAGCGGACACATTTAATTAGGTTTGCTGGGTGTTCCACCCTTAGGGCTCTGATCACCGATCTGGATCTGGAAACCCCTGTGGGTCTGGATCAATTTGTCAAACCATCGTTTTTGTTCGGAGACCATATATCCGCCGATGGACAAGTTGGGTATGTAGAAGACTCCCGGATGCTGCGAAGAGTCGATGATCAGTTGCTCTTTCTTCAAAGCATGAAGAGAATGTACTCGCTTTCATACTTCCTGAGTGTCGGTGGTCGTAGGGGCTTGGCCTTCGATCTTGTCAAGGAGAAGGAGAACATCTCATTTGGATTTGGTCGATCCTCTCGTGTTCAAATTGGCGGACAACTCAAAGGTCTGAGACCTGGCAGATTTGAGAAAAAGGGCTTCGCTCAGGAGACACCTCTTCCAGCAAACATTTTCGTGCACCAGTTTATTGTTGCTCAAGGCGAATTTCCCACACAAGCCTTCCGTTCTCCTGGCTGGTTGTTTTCTGGAGAAGATGGCTGGTGGACCCGGATGGTGGATTTTGTTCTTGAAGAACTTAAGGAGCCTCTTGCTCAGTCTGGCCTTACGATACCAGTACAGGCTACAAGACGCGGGATTACTCAGAACTATCCCTGCTTCTTTGCTATGCTGGAGCGTTACAATCCGGATAGCTACACCTTTTTCACACCTGTTGGGGAGTTGGGATTTGCTCTCCATGAGATGCATGCAATATCGGGACTATCCTTCGGGCAAACGCCCTATGAAGAATTTATTCCAACCACTGAAGAACTTTCCCTCTTGAAGACTGCTCATCCAGAGATATACAGCACTTTTTGGGAGTTGATATGCCATTTCCACATCTGTGCTCAGGTCGCTGGGATGCGTGGGGGTGGTCTTATGCATACTGCTTGGGCAGATTACTTATTTCAGAATCTGGTTCAGAAAGACTTGATGGTGACCCGACTTGCTGTAAGCTCTGCTAAGAGCATTAAAGCCCGCATCAAGGCCCCTAATGCTATTTATAGGAACAGGTGTTTAGAAGATGGATTTGAAGCTGACAGCAAATTTGAAAGTTTTCATCATCAAGCTGCAATTCCTATCTCTAACACGACCCTTCTTGCTGGCTTCTTGATGCTATGGTTGAAGCGGTGTGTCGTGCCGACGAAACCAGCTGAATCGAATAGGAACAGGTGTTTAGAAGATGGATTTGAAGCTGACAGCAAATTTGAAAGTTTTCATCATCAAGCTGCAATTCCTATCTCTGACACGGCCCTTCTTGCTGGCTTCTTGATGCTATGGTTGAAGCGGTGCGTCGTGCCGACGAAACCAGCTGAATCGATCTCGGTTGAGGTAGTCTACCCAGCTGTTCTTCTGGCTCACGGAAGACCTCTTAAGTCTTCTCTCTGCAATGACAGGTTGCCTGCAGAGAGGCCTACGGGATTTGATTTATGAACTCCTAGACGACAAGGAGATGAATGTTGTCGGGAGGAAAGTTTGGAAGACTCCCCAACCCCGCACACCAATGCCCTATACTTATTTAGTGGCTTGGTTTGTGCTGCATTGTCCCTCTTTGATGATAGGGATCATACATGATAGAGAAATCTCCGTTCCTTTCGTGCAAAGGCTTGAGTCAGCCACATGGACAACTGTGTACATAGTCCGGGCTAGACAACTCTTGTCTTTGGAAAACAATTATGTTCTTTTTTGCTGTCGCCCTTGCTTTGATGGGGCTGAAGAAGAAGGCCCGAAGTTTGGCGACGTAGACTTCGAAGGGTCCTCGCTCTTAAACACAGGAACCTTCCAATGGCTTCTCACTATCAGAGTAGGCTATCTGGTTTTCCGAATAGGTGAGAGATGCATAATTGAGCCCTACGTTCCTTTACGTTTTGCTCGACAGTTCGGGTATGACCAGCTTTATGTTGGTAACCCTAATCCGCGATTAGCTCACATTGGGAATTTATACGAAGGAGCCCGTGCTTGGTATTTTTTTCTGCCCGAGGGACTCATGCGCAGTTTACTCTGCCCAATTTGCCGCCTAGTTGTTCCACCGTAGCGGACTTCCACGATTGGTTCGACAAAGCTTCTCGAATCCCCGAATATGATATATACACTTCATGCATAAATGAGATCCGGGAACTTTATAAATCGAGAAGTGGTTTTGCCAGGACTCGATTACTAGGGATAGAGGATTATCTGTCCTGCGAATGAGAGGCAGCCGGAATCGAGGAGATCCCGAAGGAGTTATCCGCTGCCGAGCTTTCTGAAGAAGAGGATACTAAAGAAGCTCTCGAGAGAACACCCCCTCCTGAGCCTCGCTCCTTGAGATCATCAGGGAAGCGGGCTCTTACTGCTGAGGAGGAAGGCGAATATGAGAAGAGGATTCAGAAGCGAAAACCCGTTGCAGCTAAGAACTCCAATAAATCCAAGTTGATGGGGGATGCTATAAAGTCGGCACGTGCTGCATCTCCAGAGAAGAAAGGGGATACTATGCTTCAAGCTGCTTCTCCCGGTCCTGAAATGACAATAGGTGGGCGGGGGTCTGCCACCCCCAGCTCAGCATCAGATATGCCTGAAAAATTGTTACCTGAAGCTGTCCATCGTCCCACTCGCACCGATTATGCAAATTGCTTTATTTATCCAACTGCTCCACCCCCAAGCTCAGAAACTTTGAGGAAACTTATCGAGCAATTAGAGCATTGGATGCAAATAACTATCGACGTCGTTAGTCTCGGGGACGTGAGTTTCAAGGTTTTTGCACCCCATCTGCTGGAATGTCTTGCAAAGATCAGGAATCAGGGGGATGCATTGTGGACCGAGAATTGTCGCGAGGGCATTATTATTCTGGAATATGAATTGGAATTCCTCTCAATGTTACAACGCGACGCTATCGAACCAGAAGTGGATCGGGCTCTTTCTCAGGCCAAAGCTTTGAAAGCACAACACCAAGAGGCTCTTCGGAAGAGTCTGTCTGAAACCGACTCTCGCATTGCCCGCCTGCGTGGGGAACATCTCCAAGTACAAGTGGACCTGGGCAATTTTGCTGTGGGTCTCCGGGATACTGCAGCAGAACTTACTCGTGCTGGTGTTGAGCTACCTCAGATAAATGCTCAGTTAGCTGGTGATATGGAAGTTCTAAAAGGGTTAGTTGCTTATTGTGACGGGCTTCTCAAAGGCTATTGCGATGAACTTGTTGCTGCTGACAAGATTAGGCGAGAGATTATAGAAGCAGCACCAAATGAAGAGGAGCTCAAGAGCAAGATAACAGAGGAAGTCAAAAAGGCTCGTGAGGAGAAAATATTGGCCTTGAAATCTAAGCTCAAGTCCTTTAGGCTGATGGGCCCCAACGCCTAGGATTTGCATTGCTTTGTAGCTAGGGAATAAGTTTGTATCATTTTCATTTCGATTGTCTTCATTTTGTATTCAAATTAACAATATTGAATGAAAATGATATCATTTTGCCTTTCATCATCTCTTCTGTTGAAATCTAATTCGGGAAGACGAAAGGTAATGCAAATGCTGTAGGTGTAGTGTTAACTTAGCATGGAAACGAAATTCTCTTTATTATCACTTAGAATAATTCCAGAAAATTTCAATCGTCAGAGACGTAATATTAACATGATGACATACAAGACAGGAAAAATCAAAATTTATTCCCGAAATACACCCCCAGCCTGATTTGGCTGGAGTTCAGGGGGCTGCACGATTTATGGGAAGTATCTCTTAAGGAACTTCCCATTAATTGGCATCATGAGCCTGTTTCCTTTTTGATTGATGAGGCGATAAGCTCCATTCGAATACACTAATTCTATTACGAATGGCCCTTCCCATTTAGGATTGAACTTCCCTTTGGTTTTATGTGTCATCACCATGGGTCGTCTATTGGCCAAAACTAAATCACCTTTCTTAAAAATCCGTTCTTTAACCTTTTTGTTGTAGGCTTTAGAAATACGAGCTTGATATAATTCGATCTGTTGCCGAGCTTGAAGTCGTTTGTCGTCTAAGGCTTCAAGTTCTTGCAGACATCGTTGATGTTTTTCTTCTTCTGTTAGTCCAGTTGTAATTGCGACTCTCAGGGAAGGGATTTGAATCTCAAGTGGCAATACAGCTTCACAGCCATATACTAAAGAGAACGGTGTAGCTCTCGTAGGGGTCATTACCGTTGTGCGGTAGGCCCACAGACATTCTCCGAGTCTTTCGTCCCAATCACGTCGGCTCTTGGAAATGAACTTTTTGAGAAGCTTCACGATGGTCTTGTTAAAAGCTTCTGCGAGGCCATTGGCCGACGGATAATATGCCGTAGAGGCAACGCTTTGGATCCTGAATTTATCACAAAATCTCTAAAATCCAAAACTGACGAATTGTGTCCCGTTGTCGTGAACTATTCGTCTCGGGACTCCAAAACGGAAGATGACGTGATGTTTGATGAACTTGATTACATTTGAAGTCTTAACTTCTTTCAACGGAATTGCCTTGCCCATTTTGAGAAATAGTCGGTCACAGCTAAAATGAACCGGTGTCCCTTGGACATCGGAGGGGAAATCGGTCCCACGATATCCATACCCCACATTTTGAATGGCCAGGATGCCGATGTGGGGTGTAAGTTCCCAGGTGCTTGGTGGATGAAGTCCCCATGAATTTGGCATGTGTGACAACGTTTAGCGTAGTCAACTGCATCTGAGAACATCTTTGGCCAATAATAGCTGATTCGTCGGAGGCGATCTCCTAATTTAGCTCCGGGCTGATGAGCCCCACACATTCCATCGTGAGCTTCCTTGAGGGCCTCTTTTGCTTCCTTCCGAGAGAGGCATATAAGCAAAACTCCATCATACGATTTACGATACATGACTTGAGAAACTGCATCGTAATAGAATCAAAGGGCCTTTCGTTTGATAGAGGCCGCTTCCTTAGGGTCATCGGGCAGAATTCCGTACAGGATGTAGTCGATATATGGGAATCGCTAATCCCTAGATTCAAACTTCATAGAGGTTGTACAGACTTCTCCTGTCGTTGTCTTGTCTGGATTTTCCTCCATAGGAATCTTGGAAAAGTGTAGTTTGCATCCCGCGACTGAAATCATTGTTTCAGCCTCCGGTGGCAATGCTAATGAAGTTGCCAAGGAGGCTAAAGCATCTGCATATGCATTCTGAGCTCGTGGTACATATTCGATAAAGAAACCTTCGAACTTTTGAGCTTGCTCTAGCACTACGAAGTAATACAGGATCAGATCTTTGTGACGTACTTCGTATTCCCCTCGGACTTGATTAACGATGAGCTGAGAGTCACCGTAAGCCTCGATGTGCTGAATATTAAGTTCTTCAGCAAATTACATTCCTAATAGCAGAGCATTATACTCGGCTACATTGTTGGTGCAAGGTTCGATTAGGGAAAATCCCCTTGGGATCACGTGACCGTTTGGAGAGATTAATACTACTCCTACTCCTGCGGCGATTGCTCCATGAGGGTTTGCTCTAGACGCACCGTCGAAGAATAACTTCCACACTTGCGTAGCTTCTTGAGTAGCGCAAGCTTTAGCGACTTCGTCAGGTAATTCTTCATACAACTTAGACGTTCCCGATACTGGGTGATCGGCTAAGAAGTCTGCCAGTGCTTGACCCTTGACCGCCTTTTGAGGCATGAACCGCATGTCGTATTGTGACAAGAGAATGGCCCACTTTGCGAGTCGGTAATTTAGAGATGATGGTTTCGTCATCAGCACTCTCAAGGGATTCACCTTAGAGATGACGTGAATCGTTTGTCCAACTAGGTAATGTCGCATCTTTTGAACTGCGAATACCAAAGCGAAACATTCTTTTTCGACTGGGTTATACCGATGTCCGGCTCCCATCATGGTTCTGCTTAAGTAGTAGATGGCTTGCTCTTGACCTTGATCATTGTTCTGGGCTAACAGAGCTCCAAGAGAATGGTCCATGGCTCTCACATACAGCGATATTGGAGCCACGAGAACAGGCGGTTGAGTGAGATATCTCTTAATCTCCTCGAATGCTTTTTGACACTCTCCATCCCAAACAAAGGATATTCCTTTCTTCATGAGCTTAGAGAAAGGTTGGCAACGCCCTGAAAGATTTGATATGAATCTCCTAATATAGGCTAGCCTCCCTTGCAAACCCCTGAGCTCTTTGAGATTCTTCGGAGGTGGCATGTTTTGGATAGCACGCACTTTTTTAGGGTCGAGGGATATTCCCTTGGATGTGACGATAAATCCTAAGAATTTCCCGCTTGATACCCCAAGGAAAGATTTTGTTGGGTTCATCTTCAGCTGATGTGTTCGCATGATCTCAAACATTGTCTTCAGATCTGTAAGATGATCACCTTTACATTGGCTCTTTACTGCTATATCATCAACGTAACATTCGATCTTCTTTCGTAGGTGTTCATGAAAGATTGTGTTCATTGCACGTTGATAAGTTGCACCTGTGTTTTTCAGGCCGAAGGGCATCATTGTGTAGCAATACACCCCCAGTGGTGTTCTAAAAGCAGTATGTTTTTCGTCTTCTGGGTGCATCTTGATCTGATTGTACCCAGAGAACCCGTCCATGAAAGACATTCTTTCATATCCGTAGGTGTTGTCAATCATAACATCCGTGATAGGAAGAGGAAATTTGTCTTTTGGATAAGCTGCGTTAAGATCGCGGAAATTAATGCATATCCGGACCTTACCATTTTTCTTGGGAACTGGAACAATGTTGGCTACCCAGTCTGGGTGTTGTTCCTCTCTGACAAAACCTGAGTCTATAAGCTTTTTAACTTCTGACTCAATTGATTCCATGATCTCTGGACGAAACCTGCGTTGTTGTTGTTTAACGGGTTTTGCATCCGGATCAATATTGAGACGGTGCATGGCAACTTTCGGGTCAAGGCCAGGCATATCTTCATAATTCCAAGCGAAAACATCTATATATTCTCGGATGAGGGATATAAGGTCTTCTCTCTCGAATGGTGCTAGGTTTTCAGCTATGAAGATGGGTTTAGGGTCATGTTCATTTCCCATGTTGACTTGGATCACTTTGTCTTCAGTAGGTGGTTCGCGTTGTTCGAAACGCATATCCCATAATATGTTAAGACGTTTGATCCAAGGATCGTCGGTTGATTCAATTAACTCTTCGTCACCCCCTGCATCTTCATCTGGGTGACTAGTTGAAACCATGTTCACAGTCAAACTTTTAATGAAGGGTCTGACACTGACGTCAGATTCCCAGGAAGACGTTTCGGATGAGTGATCTTGACGTAGATAATTACTGATTTCATTTTCTGAGGCAGAAGGAGTTGTGACATAGCCTATTTTTTGATAATAATCTGGAGGTTTTCCTTCAGGGGTTAGAGACATTCGAATCGGTGTTCGCCTTCCTTTTCCGAAGTTTAAACCCTGTTTTTCATTAAAGTTATACCCCATTCGTTTCATTAAATATATAGAATTGGGTTTGTGGTAATGGAATTGGGGAACCCCGTCATCTTCTTCTGAACTTCCTCGTTTGAGTTGTTCGGGTTTGACTTTACCAAAACAGATCGGCTTCTGCCCTTTCCTTTTGGATGAGACTTTGAAGAAATCCTTCTGTGCGTCTTCTACTTCTTCATCAGAAGCGAAGGATGACTCGATTGGCAATGTGAGTGATGCCTCTGTGTACAATACATGCCATGGGTTGGTACATGCATTAGGATCATTCTCTATTTGTTTATTTTTAGAGGACACATCAGACAAGTACGCCAAAATAAAATCTTCATTAATGCACCATTCGCCCTCACTCGGTACATTATTATTACTCTCATCCTGACCCATTACATCTAGGTTTAGTTCACACGGACAATCTTCATCAGGATCTGGTTCGATGTCGGCTTCGTTGCCGCTGTCCACATCTTCTTTCTCCTGAGATTCTAGGTAGAAAACGGAGTCG
Source organism: Asparagus officinalis (assembly GCF_001876935.1). Classification (NCBI taxonomy): domain Eukaryota; kingdom Viridiplantae; phylum Streptophyta; class Magnoliopsida; order Asparagales; family Asparagaceae; genus Asparagus; species Asparagus officinalis. Next base: position 63,707,977 of record NC_033796.1, read on the forward strand.
GTGTGAAAGTTTTCCACCCCTCGGAAAGGGTATTTTTCCGCGATTAAGGTTCGGACTTCCCCCTCATCATTAGTATACTTCATAACCTGATGCAGGGTAGATGGGACAATGTGGTTTGTATGTATCCATGGTCGTCCTAGCAACAGATTATAGGACATGTCCGCATCTATAATGTAACAAGTCACTTCGGACTTGAGATCTCCAATTTGACACCTGAGTTTGATTTTCCCCAGGGGTCGAGTACTGTTGGCGTTGAACCCGAAAATGGTAGTCTGAGTAGTGTTCAGCCGATGCATGGGAATTCCTAAGACCTACATGACCCTGTAAGGCATGATGCTGAGTGCTGAGCCCGGGTCAACCTGGACACGACTGATTTCGGAGGATCCGATATACCTTGTGTAGTATAGCAGCCTGTCGTGCTTGTGCTTGACCTGCATGTCTTCTTGAGTGAATCATATGCAGGGTAAACTTCTCGCCGCTTGCAGACATTGCTGACAAGTTTGATCTTCAGAAGCTTCGGGAATTGGAGTGATTTGGGTGATAAAGCTCTACGTGTTCTTTAAGGCTTCGATTAGAACTTCTTTGGTAGTTTTGGATAACCTCAGGAGCTCATATAGGGTAATCCTGGCCGGTATGTTGGCCAGCTGTGCCATCACATTGAATTGAAAGGGAGTGCTCGATTCTCCAGACTCTTGGTGAAGATTTTTGTTGAACCGGAGCTCCTTTTGTTTTCTCTTATCAACCGGCTTTTTTGGGACAGAACCCCCAGTATCTTGGGGCTGCTCTTCAGCTTCTTGAGTATTCTGGTTGTAGTCTCTCAAGTAAGCCTTTCCAGACCGAGTGCCAGGGTTGTCTCCTGGGTATGCAGCCAGGGCGATCCTCTCTTCTTCTGAGTCAGTAAGAGGTTTGAGATGATCATCGTTCTCATTAACAGAGGGGCTAATCATGTTGGATGATTTAGCCTTTCCTCCCTTCTTTTTGGACGTGGTTTTCGTCCGCTGCCAGTCTTCTACCAGGTCGGGATGCACCCACATGATCTCCCCTTTTGGGGTAGTGAGGGGTACCAACCCCCTATCTTTTTGACTATACAAGTCAGTGTTTTTCAGGTGCATTTCTCCTTTATAAATGGGGACAACACCATCTGCGGCCGCTACCGGAGGGAAATCACCGAATTGGACCGCTATCATATTAGTGGACACGGTCTTTTGCTCTGGCTTCAAGGTGAGCACATTAGCATTCACCAAATTTTGGAGGATGTCTTTAAAGACATAGCACCTTCTGGTAGGATGTCCTAGGAATCTGTGATAGCAGTAATAATTAGGATCATCCACCTTTCCTGCTTCATCCGGCTTTTTGATTTCGGGAAGCTGTAGCTTGTTATTCTTCCGCAGTAACTGGAACAAGGTATCTACGTGCTCCTCTTTAAATGAGTACTGCTTGGGTTCTCTTTGTTGATTCGGTACCTTGCCTTGCTTAGTAGGCGGTGGCACTTGCGTGTTGGCTTCAGCTGCCAAAGTCTCTTTTCCCTTAGACCGCTGGGCGTTATTCTGATTGCGTTGTTGTTACGGTTTGGGTTGTGCAGCTTCTTCGGCTTTCACTCGAGCGACAATCTCTTCGGCTTGCTCTCCTTGCGATGCCAGTTGCCTCCAGGAGCGACATTCTGCTACCCCCATCTGAGCAAGAAGTTGTGTCTGCAAGTTGTGCCTGCACGTTTCAACCAAAGTTAATTGGGTCATACCTGAGGGGCATCGCAATACCATGCTGCGGAACCTCTCTACATAAGTCTTGATAGATTCTCCCTTCCTCTGCTTAGTGGCGAGAAGAGTCGGGACTGAGACTTCTGTATCGTCCTCAAAGAACCTAGCCAAGAAAAGCCTTTCCAAATCTACCCATTTCTGAATAGATCCAGCAGGCAGTTTCATAAACCATTCAACAACCACTCCTTTAAGAGTGCCGATGAACAAGCGTGTTAGGATGATGTCGTTTGCCACCACATCTCCAGTCTGAGACTTGAAGTAGTAGATGTGCTGATTTGGTGATCCTGTGCCATCGAAAGGTTGCAAGGTGGGAGCCTTAAACTTCGGTGGGTAAGGAGCTGTGTCCCACTCAGCAGGATAAGGTCGCACTACCCCTTCTTCGCGAAGTTCGCTTCTATTGGCGATCGCATTAATGTGAGCTTCCAGTTCATCCACCTTAGAGGACTGAGGTTGTAGCTCTTTTTCCATCTCCTTCTCATTTTCAGGAGAGGATTCCAGATTGTGAGTTTCATGATCTGAATGTTCGGTCACTTTCTGTTTCCCTTTGGAGGTTGTCCTCCGGGAAGATTTAGGTTTTTGGCCTTTTTCGGCAAGGAGCTGGGCCAACATATCCTTCACTTGGAGAAGTGTGTCCTGTTACGCTTGGAGCATGACATGATGTTCATCCACTCTTTTGGCTAGGTCTTCGGGATTCCCGTCATGTAAGCGGAAACTTCTTGTGCTCCGACAGAGCTTGAAGATTGAGATTCGGCTATTGCCGATGTTGGCCTTCTTGTTTTGATGATGATTTACAAATAATTTACTACTAATGTTGTTTGTCTAGTGCTTGTATTATCTATTCATTGTAGACAAACAACGTAGTTGGAGGATGGATGGAATAGAGCTTCAACGATGAAATCCAATGGAGGTTATGGAGGTTGGCGGAATGTCGGTGAAGCCTTGCTATTCAAAGTTTAAGATCCAAGTTCAAGCTTCATCCGTGAGATTATCAAGTCAAGCTTATTGAAGATCAAAATCATTGCTTGGGTAATTTAGTTTAGGAATTTATATTATGTGTGTTAGTACTTTAAGCTCAATCATATACACACATACACGTTTTGGTTTTTGTATATATATAGTTATATATATACATATATGTTTTAGTTTGATAGTTTTTCAAGTTTTACTATACTATTTTGTTTCATGTTCATATGCCTATATATGATTTCATCTTTAACAAGCTTATATTTAATGAAATCATATTTAGTGTTTTGAATATATTGCATAGAAAATGCAATTTAATGAAAATATTGCATTTCTAGGTTATAGACTTCATAACAACATATTATATCTTTTATCAAGTCTATACAATCATTTCATAAGGTTTCAAAATGTTGTTTAAGTCAAAATATCAAAATATCAATTTTCAGGTTTTCATGTTTTGGACTATTTTGTAAAATGATGATATTTTTCATTTGGGAAGTCCTTTTTCGAAACCAGTCGTTGTAGCATGTTTATTATCATGTCTACAATCATTCCCCAAAGTTTTACATTTTTCTGAATTTATTTGATATTTTTAAACAGTGTTTTAAAATCAGCTCTAAAACCGATTTTTTTCTGGAATGTCAGTTTTCGGTCGACCGGTACGGTCGACCGGTCTAGTGACCATTCATCAGTATTTTTCCAGAGAGTCGTCGGTCGACCGGTCCGGGCTTCGAACGCCTGCGGGAGAGCTTCGAATGCCTGCGGAAAGGCTTCGATCGCGTGCTGAAATGGAGGCGACGGGAGATCAGAAGGGGGATTCGCTGGTGTTCAAGAGAAATGGAGGCGACGGGTTAGTTTAGGCCCTCTAGGGTTTTGTTAACAAGTAAGTAAATCAAATCACAGCCGTTCTTTTTTTTTAAAGCAATCTAAACCGTTGATAAAATAACCTAAGTTACTAAACGTTACAGTGTTACGTTACATAACCTACGTTATAAGGAAAATAACGTACGTTATTTTGTCCTTGCGTTATATTCAAACGTTATGTAACGTTAAGCTTGCGTTACGTTACGTTATGCGTTATTTTGCGTTACGAAACGCGTTATTTTCAACACTGATGCATGATATATTATCTTGTATATGTTCGTTTCCTTCATGTATATATTCCTTTTTGTAAATTGTTTGTCATCATCAAAAAGGGGGAGATTGTTGGCCTTCTTGTTTTGATGATGTTTAACAAACAATTTATTACTAATGTTGTTTGTCTAGTGTTTGTGCATTCCTATGTTTTGTAGACAAACAACGTTGTTGGAGGATGGATGGAATAGAGCTTCAACGATCATATCCAAAGGAGGTTGGCGGAATAGTGGAGTGAAGCAATGCACATTTAAGTCAAGATCCAAGTTCAAGCTTCATCCGCAAGATTACCAAGATAGAGCTTCGTTGAAGATCAAGATCATTGCTTGGGTAATTTAGTTTAGGAATTTATATTATGTGTGTTAGTACTTTAAGCTCAATCATATACACACATACACGTTTTGGTTTTTGTATATATATAGTTATATATATACATATATGTTTTAGTTTGATAGTTTTTCAAGTTTTACTATGAAACAAATGAATAGAATTGGAAAATACTATTTTGTTTCATGTTTATATGCCCATATATGATTTCACCTTTAACAAGCTTATATTTAATGAAATCATATTTAGTGTTTTGAATATATTGCATAGAAAATGCAATTTAATGAAAATATTGCATTTCTAGGTTATAGACTTCATAACAACATATTATATCTTTTATCAAGTCTATACAATCATTTCATAAGGTTTCAAAATGTTGTTTAAGTCAAAATATCAAAATATCAATTTTCAGGTTTTCATGTTTTGGACTATTTTGTAAAATGATGATATTTTTCATTTGGGAAGTCCTTTTTCGAAACCAGTCGTTATAGCATGTTTATTATCATGTCTACAATCATTCCCCAAAGTTTTACATTTTTTGGATTTTATTTGATATTTTTAAACAGTGTTTTAAAATCAGCTCTAAAACCGATTTTTTTCTGGAATGTCAGTTTTCGGTCGACCGGTACGGTCGACCGGTCTAGTGACCATTCATCAGTATTTTTCCAGAGAGTCGTCGGTCGACCGGTCCGGTCGACCGAGAGCTCAAATCGGTCGACAGACAGAATTTCCGGTCGACCGACGATGGTCCAGAACGTTTTCTTCGTGTTTTTGCTCGCATCGGTCGACCGACGGAATTTTCGGTCGACCGACAATAGATCCGTTGGACTTCTAACGGCTATTTCCTGTGAAGTTTTAAGAGGGTATAAATACCCCCATTGCCTTCAGCTCTCCACCTAACCAAGAGAGTTTTAAAACAAGTTTAAGAAAGTTTTAATCAAGGGTTTAAGTTTGTTTAAAGTGTGTTTATAAGCTTTTAAGCATTTGAGTGTTTCGATTTTGTGAATCAAATTCCACAAGAGCTTGAGGAGATTATCTATTGAAGTTTGAGCTTCAAACTATCATCCCTCCATCTCTTGTTATCAAATTGAGAAGTTTTCTAAACTCAAACTCTAGCTTTACATTTATATACTTGTTTGATTATCATTGTTCTTAAGCTAGATTTTATATTTGAGTTTAGTTTGATTTTGATTTATATCTCTTTGTTCGTTAATTGAGTTAGATTTTATTTTACTCATTGTTACACACACCCACATTGAGCTTATAGTATTTGCATACATAGTATAGTTGGGTGGTGAGAGATTGTAACATTGAGTTGTGCTACATTGTGTTCTCATCTATTGTAGAGAACAAATTTGTTGTATTTACTTTGTGAGTGTTGTAAGGTTTTCGGTGAGCTAGAAACCGAGTGTGTTGTGAAGTTTTCGGTGAACTAGAAAACCGAGTGTGAGGAGTGGACGTTGATCGGTGAACGTTGAAAACCGACATTGTGAGGGTGAGTGTGAACGTTGATCGGTGAGCGTTGAAAACCGACACTGTGAGGTGTAAACGTTATTCGGGTGAGCGTAGAAAACCCGGTTGTGATAGTGGATTTCTCCCCGGGAGTGGGGAGCGGAGACGTAGGACGGAAGGTCCGAACTCCGTGATCATATTGCTTGTTTGAGTGTGCTTTGGCGTTCTTTCATATTTATGTTCATATCTTATATCGCCATTGTCATTAGCTCATTATCTATATCATCCACTATCTTGTTTAGATTATTTACCCTTGTGTTGTTTATATATCCTTGCATATATTTTATCATATAGGATATATCTCATTGTTTACATTGCTTATCCTAGCTCATATATCTTGTGATATTTCATACTTGCTAGGATAACTTGTTAATTAGTTTTTAATTGGCATTTAATCGGATTAGATTAGCATAAGACCCTAATCACCCCCCCTCTAGGGTCTAACAATTGGTATCAGAGCTTGGTGCTCTTTGATTTAAGGTCTAATCGCCTTGAGTTAAAGATCCAAGTTATCTTTTTGTGCTAATCTTGTTTTGATTGCATTTGTATCTTGCTTGCATATTTTTACAAATTATGGATATGAATGATGCATCTTGTTTAGGCTATGATTCTAGTATTGCTCCTAAATTCAATGTTTTCCCCTATGCTCAATGGTGTTTTAGATTCAAAATATTTGTTCAATCTAAAAATATCGATTTATGGGAAATCATTGATTGTGCTTATATTGTGCCCACGTTGGAGAAATCCAAGTGGAGCAAACATGATAAAAAGATGTTTATTATGAACAAGCTTATGTTAGAATTTTTATTAAATGCATTTGATTCATTTATGTCTAACAAGCTTGATTCTTTTGATAGCGCTTATACATTATGGAAATTCATAGAAGCGCATCAAGGAGACTTGGAGGCGATCCGACAAGCTTTGGAGGATCCCGCTTCAAGTTCAAAAGGGGCATCATGCACACGGCCACTAGGCGATAGCCCTAGTGAGGTTTGCGAGTTCGAATCTATTAATGATTTACATAATGATGAACTTACTTGTGCTAGTGATAAATTATTGCATGCCTACAAGAAACTACAAAATGATTTCATTGATTTACAAAGCAAGCATGTAAATTTGAAATCCGATCATGAGTCTTTATCTTCTAAGTTTGATACTATTTTTAATGAAAATATGATCCTTAAAGAAAACAATGAAAAATTAAAATTGGATCATGATTCTTTGCTTTCAAACTTTGCTAAGTTAACTCATGAAAGAGATAATGTCATGCTAGAAGTAGTAGCTATTAGAAATGATTTTGATAACCATACATGCTCTACTTCTATTATCAATGATGTTGTGCATAATGATGATTTGAATCTTGTTAAGGAACGCATATCATGCTTAGATTCAACTTTAAAAACATGCATTGATAACCATAAGAAACTTATGGACAAGTGTGCTAAATCTAGTGCTACAAAATCACCCACACACTATGCACACTTGTATAGCAAAGTTTACAAGTGCTCCATTTGTGGTCGTAAAGGCCATTTAGCTAAATTTTGCTATGATGCACAAAAACATAAGAATATTAATCCTTCTTGTGCATCTCATCAAGTTTCTTCATCACATGTACACACACATGCACCTATTTCTCATCATAAGCATGCTAATGTGTATAAATGTGATCTATGTGGTCGGTTTGGCCATTTGGCAAAGTTTTGCTTTGACATGAAAAAGAATTCTAGATTGCCAAATGTTTTTCATAGACCACATGTTTTTAAATGTCATGTTTGTGGTAGGTTTGGACATCTTGCTAAATTTTGTTTTGATATACAAAAAGCTTCGAAATTGCAATATGTTCCAAATAGACCATTGTTTAAGAATGTTTCTCATTTGCAAAATAATTTTAAAAGAAAATCTTTGTTTGCAAATGATTCTCGTGCACGAGCTACCGAGAGCTCCATCGGTCGACCGCACCGGTCGACCGAAGATGTCAGCTTGTGGTTTCTCGTTTTCGACCTGGATAACGGTCGACCGAATTTTCCGTCGGTCGACCGAACTTTTCCATCGGTCGACCGACAGAATTTCCGGTCGACCGACAATAGATCCATTGCTTTTCCAACGGCTATTTCCTGAGCTGTTTGCTGGGGCTGTTTTTGTCTTTTTGGCTAGGGTTTTGCTGAAGTTTTGAGAGGGTATAAACACCCCATTGCCTTCAGCTCTCCAACTAACTAATGAGAGTTTTAAAACAAGTTTAAGAAAGTTTTAATCAAGGGTTTAAGTTTGTTTAAAGTGTGTTTATAAGCTTTTAAGCATTTGAGTGTTTTGAGTTTGTGAATTCAATTTCACAAGAGCAAGTGGAGATCATCCTTGGTGTTTGAGCATTCATTCTTCTCCCTCTCTCTTGTCATCTATAGAGAAGTTTCCTTAAACTCAATTCTAGCATTTTATAAGTTTTGTTCTTAATTTCATAAGCTAGATTTTATATTGAGTTTATATTGTTTTTCTCTCTTTGTTCACACACAACCTATTGAGCTTATTGTATTTACATTCATAGTGTAATTTGGGTTGTGGGGAGTTGTAACAAATTGAGAGTGAGCTACATTGTGTTCTCATCTATTGTAGAGAACAAATTTGTTGTATTTACTTTGTGAGTGTTGTAAGGTTTTCGGTGAGCTAGAAACCGAGTGTGTTGTGAAGTTTTCGGTGAACTAGAAAACCGAGTGTGAGGAGTGGACGTTGATCGGTGAACGTTGAAAACCGACATTGTGAGGGTGAGTGTGAACGTTGATCGGTGAGCGTTGAAAACCGACACTGTGAGGTGTAAACGTTATTCGGGTGAGCGTAGAAAACCCGGTTGTGATAGTGGATTTCTCCCCGGGAGTGGGGAGCGGAGACGTAGGACGGAAGGTCCGAACTCCGTGATCATATTGCTTGTTTGAGTGTGCTTTGGCGTTCTTTCATATTTATGTTCATATCTTATATCGCCATTGTCATTAGCTCATTATCTATATCATCCACTATCTTGTTTAGATTGTTTCCCCCTTGTGTTAGTTTATATATCCTTACATATATCATATTGTATATCTTCTTGGTAGGATATATTATCTTGTGTTAGTTTATATATCCTTGCATATATATATATATTCATCATATAGGATATATCTCATTGTTCATATTGCTTATCCTAGCTTACATATCTTGTTATATTTCACACTTGCTAGGATAACTTGTTAATTAGTTTTAATTGGCATTTAATCGGATTAGATTAGCATAAGACCCTAATCACCCCCCCTCTAGGGTCTAACAGCCGAATGTTCATCACTTGACGTAATCCCCTTGGCTAACTTTTGATAGTCAACCGGACGGATAGCTCCTGTCCGAGTCCGAGTGTGTCGGTATACTCCCTCGAACTCATCACAAATTTCCCGAACAGTCAAGGAATGTGACTCATCAGAATCGGGATGCGAGGCTTTTCCTCTGCCAATCATGTTGATAGTAACCTCAGGATATTCGATTTCTGAGGTCTTCTTTTTGTGGCGACGTTGTCGTTTAGCAGGTCTAACAACATTCGTCAATCTGTTGAACACGGATTGCCTAGGCGTAGGTGAACAACAGCTGCATTCGGAGAGGACTGCGGAAATAAGCCGCTCACATTGGCATGAATGAGCCACTTGCTGTGTTGGCCTTCCTCTCGACAGTAGCTCACGCAGATCAGAGACTTGGGAAGAATCTCGTGAGGGTAGAGATGGAACCCCCTGCCCTTGGGTGGGTTGGACATGAACCTTAAATCCATGCCGACTCTCTTGAACCTTACGGACCATGTCGTGTTCTTGAGAAGAAACACGAGGGTCACGTTTAGGTTTATAAACACGAGGTCAAGGCCTGTGTTTGACTGATGAAATAGATCCTTGTGGATCTTGTCCTGATTGAACACACACTTGTGGTGTGCGTTTTGATGATGAAACAGACCCCTGTGGGTCTTGTTTTGGTTGAACGCACACTTGTGGTGTGCGTTTGTTTGACTGATCAGACCCTTGAGGGTTGAGTTTTGATTAAACGCACACTTGAGGTGTGCGTTTAGATGATTGAACGTGCCTTTGAAGGTCATGTTTTGATTCTGAGACGCACCCCTGAGGTGTGCGTCTAGTTTGAACAACGCGCCACTGAGGGTCGCGGTTGAGTTATATTACCCGAGGCACATAATCGGGTTCATTGCCACGAAGTGTGCGTTCTGGAGCAGAAACGTAGAGTTCGGGCAGATTTTCAGAAACGCAATCTTTGCGTTGGGCTATAGCTCGGCTATTCTGCAAGTATGCTCGCCGTATAGATCTTCTCTTTCATCAAGCGGCGTTTTTCTTAGCTTGTTTCAACGCCTTGGCCGCAGCGTCGTCGGCGTTGGTTGGATTTTCTTCCGACATAGGTCTCTTATGACCTATTATACGCTGTAGCGATACGGGTGTGGAATCTTCAACTCGCAAAGCGAGTTTAAGGTCTTGGCCAAAGGAGAGGGCTTTTACGGGTGTGGAATCTTCAACTCGCAAAGCGAGTTTAAGGTCTTGGCCAAAGGAGAGGGCTTTCTTTGGAGTCTCAGCTGTAGTTAAGACCTCCTTAGAGATCTTGTGGGTGTCGCGCCTGGCCTTAGGGCTAAGCGATCCAGAGGAGAGGGCCTCATCATACTTGGCTTGGTCGAACTCTACAACGAGAGTTTCGACGGTGGTTCCCGTGAGGTGAACGTTAGATTGCGCCACCACTTCTTCATCAGAGAAGCTCGTCCCCAGCGGAGTCGCCATCTTTTGTTTGTGGAAAATTTGATGTAAAAAGATAATGAAAGAAAAATTGACTTGTATTCTCTCAAAATCGATTACAATTTGGATTCCGATTACAAAAGAGAGGAGAATGAATTTGATTCTCCCCTTTATTTAAAACTGGATTCTTCTTGGTAGCGATGGAGTGCTTCCTTCGATTGCTTACGTCGAACTTGCTCTCCGTTGATGATCCTACCGTACTATCTCACGAGAACGATTGACTTGTATGATGAGTTCGGTTTAGAACTCTTAACAAGTTTACTAAACTCAGAACGAGTTGGAAACTCTGAAAAGAGTTGTTGAAAACCGAATAATCGATAATAAACTTGTGCGGCAAGTTTAATTAAAGACTCTTAACGAGTTTACTAACTCAGAGCGAGTTGAAACTCTGTAACAGAGTAGTTAGAACCGAAGATTCGGTTAATAGCCAAGTAGATCCGCTGTTGGTGAAGGGATTCTCTAAGATTTGATTAACTGATTGCTGATCAGTTCCTTGATCTTAAAAAAAAATCGCCTTCTCTGTGCGGTTAAGCTGTTGAGATCGAACAATTCCCCACCCTGTGCGGTTTTGCTGCTGAAAATTGATCCCCCCTTTTTTATGCAATTGAGCAAGTTGGTTATTTATAGGGGGATTAGGGGTGTAACCAACCCCTAAATCCGCTCCTAAGTGGGCGAGAATCCCTCAGAACGTGGGATAAACGGTTGTGAGGCCGTTCAACTTGTGTTTGAACAAGTCAAACACCCAAGTTGGCGTTCTGGACCTTAACTCTGCGTCTAAGGCTTGAGACGCAGAGTTAAATCTCTGTTAGAGATTTGAGACGAATATTTGCCCACAGCTCTCTACCAAGTAACTCACCAACTGAGTCCAACCTTTTATTTCTAAAATTATTACACTGCTCATCAGCATCTCTAATAGTTGCTAATATAATATTAGTCATGTTGTTATCGCAGCCATCAAGATCAATCATCTCAAACATGAGGCCGTATTTGTAGCGCTTGTAGAGTTGCGGATGCAGTGATTAGGAAGTCGCCTGATTGTAACTTCCATTGTTGGAGTTTGATGGGGGTCAACTATCTATTGTGATTTTTAGACAGCCTACAAATGATCAATAATATTTTATATCATTCATTGACGGTTACTCACATTATGGGTACCTATATCTCATTCATGAAAAATCTGAGTATCAGGACATGTTCAAAGCCTATACAGATGAAGTTGAGAACCAACTCAATAATAGAATCAAAACCATTAGATCTGATCGTGGTGGTGAATACTACAGAAGATATGATGGTTCAGGTGAACAACGTCCAGGACCATTTGCTAGATACATAGAGGAATGCAATATCGTCTCACAGTACAGTATGCCAGATTCACCTAGAATGAATGATATAGCTGAAAGACGAAACCAAACTCTTAAGGATATGATAAGAAGTATGATTGCTCATTCTTCTTTACCAGAGTCACTCTGGGGAGAAGTACTAAAGACAGTAGCTTACATTCTAAACAGAGTACCAAGTAAAGCAGTTAGAGTCACTCTGGGGAGAAGTACTAAAGACAGTAGCTTACATTCTAAACAGAGTACCAAGTAAAGCAGTTGCTAAAATACCTTATGTGCTTTGGACTGATCGCAAGTCTAGTTTAAAGCATTTTCATATTTAGGGATATCCAGTTGAGGCAAGGTTTTATAGGCCAAATAAAAAGAAATTAGACTCCAAAACAGTTAGCAGCTACTTTATTAGGTATTCTGAACGCTCTAGGGGCTATAAGTTTTATGATCCCACTCAATAATATTTTTGAGATGAGAACAACAACATTCTTTGAGGATGTTGAGTTTAGGGGGAGAAATAAGGTTAGAGACATTACTTTTGAGGAGGAATTAGCTTCAGATCCAATCCATACAGTTACTTTTGATAATATTCAGGTTCCTATACCTGTTGTTGCTCAAGAAGTAAATCCGAAACCTCAAGATGACAATGTTGAACAACTCTCTGTTCCAGAGAAACAAACTCAAGAACCTCAAGAACTAGTGTCATTAAGGAGATCCATGAGAGAAAGGTGAAATACTATTCCGGATGATTATATTGTATTTTTCCAAGAACATGAGGATAATAATGGAATATTGAAAGATGATCTAATCAACTTCCTTTAGGCCATAAAAAGTTCTAACTCTCAAAAGTGGATTGATGCCATGAATTAAGAGTACAAGTCTATGCAAGAAAATAAGGTTTGGAAACTTGTCCCATTGCCAGAAGGTGCAAAACCAATTGGCTGTAAATGGATTTTTAAAACCAAGCGAGATGCAAATGGTAATGTGGAGAGGTATAAGACACGTCTTGTAGCTAAAAGCTTTACTCAAAAGGAATGCATTGTTTATACAGAGACTTTCTCTCCGGTTTCATCGAAAGACTCTTTCAGAATAATCATGACGCTTGTTGCTCATTTTGATCTTAAGTTACATCAGATGGATGCTACGACTGTATGTCTCAATGGCGACATTGATGAGATGATTTATATAGTGCAACCCGAAAACTTTGTGTCAGGAGACCCAATCAATATGATTTGCAAATTAAGAAAATCTATCTATGGACTCAAGAAAGCTCATCGTCAATGGTATTACAAGTTTCAATAAATAATTATCTCGTTTAGTTTTGAGATGAACATTGTTGATAACTTTGTATATCATAAGTTTAGTGGGAGTAAGTATATTTTTCTAGTTCTGTATGTCGATGACATATTGCTCGCCACTAATGATATATGCATGTTGTACGAAACCAAGAGATTTCTATCAAAGAATTTTGAGATGAAAGATCTTGGGGACGCTTTTTTTATATTAGGAATTCAGATACATTGAGATCGTTCTCGAGGTATACTTGGATTATCACAAAAGAGTTATATCGATAATGTACTTAAAAGGTTTGGTATGTAAGATTGCCGACCAGGAGACACCCCTGCTGCTAAAGGAGACAAGTTCAGTCTTAATCAGTATCCTAAAGGTAACCTTCAAATTTAGAAAATGCAGAAGATTCCTTATACTTCGGCTGTAGGAAGTCTAATGTATGCTCAGATATGTATGCATCTAGATATTGCGTACATTATTGGGATGTTAGGCAGATACTTAAGCAACCTTGGTATGAATCATTGGATTGCAGTCAAAAGTGTTATAAGATATATATCTTCAGAAAACAAAAGATTATATACTCACATACAGAATATCAGAACAGTTGGAGGTCATTGGGTATTCTGATTCTGATTTTGTTGAATGCCAAGATAGTAGAAAGTCTACATCAGGCTACATTTATATGTTCGTAGGAGGAGCTATATCATGGAAAAGTGTCAAACAAACACTTGTAGCTTCCTCCAATATGGCAACAAAATTTGTAGCTTGCTATGAGGCATCCAATCAGGGAATATGACTGTGAAATTTTATCACGGGACTGTGCATTCTGGAAAATATGGAAAGACCACTATGGTTATATTATGACAATAAATCTATAGTTATGTATTCCAATAATAAAAGGATCTTAACTAAGTCAAAACATATTGATATTAAGTTCCTAGTTGTGAAAGAAAGGGTACAGAGTGGACAGATATCTATAGTATATATTGGGACAAACTCCATGATAGCTGATCCACCTACTAAAGGATTACTACCTAAGGTCTTTCATGATCTCACATGGGTGTCGTATTGTTTGAGGATATCATGATTTAGTGGGAGTTTGTGATTGTGGTGCTTTATGTTAGGTTGTATTATCTGATCAGAATAAAGTTTTTAGTTTATACACTCTGGTATATTATGTTGAGGCTGACCTCACTAAAGTTTAAGGTAGGACCAGTTGAAAATAGACATGTACTGATCACATTGCATGCAATTTTTATACTGCACATCCATGATTGATCTATGTCGTCTGATTGTATTGGTATATGTGACCATTGATGGGTCGAGTCACGATAAATGTGACGAAGGCCGTTTTGATCCTATATTGATATACTCAATGGACGAGATTGTTTGGAAATACCCTTTTCAGTGATAGCAATTTTTTGAGGTCATAAGGTTATACACACTTTAAGGAATCATATGGTGCCCAAGTGGAAGATTGTTGGATTTAAATCTAATTAAATCTAATTTGTGGGCACATATATTTATCAGTGTGTATTGCAATCCTTAAGGATAACCCGCATAAAGTTATCAATCAATTTGGGTGAATGGGTATTTAAATAAATCATGGGTTAAATGTGCAGATACCAGGTTGTAACTATTATTTGATGAGGGGCCAAATTATAAATATACAACACCTATATATATGGGGTTATGGTCCCTAATCTAGGGTTAACACATTCTCTATTCTCTTATCCCCATCTAAATAGATACATAAGGAGAAACCCTAAGATTAGAAGATCATCAAAATCCTAATTCAGATCCAAGCAATGGATTCATGTATAGCTTCCGCTCTTTACTGTTTTAATCTCTATAATTTAATCACGATCAAGTCCAACACTACTTTCCCCTCGAAGGAGTTTTCCTACTGCATCAAATTTTGAAGTTACTTTGCGCGTTGTGGATTGTACTTGTTGAATTGTCTTAAAATATCAAAACCAAAAGGATTGCTAAGGGTTGATCATGGAAGCTTGAACAATGCATGCAGTAGGAAGTTTGATTTGAGAGTTTATATACAAGTTTCGCCCGTTCAAAACTTTGTGAATCTGGTTAATTAGTGAGGTTTACAATGTCGTACCACTCAAAACTTGAATTGGTTTGTAGCAATGGTAAATTTACATGGCGAGAGATTGTGGAGATAGACGGATTTGGTCCAATCATGCCAAAACTCTTTGGGCTCTCTTGTCGCTTGTACTCCCTACTGGGTATGGTGTTTGTTTTTGTGCTTAACAACTCCCAGCACTAATTGCATACCTAGCGTATCCCATGCAGGTTGAATGTAAACATGAGTCAAGTCGTGGACTCACGCTATCTACTTTTTATAAAATCCGTTTTAAATTTGCGACATGTGAAAATTGGTTATGAATTGCTCAGATATCATGTCAAAAGATCTTTTTACTATACTAAACTTCAAAGTTAATATGGTAAATTTATGTTTGATAGTCCTTATTAAGAAAGTGTTAGGTATTCTTATGTTTCACAACGTTGAAAGATTTTCTGAAATAAAAAATATTCAATAAAATATCAAATTTATGCGAAAATATGGAAGTTATAATTAAAAAAAAGAGATCAAACGTTTCTTAACTATATCCTTTGGACATTCTTCAGATAATTCTTTATAGTTAAAGATATTCTTACGAATGATTTGAGTGGATATAAAAACTTAACGTTTAATTAGGCCTGTCCATCCGGGCCGGCCCGGCCCGGCCCGGCCCGGAAATCCGGGCCCGGGCCGGGCAAAACCGGAGCCCGGACCCGACCCCGGTACCCGGGCCGGGTCCGGGCCGGCCGACCGGGCCGGGTTCCGGCCGGGCCCGGTTTTTTTTTTTTTTTTAATTTTCTTTTTCAAACATTTTTAAATTTTATTTTAACGTTTTAAAATTATCGACAAAAGAGCATCAAAAATAGCCATATAGTAAAAATAAGCTTAGTTGATCACTTAAATAACATAAATTATAAATCAACAATTAGTACAAATAAATTCTTTAATTAACCTTAACTTGAATATAATCCATTTACAAATTACAAGTATCTGACAATTATATTTTGGAATTCATCCGCATTCAACAATAGTGATAGTAATCCCACTAGGTTCACCTTGTTTTTTAAACTTTCTTTTCTTTTTTGATAAAAAATGGCTAAAAATTAGTTTAATAATGTATTATATTTATATAATTATGTTTTAATATACTTCTAAAATTATTATGTAACATATAGTGTTCATATATAAGCATATATTATATGTAAATTATTCGTATAATTTTCAAAGTTATAAATTTAAGAGAGAGAGGAGGAATCGCATAAGTAACCCTGTAGCACGTTGCTCGTTGGTCCAAATGGGGAAGTAATTGGTTGTAATCCATACTATACTGTCTATACTAAGAGAAGAGAGTATACACACAACACATATATAAAAGAGTATACTGTTAGTATACCTACACTACTATACTAAGAGAGACGAGTATATTAGTATATACCTATCGAATAACTAAGATAACGTACCTACCATACACGGCTAACACGTATATCATATACCTATAATTATAGTGCTGATAATCATAGCTTAGTACTATATACCACCACATTAGTATTATGACCAAACCTATAAGGAGGTGTATACTAATAGAAATACCCCTTATATAACGGAGAGAGAAGTATCAAATCAAGAAGAGAGTATGCTTATATATAAGCCATACTATCACTAAGAGAGAGAGTAATATATTACATAGCATAACATTATCACATTAGTATACAAAGAGAGTATATCTTTCTATATATAATACTAGTAATATGATAAGCTATATATAATATATAAACTATATCATCTATATAATAATTATTATAATATATAGATAGTATGCAATACCAGTCATATTATAGTAGAGAGAACGTATCTTATATAGTCAACGGTCCTGATGAGATATATCGCATACTTAGTAGTATTCAGCAGAAGTAGATATATCAGTACAATTTACACCATATGACATATTATACCCATAATAGCCAATATATTATGAATAGAGCAGAGAAACGTATACATAATAAGAGAAGAGTATACTCTATATATAACATATACTACTGAAAGAGAGAGGTAATAAGACACCTACATGCATACCATTTATACATATATAAGAGAGAGTATTCTTATATATAACCTTTATATACGAGAGTATACTTATATATACTTATACATATATATATTCACATAAGAAGAGAGTATACTTATACCTATATCTTATAAACTAGAGACGAATGTATATTAGTACACACATATGACATATTATACATATATACGAATATGCTTATACTATACACATATATAAATATATGTCATATACTACATATAGGTTATGAACATTATATATATTTTATATGATACATATTAATATAATACATAAAAATACCAAAAATAAAACAATAAAAACTACTAATTTCGGGCCGGGCCCGGGCCGGGCCGGGAATAAGGCGCGCCGGGCGCCCGCCGCAGGCCGGGACTTGGCGGGTTTCGGGCCGAGGGCGGGGCGGGCCGCGGCACGGCCCGGCCGCAGTCTGAATCACGGGCGGGGCTGTGTTTGGAGCCAAGCCCTACGTTTAAATCAAGAGGAATACTAAAAATTTTTTATTAAAATATGATTTACGATTTCCTACATGCTCTGACATTAATATCTATGTTTATTTTCCGAATAAGTTTCTTACTCATTTCATTACTGGAACCTTTGTAGATCTGGCTCAAGTGTGAGTGAAAGGCTACACTTTTAAGTTAAACAAACAGCCAGTTGGGTCAGAGCAGGTCAAAGTGAAATGCTGAATTTTATGGGCTTATTCCCTTTGCCATGAGCAAAGCCACCGTTACTAGGCCCAACTTCATATCTATTACCCCATTAAAAGAGCGAGTTACTGAAAAAATTTTCCCTCCCCAAATTAACCTTCAACCGAAATATTTATACCAACCTTATCCCTTACAACATCCGCAGAAATTAAAACCCCTAAATATTCCTTCGGTTCCTCCTCTCCGCCTTCTCCTCAGCCCATTCGATTGTCCGTTAAAACTTTTTAAGATGAAATCAATTAACAAGTTCATCCGTTACCCTAAATCTTCCTTAGGTTCCGCCTTTTCTCCGCCTTCTCTCCGCCTTCTTTCAGTTCTTACGTTACGCCGTCCAACGATCTTCAGCCTTAAATTTCCAAAGATGATTGTTACTGCCCTAATCATAATCTCTGCGCATCCGCCATCATCTCCTCAGTTGTCTGAAATTTGGCATCGGTAAGAATGATTTTTCTTTTTTGCTCTTCATTTAATTTAATTTTGTTCTAATTAGCAATCATCTCCTTCTGTTCTAATTCAACAATAGGTCAAGGATTGTCCGAATCAGGGCTTGCTTCAATTGTTCATATTGCTCCTTTGTCAGTTTCATCAGGTAAGCCATGTATTATATATGAAATAGTGATGACACAGTTTAGAATCTACCCTAAATGTTTCAGTACTCTTTTCATGTTCAAGCATTAATACCTATAAGTATGGTTTTATATGGTATATGATTGATCATCTTATTAAAAATTGCGACTGGGAGTTTGAATGCCATGTAATATTCTTTATGGCAATTGAAAAACAGTCATCACATAAATAAATTCATATCAGGAAAAAAAATTGATCAGGTAAAAGTTAGAATGAATATTGTTGACTAGATTTATTGCCTGTTCTAATTTCACAATTGCTTATGACAATATTCTGCGTGTTGGCTATATGAATTCCATCTGTATTTGGACTCTCATCTGGTGCATTTATTGATAGAGTTGAGACTCCTACATCTCTACACTTCTCAATGGACACATGAATGGCTAGAACACATTCAGCTCAAATAAAATTTGTTCCGAATAAATGTACACACTTAGTTAAGTATTTGAGTAATGGTTGTAATCGCATTGTTATCCATGAAAGGAAAAAAAATATGGTAAAACCTATACCGTCTTTCTGTTGTACTGAATGCAACAACAAGGTTAAATTGAAAATTAAGATGAATTTATATTTGAATAAAACAGTTCACAGCTCTCTCTTAGTACGTGAGATCAGGGCTTTGCAATTTGAGAATAACTCAACAATACATTAGGACCTACCACCATCGCCAGGTAGAGAGAAAGAAAAGTATGAAACAACTTGTCAAATAAGATCAAATTCCCACATTTTGGACTTCATATTCTCATATACTTTTCCACATCCTATGCTTCCACAAATAAGTACAGCAAAACAGATTAACTATCACATTCAGGATAATTGTGAAAATTTCCAAATTGATCATATCAGATCCTTTTCGTCATACCCAATAGGTAGCATGAAAACGTAAGATTAGTTTTGGTCAAAAAATAATTGTAACTATGAGCCATTAGCCGTCTTAAATTCATGAAGTATACTCTCCAACCCTGCACATGTGTCAAACCTAACAATTATACAAGATTAGTTTCTTCTTATCTATGTTCTGCTTCCCACATTTCTCTGATTAATTCCCTAACTACATTAATGTCTTATCCACCGTCTTCCATATGCTAACTACTGAATAAACATCCAACTGGGAGTTTGATTCAATTTGTTTCCTTATTGTGTATATAGTTAACATAAAAAGGCAAGTCCATAGAGCACATATTTTTCATATTTTCTCCTCATCCAGCCTCTTTATTTGTCTAGGAAATTTACAGAGTAGAGCACCTCACCAGGTCACCTAACTGTTAAAATGATATAGCACTGAACTGCAATCCCCTGAGTGTGGTGACGTTCTAGATTTTTGTAAAACACCTCGAAGCATGAACTTGTCCCAACATGAAGGGTTATAAAACCTTGGTCATTCATGATGGGCAAGCTACCCAATTAAGGCTTGCGCTCGCTCCACAGAACACACAATGACAGTGAGGAACATGAGAAGATGAGTATTGTCATTCAAAGGATTTTAGTTCAAAATTTAAAATTCTTCATGTTCTGCTAACATTCATCACCCCTGCTAACATGAAGAGTCATTGCTACTTACCTTCACAGAAGGGGTATTAGAAGGGCAGTTCAGAGGCTTTCCATCACTACGTTCTGCACAAATCCCATACATAGAGCAAAAACCTTCTGCATATATTTTTCTGAGAATTACAAAGAAAAGCAATTAATCAATGCCAAGTGAAACAGAAGAATGTTTTGGGAAAGAAAACAGTTTAGTGAGCTATCACAAAGAGATAAATAAAATCAAATTCATCGTGACCAGAGTTCTATTTATCTTGCAAGAATTTTTTTCACCATATCTTGCCATTGCCGTTGACTGTTCCACCACCAATGACTACAAAATTTCTAAAGTTGTGAAACATAATTTATTAAATAGAACTCTCGACAAGGCACGTTCTTACAAATTCTGTAATCTAAGATGAGAACATTAGGATTGGTTGACGCAAGGTCATCAATATTAAGTTTGAGGTTTCAAGAAAGTGATTTACTCTTATAAAGAACATGAGGATCCAATATACTACAAAACAAGCATGGTTGGTTGGGGTATTTGTGCTGGGTGAAGCAAGTCAGTGTTAAGAAGTCCATTCATATTAAGCGGTAATTCTGTGAGAATATACAATGTATCAAAGGTCATATAGAAAGTGTATTTGTTGTTGAAAGGCCATTTAGAAAATGTATTTGTTTTGTGCTCTGAACTGTATAACAGAGTTTTGAGAGGGGTTTGAATTCAGATCTACAATTTATTAGCTAATTGTGTCCTGTTTTTTGAGGTTCTTTACATAACTTTGATCAATAATATCCATTTACCCTCCCTTATCTTCCTTGACCTAGGTGTTTTAGTCTTTTAGAGCCGGAACCAGAAATCAATAGAAAAAGCAGCACTAAACCTCGAGTGTAGCAAGTCACTGTTAACACCAACATCAAATGATTGTTAGAACCTAGAAGAATTAATTATTTAGCAACAGGGAAGCACAACTTAAGACCTTTCACATCTTTTATTTTAACCGACGTAGGAATGTCTGAGAAACAGAAAGGTTTGAGTAATGAAATGATAGACTATTTTCATAAACGTACTGCTCAAGGTTTTCCACTTCATTCCCTTTACATAGACAGTATAAGGTGATGTGCAGAATTTTTTTTTTTTTTACTTTTTAGATGTATGATTCCATTTTGCGAGTTGTTTTACCTATTTGTAATGCAATGGTTTATGGCCAATTTCTTATAGTCATTCCACTATAAAGTGTTTGTTCAAGCGTTAACTGAGAACAATGATTCTTTGTGTTAGCTGATTAAGCAGCTGTAGATGAGCTCATCTATAGACAACTACTTGAGCTAGCGCTTTTCAAAACATTGAGAAGATTGCATAAGTATCAAGCACATGTGAGTATATTGCAATAATAAATAAAGGTTTTCCACAGATGCTACCAACTAAATATACACAATTAATAGGAAACATAGCAGAATGAATGGTACATAATAATTTTCTTACTTTGTTGAAGAGAAAACACCATCTAGGGCTTTCTTATCTCGGAGATTAATCTGCAGAAAGCATGCATGTAGTTTAGGAATCAAGTCCATGCAAATATCTCAAACACTTATACAAAATATAAGAAACATATAAAAGAAATCTAAAAAACGGCCATTGATCAGTGAATTTCATAGGAAAAGATACTAATAAATGGTAACTAAAATCAATTTTTTCCAAGATTCTATTCTAAAACATGTTACATATAAACGACAACAAACATGCAATAAGGACATACATATCATGGCAGGCTCCAGGTCAACATTAAAAACAATAGAGAAATTTAAAAGATAAATAGCCAGCATAAAGAACGTTAACTCGCAGTGCATAAGACACCAAAAAAAACAAAGGCCTACAATAACATTTTTAACCATGAGTACTTGCTTAGAATTACCAGAAATCATAAGTACTTGATAGCATGACAAGAGTGGCATTCAAACCATGTAAAACATCAGATCAAAATATACATGATACATATGAAACAGGAATGAGTAAAGGTCCCATGAAAATGTAATTGAAAAATATGAATAACCATGGGATGTCATATAAGCAACCCTTCAGAGTAAGTTTGAAAAAGTTTTTTGCCAGAGCAACTTTACAAGTGAAAATTGGGACACCTAATGTAAACCTAGACCACTCCAAGCTATTTGTGTAATACCAATATCAGTAATAAAAATAAAAAATCCTTTATTGCTTAAAAAATTGATCTCTCTTGAATTTGTCCTGTTCCTACACATCGATATTGACCACTATGGCTTAATTGTCTATTGCACACGGCCTATTAAGGAACAAGTGAATCAAACCACCTTTCAAATAGTTGCTGACTTGCTGGTCACAATTCCTTTAAATACTGTATATGTGTACCTCTTAATGTTGCTTTAAGAAATAAATCCCACAGTAATCCATTGGTTAGACTTTACATTCATTATTGTAAGGATCATCAACCAATATACTCCATTTTCTAAAGAAATAAATAGGATCAAATCGATTATGTATACA
>NC_033796.1:63731616-63739167 GCF_001876935.1 Asparagus officinalis
ATTTTGCTACGGGGCGTTGAACAGACCAAAATGGTCAGAAATCAAACGGACAATAGCTCATAAAATCGTTGGTTTTAACATTTTCGACACCCGACCAAAACAGTACAAAATGGTGAAAATTCATGGGTTACAGCACATTAAATCGCCGGTTTTGAATTCGACAAAGATTTCTACCGTCTGGTTGAAACGCGCCGGTTTTGAATTCGACAAAGATTTCTGCCGTCTGGTTGAAACGGGCTGAAACTGACAAAAATGTGTCAAAAATTATGGGTTATAGCTCATGAAATCGTGAAATATGGACTTCGCCGAGCTGAAAAAGGGGCGTAAATGGACAAATTTCATGGGTTATAGCTTACGAATTCCTAAAATTTGACTCCGCCGAGTCATTTGCCGTTAGACGAATATAGCTTACGAATTCCTAAAATTTGACTCCGCCGAGTCATTTGCCGTTAGACGAAACCATCGAAGTTGGAAAAAAATAGTTGCATATAGCTCACGAACTCGTAAAATTCGATTAATAGGTTATTATAACCCATGAAACCGCGCCCGAGTCAAAACGGGCCAAAAGGGTCGAAAAACCATGGGTTATTTATAACCCATGAAACCGCGCCCGAGTCAAAACGGGCCAAAAGGGTCGAAAAACCATGGGTTATATCCATAAAATCGCGATATTTGAACTCTGCCTAATTATTTGCCGCCGGGCCCAAACACACGAGAAGGGTCAATAATCATGTGTTATAGCACAAGAAATCATCGGTTTTGAATTCGGCCAAGATATTTTGACACAGGGCGTCGAACAGACCAAAATGGTCAGAAATCATACGGACAACAGCTCATTATATCGTCGGTTTTGACATTTTTGACACCCAACCGAAACAAAATAAAATGGTCAAATTTCATGGGTTACCGCAAATGAAATCGTCAACTTTTGAATTATGCAAAGATTTCTGGCGCCGGGTCGAAACGGACTGAAACTGACAAAATGTGTCAAAAAGAATGGGTTATAGCTCAACAAACAGCGAAATATACACTCCACCTAATTGTCTGTTGCGGGCCGAAAAGGGGTGTAGATGGACAAATTTCGTGGGTTGTAGCTCACGAAAACGAGAAATTTGACTTTTCCGAGTCATATGCCATTGGATGAAACTATGGAAGATGGGGAAAAAATTATTGCCTATAGTTCACGAACTAGTGAAATTCAAACAATGGATTATAACACATGAAATCGCGCCCAAGTCAAAACGGTCGAAAAACCATGGGTTATAACCCATGAAATCTAATTTAACTCCACCTAATTATTGGCCGTTGAGCCCAAACGCACGAGAAGTTTCAATAATCATGTGTTATAGCTCATTAAATCATTGGTTTTGAAATCGTACGAACAAAGGCTCATGAAATCGTCGGTTTTGACATTTTCGACACCCAACCGAAACAAAATAAAATGGTTAAATTTCATGGATTACAGAAAATGAAATCGTCGATTTTTAAATTCTACAAAGATTTCTGGTACCGGGTCAAAACTGACTGAAACTAAAAAAATGTGTCAAAAACAATGGGTTAAAGCTCAAGAAATAGCAAAATATACACTCTACCTAATTGTCTGCACCGAACCGAAAAGAGGCGTAGATGGACAAATTTTGTGGGTTTAGCTCACGAGATTGAGAAATTTGACTCTGCCGAGTCATATGCTGTTGGACAAAAGCATAGAAGTTGGGGAAAGATTGTTGCCTGTAGTTCACGAACTCGTGAAATTCGAACAATGTGTTATAACCCATGAAATTGTGCCCGGGGCGAAACGGTAAAAAAACTACGGGTTAACCCATGAAATCGTGATATTTTAACTCCGCCTAATTATTTGCTGTTTGGCCAAAACGCATGAGAAGGGTCAATAATCACGTGTTAAAGCTCATCAAATCATCGGTTTTGAATTCGACAAAGGTATTTTGACACAGGGCGTTGAACAGACCAAAATGGTCAGAAATCGTACGGACAACAACTCATGAAATCATCGGTTTTGACATTTTTGACACCAAACCAAAATGGAATAAAATGGTCAAATTTCATGGGTTACATCTCATGAAATTGTTGGTTTTGGAATTCGTCAAAGATTTCTGATGTCGGGTCGAAACGTACCGAGACTGACAAAATATGTCAGAAATCATGGGATATAGCTCAGGAAATCATGAAATATGCACTCTGCCTAATTGCTAGGGTTAGGGTTTTGGTAAGGGTTAGGGTTAGGGTTATGGCTATGGTTAGGGCTAGGGTTAGGGTTAGGGTTTAGGTTTAGGGTTTAAGTTTAGGGTTAGGTTTAGGGTTGGGGTTCGGGTTAGAGTTAGGGGTTAGGTTTAGGGTTAGGGTTAGGGTTAGGGTTAGGTTTAGGGTTGGGGTTATTGAAGGGTTAGTGTTAGGGTTAGGGTTAGGGGTCATGGTTAGGGTTAGGGTTAGAGTCAGGGTTAGGGTTAGGTTTAGGGTTGGGATTAGGGTTAGGGTTAGGGTTGGGGTTAGGGTTGGGGTTATATCTCACGAAATCACGAAATCACGAAATATGCACTTCACCTAATTATCTGGCGTAAAAGGACAAATTTCATGGGTTATAGCTTACAAATTCGTGAAATTTGACTCCGTCGAGTCATTTGCCGTTGGACGAAACCATCGAAGTTGTGAAACAATAGTTGCATATAGCTCGCAGACTCGTGAAATCTATTTTAACTCCGCCTAATTATTGGCCGTTGAGCCCAAACGCACGAGAAGGGTCAATAATCATATGTTATAGCTCATTAAATCATTGGTTTTGAAATCGTACGAACAAAAGCTCATGAAATCGTCGGTTTTGACATTTTCGACACCCAACCGAAACAAAATAAAATGGTCAAATTTCATGGGTTACAGAAAATGAAATCATCGATTTTTGAATTCTGCAAAGATTTCTGGCACCGGGTCGAAACAGACTGAAACTAAAAAATGTGTCAAAAAACAATGAGTTATAGCCCAAGAAATAGCAAAATATAAACTCCACCTAATTGTCTGCACCGGGTCGAAAAGGGGCGTAGGTGGACAAATTTCGTGGGTTTAGATCATGAGATTGAGAAATTTGACTCTGCCGAGTCATATGCTGTTGGACAAAAGCATAGAAGTTGGGGAAAGATTGTTGCCTGTAGTTCACGAACTCGTGAAATTCGAACAATGTGTTATAACCCATGAAATTGTGCCCGGGTCGAAACGGTAAAAAAACTACGGGTTAACCCATGAAATCGTGATATTTTAACTCCGCCTAATTATTTGCTGTTTGGCCAAAACGCATGAGAAGGGTCAATAATCACGTGTTAAAGCTCATCAAATCATCGGTTTTGAATTCGACAAAGGTATTTTGACACAGGGCGTCGACAGACCAAAATGGTCAGAAATCGTACGGACAACAACTCATGAAATCATCGGTTTTGACATTTTTGACACCAAACCAAAATGGAATAAAATGGTCA
This sequence comes from Asparagus officinalis, assembly GCF_001876935.1. Taxonomy (NCBI): domain Eukaryota; kingdom Viridiplantae; phylum Streptophyta; class Magnoliopsida; order Asparagales; family Asparagaceae; genus Asparagus; species Asparagus officinalis. The sequence continues at coordinate 63,735,099 of NC_033796.1, forward strand.
AATTTCATGGGTTACATCTCATGAAATTGTTGGTTTTGGAATTCGGCAAAGATTTCTGATGTCGGGTCGAAACGTACCGAGACTGACAAAATATGTCAGAAATCATGGGATATAGCTCAGGAAATCGTGAAATATGCACTCTGCCTAATTGCTAGGGTTAGGGTTTTGGTAAGGGTTAGGGTTAGGGTTATGGCTATGGTTAGGGCTAGGGTTAGGGTTAGGGTTTAGGTTTAGGGTTTAAGTTTAGGGTTAGGTTTAGGGTTGAAATCATGGGATATAGCTCAGGAAATTGTGAAATATGCACTCTGCCTTATTGTTAGGGTTAGGATTTAGGTAAGCGTTAGGGTTAGGGTCAGGGTTAGGGTTAGGGCTAGGGTTTAGGTTTAGGGTTTAGGGTTAGGGTTAGGTTTAGGGTTGGGGTTCGGGTTAGAGTTTGGGGTTAGGTTTAGGGTTAGGGTTAAGGTTAGGTTTAGGGTTGGGATTAGGGAAGGGTTAGGGTTAGGGTTAGGGGTCAGGGTTAGGGTTAGGGTTAGAGTCAGGGTTAGGGTTAGGTTTAGGGTTGGGATTAGGGTTGGGGTTAGGGTTGGGGTTAGGGTTGGGGTTATATCTCACAAAATTGCGAAATATGCACTTCACCTAATTATCTGGCATAAAAGGACAAATTTCATGGGTTATAGCTTGCGAATTCGTGAAATTTGACTCCGCCGAGTCATTTGTCGTTGGATGAAACCATCGAAGTTGTGAAAAAAATAGTTGTATATAGCTCGCAGACTCGTGAAATTCGAACAATGGGTTATTATAACCCATGAAATCACGTACGAGTCAAAACGGGCCAAAACGGTCGGAAAACCATGGGTTACATCCATGAAATCGCGTTATTTGAACTCTGCCTAATTATTTACCGTCGGGCCTAAACGCACGAGAAGGGTCAATAATCACGTGTTATAGCTCATGAAATCAATTGTTTTGAATTCGGCCAGGATATTTTAACACAGGGTGTCGAGCAGACAAAAATGGTCAGAAATTGTACGTACAACACCTCCTGAAATCGTCGGTTTTGACATTTCGACACATGACCAAAACAGAATAAAATGGTCAAATTATATGGGTTACTGCTCATGAATCGTTGGTTTTGAATTCGGCAAAGATTTCTGGTGCTGGGTCGAAATGAACTGAAACAAAAAAATTGTGTCAGAAATCATGGAATATATATCATGAAATGGCGAAATATGCACTCCGCCTAATTGTCTGCACCACAATGAAAAGGGGTGTGAATGTAGCTCACAAACTCGTGAAATTCGAACAATGGGTTAATAACCCATGAAATCGCACCCGGGTCGAAATAGACTAAAACGGTCAAACAACTACAGGTTATAACCCATGAAATCGTAAAATTTTAACTCCGCCTAATTATTTACCGCCGGGCCCAAACGCACGAGAAAGGTTAATAAAAACGTGTTACAGCTCGTAAAATCATCGGTTTTGAATGAGGCAATGATATTTTGCTACGGGGCGTTGAACAGACCAAAATGGTCAGAAATCAAACGGACAATAGCTCATAAAATCGTCGGTTTTAACATTTTCGACACCCGACCAAAACAGTACAAAATGGTCAAAATTATGGTTGAAACGGGCTGAAACTGACAAAAATGTGTCAAAAATTATGGGTTATAGCTCATGAAATCGTGAAATATGGACTTCGCCGAGCTGAAAAAGGGGCGTAAATGGACAAATTTCATGGGTTATAGCTTACGAATTCCTAAAATTTGACTCCGCCGAGTCATTTGCCGTTAGACGAAACCATCGAAGTTGGGAAAAAATAGTTGCATATAGCTCACGAACTCGTAAAATTCGATCAATGGGTTATTATAACCCATGAAACAGCGCCCGAGTCAAAACGGGCCAAAAGGGTCGAAAAACTATGGGTTATATCCATGAAATCGCGATATTTGAACTCTGCCTAATTATTTGCCGCCGGGCCCAAACGCAGGAGAAGGGTCAATAATCATGTGTTATAGCACAAGAAATCATCGGTTTTGAATTCGGCCAAGATATTTTGACACAGGGCGTCGAACAGACCAAAATGGTCAGAAATCATACGGACAACAGCTCATTATATCGTCGGTTTTGACATTTTTGACACCCAACCGAAACAAAATAAAATGGTCAAATTTCATGGGTTACCGCAAATGAAATCGTCAACTTTTGAATTATGCAAAGATTTCTGGCGCCGGGTCGAAACGGACTGAAACTGACAAAATGTGTCAAAAAGAATGGGTTATAGCTCAACAAACAGCGAAATATACACTCCACCTAATTGTCTGTTGCGGGCCGAAAAGGGGTGTAGATGGACAAATTTCGTGGGTTGTAGCTCACGAAAACGAGAAATTTGACTTTTCCGAGTCATATGCCATTGGACGAAACTATGGAAGATGGGGAAAAAATTATTGCCTATAGTTCACGAACTAGTGAAATTCAAACAATGGATTATAACACATGAAATCGCGCCCAAGTCAAAACGGTCGAAAAACCATGGGTTATAACCCATGAAATCTAATTTAACTCCACCTAATTATTGGCCGTTGAGCCCAAACGCACGAGAAGTTTCAATAATCATGTGTTATAGCTCATTAAATCATTGGTTTTGAAATCGTACGAACAAAAGCTCATGAAATCGTCGGTTTTGACATTTTCGACACCCAACCGAAACAAAATAAAATGGTCAAATTTCATGGGTTACAGAAAATGAAATCGTCGATTTTTAAATTCTGCAAAGATTTCTGGTACCGGGTCAAAACTGACTGAAACTAAAAAAATGTGTCAAAAACAATGGGTTAAAGCTCAAGAAATAGCAAAATATACACTCTACCTAATTGTCTGCACCGAACCGAAAAGAGGCGTAGATGGACAAATTTTGTGGGTTTAGCTCACGAGATTGAGAAATTTGACTCTGCCGAGTCATATGCTGTTGGACAAAAGCATAGAAGTTGGGGAAAGATTGTTGCCTGTAGTTCACGAACTCGTGAAATTCGAACAATGTGTTATAACCCATGAAATTGTGCCCGGGTCGAAACGGTAAAAAAACTACGGGTTAACCCATGAAATCGTGATATTTTAACTCCGCCTAATTATTTGCTGTTTGGCCAAAACGCATGAGAAGGGTCAATAATCACGTGTTAAAGCTCATCAAATCATCGGTTTTGAATTCGACAAAGGTATTTTGACACAGGGCGTTGAACAGACCAAAATGGTCAGAAATCGTACGGACAACAACTCATGAAATCATCGGTTTTGACATTTTTGACACCAAACCAAAATGGAATAAAATGGTCAAATTTCATGGGTTACATCTCATGAAATTGTTGGTTTTGGAATTCGGCAAAGATTTCTGATGTCGGGTCGAAACGTACCGAGACTGACAAAATATGTCAGAAATCATGGGATATAGCTCAGGAAATCGTGAAATATGCACTCTGCCTAATTGCTAGGGTTAGGGTTTTGGTAAGGGTTAGGGTTAGGGTTATGGCTATGGTTAGGGCTAGGGTTAGGGTTAGGGTTTAGGTTTAGGGTTTAAGTTTAGGGTTAGGTTTAGGGTTGGGGTTCGGGTTAGAGTTAGGGGTTAGGTTTAGGGTTAGGGTTAGGGTTAGGTTTAGGGTTGGGGTTATTGAAGGGTTAGGGTTAGGGTTAGGGTTAGGGGTAATGGTTAGGGTTAGGTTTAGAGTCAGGGTTAGGGTTAGGTTTTGGACTGAGGGCTCATAATGGTTTCTTCTTGCGGGTGATCTGCATGTTCCGCGGAGAAGTTATTGGTTGACGGCGCTTTGGTGAACTCGCCGGAGTTTGAGACCTTATTAGAAGTGAGCTGGTTGCTTTTTGGCTGAGTCGCACTGTCAGACTTAGGCTTCAATTGTCGTGTTGGTGGCTTCTTCTCACTCCTTTTGAGCTTTCTACGGCTTCCTAGCTTGAGCCGTGCCTGCGCTGACATCGCCGGCGCTTGCGAATGCGCTCCTCGAGCTTCGAACGTTCCGTTTGACGCGGACCCATTCTTTCTTTGGCGGCTTGGAAGCGCCCA